>NC_142724.1:10676250-11352500 GCF_055471065.1 Atractosteus spatula
AATCACAATGTGTCAAGTCTGGGATGTATTTTATGGTCCCAGATTCATAGTATAGTTTAAACAAACAATATAAAATAAACACCAATGCATAACACATGAAGTGATACACATCCACTTAGTGTTTAAATTGAATTTCTACCATCGCATACTATAATCTACAGTTAGAAACTAAAAGATTGTGTAACAAAATGTATAACTATGCACCGGTTACAAAAACTGTCATCCAATTTTGAGTTGTAGCATTTCAGTTGAAAATGCTCTTGTTTCTAGCTCTCATGATCCTTTGTGTAAAGATGTGAAATCACTTTAATCAACTTTGTATGTGTTCTTAAGGATTGTGAACACATGAATCACTACATTTGGTAGTTTCCCTTGTACAAAATGTTGTAAAAAGTTCAGCTCCATTTCCTTTCAGTGAAGGATTTTCTTTTAAACCTGTGAATTTTTCTGTTCCCTCTGTCATAGAATAATTCCAGAGAATGTCTTTTTTATAATATGGTGAAAACTATACTGTACACAACATTCTAAATAAGATCTTACAGTTTATAAGACCCTAGCTATGCCTTGTTTTAAAAATGTTTGTCAGTGTTTTTGTATTTTATTTTGTCAGCTGCTGTCTGGCCATTGAAATGGCTTTCATGTTCCCACGGTTTTAGATGAGGATAGTGCTGAAATGTATTTCACTCTCAAATATAGTTTATCACAAGCCATGATAAGATAAGATTCCTATCTACCCAAAATTCTTGTTCAATTTGTCATTTCTCTATCCTTGCGATAGCAGGTTTAGTGACTTAGATTCCATAAACTTTTAATTTTTCTATTTAACTTCCCCTTCACTCAAATATTACAAATATTGGGCAATAAAAATAAATAAAAAAGATTAGCATCAAAGCTACAGGTGTTTAGGAGTAAGTTTTTGAAGACATGGCCTGAGGATCCAGATGAAACTGTCTCATCTCTTCCAATAATAAACAGTTTAAGTATGGCAATATTAGAATGCACTGCAGCACAAATAATTAATTGGATTCAGACGTTTTGGTGACAGCTTTTGAGCTTAATTGTGTGAAACATTATAACTGGAAGAGGAGCATTAGATGTAATGATGTTAAGTGCACCTCTTACAAATTTGAAAGGAAATAAACAGGTTGCTTTGTTAGGGTCATATTCTCACATCAACATACTGACTCACTGACAGCCTTCCCCAGTTAAGTTAGCAAATATCTTTCTGACGTCTGCCTGAACCTATTAGCCTTTCAATAATGAAGCACTGTGCTTTAATGCACTGTAATTGTTAATTTTATAAAGCATGGGACAGAGAAATGAGATGTTTGGCAGAGGGCTTGCTTGGAAAAAGGGGGACATTATGACTAATAATGCCTAATAATAGTAGATGTCCCTTAAAATGGTGTTAACTGCTCCTATTACTGCCTTTTCTGAAAAGTTGTCATCTCTGAGGCTTCTCCTCTTTTCCAGCTGTTAATAGTGAGCTGATAGCTCATCCTCCATGTGATAGAGGGTGGAGGCAATTTTATTTCCACCAGGTGCTTTTTTCCCTCCCTTATTTTTGGATTCTCTCTTTAAATAACTGAATCAGCTTTGACATAATAAGCCAGCGTTGTCATTTTTTTAATGAGGTTTCTGAACCACTCTGTTTGCTTTAACCTGCTGTTTGCATTTCTCAGCACAATAATAAAGTAAAAACGAATTGGAAATGTCTCAGGTACAGCATAAGAAGATGCTTCACCTTACTGTAGAACTGACACATCTTTGAAGATAGCCCTTTGTAAAATAAACATATTTTAATGTCAGTGGAGCATAGTATATGCATTTTGTTTGTGTCAGAAAATGTAATACATATCCACAGCTGAATACTATTCTGATATACAACTGACATTATACAGATGTTCAACTAGTGAAACACACCATAGTGTGTACTGTTGTTTTTGAGCAACAGTTCTCTATGGTCCAATTTATATGTGTAACACATTTAATTGAACCACAGTGTACAATTTGTACTATACAGTCATTTTAATAGGCCACCTAACTTAACAGTTACTCTGTACTTTGAGGTTTTATAGGTAGAGAAACAGGAAAATGTCTTTATTTAATACGTTTAAAGCTACTGCAGTACATTTCAGGAAAGTCTCCTACAGTTAAAATGGCACTTTTGCTGAAAGCCCATTACAGATAATGGAAACGCTTTTGTGAGCTTTTACCTACTGTCATCCCACTGGATTAAAAGGAGTACCTCTTTAAACTTATAAAACAGTGGGTGTTGTAATTAACGTGGCACTCCAAATAGCTGTTTCCACCAATGTTTCTTTCCTTATAAAATGACTGCAATATATTGTTAACTTTGGTTAAAGCCCATGGTACTGTACAATATTCAATATTTTAACTGTGAGCAATGTAAGTGTTCCCACAGATGACCTTCGCTATGTACTCATATAACTTCAAAAACTGCATGTGTACATTTGCTCAGAGCAAAAGATGGGCAGTGCACAGCATAAAAACAGTTCACTGATAAGCTAAAGAAAACATTTATAAATTGCTTGCTGTAAAATAAACAGCAGTCATAATATTCTCAGTGAAATAATGGCTTTGGTTTCAAATATTATTCTCAAAGGCCTTTTCTGTTTCTATTGGTTATCTTATCTGGGGATGTTTCTTTCTGTTTTGCCCTACACAAGCTGTTTAACAGATCCTGGGTTCTGATTAAATAAGCAGCAGCTGATAGTTTTCTGTTAAGGGTGCACAATTGCAGAAAAGACTGCTTCCATTTTAACCAATTCACTTTATTCGCCTAGAGGTTTCTTTCATACAGTATATGGTGTTGTGTATAGATTATGGTAGTTCAACCTGTTTCATGTAGACATTTTGGAAGAATGTCTTTATTGTAGCATATACACATTGCTAGTTATTGAAGAGCTGAAGCTTTAAGCCTTGTACTAGAGCACTTTTGCTTATTTTGGTTTTCATTCTGATTTAACTCAATTAGCTTTAATATAAATTTTCTCCACTTTGTCCTTGCTTTCAGAAATACCTTTCTATATACAGTATGTATTGTTTGTGAGGTATTTACTGTTTACCCTCAGATTGTTTCATAAATTATTGCTGTCTAAACAGTTCTTAACAAATTAAAAATTAATGATGTACATACTGTATCATTAGGAGCAAATTACATAGTGTCAATTATACCGTAATAAACTTTTTGTTTTGCATGTGTAATCAGAAGTTGCATGCCATCTGACACCAGTCACCATTAATCTTAACAGCTGATTAGTTTTCCATTTTACTAGGATTTTAAAGATCTTAGAATCCTATGCAAACCAGAAACAACGCCTTTACAACACTATAAAATAAAATGAACCATATAATTAAAAAAAATAACATAAACAAATCAGGGTCACTGTTACCGAGCTGCATCTGAAGAAGGTCCTTCGAGGAGGTACCCTAACTGCGTCAATATTTGTAGGCTGCATAAGAACAGCTAAAAGTTTATTCCATGCTGAAAGGTAAGGAAAAGAACATATAGTAGGTAAGAAGGGGTGGGGAGCAGTGAGGAAGTGGACATAAACTAGGTGAGAAAGAGTGTCCAAACTCAGGAAGAACAGGAAGAGAGGTGTGGAAAGCTGATTCTGCAAATGAATAGAGAGGACTTAGAAGGAGATGAGTCTGGTGTTGCATTTGTAGCTTTCTGATACAAGTATATGCTGTCATGAACCATTCCAAATATCTGTGTGATTGTAAGGTAAAGATATATTTTTAAATGACTTTTATATTTTTGTGAAAGAGTTACAACACCGATTTTAGCCTCATTCAAGTTACTGAAGAACCTTTGAATAAATCTGGGAATACAATTAGAAGTTAAGATTAGTAATGTTCAGAGCAGAAAACATAAAACACATCTTTGCAGTGAATGTTCTGGGAGCCTGGAATCAATTCCACAACCTGGCTGCTGAAGTTTACTTCATGGGATCTTTCAAGAAAGGGCTTTTGCATCAATCTACTAGTAACTACTAGAGCAAAATAGGCCTCTTCTGTTGTGTAACATTATGTTCTTACATTCTTCATGGAGTCAAAACCCAGAGTGTACTGGAATTGTTTTGAAGTTTGTAAAACGAGACTGAAGAAAGTTGTAAAATTCAGTAACCTTGCCAACATTATGTCAGAACCCAAATCACTTTCACAGAACAAGTTTAGAATGTTAAAGATCCCCTTTAAATAAACAATCACAAATTAAGCTGATGATTACATCACAGCTAAATTGTTAAGGTCAGCAGTTATTCATGAGGAATTGACCATCTGTTAATTGTTTTCAGATTAGCGGCAAAAATATCAGGCAACTATTAAACAGAAAAGTACTCCCTTGTCCTTAATGGTTAGCATAACTTTTCTGATAAAAGCATACTGTTTTCAATGTTAACACAGCAGAATTGTAAACAATCCGATCTTTCAACAGCTGCCAATACAATTTAATTTGGTTTTGGTCATCAAGGTACAGTAGGCCGAAAAGAAGGTACTCTGTGGGTCCTCACACTATCCATACGGCTAAAAGAAACTCAATTGCTGTAGTGCAGGTAGGTTTTTAATATGAAGTCTCTTTGTATCTAGGTTCAGTTAGAAAAGAAAAAACTACTGTATGTTAATAATTGCACAGATGAAATTAAGCAGACTACTGTAATTAGTAGAGTCTGTGACCATCAAGAATCCCTAAATTACTGGGTAACAAAACAGGGATTAGCTGTTATTAAAGTTCACAGGAAAAATCACCTCAAGAAAATGCATACAGGAATATTAATTGAAAAGTCAGGCATAAGAAACTTCAGCTTAATTGCCTGACTGGTGGCCATTGGATTCCCATATGTAGAGAGAAGTGAAGCAAGGTGTACCTGCAAATGAGAGGATTGGGGCAAGAGGAATACAGAAAGGCGAATGTGAGTAAGAGAGAGGCTTTTCAGGAAGTGACATCATGGACCATTACATGAGAGTCATAAAGGTGAGGGGCACCATAGTTGCTGATGTCCCTCCTGAAAGTTTGTTAAAAACTCCAATAAATTAAGAGGGGTATGTGGCATTTTTCCAGTTGTCCTAAAAGGTCAATATTCCAAAACCCTTACGGTACCTAGGATTTTTAGGGATCGATTACTTTTGTCGATTGGAGAATTTTGCAAACTTTTTTTGCCCTTCATCATTCTTGTGCATATTCATTCAAATGGTATTTTTTTAATATCTAACTATACACTGATTAATAGTTGGAAAAGCATCCTCAACCCGATTTAAAAATAAATGTGTGGGTGACAAAAAGCAATTCTTAACCAATATAAGATGGTTAGCACTCAACTGTATCTGGAGCCTATTATCTGTAATACTAATTACTAATACTAAATCATTTCCAATCTCAATCCAGAATATACAATAGTTATATGTGTACAAGACCAAAACAAAAGACTATGAGTACCCTTTTCTATCCTACATTTCCTACAAATTGCACAAAACCAAAATTAATTTTGTTACAAATAACTGGATTTTTATGAATGTGTTGCATAACTTTATACTGAATCTCTCATGCTCTATTTCCAAACAATGTTTCGCCAGCCTCAGTTAGGGCCTTTCCCTAAGTTTCTACTGAAAGCATCTCCCCACTCTTTCCCAAGCCCTTAAAATATGTTTCACATTTCCTTTTAAGTTAGTGTTAACAACAGATAGTGAGGAGGCTGTTTTCTTTGGGGAAAAAAGGCAAATCAACAGGAAAGTACAAATAAAACCTTCAAAAGGAAAACACATTATTGTAACAATAAAATGCCTCACTTGCAGAAACCCAAAAATGAGAATGTGGTACAGTATATTAAATTCTTGTTGGATTTGTTTAAAAGATTGTTTTATTTTTATATTTCATAACTTTAACTTACAAAGTTGCATGATCTATGCATGAAAGGTCAGTTCATGTAGTGTATAGTAGATAATTCTGCCTTGTTATATGAATTTTATTCCTAGACCTCTAATACAGAAGCATATAATATACACTCTATGACTGCTCACACTAATAATTTTAAGAGCAATAGTAAATCAATAAACAATACTTGCAGCAGTGCAAGGATTACAGTTCTCCCAATCCACTGTTGTTGAAGTTTGTTCTGTTCATCATACTGTGCATTGTTAAATATAGCAGTTAAGTCGCTGGTTGTTTTTTAAGGCTTACTGTGGTGAGAGGACTACATGTTTGACAAACCCAGTCTTGTGTTCTGAAGACCTGGAGACTTGTGCCTTTTTGTCCACAATGAATTTTGAGGGTTACACTTAAGAGAGTTGCTCTTAAAACCACTCTTCTTACACCTGAGAGAGATTCCACTAAAATACACTTCTAGCTCCTCAAACTGTGATGAGAAAGGACGGAAAGGAATGCGAACAGCTGGAATAACAGAGACAGCTCCCTTCACTCCTGTGTGCGAGAAAGGCTGAGAACAATTGTATTGTCAACACATCGGCTTTCTGCCTCATTAGCTCTGCAGCTTGAGGAGAAGGAATCTTCAATTAAGTATTTTAATAAACTGTGACCCTGCTCCCATGAATCACTGCAAAGCTCTCTCAGTCCCCCACAGTACCCCTGCCCACGCACTACACACCCACACTAATCTACCCCCATACCCTGGGTCCTGGCCAAATCCTTAATGAAACTGCTTAAGCACAAAGTTTATCTGCATGCATCCATCAGAGTGATAAGTGGCTGCTTACAAATCTAGCACAACGGCGTGAATAATGTGCCGACAAGCTATTTTCAAAACCGAAACAACATTTTCAATAAATAACAATAGATCTGATTCATGGAGTGTGGAGATAACGTTTAAATTGGCCCCGCTTGCCTATTAACGCCTGGAAGTCAATGAAAGACACAATAGAGAGAGATGAATGACAGATTGAAATGACTGAAAAGCACTTGTTTAAATAGTATAGCAGACTTTTTCGCAAAGCTACTACTCAGATTGCTCTTTTTACACTCTTATATCTGTTCATAATAAGAATTCACACATTATCATGATGATTTTATACAGAATATGTTCTTTGGTACTGTATACAGTATATACTATAGTATATACAGTAACTGCAATGTACAGTAGTTATACAATAGCTTCTACAGTACCATTATATTTTTAGGAAGCTGCAACAGGTTGACACTTCTGTACATTCTAACACAATTAATAAAACTGTTGAGCACAAATACCAGTTCACATTGCTCAAAACTAGCTTGTAAAATATCACATTTTTCCTAATAAAATGTTACCATGACACTATGCCATTCCTCTTTCTCCAGTAGGTACTGACAGAGCAAACATTTAAATGTGAGTGGGAAACACCTTTCAGTCTTTCAAGGATAAAGAACAAAAATATTTGCATTTTTACTTTTGAAATAGACTTACAGTACATGTATGTGTGTGCTAATAGGATCTGGGAATATGCAGGTTTTGTCTAATTCATTGTTCCTTAATAAGAATATCGCTCCTCTAGATCTGCAGAATTTCCAATGAATTTCATATGTTCATGTTTGAATGATGAGCTTGACATTCATGGCATTATCTTTACTTATAATGTCACAATAGTAGGTATGAAATAACTAAATCATATTATGGAATATTTCTATTTCACTGGGTACAAGTAAACAGTAAGTTTGGTATTGTTTTATTCTACTTAAAGTAGAATATAATAATTCAGTGATTTATTTTCATTGTTAATGAAGTGTTTGAGAGCTCATAAGAATAGGGAAGTTGAAATATTTATAGTGTTGTGCTGGCCATGATATTTAACAAGACTAAACATTCTTTACTTTTCTGATTTCAGACAACTATTGAAAACAAAGAGATAGGTTGGAACTAAGTTGTGAGAATGTTTGTCTGGAGCAATTTAATAATGAAGCCACATTTTAAACCGCCTTCAAAGGAATCATAAACATAATCGGACTCAATTTATCATTATTTAGCATTTCTATTTTTAAATAATGTATGGTATTTTATACAGCCTGAACCTTGCTCTTTAAAAGCAATTATTGAATTTGAAAATAATTTTGCCACCTTTAGGGAATACAGAACTACATTTTCATTAACTGTAAAAGCTTTTACTCAAAATGTAAGCAGCAGTACTCAATTGTTTCTGCCATTTAAATGGACTAACACATTTTATTCAGGTTCTCATTATGGTTACGTTTTTCTTCTCTTTATATTTTTATTGGTACAGTATGTACACAGTATTTTTGAAAACATGTTTCTGTGTTATGCAGTTCAGTTGTTTCCTATTCCAGACTTTAACCAGAGGCTGTGCCTAAGACTTCTAGCGACTGGACAATCAAATATGAATATATGTATGAATGTGTAGATAGGTAAAGCGTTCACAAGATAAAATATACATTTGTAGTAAAAAAGTTTATAGAAAATGAGTTTTTAGTTAGAAAGGTGTGCCATTGGACTGTAATTTGATCCATTATCTGAGAAAAGCCTACTAAGCCAAAAGGCTGGCCCTCACCACAAGGGGCTTCAACTCTCTCTATTCATCGATTTCTTCTATTCATTTCTCAGAATCACCTGTACATGCACAGAGCAGCAACAGACACTAGTAAATTTACTAGTTAAATGAGGTTTTTCCTCCCCCCAGTGCTGTGCAGCTCATTTGTTTTTCGGGTGTAAGGAGCCGCCCGTGAAGGAGGGAGTACTGTCACACCCTCTGCAGCTAGAGGGTGCTCCTACTCTGTCCTATCCTTAGTTTCCCTGTGCTCTGCTTGTCCTTCTGGTGAGTCTTTGTGTGGGGCTATATATTTCCAGGTCACCCTTTGCTCCTTGCTCAGTATTGAGGGTTTGGATGTCTTGAGACCCGCCTAGCACCAAGTCGTCTCCTCCACGGCCTGAGGGCATACTGTAGGTTTCTACATCACCTGACCTCCTGAGCCCGGGCTAACCCCCGTTTTGCCCCTACATATAGGGTCTTTTTTGCTCTCTTGGCCATTCCACGGCTTGTCCTTTCTGGCATCTGTGACAGTGTTAGTAAGATTGTCTTTGATCAGGGCGGGAAATGCAGAGGATAAGGCATGAAAAGGTATCAACATTTGAGTGTCACTGGCCCACAGTCCACCTTGACATCCATACAGCCCTCGACAACTGGTGCCCAAACACCCACCCTTTTTCACTTAGAGACACACAGTATACAACAGACCTGGCATCAGCTGGCGTCATGGCAAAGGCCACTGGTTCACTCAAAGCCATCCACCACACTGCTAACTAGATAACACTGACACTACTTGAGGAATCCTGCTCGCAGTGTCACCAGACTCAAACCAGTGAGTGTCATTGCAAAGAGATCAGTCAAATAATGAGGACTGCTGCCATCTTTACCCACCAACTGCTTATCCTGTTTTAGGGCATGGTTAGAGTTAGAGGCTGGGATGATTGTATTTTGAAAATGTACTGTAGGTACTGTACATCTCCAGAATGTTTCAGTGAACTGAGAACAGGCACACAAACCGAGATAACGCTTTTCAAGAAAAGCTCTGAAGGCCAGTTTAAACAGCCTACTGTACATGTGTAAGAATGTTGATGCCTGTAGTCTTTTGAACTAGGAGATGAAGGCCCCCCTCCCCCAAAGCCAAGAAAAGCTCTGAATTTGTTTCAAAATTAATCTTATATAACAAAGTGAAGATGTGTCACTTCAGATTCACTTGCTTTTTTTATCACCAAGAAAAAAAAACTTCACTAGCTTCCCGAGTTAGCTGAAGGCCGCATTTTAAGTAGGCTGGTTTTTGTAAGCAACACAAAGTCTCAAATATTAAGAGAAGCTTTAAAGTTAGAAAATAATGAGCAATTCTGGCCAAAGATGGGCTCCCAGATTTGCTTACCCATCCAAACAACCTGTGAAAATGCCAATGTTGTTATTTTCTCTAGCAGTGCAATAAGGGATGAATAAAGATCATCAAGTTACTGCAGAAAGTAATTCCCAGGTCAGGGTCAGTAGTAGCCCAGAATTATAAACACTGTAGTGTCTGTTGGTGGTGTTCATATGTGAAGAGCCAGACATAGAACAGTGCATTTGATGTGCAAACTGAATTTAACAAGCCTCCCTGACATGGTACTTTTTTCTTCTATTAAAAATCAAGTTAAATTAAACAGATATTTGAACCAATGAAGCAATCATCTTTAACCTGGAGACCCAGTGTGCATAACCATCGCAAAGCAAATTGAACAGGGAGAAAAGCATGGATTAAATCAAAACTTCACCCCACCTTCCTATTAAAACCATAGTATTTCAAAGCAGATTTCCATTGAGAGGAAGCAAGAAACCCTTTGCCTATGATATTATTAAATAAAAATAAAACCTAAAAGGTTATTAATTGAAATTGTGTAGGTGTCAAGAGGGTTGAATGTTGGATTTAATCTGTGCCAAAGTATCCAAAACCCTGGGAAACTAGAGGTCAGGTAAGTTCTACAGGAGACTATAACTCACCTGGCATTTGACATTTGACTTAACAGGAATCTTTACTGAATTTGATACGTTTTTCAGACTAATCCCCTTGAGTCAAATGTGGACTACCAGAATGTGATTGAATGGCTTCTCAGAACACTGGAAATATAAGATGGCCTCCTCTTTAGGGATTTTAAGTGAAACAAAATGAATATCTCCCTTACAAAGTTTAAAAGGCAATGCCATGAGCTAAAGATGAAAGGAAATTTACAAAAAAAATGATGGCAGACATTTGGCAAGGAAAACACTCCATTTTATTTTTTGCATATTTAATAAATATTCCACATTGAAATGTTCAAAGATTTTTACTCAAGTATGGTACGCATTCAATATCAATCAAATATTGTCAACGTATTCACTTTGTTGTTTCTTTTTACTCTTAGTAGAATAAGAAATAACCTTTCCACCCATTAATGTAAAATAACCTTTTAACTGCTTTCCTTTTAACTGTTCTTATGTTGTTTAGCCCACAGATAAGGAAATAAGAAAAAAATAGGAAGCTTAGGAAGCATATTCTTTGTTGACTGAAGATCAAGAAGCTCTGAGTTTTGGCTGTATGAGGAGGATAGTCATTCTGACCTACAGTAGCAAGGACTGAATTGCCTGGATCACCAGGTGATTAATGACATTAATGGCGGAATCTTTTGTCTTGTCTTTTAGTTTTAATGGGTACCAGTTCTGTGTCTGCTGCAAAGTTTCAATAATGCAATTTTCTTGCCATTACAGACTAAAAGCCCAATAAGAAAATCCCATAATCTAATTTAGATGGTAACAGCATTCATATATTATGTAGTGTATCAATACACAGAGCTTATTTTCAAATATGTGCAATTTGTTACAGTCTTGGTGGGTGCATCAGGAACCATTTTGATCTTCTGTGCAGCAGACAGGTCTCAGGACAGCCTAATCAATTTTGCAGTAGTAAAACCATTTCTTTTTTGATCTTCTGTGGGTAATTTGTGGTCACCTGTTTCCAGATCCCCACAGCTCTTGTCGTTTGTTACCTTTCTTATATTGAAAATATCTTCACAATAACACAGTGCGTGCTGTTGATATCATCTCCAATGTTTTGGTGTGCGTTGAGTAAATAAGTAACATAAAAGAAAATAAAAGAATTTTAACTTTTCTGCACATTCACCCAAAGCACTTTACAGGTAATGGGGACTCCCCTCCACCACCAGTGTGCCAATGTGGGGCCAGTGTGTAGCCCCACCTGGATAATGCGACAGCAGCCAAAGTGCACACAGTGTGCTCACCACCTATTAGCTCTCAGTGGGGAGGAGAACAGAGTAATGTAACCAATTCATAGATGAGGATTATTGCTAGGCTATGACTGATAAAGGCCAGGGTAAATTTTAGCCAGGACATCAGGGTTACACTACTACTCTTCGAGAAATGCCCTGGGATTTTTAATGACCACAAAGAGTCGGAACCTCAGTTTTGTGTGTCATCTAAGAGACGACATCTTTGTCCCCATTACTATACTGGGTCACAGACTGCAGGCTGAGTGCTCCCTCCTGGTCCCACTAACACTCAGCAGCAATCTTAGCTTTCCCAGGTACTGACCAGTCTCACACATGCTTACTGTAGTAGCCAGGTGTGGCTACTATACTGCACCTGCTGTGTGTGTCTAACACCTGTTTACTACTGGTTGCAGTTGTGAATTTGCAGAGTGATATAGCTAATTATTCAACAGGATTATCAAAAGACTTGCAAATGTCACTGTTATCTTGATTTATAATTCATATTAAAACTAAAAAATAAATTTGGAATCCTATATTTTTAGACATTTTAAAAGGATAGAAAATACAGGCCATAAAGTAGTGACAGTTGTGCTTTTATCTTACCTTGACAACAAATTCCTTGACTTCAAAGAGGTGGAAGAGGTGGGGAGGGGTAGGGGGTTAAGCTGATTTAACTATGCCACAATTGTAGACAGTGTAATTGAATTAAAGAGGTAGATTAAAGAGAGATCTAGCCTTCACTACAGATAGGTGATTTATAATGAATCAGTAACAACATAAACTTTCTCTTATCTGGGAATGTGCTAGCCACCTCTGTCATGGAGAAAGCATTAGTTGCAGATACAGTACAATGAACTACAGACCTAAGGTTTAGCTTTTCTGTTCTTTTCCATCCCTATGCGAAAACATGCTTTGAATAGTGAGTCCTGGCTTACACTACTGTATGTCTAGTATGCCCTCTGGTTCTGGAACTATTTTATAGAACAATTTCTAACCTTGATAATTTTCCATTAAGAGGATACATCCTGCTCTTAGCGACAGTAAGTTGTGTTTGCAGTATTTCGATTTTTCAGCTTATTGCATTGTTATTTAGGTAACCCCTTTTAATTGTCCTTAAGAACTTCTGTTAGTCGAAAATACATTGTCCTCAATAAAGAAAAAAACAGAATCATTTAATGCCTTCTTTAAAGGTATTTAAGTTAAAATGCTTGATCAAGCAATAAGACCACTCTTTCCATCTCTTTTTAATTTATCCATGAAAATTTAGGAAAAGAACAAAAATAGTCCAGTTTCAAAAGTCAGTTTTTGAGCAAGATTAATCAATGATATATATCACAAACATATCTAGATATTGTGCATAAAGCACTGAAGAGCTATATGTGTATCTGCAATTTACAATGTCAGAAGCATATGCCGTATAAAGGTTTTATTGCAATACAAATGGGGTATGCGCTAATCATTTAAAAGTGAATATATGGTAAGGTCCAGGTCTCTGTACCCTACTACTGTAGTTCAACTCCCAGTCCATCTTGCAGCTTTCCAAACACAGAATGCCTATAAACTCAATTCATATTATAGTATTGGCAAATAACGTTCTGCTTTTTCATCACCTGCAACCTCTGTGATGATGTTTTTCCCAGATTATCTTAATTTATTGAAAATAGTGTATCACACTCTCCACAGAGGCCGTACAGTATGTATATAAAAGACTGATCTCTTCAGATATGATTTTTTAGTGACTCTATTCACTCTGGTAAAGAAATGAATACCACAAATATACTGTAAGTTAATACAGTGTAAATAGGACTTTTAGAAAACTGCCAGTGCATTCTTGGATATTTTCTAATGCCTTAAGAAAAACAAACTCAACACACAACATGCAGCATGAAATGTTCATAGATTAGTATCTTAACCCCTGCTTCTCCTTTGAGAAAACAAAATAGCACCAAAAAAGCAGCGATTGTGCTCGGAACAGAAACATTTATTTTGCACGGTGCAAGAAAAAAATGGCAAAGCTCTCTCCTAGCCTCAATGAAATGTCTGATCATTCATTCCTCTCTTTCAATAGACGGGAAGCTAAGCTGTTAACTTGGCACCCGAAATCAAATTTCCAAATTAAAAAAAACTTTTAATGTTTCCACATGCTCATTGGGTGGTTGGTTCCTTGCTTTCTCTGTTGCAGCATATACAGTAACAGAAGGTCTGCTCTCTTCCCGTCGACTGCTATTTTACTCTTTTGCCCAGTTAATGTTCAGACCTACAGTAACTAGTCTGGTTTTCTTTCAGACACCTTCAATTGGTCTAGAGCACTCTCAGTGCTAGCTTGTGTTATATCCCCATATATCAGTACATTGGCAGAGCCCTGCCAGGGTAAGTTGAGCATTATCTCTTCTAATTTTATTGAGAAACAGCAAGTCGTATGTCTTATCAAATGCCTGCAGGTTTGCCGTGACATTGACATGTGTTACTCCTCCAATCAGTGATAGTTCTGCTGTAAGATACTGTGGGGCTTACAGCGATGACAGGCTCATACAAGTGAATGTGTCTGCAGGTCCTCATTCTCTCAAGGCAGTACAGGAGCATTGGCATAAGCTCAATCTTAAATAATTATAGTCCAAATTGAGTGGGCATAGATTTATTACTACAGTAGGAGTGCCAATGAATTATTGATAACTCACACATTTTAGTGAAAACAATTAACCTGTGTATTTATTCAGTACATGTTAAACACACTCCTCTGTTTCAACTATCTTTTCACAGTTTACTGACTGGTGCAGTTCCTCTAAGTACTTTACTAATGAAGTAATTAATTACGTTACTAATTCACTTACTAATTAAGATCAGATCAGATCACTTTATTAGTCGTATACAATTTCTTGAATTGGGAATTTGTCTTTTCGCATACCCCACCTTGCTCTCCATGAGACGCACAAAGAGAAAACCTTGGGGTCAGAGCTTAGGGTCAGCCATTTATACGGCGCCCCTGGAGCAGTTGGGGTTAAGGGCCTTGCTCAGGGGTCCAATGTAGTAGGATTCCTCTGCTGGCAGTGGGATATGAACCAGCAACTTTCCAGCCACAGGCTCAGATCCTTAGACAATTATCAAATCTGTGTTTTTGTTATTGGGAGCAATTCATACTGTATATAAAAACACATGTAACAAACCAGTTAAAGTATAGGGCTTGTGAATGCAAAGTTTACTTAATAAAAACACCTTGCCATTTCTTTGGATAAAAAACAAACTAGTACTCCAAAGCTAAAATATTTTTTTTTATGTAAGTCAAGTTCACTGTACCACCTACATCCTAAACTAATCAGAAAATGAACTGTCCAGTGATTCTTGTACAATATCAGATGGCAACAACTTAATCCCTTGATTTCAGAATTTCACAATTGCCACTGAAGGATTTAGTCTTGTCTGATAAGTCTTTTATATCTTAAACACTTGTGTCTTGTAACTTTCCACTTCAGCAGTTGTGAAAGTATGTAGTTCCGCTTTTGTATATACTGTATGTTGAACTGTCACGTATGTTGTGTTGTAAGGCATAACTGCCATATGTTCCTGGCAGACTTACAGTACAAAAACACTGAGGAACTTGCTTGACACCTTTCTTACATAAACAGCCAATGTCTAATCCCTTTTATGGACATGTTTTACAGCAGAACATAATGTACTGTATGTAATCTTTCCATTGTGAGAGTAACCATTTAACTTGTTTACTGTATAAAAATACCACCCTTTGTAATACTTCTTTGGATCTTGCTTGACAAACCAGGCTCCCATATGAATTTGCAATGTTTTCTGCTGCATGAACAACAGAGTTGCGGCCTTTTAACTGATACTACAGGCCTTAGCTAGAGTAAGAGTCAGGAATAGCCCATAAATACTCACTGTATTTCTTAATATGACTCTGGATTGAATGCCAAATGCAAGAGTTTTATATCTTTACTCACTTTTTTTAGGAGATTATAGGCAACATTCCCTTTTAGGGAAATGCAGTGTATACAGACATATATGAAAGAAATAAAATGTGAAGATAACTTGAAAATACCACTTTTCCAACACTTTGTTTCTGTCCAGAAACACAGCAGTGACATCACAACTTGTCTAAGTTTTGAGGGAATCCTAACCCTAACCCTAACTAAGGATATGGAAGTTTAGGGTTAGGGTTCAGATTTAATAGAAGAATCAATGCCAACCTGTACTCATTTCAGGGAAAAAATACTTCAGCGAATGAAAATAACGGTCAGAACCGACATAGCAAGCTCACCAAACTAAAGATAAAGCAACATAAATGCTTAGATTTTCTTTTATGTCAAGCAATCTGTTAATGGAAATTTCATGTTGAATGGTTTTCTCAATGAGCATTGTTTTGGTCTTAGCTAGGGTAAGAGTTAGGAAAACCCAATAAATACTTAATTTATTTGTTAATCTGCCTTTGGATTGAATGCCAAATGCAAGAGTTTTAAAACGTTACTCCCTTGCTTTCAAACGTTTGCTTGTAGGGCAATATAAGCAACATTCCCTTTAATGGTAATGCATGCATATGGCCATATATGGAAGAAAAAAAACATGAAGATAACTTGGAAATACCACTTTTCCTACAAATCATTTCAGCCCTGAAACACAGCCATGCCATCACCACTTGCTAACTATTTGTGGGAATCCTAACCCTAACCCTAGCTAAGGATTGGGGAGGTTAGGGTTAGGGTTCAGACTTCGTTCAAAATATCAATAACACCTTCTTCCCATTTCAGGGCTAAATATACTTCAGCAAAAGAAATTTAGAGTCAGAACCGAAATAGCATCCTCACCAAACCAAAGAGAAAACATCATGAATGGTTACATTTTGTTTTATGTCAAGTAATCTGTTAATGGAAATCTCATGTTGAATGGTGTCCTCAATGAGCATTGTTTTGGTCTTAGCTAGGGTAAGAGTTAGGAAAACCCAGTAAATACTTAATTTATTTGTTAATCTGCCTTTGGATTGAATGCCAAATGCAAGAGTTTTAAAACGTTCCTCCTTTTATTTAAAACGTTTGCTTTTAGGGCAATCTAGGCAACATTCCCTTTAATGGTAATGCGTGCTGTAAGCCAAATCTTTGGCTTACAGTATATAATTGAACTGATTCACATATAATTGAACTTGACTCACTTGATTTAGTTAGTATAAACTGATGATTTATGGGTGACACATAAAGCCTTCTGGCCACCCCCATGTTAGAGTAATATATATCTTTCATCTGGAATTGTAAAACTTTGGGCTCCAGCTGTTTTTGTCTGTGTGTAGGAAAGGGCAAGAGTTTCAAAACAGTGATTCTGCTTGTGCTGTGTTGGACAAGGTCGATTTGAATAACACCTCAAGGCAGCATTCATATTGAATAAGTAATAGGTTTATTCCAATGTTGAAAAGAGAAGAAAGAAATCACAACGTTTCTGCCGTGGAGCCTTCTTCAGGTTTTATTCATATTGAATGCCATTTTCATTTAGCAAACAATGCTCTTTAAGGTGTTCTAAACACTTTTACATTCTGTTTGTACGTTTGTACTGTACCTGTGCTCCACACTGTCTTGTAAAACAGAGTGGCCGGGATGGGACTGTTGAAATGGTGTTGAACCACCAGAGGGAAACATTGAGACAATCCCAGGTACACATTACTCACATTCTCATGAGGAATGTGCTGCAACTGGGGACCCCCACAGCACTCACTTTGGAGACAGAGGTGATCTATCCAGACTCTTACAGTCACTCAGGACATAGATAGTATGATCTCAGAGTGAGATTCTTACAGTAGGGGTCAAATTACTATCCAAAGGGTTTTGGAATATCTTTATACTGAAAAACTGTAGAATAACTTCTAATAGTATGAAGGATTTGAGCTTACTCTTTTGAATTGAGCTGTTCAGTCCAGTGGTGTGTTTAAAATCCCATCACATGTAGAACTATAACGATCCACATCTGTTTAAGTAACACCCCCTTTTTTTCTTCTTAGAGGAAATGTGTGGCCTCAGTCAACCAATGTGTGCATGTCAGTAAAGAATAATTTTACCCAGAAGTTTATGCAAAGCATAAACATATGCTTGTTTCCCACAGGGACGTAATTTTACATCACATGCCAATGATTTACAAAAATGAAACATATAAGCTTGAAGATGACACAGGTATTTTTTCTGTCTCAGGACGAGTGTTTTTATTTCTCATTAGTTCACTCTGGTATTCTACACACATACTGCAGACAGTTAATGATTTGCATGGGAAATCCAAACAGCCATATGTCTTTGTAAATCCAAACCAAAAACATGATAGCTTTCTAATTTGCAATGGGACTTTTTTCTTATAGAAAAACATTCATATGTTATGCAGAGAGAGAGAAACTTAGAGTAATAAAATCCTGCTGAAAAATTCAACAAATTAGAGGGTTTTCTGGAAGATGCTATTTATACTGTATCTAATTTTGCCCAAGGATGAAGCTTCAAGGGTGATACTATGAAAATGGTAATACAGTGTAGGAAACTGTGAGGGGTTTAATGCCACAGTAAGGTGTAACTGGCATTTATATCCTAAGGAGAACTCCAGATCAGACTGGCACTGTGAAAGATTGTCACTTTGATGAGGAAATTGAAAAGGCATGGATGAAACCCATTGTGGTGAATGCTTTCAGCAGCTTTATATCAAGGTAATATTTTCTGCACATAATTGCATTAGCATCTTATAAACTAATGAGACAGATCATTCTAATTTTTGCTTCAGTCCTCTTTTTATGTAAATAACTCAAAAAGAGTAAATAAGAAGAGCATTTTGCATCAAACCCACATGTCTTTAAGATCTGTTATACAGTATATTGTGCAGGTGGAAATATTTTCTTTGCCAGATAAATTGCAATGCCTCTATCAAGCTCTCCTGGCCAAGCCACTTGTGTGAACTTCCTGTTACCTGGACAGAATGCGACCCACATCTGCTACTCTGAGGACTTGTCTGGTGACACAAAAAAGGCCTCATCCAGAGGAAGTCTTTAGGGGAGCAGTGTTTAGGGTTTTGGCCTTATAATTGGAAGGGTGTGAGTTCAAATCCTAGGTGAGGTGCTACTGTTGTAACTTTAAATGTTGTGCAAGAGTAAACTACACAGCTGTATGATCAAGAACAATTATAAGTTTCTTTAAATGAAAGCATTAGAAATTAGTGCAATAATGCACTATTTTCTGCAACATATCTGTGCACAATGGAATGCTCATATCACATCCATAAAGCACTTTATATTCAAGAGATCACGGTGCACAAATATAGTATGTCAAATGATGAAGGCAATTTTCCAGAAGTTGGTGTATCTTATTTAAGGTTAATTTGTCTTCTATATCAGATACCAAGACTGTCATTACAACTCACATTAAAAAAAGTGGGGTATTACTAGGCGACAGCAGTAATACCTGTGGCACTGGGGTCCTGGGTTCAATTCCTGGGGAGCTGTGTTGCATGAAGTTTCTACAGTATGGTCTCCCCAGATTTGTGTGGGTTTTCTCTGGGTGATTCGGTTTCCTTCCACAGTCCATGGACATGCTGTTAAGATAACTTGCTTCTGGGAAAATTGGCTCTGGTGTGAATGTGTTCCTTGTGATGGACTAGCATCCCATCCGGGGTGTATCCCACTTTGCTCCTGCTGCTTGCCGGGTTAAGACCTGGTGTCCACTGTGACCCTGTAATGGATAAAACAGTTAGACAATGGATGGAACCTGGAGATCATATTATGTATGTTTTGCTGAGACCTGCCTGTATAAATCAACTTAGAAAAGCAATCAGCATTCAAGATAATCCAAAGTTGGGAATGGGTGAATATCTATTAGGGAACTAATATAATTTCTGTCTTTGACAAATCCTTTGAGTTTAACACTTCTTACTGTACTGTATATACAGTGCCTTGATAATCTGATTCCTAAATGGCATGATGGCTTCACTTTCTCACTGTCTTCCAACAACAGGTGTCCCTGTCTTCAGCTGTTCAGACAATACAGTCTGTCAGCTAACGATCTTGAGAAAATGAGACTGTCAGAAATCTGCATCCATCCTTAATCCTTCTTTTTTTAAACAGCATTTGGCTAGGAACTCTCCTTCTGAGAAAGACAGTGAAATGAACCTAGTGCAATTACCCAAATTCTTCACATCAATTAGTAATATCATTAAGCTCAGAAATTGATTAATTGCATGTTAAAAGAAAGCAAGAGAAGGTGATCTTCTTGCTCATTACTAATTAAGCGTGTTACCTGTTACCAGCCAAATTGAATAAGCTGAAGATAATTGGGATTGAGCAGAAAAAGGAAACAATAATTTCTATGGGGTTCTTTCAATGCAGAGTTGCATTAAATACAATAGAATAGGGTAGTTTCTAAGATATTGTGAAGAAATGTTAAGAGAATCATGTTCTTTTCTAGGTCCTGGAAAAAGACTTTAAAATTTACTGTTTTTCTACCTACAATCGCAGGCTGCCTTGCAAAGATTTTTAAAGACAGTAGGAATAATGTCAGATAACTGCCTTGATTAAGGACTTTGGCTGCAAATATCATATTTAGATAGAGCTCAACACTGTATCAAGATTTCATGCTTAGATTTGCATATTTTTCACAGCTGATTAATTACACATTATTCTTTGTTGACTTCCCCTCAGTCTGCTGCAGGATAGTAAGCTATATACTGTATGTGTTTATTGTAAAGGCAAAATATTTTAGTTTTCTTGAAAAATGTTTCCATTATGCACTGTGCACTGTATATCAAATACTGTAACTGCTCTACAACCCATATACAGTATTTGTACAATATCCATTGCCAGTGTGCCTCATAATGGTTACAATTATCAAGTGGTAAATATCAAATAAATACAATCATATAAATGAATTGTAACAAGCTATCATATAAGGAAATGATACAGACTGTTATTTATAGCACATACAATAGTTTATGTAGTACAATACATTAACTTGAGAGCACGTTGCAATATAGTTTAACTGCATTTTAAAAAGCAAATATGACCATTTATTTTCATGCTTGACAGATGGCATTGAAGTTATAGACTGGCAACCAGCTTTTTGAATGCTTATACAAGAGCCCAGGTTTATATTTGTAATCTAAAAAGATGTTAAAATAAGTGTTTAAAACAAAAAATGCAGTATAATGATTTTTCGTTAAGGAGAGTCACATAA
Source organism: Atractosteus spatula (assembly GCF_055471065.1). Taxonomy (NCBI): domain Eukaryota; kingdom Metazoa; phylum Chordata; class Actinopteri; order Semionotiformes; family Lepisosteidae; genus Atractosteus; species Atractosteus spatula. The sequence goes on from NC_142724.1 coordinate 10,697,183, forward strand.
TATCTATGGTACACAGGAGAGAACTGCTGACTTTTTCACTTCATCTTACATAGTGACATAGCTGTTACATAGTTCTGTATTTTTTGTTATTTATGTAACAGGAAAAAAGGAACAACAAATGCCTTCCACAAAAGATCTAATACATTATTTTGTATTTTGGAGCCAAAATGAGGGTCTTGTGCTCAAACTAAGGGGCAGAATGAAAGTCATCCCCTGTTGGTCTGTTAGTGCAACATTAGACTTTGAAACCTTTTGAAGGACGAACACTTAAAAAAAATGTCCTTAAAAATGTTTGTTGATTAAATATCTGCAGCACAATCAAAGTAACCAAAGATTAAACTTGTACTCCAGACAAAAGGGAAATAAATATCTGAAAAGCACTGTGACAGCCCAGGCACCGGTACAATTTACACAAAACTGAGTGTAGACTGAAAAAAAAAGCATTCAAGCAAAGGTTGTGGTGGTATTTCTATTGAGTGAAAAATGCAAAAAAAAAGCCAGCCATTAAATAAACTTCATAAAATGTTATATTTAAGTAAGCTTGTCCTACCTGGATTCACATTAGTATGCATTTTTATCCCGCTGCTACAGTTTTTGAGCCTGGAGACAGCGGGGTTATGGGTGGTGAATTTCAAGTGAAATTTTATTTTTTGAGGGATGAAAGGACTTGTTATCATAAATTTAGCACTCTCAGTGGAAGGCTGGCTTCCTGCGAGTGAAGTGCCTGCATAAAGGTTGTCTTTCTGTCATTCTCCTCCCGATTTTGATGTTCCAGACAAGCCGGGCCTTAAAGCTGACACAATGGGGGCCTTTGGAAACTGTCACTGCCAATGAATTTTTACTTTCCAAGCAGACAGCTCTCTTTTTCATCCCCATAGAAGTACTTTTAGGAACATGAAATTGAATTTGGTATTCCTTCAATGATGTCCATTTTCCGAGAGAATTTTTTGATCAGTTGCATTTTCACTGCTTCTTCCTTTTCCTACTTGGCCCTATCTTATCGCACTGCTCTCTATTGATGATTATATGAAGATGCTTGCCAGAAGGACATCATATGAAGAAACAGATTGAACATTCTCAGATACAGTACGTCAGTTATGAAATTAGACATTCTGTGTCTGCTCTCCAGGAAAACGTTCTGTTTTCAGTGTAAAATTTTTATTTTCATGCTTCTTTCCTTCTTTCACCTGTAATTTCATAGTATTTTAAAACAATTATCAGTATAATTAAAACAACCAAAGCAGACAGCAGTTGACACTATAAAATGACTTTCAGAAATCAAGTCACAGTTTGTACAACTTCAGGAGCAATTCTAAACTACTGTACAGTATATACGGCATATAGTACTACAATACACAATGATATACAGTAATGAAGTTAAATGTGTACAATAAAAATTATATGACAATACAAGACACAAAGAGAGTAATACAACAGATGATGAGCAACCTAATATAAACAAAAAGAAAAAATATGGTAAAACACAACTAAAACATGGAAAGATGTAAAAACAGTAAAAAAGATAAATTATTCTGTAGTAAATATCAGGAAGTGGGGACCTAAGGTTGATTTGAAGGTACAGTATCAGGGCTAGAAGGATGAAGGAATGAAAGTAGTAGTTTGGAACAAGTTGGAATGTTCCGAAAACTGTGATATTCAGTAGTACAGTATATACCAATTTAATCATTACCATTACCATTTTTATGAACCATGTTTTCTCTTTTATTAGTGAAAATTAGCAACAGTTTTCCTGTGCATCATAATTCTACCTCTACAATTAATTGGTATAACAGCAGTACTATGTCCTGTATACAGTATACTGTACATACTGCATATATTGGAGTACAGTACATAAATACTTACAGTATAAATTTAAGTCACACCACCACAAAAGTGACACTTGGTCTTACATCTTTCACAAGCAATATGGAATCTGGCAAAAGTTACTCTGAGACTGTGATCACATGCATTTCATTTATGTATGTGCCAATAAAACATACAAATGTACTTGCAGTATATAAAAAAATGTGGTATAGTATTTCCAACACAAATAAGTGACATTTCAATCAGTATTCTCCTTCTTAGGGTACTGTAAATGTAAGTTGATTACTCCTTATGAAACTGGCCACATCATAGAATCAGATGGGTCATTTGTGGCCAGTTGCTATGAGGATAAACAGCAGGACAGAAGGAAAAAATAGAATTTACCATCAATTATTATTTCTTAACTAGTACATAATATAGGATTCCAGTTGCTATGATACAATTTGTTTACACACATAACTATTTGTTAACCATTTAATTTCAGTGTCGCAATTCACTAAATAGGATTTTTTTGCAGTACTGGAGACCTTCTGTAAGAGCTTGTAGCTTGCACCCAGAATCTGCTGGCCAGCTCACCATGCTTTACATCTTCATTAAACAGCTGGCATGAATTCCCACTAACACCGTATGGTGCAGTATTACTGAAGAGCCCAGTTCATGTGAATAATTGTGTGTGGAGAAGGTTTATTATAGTACTTTCTACTTCTTGGGAAAAAATCTTAGTCCTGTTAATATGAATCATTCTACACTCCTCCACATCTTTCTACGTGAGAACCTGGTCTGACCTGTCTGAAAAGAATAAGCTGTTCTGGCCAATACCTACAATGCCTTCTATTTCTAGAAATGCCTTTGTTGAGGGCTTGCTGGCTTGTGTCATGTCTGAAACGTTCCAAGCTGTTTGGCATTCACCTTAACATCTGGCATGGTAAAAACATCTGCCATCCTGAAAGAACAAAGCTGTTTTACGGCTTTCTCTGAACAGGAGGCTGTCATGTTCAAAATACACTTGTCTCTCTGTGTGTCAGCTGTCATGGCTGTCTGTGCATTTCCTGCATTTCAGCTTTACCTGTTGTGCGTTTGATAAGTTTCCTTCCAATACTGAAGTTTTTTTCCTTTCTTATTCTGTATCCACAACAAGGAAAATGTGAGAATGTTTTCAGACATACACATGGACTATCCTTCTTCTAGAATCTTTGTTCATGTGGGGACACTGGGCAAGAGCCAATAGGAAAACTGCCAACTAATTGGACTGAAGGGAGTGGAGGAGTTGAGGACATAATCTTGGCATCTCTCCTACAGTACAGTATATCCAGGATCAGTACTGAGGACAGTTTATGTGGCTGAGAGAAAGAAACTATTTTATGTCTCTTTGATTTGAGGTGTGTTTTTTCTTGTTTGAACGTAATTTTCTATGAGTGTTTCTGATTTTGTAATCACCACAGTTAATGCATGAGAATAAGAGAAGGTTATTTAATGTCACCAAACAGGGTTTTGTGTGAAGATCCTACACAGAATTTTCATGTAATTACTACCATAACTGGGAGGCATGGAGGCTCATGCAGAGAGCCCCTTACATCTGAACTTGAACTCAGGGCTGCAACTCAGGTCATATTACAAGTGTTTTTTATTATGTTCCTTGACCAGGGGGAAATTATGGTTATGAATAGGTAAGGAAAATATTGAACCACTTCAACCTGGTGGATGGGCTTCATAGTTCTTGCAATTCAAAGTTCCCTAATTTAGCCCAAGTAGCCTGTGAATTTCTGTTTATTCCTTCTCTATCTCCACCTGTAGAAAGACTCTTCACTGCGATAGACAAAGTTTTCAGGTACAGTATATGAGCAGTTCAGCTTATGTAATACAATATTTGAAAAGTTTGTGGTTTCAGTTCTGTTGATACAGTGATCTTAATGGTTGTACTGTATGCATGACTTGAACGTTTCTTTTTTATGTACTGTACTGTAGTACAACACTTTTTTTTTCTTTTTGTATTTCTTAAATGTGCACATTGTATGTTAATGAAAGTAAATGTCCATTACTGTTGTTCGCTGTGGTCATCAAAATGAAAACGAAATGCATGTTGTGTGCGGTGTTGGTTGGATTTGGAATGACAAAATTAATAGGAACCTAAATATATAAATGGGAGCAACTAGGACTAAAGGAATAGATGTGCAGAAGGGAACTGAGTTGTATTTGATTAAGTGGAACTCTCCACTTTCACTGGATTGTATAACTTTTAATATGAAACAGGGACACTGAGGCATACTCTAACTTGATTAGTCATTATGTAGCCAATCATAAGCAAAAGAGAGTTATAACTGAGTTTTTCTTCAGCTTTACCTTCATCTTCAGGTGACTTTAAAAAGCAAGGAACACTTCGAATGTTAATATTTCTGCTATGCACAAAGTATTTTAAAACATTCACCTTTTTAAAGTTGTCATATTTAAAATGACATTGACAGGAGCTTGCCAGAATAATTTTCATGGTCTGAATGAAAGTTTGACAGCTTCTCAATTTAAAATGATAACTGTTGACTAATTAACTCTCTACTATTTTTTCAGTAAATTAGTTACAGTGGGAGAGATGATTCTTTAGAGAAAAATGTAGAGTGGGATGGTCAGATACTTTTCTAACTTGCAAGTCTCGAAGCATCACAGCTGTGTTAATAGTTAAGTGCTACTTTGGATTTATTTTGGATAACTAAACATGCTAAAAACAGAAGTTTAAACTCTAGGTGCAGTGCTGTTTTGTGACTATTTTGTGCTATTGAAAAATAAGTCTGTAAATAATAAGTTTCAGCACTGCATCACTACTATATGGTATAGTACCACTTGGTATTTTCAAGTCTTAAACTGCAGCAGATGCATCCAAAAACTTAGCTTTCTTAACAAGAAAATAGGAATAACGATTCTGATCATTTCCAGATGGAAGAGTCTCATAAACCTACTATGGATCAGGTACTGAACCAGACTGTACTAATCTTGACCCTGACCACAACATGGGCTATTTCCAAGGTAAATAGTTCCATTTACAACACTCAAACTGACTTAGTATCCACTGGCAAAGTGTACATTTAGCTTTTCATTATATGTGCATGTAAATGTGTGAAGAACATTTGAGAACAGCCCATTTGAAGTTGAAACCTGTGACCGGAAAAGTCTGCCATTTTAAATTTCAACTAATTTAATACTGTACTTCCCAACAATGAAAATAAATGTGTAGTGCAAGCAGGAGCTGCTAAAATAATAAGGGGTTTCATCTTATGAAGTCTCAGCAGGCCCATTATTTTTGTCGATGTTTCACAATAGTTTGATGTTGGCAGACCGTCTCAGCTGATGAATGAAAATTGCCTTTTTTGTTTGCTTTTTGAATATGGAGTAATGGCATAAAAATTCCTGTTGTTAAGTAAGCACTGTATTTTACTAGCATGTACTGTGTAATGCCATTTAATCCATACAAAATGAATGTGGCTGTAATTTTTTCTGATTAAATGTCACGGCTGAAACCTGTGAGGTTTTTCACAGTCTTCTGGGAGGATCATCCTTCAGCACTGTCTTCCTCCCTTCCCCTGCTGAACAGCCCACACAAGCATGTTGCAGACTGCCATTTGCTGCAGAACACAGAACAAAAGAAATTAAGAACAGACTACAAAATACTCTCCAGTCAGTGAGTGCTCTGTCTTTTTGGGCACATAGACAATACATTTTTTACATTCAAAAGACAAAATACCTAGAAACACTAGCAATGACTCAAGTTATTAGTGAAATGTTTGTGTTTCTTTTACCTTGAATACTGTACATTCCCAGATAGATTAATGAAACTAGGATATACTGTAAGATCAGAAAAGGTACAATTCAGTTAGTAGTGCTTAACACTTGTAGATTAAGAAAGTAATGAGATGAGAAAACCTTGCTGGAAATGTTAGTCTTAGAGATTTCTACTCTGTTCAGCAGACCAGGGTTGAGGACTTTGTATGTTTTCCTCTAATACACGCAAAAACAAGTCATACATGATTTTGCACACTGTGAGAGGTGATTCACAGCCTAACACACCCAGCTCAAGGGTGCTATTCAGATCACTATTAAGTAGGAGTCCTGCAATTTGGGAATCCTACTTTTCCACTACTGACAAAGCCAAAACTTGAACTGTTAATGTGTGGATCACAGGGTTCAATGTCTCATTTGAATAGACAAGTAATGATTTCTGATGTTACAGTATATGCCTTTCATGAATAAGGCTAATTTTATACAATAAAACACTGGGACAATGCAATTCGTAAATGTGATGCACTGGAACTTTAGATTTCAGCATATGTTTGTAAAATCCCATTAACTGGAAGAACAGATAATGTCCTTCTCTATAATATGCTTCACTGCTTGATTTTTTTATTTATTTGCTATCCCAGCTGATATTAACCGCTCCATGGTGATGTTAATGAGCCCACGGATTGGACAGTATTTTGTTTTATTTGTTTTATTCCTTGTGATCATGAAATATTGTTATGCAGCGGGCAGGATTTGCAATATTTATCATTTGGCTGTTATGAAGATTTGTTTAACAAACTATATATTGTGACAAAAAGCCTCTGTGCAAAGCTATCGATAATGACTCTGTGCACACTGCTTTGAAATATAAAATAAAAAAGTGCAACTAGCAAGAGACTAACAAGTTGTCTGTGTGAGGCTGTCCAGATAATTAGGCACTTGCAGAAGTCTCTTAAATCTGCATCACAGGGGCACTAATGCACTGGGTGATACATATTAAAAATAAAGCAAAAGAATAAAAGAATGACATGGAAGGGTGATCTGTAGGAAAAGAACTGAAAGATATACTGGGAATGAAGGAAGGCAGACAAAAAAGCTGGTTCTTTTCAGACCTCTGCACAGCCTCTTATTTTCACATTTTAATCAGAATAGGATATTCAAAATGAGCAGCTGCTGGTGTCTTGACTCCTCTCGACAAAATCTCTCACGGTCTGGGAATATAATTAAACATCAAGTATCATTTTTTTCTTACAGCCTAAGCTATGAATAATTGAATGTAATTATTCTCTTGTTCTTTCTCCTCACAACAGTATAGAACTAGAGATAGAGCAAAAAATAAGAAAGAATCCTCACCCCAAATTTAATTCCTGTTTTTTTTTTCTTCTTTACCCCATTGTCTTAGAATTAATATCTTTTTGGTGTGTTTTGTTTTTAATAAGGGAGCAACTGGCACTGTCACAACAATAACAATCTAAAACTGCTTTAAGTAAAAGATCTAATATGCAATTTTTTTTCATTTCTCAACTCGATTTTGGTCATTGTAAGAATATGTGTAGGTTAAACGTATTGCTCTAAGATCAGTATCTGTGCAGTGGGCAGTGATGGGAGATTAAAGGAGAGGTACAGTATATGAATTTTCTATTATACCACAGAAGACTTTATCTTTTCGATGGGTGGGGAAGTCTAACATTTTCTTTCCTCATATAAACCTTTACTCAAACCATATGCAGGGACCAGGTTTGGCTTTTCAATTGGAATTTCCTCTCTCCCTCACACCTGAAGAAGGCTCCAGAGCTGAAACATTGTTACTTTTTTCTTTTCCTTTCATCAGGGAATAAACCTTTATGTGTTCCTTTGCAGCCTACGCATGCTGACACAGCTACCTACTTGGCTTTTAAGGTGTATTTGATAGGGTTATCAAATTTCTGCAAAGCCTTTCCATTTTTTCATTCGTCTTAATTTAACCACTACAGTAGTTAGCTAATTGACGTCTGCTGATGAACGTAAACATAAATAAAAACATTAGCATGTGCTCTCATTTCTCATTTCTTAAAAGTCAGTAAAGGCAAGGATACCAGGTGCTTAAAGAAAGAAAGGAGGAAAAAAACACTGTATGTATTCACAATTCATCAGTTTTGCAGAGAATCAGATCAGATCAAGAACCCCCACTAGCAGTTTCATCCTGTTTGGTTTTATGAGTTGATATGTAAGTACACTGGATATTTCAAGCTTGCCATCTTATCTGGAGTACAATTGGATCAACTTCAGATGAGTGAAGTTAAAATGTATGCTCTCTGGCTTTAATACTTTCTGTAACAGGTCTAATACTTTGTTACAAGAAATAGATCAACCATGCTATTGCAGTAATGAGAGTCCTGTATGTTGCACAGAATGAAATTGCTTGCACGTACTATTATTTTCTTAAGGGAGGTTTGTTTATCTTTTAAATAAACTGTTTTCACTGTACTATATAGAAGTAGGTTAAAAGTGTTAAAAATGACTGTGTTATAGCTTTGATAATCTACTCATTTTGCTAAGATATTTATTTTATGTGAAGTAGGATATATATTTTTTATATATATTTAAGAAGCTTCAGTAGGTTTAGAGGAGCACCTGTTTATTCTTCAGTTATTAATACCACTTTTCAAAACACAATTCAGTGCCAGTGAATGAGATGATGAATAATATTAGCTATAGAAATTACAACCCACTCCTGCTACAGCATACTTTATAACAGGCCCCACAAAACAAGATTACTGAGACAGATTTTAAAGGATAAGCCAACAACCGACAATGCTCCATATGTTCAAGTAATAAAATATTGTCATACAGTATATATCCACTTCTTTAAGGCTATGTTAGAATTGTGATGTTCTCAACATCTCTCTATCCTTCCTACAGTGTGAACAACGTGAGCACAAATGTCATTTTTGAGGTAGCCAAGTGTCCCACATGAAGAATTTTCTCTATATCAGGCAGATGTACTAGCTTCTTCATAGGCTGCTAACTCTGAACCTCCCGTGACCTACATTACACTGCACTCTGAAAGCAACAGATACGAGTCTGCCTCACAAATCAGTCAATTCAAATTGTTCCACGGGGCCAAATAAAAGAACATTCTCTGTACTAACTTGGAATTGTTCTATAAAGGTGAGAAAAAGCCCACACCTTCATTTAATGGTTCACTTTGTGTAAAGCAGAGTATGTTGTTTTCCCCTGCTGATTTTCCAGATACCACTGAGAAATCGAATGAGATATTTCCTTCTGGAATCTGTACCTACACATCATGAGGCAGGTCTTAGTAGTTTTCATAAACCTCTAGTATTGTGACATGATTGGCGGCAGACTGAGGTTTGTTCTGCCATGAATATGTTCTTCTAGCTGGCAGCCATGTGACTGTCATAGAAGTCATGGCTGACATCAAATGAAATGGTCTATTTTAGGCTTTGCAGCAGAAAGGTGATGTGTTATTCAAGGTCTTTGGCATATACAGTACTAATGCTGTAAGTATTTGGCTTCTGAACACATACAGCAGGTTATTTGGGAAGCAATATACATACTCATTTGTTTTTAAGCTGTAAATTATGTGGAAAAGTGTGTCTGAAAAGAAAGCAAATTTAAAACTGAGTAGGAAAGCAGTGTCTTCTCAAATCCCTCCCTACTGTAAGTCTTCATGTGTCTTTTGGAAGGCAGCAGTTTATGTTTTTAATGGCTAAAGCACTAAAGTGTGTGGCTGTTTCTCACTTCTCACATATGACTTATCACAAGTGTTGCATTCAGTGGTGCCTAATTCAATTGCCAATTTTAAAATAATTGTAAAAATATCAAGTATCTTGTGATTCAACACAAGACTTCTGTGAAGTAGTGATTCTTAACAGACTAGGAGTAAAATGTGGTTCTTTAAAAATGGCAATTTTCCACTCTTCAGCAACTAGAATCTGCTTAAGTCAATTTAAGAAAACAGAAGAATCAGTTATGAAGGTTACATTGGCTTTTATTATATTTATAACCTTCAAACAGAATAAATGAACCAGTAGTACAAAAGAAGTCCATATGATTACCTTTGTGGTTAATTTTATAATAGAAGAGAAAGCATGAAGTACAAATGTAACAATGTAGTTTGTCCTCAAATTGGAAGTGATGGACCCAGTTAAGTGATTAACCACCATTTAGCAGTATTCATTAAGAACTATCTTTAAAAACCACAGGTGCCTTTAAAAAAAAACAAATCACACACAGTTTTCGATAATGACAATCAGACTCTCTGTAATTAACTGACAATTAAAATTAATATAAGGCTATTAGTTAAAACCATGGTGTGTAAAATACACAAAAAATGTGGAACCCTGATGTATTGATATACGTCAAAACTTTTTCTTTTATTAAATTTTGTTCCCATTATGTGTTCTGTTTTGACTTCTGTTACAGTTCTATTTCCAGGAGTGCTATTTGACATACTAAATAACTGTTTATGGAAAAATAAACAACTAAAAAAAAATAACCTCGTAGAAAAAGGTCCACAGAGTCAAGAGGATTTGTACAGAGAATGTAAATTACTGCTATAAAAATGTCAGGAGCCTATACTGCAGCTGAAAAATAATACTCTTCAGTTATTCATGATTTTTTTCTACATCCTTTCCTTTTACTGCAAAAAACTTTAAGAAGATACACTTGTAGGTGACAAATGACATTCTAATTAAAACCTATCTGAGAATTGCATAGGATTCATATGACTCTGAATTCAATGGCTGTGTGGTCAGCATGTGCTGTACTTCTCAGTTGGCACATGCTGCCAACAAACACTGAAGATGGCGCTGGAGACAAGCAGGTGGTTTACCTACCAGCAAGAAATGAGGAAAGGTTAGAACATTGAAGAAGATTCAAAAACATCAAAAGCAAATCATTATTTACTGATGCAGGAGAATAAAGTTGCACACAAAGAAGAAATGCCAAATATATTAAATAAAAAATAAAGTTGATAATGATAGAATAACACACAAAACTAAGTCCTTTAATAGATTAACACAATTACTCTAGCACCACATAAGATATTACATACACCTGAATTAAAGATGGCTACAGATGACTTGATATATACACATTTTACAATTAATGGTAGATAGAATTTGGGTGTACCACTATTATGAGATCTTTGGGTAGATGCTGGGTATATCTACATTCTGGTCAATCAGCAAGAGATTTGAGTCTCTGCTAAATCCTTTGTTTGTATGGAAAGGAAGTAGATTATAGCTATAGCCATGACTCTTTAAAGAGAACCTACTGTACATTCATGACTTTGAGTCTGTCGAACTTGACAGATACTGAAGGGGAATACTGTACTTGCAAAGTTGCTCTAAGCTCACCTTTCTTCTACACCACACATATCCACAATCCACTAGGCCAGGTAATGCTTAGGGTGCTGCTTTTAGTCTACTAAATCTAAACAGATCGATCTGATAATCAAAGCCTTGATGGGGCACAAGGAGTGACTTGTTTGATATGGGCTGTTGCTTCAAGAACAGGAGCTGAAGATCTCCATATAATGTGCCAGAATACAGTATATGCTCAGATGTGGGTGAGAGTGCTCCAAGCAAAAATTGGTATGCTAAATGGTTTAATCCCATTATTTCCTTCTCAACCCTTTTGTGGCAGTGTGGCAATATTACTGCCAAATAAACACAGAAGATGGGAAGAGACATCACATCTTGGCAAGTGCCAAGCTTTGAAGGAAGGAGAGGATGGAGGGGAAGGAGCAGGAACAGAGATCCAAGTTCCTGTCTGTAAGTCAGCTGGTAAATGTGTCCTACTTATACTGTATACTACAGTATATGTACTGTGCTGAACATGGAAGGCACATTAGTACTTTGAAGGCTCTCCAGAGTCTGACACTCCAAGAAGCATTGAACCTCTTTCTGGGATTCCACTCTGTGACTGTATCTAGTGCTGTAAGACATCCAGTAAGGGATGTCAGAGGATGCTCCTGGTTTGGGATAAGAGATTATACCTTCTAAAAGAGTACTGCAGTAGTGGAATAGTAGCTTAGAGAACCATGTGCACCTCAGGCAATGAAGGACAAACAGCAACACCTACTGTATGATTTGTTCTCCTTGACCTTCAGAGGGCAGTTTGGAATCAGTGCAACACTTGGAAATTGTAAATGATAATCTTCCAACAAGGTGCATGGAATGCAGTGGTATGAAATTAGTTTTTACGAGTGGTGCAGGTGAACAAGTGGACAGTTGGCTAACATTTGTGGCTGAGCATGGTAGTCTGGGGTAAAAAACCTGTTTGGGTGTTAGCTTTTGGCTCCTGGTGCCTAGGGGTCTGGCGGCTGTTGACATGAGGCACAGCAACAGGGGTGACATTAAGTGGCACTAGATTCTGGTTACCTTTTTGCAGGTGCAATGTGCCGGGATGACTCTTTGGCCTTCTATGAACTCTGTAGCAGACTTTAAAAAGCATATCCAATCCAAAAGTGTATACAGTGTAACTGGTGTATTCAATAAGGATGCTTACCCTTCAACTTTGATGTGAGCGTGTGACGGTCATCACAGACACTCTGCAGCCACTGTGCTTAGAGAAATTGATCAGGTGTGAGCCACGATTTCTAATTCATCCACCTTCTCAGCTGGGGTAGTTTGCCCAATTCTGGCAAGAGGCACATTTTGCCTGCTGATAGGATGGTATAAACCTATGTTATCCTGATGGTGAAGGATGTTGCCTTAAAGACTTTGCAGAGGAGGGCCACTGAGATGTAGCATCCATTAATCCTACAAATTCCAATAAAGTCATATCCAGGATCAAGGGGTTGTCAAAGAAGGGAATACCTGCTAGTTACTGTAGCTCATCCTAAATGTCACCTATCAGGGTCTCATGAAACTGAAGGACTACCTTCAAGGAGAGCGTGATTCCATTCAGTCATCCAGTTCCTGAGAAAACACATGAAGAGTCTGTTCCAGCTACCTTCTCCATCAATGTTTTGAGACTAAACTAGGTCAAGGGTGAACAGATAGGTGAGGGATTTGGGTATCAAGCAGACAAACGCATTGGAGAGCTACAAACACACAATATAAAACAACTTTCATACTGCCTACTACCTCACTATTGTTGAATGGATATCCTTTAGAATTTGAGCTTCCAGAAATCAGCAAATATGCAGGTTTCATCTCATCAGTGGGCTGGACTGTCCTTTGTACATCAAATGGCATTTTTAGCACAGGAAGCAAGAATCACAAAAGTCTGCTAAAACTCCACACCAGCCTTAGACTATAAACTAAAATGTCTAATTTGTAGACAAAAACAATGGATTATTTTCAAACCTTGTGGACCGTGGCTCTTTTGGCACAAAAGCATTGTCATAACTCTGAGTGTTAATAGACAAACAAATGAAATCTCTGGAGCTCACCTACTCAGCTCTCTGGTGTTTGTATAAAATACTGGCCTGAGGGAGAGAGAGGCTTAGTTGCATTTCTTTCCAATTGTTTAACCGGGAAAATAGACTCCAACTGTGTCTAATAATATCTGTGATTTCTTATATTTTCATCACCTATTTGTTTTATCGAGTGCTTGTGACTGCAGAAAGATTACTGGCATTACAAAAACCACAAAATCTCAAAATAAACATCACTGATGGTGTTTTATTGTCATTTTTTCCTCTTCCAGTTTTTTTTTCTAAATTCAGAAAAGGAATACAACTACAGAATGGGAGCTTTTGATCTCAGCCAATGAACTATTACTTTTTTCTGTCCTTTCAGCCACGACTGTTGAAAACACAGTTCTCTACTGTCCTTACATAATACAAGAATATTTCTTTTTCCTAACACAAATCGTAGTTAATGGAATTTTCATTAAAATAATCAATATGAGTGTTTTAATAAGCTTAAAGTCCCATACAGTGTGTATTTAAGTTACAGAGCCAGTGTATTGGTACAAGTAAAATGGATATTTGTTAATGCAGGGAAAAGTTAATAGACAATAAACCAACAGAAGCTAATTACTGTAACTTCTTAAAAATGTATTTTATGCGCAATGCACTTTATAAAATCATAGCCAGCAGCTGACACCTTTAAACTGCAGTGACAAGAGAGAGTAGTGACAAAGCCAAGGCTTGTTTTCTCACTTACAATAGTGCAAGGCAGATGCAAGGTCTTGTTAGAGCAACAAAAAAATAATATTTCCTTTTTGCCAGATGTTTTGGCTAAGATTGCGACAGAACATCTGCTTTATCGTCTGGTATAAACCTTTAGCAGGGTGGGAAGAAATCTCACATCATGGGGACAAAGTGCATCCAGTTTTCAAACATACCTCATGCTTGACCACAGAATCCGGCCTATGAAAATTGGTTCTCTTATGAAGTAACTTTTAGTTGTTGTTTTTCTTTGCATTGCCTGCATCAAAAACTAACTATTTCTCTAAGGTACTGAACCTCAGTTGAGCTTTCTTTTGAAATAACACCACTTGGGGGAAAAGTACTGTAGCAAATATTCTTTCATGTATCTAAATTATTAATTTGCTAAACTTCAGTTGATCGAGCAAAGCAAAAGAGGGGAAAAAAAGAAAAGGCTCTAGAGAGTAGTTTAGCAGAGAGATCGCGCTGTGCTTACGCTGTGCCTGAATGCATTCTGCTGAAAGATACAAGAAGTAATTAAGATGTACAAAGCAATTGCATGATTACAGCCTTGTATGGCATGGTGCCACATTGAAAAGTGCTTTCACTTTGAAACTGTTATGTCTGGAAGAAATCAAAAAGTTTTGTAGACTGATCAATACACTCGGACTGTGTGAATAATTACTGTAGATACACAAAACTCTTGATTAGAATTCCCCAACTCCGGAAGCTGAGCAGTTCTTGGTAATTCTTGCCAGTTAGCCCACAAATGTCTTTTGAGTTAATCATAACTAAACCTCTCTTCTTTATAATAGCATTTCAGAATTCAAGTTCTGAGGAATATCTTAATCACCTATTATTTTTTATTATTATACGGAGTCACATTCAATTGAGTTTTGATGTCTTGCTTCACAATAGCAATGGTCCCTGATTTAACTCACAATGAAGTGTCTCAGTGAACAGCACTGTGCATCAGAAAGCCAAGGGAGCTCTCCCTGTTATGTCACTACAGGAAAGCATAGTGTCTGTGAAGTAAGCTGCAGTTTACATTTATTGTCTTAAGCTTTTTTTAGAAAGGGAACCCAGTTTTCACTGTTGATAAATCATGGTTCTCAAGGGCTTCCATCATCCCTAAAAAACATCTAAATCCCATCCATTGTATAACTCCTTCATCCAATTTAGGGCCATGGGGGTCCTGGATCCTCTCCTGGCAAGCAACGAGCACAAGGTAGGGTACACCCTAGATGGAATGCCTGTCCATTGCAGTTCAGACACAAACATGCATGGGGAGGAAACCCATGCAAACATGGGGAAAACATACAAGCTCCACACAGGTAGGACCACAGGTCCAGAATTGAAGCCTGGGCCCCAGTACTATAAGGCAGCAATGCTAGCCACTGTGCCACCACACCACCTACTGTACACTTTAAATTAGCTTAATGGCTTCAAAGAAGACATTGTACTGAAGGTGTGAGAGCATCTCAGTTAGGATCCACTAGATGTTCCCTAAGAATGTCTTTTTGAAACAATCCAAGGAAATCATATGTCCCACATATGTGGTATAATCCCTTGAGACGCTTAAGTGGGTATCAAAGCCCTTTCTTTCCTAATAATTAATGTCATAGGAAAAAGACATTATGATTTTTCTTGCTTGCTCTTTACAAGGGGCCACAGTTTCATGCCAGACTGCCTGTAAAGTTTGGAAAGATCTTTAAAAAATATTGTGATACTTGTAGGCTGATGTGGTCTTGATAGCTCTCCATCTTTTGTCTTAGCAAATTGAATGCCAGTCTATTTTGCTCTTCCTTCAAATTAAAAACTGTCCTCCCAGTTGGTGAACTGAGTCCAGTACTGCATCACGTTTCTGGACAGAATCAAGACCAGTTTTTTTGTTTTTTTGTTTTTTTTGTTCACACTTCTATCCAACCAAGGAGCTTATTCTCAAACCCCTTACTGTAATATTTTTGTATTCAAAGCACATTTAAAGATTGACTTTTTTCTTTGACTGGAGACTTCTAAGATTTGTACTCTTTTGACACTGTCAAAATAGATAACAACATCTACTTTCCTGATAAGAGCCTACATAAACTCCAAAACCAGATCATTCTGTAGGAGACTTTGGGACACAGGTCATCTTTACCGATTGAGCCATTCTAGATCACTACAGAAGGAGTAGTTCTAACTTAAGTTACAAAGGTTACAAATTTCAGCTTCTTAACAGTGTGTTGTTTCTCGTTAAAAAATCCTTTCAGGAAACAAAAGGGAGCTATTAGACCAAGGTGCAAGGCAGGACTGTGATCATGTTAGCACATGACAGGACCATAGAGAAAAGGAAGATTAAGATTTCCCAACCAACTGGCATGTTGGTGTGAGGAAACTGGATTACCCAGAAGAACAAAATGAGGCATGTGATTATCGCTGTGACACTGGTCTCTAGCTGAAATCCAGGAGAAACTTCCAAAACAGTTTGCTTGTATGCAGTAGTTTTCAGAAGAATTTTGAGCATAATGCTTTGAAAATTACTTTGGGGGTCCTAAGGGAGTTGTAACTCCCTTAGGACCCCCAGCTAACACCCATTTTAGGGTGTTATACTGTATTTCTCCATATATTTTTAATCTGTGTGAAGGAGGAGGAAACTGTTTTTTTACTGGGTGAGCTACTCAGAGTAATTGATATCCACTGCCAGTAGTAGCTAGTTGATAGACTGGCAGAATGGCCTCTCACCTGGTGTAACCTTTTTGCAATCGTATTGTATGTTGAAGGTTTTATAAAGTGTGTTTGTTTCTATCAGTACTTACTGTGTATTTTCAAAATCTGGTGTTGGATATGTGAGTTTTAAAAATAAAACAATATTTGGCTATATTCCTTACCTAAGCATATCTAGGGAGTTAAGAGAATAAAAAATATTAAAATGACATTTATGTTGCATTACATAGAGAACGTTGTTTTTCTTATGTTGACAGAGAAATTTCTCCTCTCACCTTCGTTGTCTTCTCTTTTATTTTTATTGATCATGTGCATTATAATATACACTTTTAAAATAGGATGTTTTCTGTTGTATTTCTGTCCTGCATAGTAAGATCAACACTTTCATAGTGTAACGCATACAGTCGACATTACAGGTTGTGCGAGCTGGCTTGCCAGCACGGTGACGTCACCGCCCTTCCCTGTGAATAGCAGGGACCTCAGCTGCCAGGCTGACGGGAGATCTCCCTTTAGCTCAGCTGGCTGGTTCCTTGTTGAGTGATGCTGGAAGCCTTGGTTTTAGCCCCCAGCAGAGGGGGCCAACCTGAGGCCGCAGAGGCGAGGGCACATACCCACGTGAACCCAAAAGCGCCACAATGGTTTTAGAAGTGGGATGGAATAGCCCTTCACCAAGGACGGCAAATTAAGTACGGCTCGCACAACCTGTAATGTCGGCCGTATGCGTTACACTAGCAAACTCTCATCAAACGTCAACGCTGAAGACTTCTCTCCATTTTGAGATTTTAAAAGCCTCTCTTTATAATTCTGAAAAGTTAGACTGATGTTAGTAGTGGTAATGTATTGTACAGTAGGTCGAAAGTCTGCATAGCTCTCTTGTTAAGAGCTTTGCACAGACTTCATTATTCAAGAGAGCTCTAAATTATTGAAACAGAAAAGACATCCTCTTTTGTTATTACTCATGTTGGAAAACCCTTAGAGCGAGAACTGAAAACACGGAGAGATTAAGACAGACCTCTTTCTGATCCAAGTTATTTTATGAGACAACGTTGCCTGGGCCATAATGCTTCCGCAATGAACATCTTTGAAACTAGATGTTTCCATGTTCTTGGCTGTGATCAAGGGAAAAGTTCTGGAGAAATTTAACTTAGAAATATAATCCCAAAACATGTTGTTTTTAGATTCAAGGCTACCTCATATTGAGCAAGACAAATCTGTTGTAGGAAAAAGTCATACAGGGTATGTTTCAGTGTATTAAAGGAAAAGTAATTTTGAAGCTCATTGTATTTATACTGTACATTTTCATAAAATGTGCATGTATTAGTCGAAACCATTTGATACTTAGAAATACCATTGTTATCTATGACAGTACACACAGTATCATACTGACAAATAAAATATTTTATTGTTCATTTGTGGGAGGTGGGACAATTCACTTTTCACATTTTAAAGTCAGTGAGCTCATTAATCGTTTAGTGTCCATGCAAAGCATGACAATACCTTCTTTGTTGTCTTCTTTAATTCTAACAATTTCAGAGGGATAAATAAAACTTATTTTTAAATATGCTGTAATTTTGCTTTGAGGACCTTTGCTTTGAAACTATAATGAACATTTAAAGAAAATATTTATAATATAAACTCTGGAGCATTGCATTATATAAAAAAGAAAACAAATCTTTGAACATTAAGAAAAGGATGTTTTTTTTTAGATCGCAGGGGGAAATCCAAAAGGAAAGAATTGCAGTTTTTAAAAAAAAAACTTTATACTTCCTTGCTGGTAGCTTTATGGGATATTTAAAGTACTTTGTTACTATTCGGTTCAGGTTTAGTGATAAAAAAGCTATTATGTTCTGTTGGCTTGCACCAGTGAGATGTAATTTGCAGAACCCACAAAGTGGCCCTGAAGTCCTTTTGCTTTTCATTTACTGTATGTAGAAAAACCCTAGGAACTGGTTTTCAGAAATGAAAGTTATAAAGCCCTCTCAGGGCTTTACTACAATACTGTCAGAATTTTGTTTCCTCTAGATGCAATAATTGCAATAAATGATTGGATCATAATAACTAAGAAAACATTAATAAGAAAAATTAAAGGGCAATCATGACACAATATAGTAGGACAAAAACTGTTTTCAGTGCAAATTTCAGTAAACTACTGGGGTAAATGCAGTTTAAAGATTATTTGCCATATGAATGATTTGTTTTCTACATCAGTGATGTTTTCATAGTTCTCAGTGTTACTAAATCAATAGGATATATATTATACTGTCTACATGGGCTCTTAAATATGCATTTTGCATTACATTTTAGCTTCAGTCTACAGTAAATTTTAACTGTATCCAATCTATTATAATATTATGATATTGATGGTGTTCTAAGCAATTCATCTGCAGTAGAGGTAAGTTACTACTGTATAATGTCAATCCATCTTGCAATATTTTATTAATATATTTTATTTATAAGTTGTCTACAAATGTAATTTGTGACCACTAATCAAAGTATTGCCTTATTTCGAATGAGATATTCTATATTTTCATTTTGTGGCTTTCTTTGTTTGGAAACAGGTACTGTAGGTGTAAATTGCTCTTGAATGCTCAGGGTTGTTCTTGCTGTTTGATGTGCTCAAAATGGCATTATGTTTGTATTTAAATTTCTTAGACTTTTTAAAGACTGCAGAAGTCTTCATGCCTTAAAACAGAATGGCATGTTGAAATTGCAAAATGAGTTAAATAAAAACTTAGTACATTGAAAAGTTAATCTTCAGTGCTCAATTATCCAAACTTTCCATGATTTTAAATATAGCAATAGATTTTGTCTTATAGTTTTAAATTCTATTTATTTCTTCATGTACTTGTTTTAAAATCAAAGCAGTACACCTGTTTGGGAACGCAAAAGCAGGTGGCTTATATTTGAAAATATACACATAGTTTCTATTTCCCAGGTTGTGCTGAAGCATTTCTGAAGACACTTGTGATGAACCTCTGGGGCAAACACTGAGAGTTCCTGTTCTAATGGTGCATAAGGTCTCTTAGGGTCTTATCGAGGATTTCAGCACTCTAGAGAAAGTTTTGATCAAAAGCAAAGGTTAGAGCTTAATTAAACAATACCATCTTCCCGGTAAAATTCCATTAATTCAAATTGGAGCTTGTTCTTTGTTATATAATTAACCTGCGTGCCTTCAGCGTACACGCTGTGCAGTGTTTGATAGTGATAACAAACAGGCACACAACTGCAGTGGGCAGATCCTTATTAACCTTTCAGTCCCAGACGTTTTTGTCAGGAGGCAGGAAGGAAAAGCTTTAAAAAGGTAATTAAAACAACTCGCACAATGCACAGCTTTTGATATTAACCTTATTAATTCTTCTGTGTTTACTCCTGACCCTGTATAGTTTCTCTGCTTTTTTGTCCTCACACATTACAATACTCTTTTTATGTGGAGCTTTATAAACTAAAAGGAAAGAGGAGCAGTAATTAGTGGTGGATGGGCCAAGGTCCAAGAAGTCAATGTCTCCAGAGAATGCAAAAATGCCTTAAACTATGCTGCACAAAATAGCATAGCTCTTCATATGATGATGATAATGATGGTGGCTGTCCATCAATGTCAGTGCTAAGACTATGTGATTAATTTCTGTTTGTTTTAGTTGGAGTTCTCACAGTAAAGTCTGTGTTTATTTTTTTGAAGGGATGTTTTCCAGTATAGAATTTTTTGGTGGTTCTGGGCTCTTTTCTTTAGGTGATACCATTGGCTGGATACCATTTGTTTGAAATTGTGTCATCATGTATCATCTATTTCATCTTCAGCCCGTGTCTAATGTCTATTCCACCCATGTTTCTTTTGGGGAACCACAAGGTCATCCTGCTGTTCTTTGTACCTTATTACATTACATGAAGTACTTCATCAATGTTTTCCAAGCTTTAGAAGAATGTCTTCTTAGGCATTCTAGTAACAGCATTAATGAATTAATTAATCGAAGCAACAATGTCATGGTTCAGAGAACTCTAAAAAATGCTGCTGGCAAAAACATTGATAAGTGCAGCTACTAGGTCATTCACGGACAATCCATTCACGATCTCTAAGGGCTATCTTCCCTGTCATGTGGCAGGAACCACCACTGGATAACCCAGACTCATTTAATCATATGTGCTAGTACCTTTAGGGATCGCCTACTGTACACATTGCAACAAATATCACTACTATTACAACGGAGCATCAGGGCAGACCCATGAACCCAAAATTGTAGTAACATTTAGTAACACTGACTAAATGTTTCTGAATACACTCTGTTTTCTGCAATTTGAGATGCCCCACAATGGCCCTTTCACTCTCTGTATTAACCTGATCAAGCATGTTTTATGATGACTTGGGTTGATGCTTTAGTCAATAGTTCATCTTTGCCAGATAACTTCACTGATGTGGAAAATGAAACAGACTGCCTTACCTTTGTTCTCTCCCAGCCTATACAGTGCTATTTGCATTTTTGTGTTCTGTCTGATGGTGGACAGATCAATGGCACAACATAAGAATGTTTACAGATGTGTCCAGACAACAATCATGCTTCGTATAAAGATATTTCATATTCAATCATCTCAATTTCTTTTGTGTTCAGGTCCAAAAGATAAAATACACTTTATTAAGTTTGTATACAGCATAACAGTTTTGAACATAGAATAAACCTGAATTTATCCTTTATAATATTATTCAGATCTATTGTTTTGAAGTATTGTTCACAAGAGTTGTGTAGTGTATATGTTTCTGACGTGTTTCAGAGATGTGTACTGTATACAGTATGGGAACAAGTAACAGGTTTATTCCCTGCTGAAAGGAGAAGAAAGAAAACACAACGTTTCGGCCGTGGAGCCTTCTTCAGGTGTCTGTATACAGTATATTCACCAAGGAATTATAGTCTATTATGACTAAAACACTTCTTACTCTGGTAATGAATGAGATTCATTTTGTTAATGTTCAGAGGTCATATGGTGCCCTGGGCCCGAAAAATAAGTTATAACCTTCACAACTCATTCTTCAGACTGCAGTAGAAAATGTGAGACATTTAATTATTTTTTTCCCCATAAGAAACCTTGCAGAAAACCAACAAATACTAATATAACAGCTGGACTTTTAAACGAATTCACATGTGGACTAAAAAAACTAAAAATGTGTTTATTTAAGACACTACATTTGAGATACAATGCTATCTCTTAATACATTTCCATGTTTGTGACCACAAAGCAAACCTAACAGTGCAAAATGATATATGCGGTATATATGAAAAATTAAAATCATCTGCAGTAAACCATATAACCCTTACTTGCAAATTTATTATGACAAGTGTTATTACATTAGCAGAAGTTAATTACATTCTCGGAGTAACATGCATTTGTTATGTATAGTTTGATAAATGACCCATTTAAAGCAGGAGTTCACAACTGCAGCTTCAGTTACAGTCCTGAACACATTGAACACAGAATTGATCCTGCCATATTGCACAACTTTCCACAGTTTGAAAATTTGTGTAAGAGACATCAAGTAAAGTTGGAAATGGTTATGAAACAGGCCTTTCCAAAAAGCTTTTTTTGTGGTGAATAAATGCAGCAGCAGTATTAAGGTTTAACAGTCCTGACTCATATAAAGCTTTTTAACTTTTTTTACAGCAGCAGGTACAGTATATCACCCTGCAACTCAGAACTGGCAACTCACTGAAGCTAAGCAGGTGTGAGCCTTGCCATTAGCTGTGTGGGGGACCTCCTGGGAAAGCTAAGGTTGCTGTTGGAAGAGGTGATAGTGGGACCAGTAGGGAGAGTTCACCCTGTGGTTTGTGTGGGTCCTAATGCACCAGTATAGTGATGAGGATTCTTTATGATAAAAAGGCATCATCCTATGGGTGAGATGTAAAACCAAGGCCCTGAATCTCTGTGGTCATTAAAAATCCCAGGGCATTTCCTGAAAAGAATAGGAGTGTTAACCTTAGTGTTCTGCCCAAACTTCCCCCCGGTTTTTACCAATCATGTCCTCCTAATCTGAACTGGTGTGGTGTGTGGTGTGGTGAGCATACTGATGCACTTTGTCACATCATCCAGGAGGGTGCCACATTAGTAGTGGTCAATTCCCCTCCACATAACCTGTAAAGCACTTTGAATGGAATGTCCAGAAAAACAAGAGGGCTGTTTATTATTTATTTGAATTTTTACAACCACAAAATAAAATTATTAATTGCTGAGTTTATTTTAATTATTTTTTAAGAATATATTGTATTAAATGGTTAAATCTTTGCTCTAGAAACATGTGATTGGTTTTCTAAATGTGGGACAGGCAACTGAGCCATATTGTTGAAGTCCATGTCCTAACTTCTTTCTGTCCTCGAAATGATGCTTGATCAGTTAGATACCAGCAAGGAAGGAAGCTAGGCTGGAAAACTGGCATCTCATTTGCAACCTTCCTTCTGTTCTCAATTGTGTATCCTATTCCAACAAGTTGACTGTTCCTTTGGAACATGTCCTGCAAAGAGAGAAGAAACCTGACTGATTGGACTGCAAAAATAACAAAATGCATGACAGCAAAACAGAGAGGTACTGTAAGGAAAAACACAGTAAATACTGGGATTTGCAGATTTTCTACAATACAGAGCTATTTACATAGATATGTGAAAATGTACACTTAATGTATATTTAAATATGGAATTACTTCAATCCCTATATCTCAAGGAAGTGACAAAGACCTCTTATATTCCCACTTGCCAGAGCCACTCCTGATTTTCCATGTTTCAAGTTCCTTACAAGAGAGCTGGCACCAACTGCAAGAGGGGTTTGTTACCAAGATCCCACCAGGAACCCAGCAATTTCCAGGAGCTTCCGTTTTAGTGAATAAAGTAGCCCATGCTCAAACAAGCAAGTAAATGTCTTAGTCGCCCTTAAGATAAAATTCCTCATAATATGGTGTAGTAAAAATCCTTCTGTACCTTTTTTGGAGATGTTCAATTTTGTGAATTTTCTGGTGACTACGTTTTGGTTTTTAGGATACCGCATATCAGTGTATTGTGAAGGTGTGTGTTTCCTTGTTGCACTTTACGACATTTTGCTATTGAGCTGGTGTCTGTTTTTTCATGTTTGATAACACAAGTTCAAGGAAGGTTTGGCAACTACTGGGAAAACCTCTGCTCACTTTCTGCACAACAAAGTAAAAAGTTGTTTGTGATTTTCTTTTGCTTGTGCAGGTGTTGCAGTAGAAATTACCTTTAAGGATTGATTGGTGAATTGCTTATGCTGTTTATTACTCTAAATATTTTCCTTTACTTCTCAGAAATAGTGTGTTTAGACTGAAGTCCGTTTACAGGACTACTCGGGATCGTATTTACTGTTGTGGTGTGTTTCTCTTGTCATTATTTGTCCTATTCTGATTGACAAAGCCCTCCTCTGAATTGACTTCTCTGGTGTCAGGCAGCTTAAGAGCTGATAATATATCACCGTCCCAGTCCATTATGAGTAACTCTTTCACTTGGTTAGTGGAAGCTTCTCCCTTTCTCTGTTTTTTTCTCTGTTGCCAGTGTTAGAAATGAGCCTGGACAAGCCATTTAGTGTTGAAAACCCAATGTTTCTCTTTTCCTCTCTTCAAGTGGCAATAAAAACAAATTTATTTTCCCAAACTATTTCTTACGACTATGGAGTTTAACCTCTCAAAACAAAAGTTCAGAAGAAAGTCCAACCCTAATTTTGCCCATTTCCACCTACTGTACATGTGTATAAATATCACAGTTTTTGCTGACTTGCTTGTGGGATTCATATCTCTCCCTGTATCCCATCCCTCTCTTAAAGGTGGAGTCCTGTTATTGTTCAAAATGACCAGTTATGATAACAATAATGTTCTTACCTAAATTAACCAACTGAGTCTAAAGGGAGTAAAACTAAATGTTGGTTTAAATATAGTTTCTAAAACCACATTCAGTCTACCAAATATATGTTTCCAGATAATTAATATGATTTGTGCTGTTTATTCATTTGTGTAACATTTGTGTAAAATATCAGACTGTTTTTGTTTTTCTTATTTGGCTTAACAAATAAAAAAATTCAATCATTTAATGATTCATATACAGTACAGTATATTTTGAAATTCAATAAAATAGAAAAATAAAAAGATTAAATCTATAATTTGTCTACCATTTACCTATAAAATGGTCCTTTTGACAATTTCAGATTTAAATTGTGTCCAATGTGTTTTTTTCCAGCTTGTTGAATTAAAATTGCTGTTTAAAAGTTCCAATGTAAATTTTCAAATCTTACCTTGAAATTGAATGTGATCAGCTTTTGTTTCTTGCATGATTTTAAAAGAAAATCATGGATCCCTGACATGTTAGATCACCTATTTGACAGCCAGATAATTCAAATAAGGCTAATCACCAGCCACAAAATGAAGGAGACTCAAGCACTAGCACAAAACTACTATCCTTTTTCGGAGAGATATTTCTCTACAAGCTGCACATCTTTACTGAGAAGAAAAAGAAGATAAAAGAAGAAAATACTCAAACTAAATGTGCTATCAGAGGCAGCTCTGTCTCGGCAATATTTGTTTTGTTGTCCTCATTTGCTAACAGCGTAAGGTATTTCCCAGGGTGATAGTAGTCCTACTGATAGTAAAGTGTATTTAAATAATAAAATGACAAAGAAAGAAAATTTTAATTATTCTTGCAGAGTCTGCAGTTAGCAAAACCAGCTTTTCCTGGTGGAATGCACAGTGAAGTGTGCACATACTGTACTGTACGATAAATGATCTGACTATATGACACAGAGAAAGACAAAAATTCCCCTGGAGCTTTTAGGCAAAACAGAGATTTGAAATAATAATAATCCCCAATTCTAACTAACAAGGTTGTTTGTTTTGCCTTTCACAGAATAATGGAATTAATCTCTGATTGGAAAAAGCCAAGAAAAGTAAAAAAGTGTAGAAACTATTATTAATAAATAGGCCTAAACAAGAATCCATGTTATTTTTAAATGCGCAACTAAACTGATTAATAAATCAGGCTATTTCCCCACTTCTTTATATACAGTATCCCTTACAGCATTTAAGTAAAAAGAATTTTAATATTTGCATGGATTAAAATGATGATTTTTAATCTAAATTAATTACACACAGATGAATACAGCAGACATATACTGTATAGGGAACACAGCAGGGCCTCAGAGGGAAACTATAATGGAGCACAGAGCAGTGCTTGGTCAGACCTTACATACCCTTTTTCACAAGGAGGCGGTGAAGGAAGTGATTACTCACAGGTGAAGCAAGCTCCCTGTCTGATTGACTTTCTATGGCAACCAGCCTGACTGACAGGTGGAAGAGGCGTGGCCAGCTGCTGCACACCACAGCATTCCTGCGAGGAAAGGTGTAGTATTCACAATAGCATTCTAACACTACTTCGGTGTCTCCATGTCTTCCTTGTTGGGCCCCTGAGTAAACTAAACAAGTAAAGGCACACTATCCAAGCACAGATCTGTGCTCCAGACTTTGCAGGTCCTTACCCGGGTTGTGACGAGTCTACTGTAATTGGCATTCCCCAAGTGGAAGCATGCTGTTGGCTGAGTGTCGTGAGGATTAATTCTGGCCATAGGCAGTCATGTTAGCCAACAAGGAAAACAGCATGTCCTATCTGTCCCTGCAGGCTAGCAGTGACATCAGTTAGAAGATATACAGTACTATACTAGTCCTTCAGTCCGTGCTAGGTCTCCAGTAAGACACTGTGGAGCTTGCAGGACTGTATAGTATGTCAAAAGATGGATGGACCTGTTGGATGGGCCAACCATAGCAGCATGTCAGTCCATTCTCATTATCCCTGTGCAACACAGCTGAAACATTATATACACTCAGAGAAAAGGGTGTGCTATAACCATTGGATGGCATGTAGAGAACGGAGCAGAACAGAAGCAGAATATTCAGTGAGAGCAGGCAAGCTCACCACCAGCCCAAGGGAGTCTTCTAATCAGTTCTTTAATGACCCCCTTATTTTAGCTACAGCTGCTGAACTGTTCCTCAGGGTTGTTGTGCACTGAGTGACATCACCATTTCTTCTGTCTCCTGCCTTCCAGCTGCAGTTGTTAAACTGAGCTTCAAAATCCTTGGAGTGACCTGTTCTTGGGCATGCAGGCCATAGCTTACAGAGGTTATGGGAGTGTCTATAATTCAGTCTGCAATTTTAGGCTACATGTAACTCAGTAATTGTTAACTGTAATGTTTTTTGAATAACATTATATGAATAAGATGTCTCTCAGGATCCCTTTTCTATCACTGAGTGAGTTACTTTATTTAATCTCTTAAGATTCAATGCAAGGTTAATGCCTTCATTAATGTGATGTTATTAAAACCATATTGTTTTAAAATTTTACTTTAAATCTTTAATTGTCCCATGAGTTCTGAAATCTATTTATTGACCAAAATATATTACAATTCTACAATGTAACAGCTGATACAGCCTTAATCTAGAGCTGAACAAAGTATCTCTTTGATCACAATCTGCTTAAAGGCTTATGGGACTCAAAACAGCGAATCTTATTTTATTTTTGATGACTCTGAAATTAACCAGATCTGTAATCATCCCAGTGGGGTGCTTTTCAAAATGACTTGTAAGATGTACTGTATACCACTTCTCTCCATAAAACTCCCCCTCTGCAAAGAATGGCACAAACTGTACAGTACATAACATTTTTGTGTGATAATATCAGTGTGAAACATCTTACTTTTAAAAAACGAGTCCCATAAAGTCTGTGGTCAGGGGATTTGAGGACTTAGATTACACACTTCTCTTAAAACCATATTGTCCAGAACAGTGGCCAATGACTTTCAAAATGTACATGAAAAGTTGTCTTGTGTGTTCTCAGGAGCTACCTAATCACACTTTGTACAGGTTCTAACTAGACAGTACCTGTAACATCTCCCATCAACTTCAACCAGTCATTTTCATTCTTACTCGCTTGCTTGCCATACCTGTTCTTATACTGTACATAGGTATCTTGCATTTACCACAAGACAGGAGCAGCATACTGTATTTGAATCCTGAGGATGTCTATGTACTTCAGTTAGTTCATATGCAAACAGCAAACATTTTAAGCAGGGCTATGCTCCTTATGTTATGTGGTATTGAGACTGAGTTTCAATGTTGCAAAACATAAATTATTTGTGTATGTATATGTGCTGCAGTACACCAGGCTGAAAGCAATCCAAATATTGTTTTCTCTGTAAAACTGAAAATACTCTCTGAAGCAAAATTTATCCTATTAATCAAAATATGTTTGTGTGTAGGCATGATTATACAGTTTAGAGACACAGTCTGTGAAAATGTCATCAAATATAAAAATGTGACAAACAAATGATGTGGAGACACAATGTTAATTGCTTTTTATCTCAACTGAATAACATTTTCCTTTAAAAGTGCCAAAATATTAGTTTTTATTCTTCGTTCACAAAGTGTGGGTCTTGAGCTCCGTGGAGCATCCATCAATCCATCCATCCATCTTTACTCTGCTATTCCTGGTGAGGGTCGCAGTTGCAGCAGGCCGGGTAGATCAGCCCAGACTTCCCTGCCCTCAGCAACAGATTCCAGCTCCTCCTGGGGGGTCCCTAGGCGCTCCCAAGCCAGCCGAGAGATATAAACAGGTTTGCCACGGGGTCTCCCCTCGGTGGGACGTGCCCGGAACAGCTCCAGCAGAAGCCAACCGGGGGGCTTCTTTATAAAATGCCCAAACCACCTCAACCGTCTCTCGGTCCGGAGGAGCAGCGGCCCTGCTCTGAGGCTCTCCCAGTGTGCCGAGCTCCTCGCCCTGTCACGGAGAGTCTGCCCAGCAGCCCTGCAGAGAAACCTCAATTCTGCCGCTTGTATCCGCGATCTCGATCTTTCGGTCACTATCCACAGCTCATGACAATAGGTGAGGACAGTGACATAGATCGAAAAGGTAAACTGAGAGCTTTGTCTGTGGAGCATATTATGAAAAAAATAGGATGTAAGTCCTCTCGAATGTAGGAGTGCAAACACATGAATATGTGTGTATTAATTCAGGCTTAATTTGAATCAAGGCATTAAAGATCTGTGAATGTGGAAATAAACACAGAACCTACTGTACTATAGGAAACTGGTTGAAAATGGGATCATACCCAAGGTGTGGCACTTTAAAAACTCAACTACAATTTTGCTAGAAACAGCAGCTCAGCTTGTACAATGTAGATGAAAATTGTAGTATGCTGTTTTTATCACTGAGCATTACACATCCTCAGAAACAATCATATTTCTGAGGCCCTCTTGGAATTCTGAGTTCTTAATATTTTCCATTAACTTCACACAATATTGATTCTGGCCAGCAGAGGGCAGTGCTGGATCAAGTGGTTAGAAATTTCAGGTGCAGGTGTAAAGAGATGACAAGTAAGGGCCTCTGCCTCAAAAAAATGAAAGACTGAAATGTAATCCTGTGCAAAAATAAGTCGTTTATATTGCACAGGCTAAATTATGAATACCCAGGGAAAACACAAAGGCAAGGAATATCAAAAAGTTAATTTGCCTTTGCCTAATGATTTGAAAACAAGGAAACCCACAGTGCTGCACCCTTGACATCTGAAAGCAATCTGAAATACATCTGCTTAGAAAAAGTGCACCTGTTCGTGTAAACAAGAGCACCTGTGAGAGATTAATGCAATCAGGTAGATATTAAAAATCTGAGCGATACATTGACATTTTTTGTCTTCTTCATGATGCAAAGCAGCGTGCTACGAAAAACAATTTAAGGTAGTAAGACAACGTAATACCTACAGTAGCAATTTAAGGTTCAGCAAAGATGAGTACTGTTCAGGTGTGAGGATAAATCAACTTTCATTTCTGTCCTTAGCATGCACCTCTTACTTTGGGGTTTGTTCCTGTGAATAAATGCATTTAGCACATTCACTGAGCTTATGTCTACACCTAGTGGCATGTCAGAGATGTGTTTCTGTCTCAAGGATGGTTCATTCATATGAATCAGATCATACTTTAGCAAGTGTAGTCCTGAGGACCTCC
Organism: Atractosteus spatula; assembly: GCF_055471065.1. Taxonomy (NCBI): domain Eukaryota; kingdom Metazoa; phylum Chordata; class Actinopteri; order Semionotiformes; family Lepisosteidae; genus Atractosteus; species Atractosteus spatula. The sequence continues at coordinate 10,726,604 of NC_142724.1, forward strand.
AAACTCATTGGTTTCCAAGTCACTTAAGATTGGTTTGGAGATCGCATGTCGGAGATCTTAACCTACTGCCTTAGTAGTCTACATCATAGACAAATACTGTAGGTAGTAATTTTGATCAGATTGCCAAACATCTGATCCTAAGTACTGACTTTTTGCAAAGAGTCTGGGAAAATTAGGAAGATGTTCTGTATGAATTAAGAGAGGGCAACAACCAGATCTGCATAATAGTTTCAGTAGTGCCAAGTGATAATTAAGCAACATCTCACATTTAACAAATGATTATTGTTCAGTTGATGTGTTTCTGCTTAGAAGCAAGGTGACAGACCTCCCCTGGTTGACGGGTGAGCAGGGGCCAGTCAGAAACCCTACAGGGAACCACTGGCCTAGAGCAGTCTATATAATCAGTTCACTTTGTTAGTTGTAGTTTTGATTACACATTATTAAGTTCGATCACAAGGAAACTTGTAGCATTTTTAGGGACAATTGTGCAGTTTTTAGGTTTTCATATGCAAGTCAACCGGTCAATCATTTTTTATTTACATAATTGTTCGCTACACAGAAATTTTTCAGCCATTGTGGGTCCTTCAGATAAGGAAATCAGTCTTTAATGCAAGCAGGTGGGACAATTTTCTGTATGACGATTTATATTTTAAGGTTCCTGAGTGGAGCAGTTTTTCTTACGCTTTCTGTTTGTAATATAAGAAAATGCACAAGAACATGAATAAGCGGTTCCATTATCAACAATGGAAAGTAATTCAAGTGCAAGGTTATAAATGGACAAATAACAGTAAAGATCTCCCTGACCTCAACTTTCTTGCCAAGACATAGACATGAAAACCTGTAAGAAAAAACATGTTAAAGAATCAAATGTTCTTTAAACATGTGAGGAACATGATTATCAGTACGTTAAATGATTAACTAACAGCTCCACCTAGTGGGAAAATAATTGCTGAAAACAAGTGCAAATCAAAATGCATCTTACTTCATTCTTTCGTTTTGTGCTGTGATGTCCTAGTCTCTACTACATTTTGTGTTACTTTTGATTTGTGTTGCTCTATACTGTATGTATGTTTTTAGGATAATTCCACAACATATCAGAGATTTAAACTAAACACTTTTCATTATGTTTCCAAGCAGCCAGCAGAATGCTTAAAAATAAAAGCATGTCCTGTGTTCTTTGTATGTATGAATTGAGGAACTCAGTATGGACTTTTTAGCATGCATTATAGGGCTTGTAGTGCTGCTGGTAATATCAGGAGCTTAATGTTTAGCCTTCTAGTCATGTATTTTCCTTATTTAGTGTCTCGTGTCAGTGGAATTTGTTAAAGCCTAGTGTGAAAATAGTTACTTGTGTTGTAAAGAAGTGCAAATTAAAATGTATCTTATACAAAACTTCATTTTATTTTCATTTTGTGCTGTATTAAAAGGGATTGAAGCTGAAAAAAAATGCCTCTGACAACCTGTTATTCAATTCAATTTTTCTTTTTACCGAAGTCAAATCTGTCTTGGCAATATATTATTCGATAGTCAGTTATAAAGCACTTACGCTTTTAGAAATTGGAATTCAAAATGTAGACATTGTACAAAGAGTATTCACCAGTCATATTTTATGGACATGCACTTGCTTCTGAGGAGTACCCTTACACAAATCTGGTGAATTGGATACTAAGAAAGTAGTGTCTGTCATTATGAGAGAAATGAAAGGAAGCAAGAACTTGGTGTAAATGCTGCTGAGCTATCATGTGGTTTTGATGAAAAGGAGCCTGTGGTAGTGCTGTGCATGTATAGGCGTGAGTAGATCATTATCACATGCAATATTTGCAGTTTATTATAGAAGCCAAAGGTTATTGCATTCAAATGGTTTGTTTTTAATAAATGGAAATTACCCATTTTTCCAGATAATGATTTCTGATTGCAATGGGGTATTGTACTGCACAAGCAACATGGTGGTGTAACAGTTAGTGCTACAGCCTAATGGCTCATGAGTCCTGGGTTCCAGGCTTTGGGACTTTATACAGTATGGAGAATGTGCATGTTCTCTCTTTGCTTGCATGGGCTCTAACTTCCGTCCGAAATTTGAAAGACATGTTTTGCTAGGTCCGTTTCTCTAAATTTTCCCTGTTTGAGCCCTGTGATGTACTAATGTTGTTTTCTGTTAAAAGATGGATGTGCTATACACAGTAATATTTTATTATAAATAGCATATTTGTTCATGCTACGTCTAATGTTCATATTTGATTCCACAACTAATAACACTAATGTGCAGTATCCTGCACAAAGGAGGTCTACATTCAAGCTTCTTTGGAGCTCCGGTTGACATTAGGTCCCCATTAAATCACCAGTTTTAATGACTTTGCTGTGATCAATTCCACATGCAGTTTGAAAATGAAGAATTTGGAGATAATCTGGAACCAAACTCCTGAGTACTTTTCAACCCCACAAAGATTTCAGTTCTCTTAATTTAAGCAGTTTACTTGCTCACTGATAAAAGAACTAACATAAGACTGACTGGACTGGGGCTCTCCAGGCTCTCCACTACAATGATTCTTTTGGCAGTTCCAAGCCGCCAGCAGAATGCTTAAAAGTAGATGCATGACATGTGTACTTTATAGTTCAGATGGGTAGCTGCGTCAGCATGCGTAGGCTGCAAAGGAACAAGTAATAGGTTTAGTCCATGCTGAAAAAAAAGAAGAAAGAAAACACAATGTTTTGGCCATGGAGCCTTCTTCAGGTGACACCTTCACACCTTTTCTTTCTTCTTTTTTTTAGCATGGAATAAACCTATTACTTTTTCATGTGTACTTTATATGTTTGCATTGAGGAACTCAGTATGGACTTTTTAGAGTGCACTACAGGGCTGTGTACCGAACAGTACATGGCAATAATAGCAAATTAATTCCTAGCATCTCAGGCTTGTATTTTGGTTAAAAAATGGCACATGTCCGTGAAACTTATTAAATAGAAGTAGACATTAAATCTCAATAATCTTACCAGCTCTTCTGTATAGTTTGTGCTTGCTCATTCGTTACAGGCTTCAGATTTCAAGCTGTTTATGTATTTATTTTATCATAGAAAGAAATAAGAGTAACTAATTTCTAATTCATAATTTGGAGACTGTTTCTGCCAAAAATCTCCAATTATAAAGAAAAGGGCATTCTTGTGTTTTAAAATAGCAACTTTGTGGCCTATTGACAGGTGTATTGTATTGGGAGACCCTGAGTTACTGTATCTAAGACGTTAAGTTGTTACATCACTTAACTTTAAAATAAAAACCTTAGCAATCAGTAAATTTCACTCCTATCTGTAGACTGAAGGAGATTTACTTTCTTGGTTATCCTAGAATGTATATAATCTCAACACATTGCTTTTCTTCTGGTTACTGCCCCTTTGACCTTTTTGAAATATGGCTTTAGTTAAAGCAAACAGTTTCTTTAGACACTGTTAGTAATGTAGGTATTGGGTTATATGACTACCCAATTGCTGACAGATCAATGTGTCTAGAATTTCTTTTTTATTCTTTCTTAATTATCATTTAAAGCTTTCCAATATATCATTTCCAACCCCCAGACCCTTTCCCTTGCTCCCATAACCAGACAGCTCATACATTACATATTCAATGAGCTGTTCTCAGGAAATATACAGTACAGTACATACAGTATAAAAAAGGAATTAACAAGTTTCAAGGTCTTCACATGGTAAAAGTTCATATGTAACAAATTTCAACACAAATACAGTGTATACAAAAGTAGGCTTTCTAATATCATATAACAAATAATTCTACATTTAAAAAATTAAAAAGAGTCATAAATAACTAAGATAAGTTGATAAATTCACAAATTACTTCCATTCAAATTTCTATTAGAATTTCAAATAACTGTACAGGGCAAAAAAATTAAATGTATTACTTATTTATGTGTTTTTACTAATTATACTTCCTGGTTTGTAGAGAACTGTGGCTTCTATTTGTGATTCCTTGCCACCTACTAAATGTGTTTCTCTTAGTTTTGGCTGTAAGCAGGACAGAAAAGAGATTCAATGGTGCGGTAGTTCCTTGGGGGTACATAACATACAGTAGTGTTTATCGCAGTAACAGTGATAAGAAAATTGCTTCTCACAGGGCATGCATCCTCTGCATAGGTAGTCAGACTGTTTAAAGTGACAGTGATGGTTTTGTTCCCCCAATTTTTAGCGTTTGGATTTTGAACAGAAAAAAGAATCCAAGTGATAGGATGCCATTCTGCTTATTTTGCTTGCTTGTTTGCTTTCTAGTAGGTTTTTGATTCAAGAATCCCATATACTGTACCATGTTAGTAAAGATCAAGCAGAATCTGTTTCAACTGAAGTAATGGGCAGGTTTGTCCAACACATCACACACTCTTTTAAAGAAATGTGCACTTCTCTGGGGGTTATACACACTACAACACTGTACATGAATACAATACATTCCTCATCACCATTCATGCCTCTTCCTTTCTGTGCTGTGATACCTTATTTCTGTTTTCTCAACAAGGGTTTAACTGAAGACAAGTGCATTTAGGAGCATTTTTAATTATAAAGATAAATTGATTTGTTTAAAGGATACAGTAAATACACTACATACAGTACCAATTTATGCACTCAGAAAATAATCTAAAACATATACATTCCGATCCTTAAAAATTATAATGTTTTGCATGGAAATTGTCAATTGACAACAGAGCAACAAAGTAGTAACTAAAACTCTCTTATTCCAATAGAGGGTGCCATACAACTAACAATAAAAACATCATATACTTGTACATTACAGTATGTGCTTATTATATATCCCAGGCTCTAACAAATGGATCCTTAATGTGTATTTGACAAAGTAGAGTTAAAATCATAATATTAATTCAAAGTAAAAATAATTTACTAAGCTATTGACAAAGAAAAATAGTATTTCTCTAATTCTGTTTAAACCAGAGTATCTACAGTCTTTGTTGCAGCTCGCTTAATGACAATTTGACCATTAACATACTGTATATAAGGGTTTGAAAGTTTCGAACAGAGGTTACAGAAGTTTCACTCTCTGTAAATATTTTATATATCCACCTCTGCTTAAAGCTGTTATTATGCAACTGTAAAAGGTGTGAAGTCAAATTATCCACTTCTTTTTTAAACCACTCATAGATAGCCGGCACAAGTATTTTGGATGGTAGAAGTGACTGTGGTAGACTGCAGTATTCCACAAAGTTATAATAACAGTTTAGGGCGTCATAATTGTAGCCCCAAACAAATGTTATATCTCAAATCACTTGTTAATGCTTAACAAGCATCTCAAGATCAAAAAGTGAAAAAAAAACTTTAACAAGCATTTTCTTAGGCAAAAATTAAGTATTTTGGAATAGGTTACATATCTAATTTCCATTGCACTAAGCTGTATAAATGTTAAAATATTACAAGATGAGATGTAATTATATATTTTAAAACAAGTTACTTATAGTAAATGCATTTGTATTTGATGTGTATTTACACAGATGAGTGAATTTCTCAGGTGAGGTAAAGACTTACACAGTCTCTGCCTGTGACAGACAGGTACAGTACATGTATGGTGGTGTGGTGGCTCTGTGGCTAAGGATCTGTGCCTGTGGCTGGATACTTGCCTGTTCATATCCCGCGGCCAGCAGAGTATTACTACTCTGTAAGGCCCCTGAGCAAGGCCCTGAACCCCAACTGATCCAGGGGTGCCGTATAAATGGCTGACCCTGCGTTCTGATCCCAAGCTTCTCTCCCTGTCTGTGTGTCTCATGGAGAGCAAGTTGGGGTATGAGAAAAGACAAATTCCTAATACAAGAAATTGTATATTCCCAATAAAGTGATCTTACATACTAATACAGCAATTTCTATGGTGTTTTAATGTCTCACCTGTTAGATGCTATTTGAATCGTCTTCAGAATATTGTCAATCAGGAAAAAACAGCACAGCTGGATAAGGGCAAACCTGAATGTGCCTCCTCCACATTCAGACGTGCTTATATAAAGTATCTTGTATTTCTTACAAGTTGAGTTTTAGAGCATTGTAAAGTAAGCAAGCTGCATAATATCAAAATTATAAATATCTGAAACAAGTTGTCTAGCCATGTTGCAAAGTTGAAGGCCTTGAAGAAGTGACTGAATGAGATCCTCAGACCTCTCAGCTACACACACAAACACAGGGCAAATGGACTCTTCTCATTTTTAACATGTACAGTATTATGTTATGGTGAACCTCTGTAGACTGTGGCCTTGATGATGTAGCACTACCAGCCAAAACTGGCATGCTGTTAAACATATCACATATACTGTGTTGTTCATCCCTGGTCACAATCAATCCACTATCCCTAAGGTATTTCCCAGTACCTCACACAGTGAGGGCCAATATTGAACGAGCACTGTCACACAGTACATGTACACAGCAGGAGAAGACTGCTGTCAGTGGAAATCATTTTCATAAACTCTTTAAAAAACACATCCTTTTTTTAATAAAGAAATAGATTTAAGCATTATTAACGGGGACCCTGATCGTGAACAAAGAATTTGTATTTAATACCTAGAGCTTAACCTTTCTTCTTTTTCTTTTACTTTCACTTTTATTTTTTTATCCGGTAAGGTGAAATTTTTTTCTATTTTTGCTATTTAAAAACCCCCATCTAAAACAGTTTTAAGCCTCAATATATTCAATTCTCTTCATCTTCACAGTATATTCCTTAAAATATGAGACAGATTTGCATTTATATATTAGGCCATTTCAAAACATCTACCAATCAAATCTAATTAAATCAAATCATTATCGGATCTTCCTCAACATTAACATCATTTGTTTTTTACTACACCCTCATAAAGCCAAAAGGCTACTTTTTGTACAGCAAAAATATATGCTTCCAGGGTTATCTGTTAATTTAAATAAAAAAAGGCTGAACCTTCACTAGATTTCAAAAGAAATCTGCATGTTGTTGCATTAAGTGGGTAAAAGATTGGATGAAAAGCTGAGAACCATATGGAATGTCTAAGACTTCCGCAGCTGTGTCACAAAGTTCTTTGGCAAAATAAAGACCACAAGACTTTGTGGTTCTCTGGGAAAAAGATCAAACCATGAGGGAAAGTAATACAACACTGACCAAGCCAGACTAGCCAGACTTTCTTAAATCTGTAGTAGAATCATGAATTTAACGTTGGGTCTGACATTTACAAAACTCCTCATACAAGCCATTTATCAACTGCTTAATTGATCCAGTTTGAAATAGCTTGACAAAAATGGTGAAACCAAGGACTTTCCCTCCACCATGCCCAACTAAATATAAATAGGACAATAAACACCTGTTTCCCAGTGTTCACTGGTGCGCATTGCTCACTCCACCCCACACTTGCATTGGCTTTGCGGCTCATTCCAGTTAGTGGAGGGGCTCCGATGATCTGATTGTTAAATTATTAAATAAAGATGTATCTATGGTAAGCATTTCAGCCTATCCACCGCCATACTTGCTTTCGCAGACACGCTGGTCAGCGCACAAAAAGCACCACTGCTACCAGACAAGCCTGCACTTACCTTGTTAACTCATCACTGTAACTACTAGAGCAGAGCGTAGACCTATTCCACCCAGGTGCAGTTAACCAACACTCACCTTGTTAAATATCCTTGCAGATATTTTAAATCAGTAATTAGTGCTCCCTGCTTCTCTTTTTTCAGGTCTAGATATTCACATGCTCTCGTGATTGTTTTTTCCAGCTTTGTAACTTGCTTGCTTGACTTAGTTTTCTGTCCCCTATACAGTATTTTGCCTGGTGACAAGTTTCGACCCGGCCTGTTTTGAGTATGCTCTGGACTGTCTTTCGTGCTTCTATACTGTACGTGGCCTGTTTCCATGACTTCTCTTATGGATCATCCTCTGTACTTTCCTTCTTCGTTTACCCAGCTTGAACCCTTGCTCACTTCGCTACAGTGAAGTGGGACTACCCCTTTGGATCATCCTTTTTGCTCTGAGTTTGGACTCCTGCCTGTGTGACTACAATTTCGGACTGTGTTATGGTTTCATTTCCGCCTGCCTGTGCACTGTCTGCCCAGCTTCTGCTCCTGAAAGTGGATTCGGCCTCCTGTCTCAAGAGCGCTGCATTTCATCAAGTGAGTGTTGCAGTACAACAGTGTGAAGCTAAAAAAAACACAATGATGGGCGATTGTCAACACAGTTACTGTAAAAGAGAGCCAAGAGCACCATTACATATCAGAAAATAAAGGAGGTTAAACTTGATTGTCTATGAATTTTGAATAAGAAAATCACTGAATTCAAAATAGATTTAAACTTTTAATGTTTCATAGATGAGACAAAACACTAATAGCTGTACAAAAGAAGTAATACATTGAATGTAAGTACTGTACTTGGGTGAAGTAATGGGCCGTGTCCACAGAATTCAACACATTTAATTTCTTCTTCTACCTGTCAGTATCAAAAAGAATTGGAATCCATAGCAAAGGATGCACTGTCGAGAAAGCAATAACTGAATTCACTATTGTAATGTCTAGAAAGCTGTTGTGCACTTCTGACAGCTCAACTTCACAAAAACAGTTATAGAATTTTAACAACAAAAGTGTATACCTACACAGTTATGATACTACCTGAAAATGTACATATGAACTGTGCTGGACCAGTTGCTTTATTAATAAAGACCTTCTAATGCTGTAATTATGTTGAGCACTTAAAAAACTGAATTATTTTTTTCAGAAAAAAATACACCACCAAAAACTGACAGCTGCCCAACTTACTTGATAGTTTGAATAATAAATCATTAAACGTTAATTCATAGGTATACAACAAAAGTCATTTTTGCCTTAGATCCTGTTCAATTACAAACAAGTTATGTATGTATTTTACAGCTTATATTACTATAATTGGGGCTGTCCATTTTGTGTGGAATGAAAATTTGAAAAAACTCAGAAGCAATCCATCATCAAATCTCAGAACATCTGAAGAATTTTCTTTCACACAGTGAAAAACATCAGGTTCTCTTTTTGCTCAGATTGGTCTGGAAAGCAAGTCTGATGGATTATGTCAAAGCTATTACAAAAGCTTTAAACACATTACATAATGTTGCCATCCAACAACAATTTATTTGTTTTTTACAACTCTTTGTTACATTCTTCCCAGTTCGATGTTTTACATTCGGCCAAGCCTTGCTAGCCTGAAATGAGTCTTACTGAATTCAGATGCAACGCCACAGCAATGTGGTTCAGTTATTATGAGATTCTTATTCTGCTAGTGTTCACTCATTTTCTATGCAACAACCACTAGCCACTGAACAAAAAAGTCTATGCCATATTACATGCAAGCATGCAAGCAGTAGTGTAAACGGCTAATGTGAACAGATAAAGGGAGAGTATCTTGAGAACTAAACAAAAGCCAATATGCCTTCAGACACTTTTCTTTTACAATGGTACACAGTATTTTCTGTGGCATTTACAAAATACTGCTACAGGTGAAATTAGGTTTTGTGGGTCTTTATTCCTCCATCCTCTCAGACATTGAACTTGAATGTTGATCCACCCTAAAAATGTAGGATATCCCCCCAAAACTACAATTAATGCTTGCAACTTGCTCCCCTAAAACAGAGATTCAGACTTACAGTACACCTTGCATGGTAGGATAGATTATCTTCAGCCATATATCTGTGCAGTCCACAAATACATCCCACACACAGCACAGATGAAAAGGTGCATTTCACTCTCATCTCGGGATTCCATGTCATTCCATACAGATGTTCTTTTTTCAACATTGAGTGTTCTGTGAAACCTGCTGAGACAGATTTGCATCCTTGCCTTGCTCCTGAGCCACAAGCCTGTGGTTTTCTGTCATCTGTGGACTCTGTGGAAGGTCCTCCTGAACAGGTGAGCGGGCGTCGGTATCAGGAGTTTCCGGCAAAAAGTGATCTGTTGGGTCAAGTTGCTCATGGCGGTGACGGCATTTCTAAATTAAGTCAAAAATCAACAGAACAGGGTATAAGCAAATCAGTTTGGCAGTTAAAAGGATTACCATGTATCAAACACTATTTTCTGAAGCTGTTAACAGTATATACTGTACATGTATGATACTCTGCGATTGCTCACTGAAAAATCCGAAAACAATTACAGCAGTGTTGATCATTTTTTTATTGTAAAGTTTGAAATACTGGCTTCTGGCTTTTCATTTAAGTGCTGCTTGTATCTGCCAGTAGTATCTAATATTAAGCTTCTTAGACCAACTGTCATTTTTGTTATACGTGTATATTAGATTTGACTTTGTTTAGAACAAAACATATTATTTTACTAATTCTTGTATGCTTCTATAGCATCAGGAATATTTTACTTTGTCTACTAATATTAAGTAAAGCAACTGAAAACTTAATCATTGTTTTATGAAAATGTACGGGGCTTCTAAATAATTTCTAGCTCAGTTTTTTGTACTTCTCTGATATAGCTTTGGGTTAAATCTACTCAACGGCATTTTATTTTTTCATTTTTTTAAAATACAGCATTGTAAAATACAGTATTTTGAAATAAAAAGTAGTAGAATTTGTTTAGGCTTAATATAAGTCAGTTGTATAATACCAATATAATATACAGTAAGTAAGTTGTATGGTACTGAAAACCATTGAAGTTAAAAGGTATCATTTGCATATTGACCTACAATATCCAGTAAGTTATCATTCTTTCCAAACTCATAAAGAAATAAAAAAGACTTACCGTTTCATATAACCTTTTTAGATGACCTGAAACAACATCAAAGAAGCAACAAAGAAAGTTTGAGATAACACATAAATCAATTTTTACTTTCTACAAAGGTATTTTGCGCATGTAACTTAAGTGACAAGGTGAAGACTGCCTATAGCAGGAGAGCTAAAAGCATTTTCAAACATCATATAATAGAGTACACTGCCATGCTATCATTGTATGTTCCTGGTATTAAAGCTCATGAATGTTACAGCACTGATGTGGCCAATTAAGGTAGCACAAATTTAAACTCAGCCAAAAAGTTAATTGTTGACATTGGTACATAAAAATGAGACTTTAAAGGAGTTGTATATAAAGGTCAAATTTTCTATTTACTAAACTTAATTCTAAGTTTGTACTGTACAACATAGGAAATGTACAGTAGGCAATGAAGGACTCTCTACAATACAATGATTAAAGTTAATGAAGGACCTCTGTAGCAGGAGAAATAAATCCAATTGGCTATAAGCTAAAGTTTTAACTAATATTTGCCATACACAGGCCAAATTATAAAGAATATCTACACTTCTGTTGTCATCAATTTCTGTACTACTTTTAAAATGGTTGTCTATAGACCCAAAGTCATATAGTAACAGTAAGGGTTATTACCATTTTTTAGCAGATACACCATTATTGCTCCAGCAACAAGAAGTAATATAATTGGTATGACAATTGAAACAACTCTTCTGTGACTCCAACCTAAAAGATACAGAGACAAAAGTGGCATGCATATCAATCTCAGCTTTACTGGATTCACTATTATTTTACTTTTTGTTAGAGTGTTTTTGAAGACTGTTCAAAATTACAATCACAGCAAAAATGGTAGTTCAGAGCTCCCGTGTCTGAACTCTTTATTGGTTTGAAATTATCAACTAAGAAAGATGCTCACATGTAACAGAAGGATTTGTTAATGGACAGAAAATTAACACAACTAAAAAAACATTTAGCCAAACACCAAAAGAGAACCCGGTATACGGTACGTAACTCTTAAGGATATTAACATGCATATAGTCTTTTAATTAAGGGGAAAAGCCCAAATGTCAAATTCTATTCTAAATCCTGCTTCCTCAGAATCTTGGAGTAGACAGCGAAAGAAGTCTTGTTTCAGGAAAGAGCTGGCCCAAGAATCATGATACTGAATCTAATCATCTTAACATATTTCAAACAGGAAGGAAAGTCAGTCATGTGTGAGAGGCTTAGCAATGAGCAATAGCTGAAGAACTTGTATTCCCATAAGGAAAACCTTGGTTCGTCACTGTTTCGTTTCTATCTTTTTTAAATAACTTTTCACAGAAAAATGGAAGTGAATCTAGCCGCCCACCATCGTTTAACTTTCCAGGTTCCTGTTCACATGTTTACTCTGTAGACCTCACTTCCTCTGAAGAGGACTGAACATCAAAACTCATGACAGCTATTAAAACCAGACAGCAGTGCAACACTGGAAAGTTAAAAATATCCCTGGGGCCGAGCTACCTCTTATGAAGGACATCTTTCATTTACTCTTACAGTATATTTAAAAATGGAATCACCCATTACATTTCCCTTTTATGCCCTCTCATTTTGAAATGTTCACTTGTTGACCCCCAAAAACAGAACTAGAAGGGAGCTAGTACTAGTGCACATCATGACATGACTACTGTTGATCGATTTGCCATTTGACACTATGGAAGATCCACAGTACTCAATAACGATTTAGCATCATTTCTAGGAGTGATGTATCTCTCATTGACTGATCTGCATTTTCCTGGACACCTAGCCCGTCCTACAAGTCAATGTAACAAAGCAAGGTGAGGTTTGCTCAATCAAACCTACAGTAGGCAATCCTGCTGGTCGATCACACTGCTCAGGGGCAGACTGGCATTTTCTAGAACTAAGGGCCCCACTTCTGCTAAGCTGATACTTTTACTCGTTGCGCCTCTTGCATGCCTATGCTGTATAAGACCGGTACAAAGTTAAAACCAAACTGATGAGTTGTGTATTTGTGAGGATTGACGAAAGAATGCCTGAACGAAATGCATTAACAACTGAAGTGTGAGAGCAAAGGTCAAAACCTTAGCCACACCTAATACCTAACACCAGCCTTCTCCCCTTCCTCATCACTGTACTTCCCTCCCTCCATCCCATCTTCATTCATGCAGCAGCCTCTCATCTCATTGCAAATAGTGAGGGAATATAGAATGCACGATGTGAATTCTATAAAGCAATTCTTCCTATCCCAAATGTCTGCACGAATTTGGTGTTTCAGGCAGTCAAATGTCACAAAAGGTGCTCTTTGACTAGACCTGAGCGTGGAAATTAGCATGATTTACAAGACTTAAGTAGCCACCCAATTTCCTAAAAAACAACTGGATTGGCAAAATAGTATTCTTTCATTGTTGCAGGAGGTTCATAGTCATACTCACCACAAACTCTGTCAGATGTGGGGGTTCCTGCTTTTATTTCTACTGAGTCCCCTGTACACCTTAATGTAGATAGGAAAAATATGTGTGAGTAATCAGTGTCATTACAAACAGCCCTATAGTTCTTCCTTTTCTTCATAGAAGATGCATAAACACTGTATTTAATATTAAGTACACCTGAGAGGTATGCAACACATAGATCTGCCTTTTGATATTTCTGGACATGTAAGTTAGTTCTACAGTATATACAGTAATTGATTTAAGACAGGAAGACAGTTTTGCTATTTAAATTTAAAAATAAATATGTTACTATTATTTACTTAGGTTCTGTTTCAAATGGCAATGTGTGCCATTTCTGAGCTGTGGATTAAATCAAGAGAAAAGAAAGTCGTGTTAAGCATCCTTGCATTATTGAAAATAACACATATACAGTACTACTATATATACACAGTATACTATACTATAATACTATATAATAATACAGTACATAGCAACACATGATACTAAAAATGAAGAATGCCCCTTTAACCCTAACCATGTTATTTTATACACAGCCATTTATTCCTAAAACAATCAGCATACCAAGGGACTGTATTTATAATTATATAATTTTGCTGAGTTCATATTTTACATATTTTATTCAGTATAAAAATGGGATAGCAGAAGTCATGATTAAGTTACAAAGGAAGGAAGAAAGACTGCTCAGAACTTCTGCTTTTTTGCTTCTCCATTACTCTCCAGAGTAAGAAAATTCTCTGTTTCTTACTCTGTCCATTTGAGACATTTCTCCACTGCAGAAGTGATGTTAGAGAAGCTTTCATAGAGGCAGGACTCACACTCAGTGTCTCTGTCCTTTGTACCTGTAGAGACAGATCAAACATCATTCCTTTTCCTGTATTCAGGACTGCAGAAACTGGTTACCACTGTTCAAGTTAGTCAGCAGTGCTGTAGTGGTTAGGACCCTAGACTGAGAAGTTTGTGGGTTTAAATTCCAAGTGGGTCACTGCTTTTGTGTCCTTGACCACCTCACTCTGACTGCTTGACAAAAACACCCTGTTGTGCAAAGGGGTAGAAATGTGACTCTCTTCCAATTAAAGCAGCAGACAAAAAATCAATTAGTAATAATCGTAACACAACAAGCAGAGAAAGAAACAAATCTGGCAGACTGAGTTTAGCCCCAGGCACAAATCCACTGTAGAACATGCAATGATACAGTATATCTCCGTAATCTTCACATATGTTTTTTTTTTTTATCTACAGCTTTGTTTTCCTGTGCAGTATTGCTTAGGTTGATAAGAATTTATTAAAGAAAACAAATATCAAAATGACTGATATTGCATTGATCCTTTCTGAGTTCTGCAAAAGCTGAGAAGTGAAACACGTGCAAGGAAACGTAGTACATTTATCTCAACATATACAGAAATAAACACAATGACATACTGTTAGACTCACTGAAGATTATTTGAAACACAGAGTGTCCTTGGGTTAATAGAATAAACAAAAATCTGTAGTCTACTATGTCAAACCAGAGATTAAGGTTTACCTGGTCTACGAACTCCTTCTCCCACTTCGCATTCTGTGTGCTTAGCACAGGTCACACAGTCCTCACTGCTGCAATGATAGCCCTCCTTGCACACACATTTTCCAACCTCCGTCTTGCTTCCAGGGTCCTCAATGATGAAGTTCAGATCTGCACATGCATGCCGTGTATGGATGTTAATAACAAACCAACAGAAAGCATCATCTGGAGACCAAACACGAGAATTCTATTAACTCGTCTTATTCGACTAATAGCGTGAAATGAAAACCTACTTCCATCACAGTTAGGCTGAATTTTGCATTTTGTGTCGCTGTTGTAGTTGGGCATATATTCACCATCCCCACATGGATCGCACTTCGGTTTATCACACGGTTGGAATTCATCTTTCATCTTCGTTCCTGACATACAGAAATGCACATAGGTTATTTGAACAGAATACATTTGATATGAAGAGAACTAGGTCAGTTATTTTCAGGTATGGTATTTCTACAGAGCAACAATCATTATTAACATTAATCTTTTTCTCATTAATTAATAGTGTACAGTAACATGATGGACAAGAGCGTCTCATCACAGGAAAAACTACTGGTGTGCATATCCGTCTTAGCTGTACTGGATATTTTTTTAGTTTAGATACATATGTTTTTGAAGGCTATACACAATTAAAAATAAAAAAAAGTCTGAAATGGTTTGAAATGATCGACTGAGAAGGATGCTTCCCATGTAACAGGTTTTATTAATGGACGACAATTAAGCCAACTAAAAACAGAAAACTGTTGTCAGGACCTACAGTACACAGGATATATTACTTAATTAAAGCATCTTGTAAAATATATTATAAAGAAATATTAATATTATAAAGCACTAGAATTGTCCATGTTCAAGGTACTTTATCTAGGAGTCAAGCAAAGTTGAAAAGAGGGAACTGGGAATTAATTTACTAAATTCAGTGTCTCATGCAAATCCATTGCATGAATGCATGAGTACAAAAAATGCAAGCAAGAGAACAATGAAGTCTTTAAAAGACTGGCAGCTGAAACTGCAACATCTGGTAATAACCCTGCCAACCCTTTTATTAATACACACAAGGAAGAAAATATTGTTACATTTTTTAAATGTAAGTATAAAATGTCCAAATGAAAAATACTTAATCATTATGTAAATATAAATAATGTGATTTAAATCTCATTGCAGCACTAAATATGTATAAAATGATGCTTAAAAACTGAAAATATAATATAATATAATAATCTACTAGTGTTCGTAGATAATGTCTCTTCCAGTAAATGGAAGTTCTTAACTTGCACTAAGAGTATCACACACTCTTATTGGCATAGTCAAACTGACTTTCATCATGAACTATACTAAAGATTGTAGTGATAGTATAACTGATCATTATTAACCATATTTGTGAACATGAGCCATTTTCTTCCAGTTCTTTGTTCGTCTTTCAATTCTCGTCCACAGCTCCCTTCCCCAGCACTATTTGTTATGTGCACTGTATCTCAAAACATATTAACACTTGCAAAAATGCATTTAAGATGCAAATTCACTATTGTAAAGAATAAAGTATACTGTACATGCAAGATGATGCAGACACTTTTATAGTTATTTGTACTCTTAGTTATAGCCACATTGTTGACCATCACTATCTACCTGGTTAAGCAAGAAAATAACCTAAAACTACTCAATTATTGATTGCTTTTATACTGTTTGAGTTCAGTTGCACTGCTACCATGCACCTTATAAAATGATGTGTTAAACTTTGTTGCAAGTAATAAATTGTGTTGCAAAAGCACCATGTATAAAAACTTTGGATGTACAGTACAACTAAATCTCACCTGGCTCACATTTTTTACAGCATTCTCCATTCTTCAAATAGTTTGTTGTCTCATCGCAGGTCAAAACAGTGGCAATCAAGGACACCTAAAAACAAGGAATGAAAATTAACCAGAAGCAATCCCTCATAGTAATAAGTACAAAATGTATTTTTTCTGATTTTATGTCTAATGCATGTGTTTTATGTGTTTCTCAGACTTGCCAGGTATGATTGGCTGTATCTAACGGTTCCATTCTCCGTGGCTCTGCAATACACTACTGTTCTGTCTGTTGGAAAGCAGTCACATGCTCTTAGTCCTGCCTGGCACCCTATCCTTCAAATAAAGCTCCAATGTGGACAAACTGAACATCAACAGAAGGATCATTGCAGTGTAATGAAGTATTACCATATAAGATGCTTTATTTAATATGAAGCAATGCTAGTAGTTTATGTTACAGCAACAAAACTGTTTTTTTTTTCAGAACATCATTAAGAACATCATTCCTGACCCATCAAACTTATCCGCTTCTATTTCAAGTACTGAAATATAAAGTTCTATATATTCCTATAACCAGAAATGGTAGTACAGAAAGCAACCCCAAGTATGAAATTCCACTGAAATCCATCACAAAGTTATAACCTGCACCCATGTGAGCATGGGCAGAACTTAAACTCTGCAAAGACAGACTTCCCAGCCACCAACTGAGGCCCTATGAGGCAGTAGTGCTAATCATCATACCAACATTTACAGTATATTTTTCTGGTTTTGCTCTTAAACTCCAATATTACAAACAAGTGGCTGTTTAATGAGCTGAACTAAGGCTGCTTGCAAACCTTTGAATCACTAGGTTTTCATACTGAACAGACTCGAGTTATTGTACATAACTTTGTGACTTTCCTAAACTGCTGTTAAGGATGATATGAATTCTGTACAACAAACCAAAGAGGTGAATGAAAGTGTAATATTAAGCTTTCTATTAAACAGCTTTTTCACAGTTCTTAATGCTTTATAGGTAAATGTCTCTCTTTATATTTATAGTTTCTAGTTTATATTAAGATAAAGATTAATAGGCTCGCAAGCGCAGTGTGAACCCTAAA
Organism: Atractosteus spatula; assembly: GCF_055471065.1. NCBI lineage: Eukaryota > Metazoa > Chordata > Actinopteri > Semionotiformes > Lepisosteidae > Atractosteus > Atractosteus spatula. Next base: position 10,744,194 of record NC_142724.1, read on the forward strand.
CCTTTTCAGAAGATGCAGCACTAGACAGATATTGTCTGACTAGATAAATGAAAAAAGAACAAATCCTTCCAATCTCCAGGCCTAACATATCCAAGGCAGGCCTGGAAGTTTTTTATTGATCTCCTGAAAAACTTCCAAGTTTTCCCCTTTTAAAATAGCACATACAACTGGGGTGAAACAAACAGCAAAAACAAAATGCATTCTGTAAAAGTGATAAAGGGATACTGCTCCACCCTAATAGCTGATTTTAAAGACTAAGATGTATAATAGATGTATATTTTTTTCTCCATCATGAAAAGGTGACTAGGTTGGGGTTCAGATGAACTATTTAAAGGCCATTTTTAATCTTGCCTCTAAATTTAAACAAATCAATACAGTACATACTGTAAGTTTAGCATTAATTGACAGATAAATTGGAACTGGTGCTAATTGTTAGACCACATTAAAATACATTGTTGTTGCACTATATAAACAAACTAGATCTAACCAGAATATTTTTATTTTATAGGTTCTACTGTATTCAGCAGCTACAGTACATGCTAGGAGTTTGATTTTGTATTCTTTTGCTAGTATATTCCAGCAGACTGTTCTCAAGACAGAAGTAGTGATGCTGTTCAGACCAGTGCACGCTCGGTAAACATAAAGATGCATTCACCTATTCCAGCAGGGGGGGTTTCACGCAAAGCTCTTGGAGGCATGGTGTCATTGTGGTCTGTGTTCACTCCTTGTTCACTTCTAGACTGCAGCACCTTCTGTGTGGAGTTTGAACTGCTCTCTCCATGTCTGCATGGGTTTGCACCAGTTTAGTCCCAGCTTCTAAAGATATACAGGCCAGTCCCTACAATGGACAGGCACTCCTAGTCCTTCCTTGTGCCTGTGCTTCTAGGATAGGCTCCAGGTTGCTGCATCACTTACAGGAAGCGAGTTGCCTTCTGATTAAGGATGGATGAATGCAAGGCTCTTTCTGTCACAACATGCCTATAGTAACTGATCTGAAGCCTGTTGGGAAATCCAGGTCCTGGAAAACCCCAATGCAGCAGGTTTCATGCATGGTCATGAAATCATAATTTAACCTTAGGTCCTATTTGCGTTTTCTTCCGTTGAGACGTGTGGAGTCCTTTGGTTCAATTGGTGGCTAGGTTTACGGTACTGTGACTCTGTGCCTTCTGATTGGTTATGGGGGGGGGGGGAACGTGATAAGGAAATGTGGAGATCAAGCAGTGAGAAAGGGAGAACAAGTGTGATGGGAACACGGAGTTGGAAGTGTGGCTGTTCTGTAATAAACTGGCAAGACAAAGAATATCCATCTCCATCCAGTTCCATTCTGTACCGGCAGAGTGTTAACAACCATCACACGGACCTTACAGTTACAATTATTTCTAAAGTCTCTGAGCAACTTCATTGTGAATAATTAAGCAGGAAGGGATTTGCTAAATTAATTTACTAATCACCTGTTGAAAAACAATTCTAAGTACCCCTCAGTCCTCTGACAATCAAAATTCTCTTAATTGAACTGTATACTGTACGTGTTTATATGGCCAGGAATTAGTGGGCGTTCCCAAGCTTTAGAAACAGGTACAGTACAAAAACAACTGGATCGAAGCTCTTTGGGGCCAAGGTTGAAGAGCACTGCTGTATAGTGACATTTTCTAAGTGGTATTTAAAATTATATCCAAATATTTAAACCAGATGTGGTGGTGTGATCAACTTCGTACTGTGTTAATACACAGTATTTTGTTACCTGTAGTGTGCATTAAAAATATATGCTGTAACTTCTTTCAATTTCAAACAGAATGTGCACACAAATTGTTTTGTCTATTTTGCTACTAGTGACAAAGCAGTTCTTAACGGTTACGGTTCGTCCTCAAACAAAAGTAACCTCAAACAAAACACAAAGAAACAAGCTACGCCTCCTTGTAAAACACCTGTATGGCATACGTGTTCATATGTGGTTAGATCAAAACGATAACACCTTATCTGTTGTGTGAAAACCCGAAACTTTTACTAGGACCGAAACGGCACAGAAAACCTATTTTTTTTTCTAAATAAAACATTCTAAATAAACAGAAGAAGATCATGTCTATTCTTCATAAATTCTGTACCTGTATACAGGGATATTTAAAGGGAAAAAAAATGCAATAACGGTGCGATTGTATAATTGTGTACATAATAATGACTTTGTGATTGTCTGTCTTCTGAAAGTACACATTCATATCGCAATCGCTGTATTAGTCAGACAGACCTTAAAAACAAATCAGCAGCCAAAAGTATGTATTTCTGTTGAGCTAGCTAGCAGAGAGCGTGTGAAATTAACGATGGGGGTCGGCAGGTGTCAACACCGCCGCAAATCTGCTGGTTGTAAGAGCCGTGAACCCTCGTCAACATAAGTTGTAAAACATTGTCTGATGCACACGATGTAAAATGATTAACATAAACAGAGGGCATTACACTGAACTACCGAGTGCAGAAATACTGACATTTGTTTTTTTTTATAATAGGAACTGTTGCATTCACGGATAGCACAAACAAAATGATATACCAGTAAACTTTATATGTAGTTACTGTAGAAAGTTATCCGTCGTCCTGTTTAGTAAAACGTTTTCATTTGATCGATTTGATTTTAAAGACATCTGACATTTTGAAATCAACACCACACCCTATAAAATGCGTTAAATAATATTTTTGCAAGACTTTCTTTTGGAATAAATAAATAAGAAACATTGAATAATAAGAAACGGAAAGATCAGCTGCACATGCAAGGAGGCAAAGTGTCTTTTATACGGGTCAGTATTCATTTTACATTCAGAAGTTAAATGTTTAAAAAATGAAGAGATTTATCTCTCAAGGCCAGAGACATAAAGCCATAGCGGTTAAACTTGCTTCCTTTACGGAAAGTCCCTCTCTAAAACTCTGCTGTTAAACCAAAAGTCCCCAACATACCCCCCGAAGTTCAATTGAAAAGCACTGTTTTTCATAGAAATGCTTTAAAACTGTTAGAAAAACATCACTGCAATGCCCAAGATATACCAAAAGAATTGACATGATCATTTACGGCATGTACGACTACTAAATATCACAGATTCTTCGGTTTTATTAGAACTGTCTCGGATTTTAACGTTATTTCACGTGCCGGTAAAAAAAAAATAAATAGTTGAAGCATAAAGTCTGTCGTTTTTTTTCATTACATCAATTATATTAATAAATTATATCGATAATTCGTATACGTACTGTATACAAGCAAAGGGGAAAGTACTGGTAAAAGTATAGGTCAATGCAATAAAAGTAACATCTAGACATATCCAGGAGGATTTGTGTTCTTAAAACAATGCGTCGTCTTTCTGTTAGAAAGAAAGCGAAAATACAGCAAATTGTATTTGCTATTACGCCATAACAACACATCATCTGCATGGGTGGGAGAAGGTGGGAGTTGGGTCCTCTCTTGTGAGGTGACACCCCTAACACAACAACCAAGTCTTAATAGCGTCCACTTTTCTCCAGATTCTCAATCTAGTAGTAGTAGCAGTAGTAACGACTACGTGCTGTACATTTCAATAAAGCTGTAAATTGGACTGCGTGCAGAGAAATCGAAAGTAAAAACATTAACGTCATAATGCAGTGTCTCGCCTGCCTGCCCCTGCCACCTAGACACTGGTGAATGATTTTTAAAAAGAAAATAACAGATACAGTACAACCCTTACGCGCTCCTGTACCAAGCATAACTGTAATAACACACTACAGTACATCGCATTTGCACTATGAACCCTGACATATTTAAAAGTACATGAAAGTATGTCGTTTTTACAACAGTTAAAATGGTCAAAACTCTAGCTATGTTCTACGAACTACTGTACATACTGTACATCGCTACGCCCAGGTACTTACCACCACGATGATATGGAAAATCTTCATTTCTGCACTGTTCTCCTGGTTGTTCTCAGTCGGGTACTGCACTGTACTGACTGCTCGATATCGTCGACTGCGGTTCTCCAAGCTAGCTACACCAAAACCCCGAGCTGCTTCAGCCAATCACTGTGCACAGGGGATTTCCAGAGTACTGTAAGACTGTAAAGACGTTGAGCTTTTTTACATTATAACAATTTTAATGCAAATACATAGCATAACTGTTTCATAAAATACACATAGAGAGGCTAGGACATTTGTTTCTATCAGTATTTGTAAACCTACAGTATTTGTAAACCTACACTCATGTACTTAACAGATATTATCTGAACAGTAAGTGAATAGATATCCAAATCGCAAATTGTCTGTTCTGGAAACAATAACATGATAGGATTGGGGATTAATTCCTGTTCTTGCCACTGTTTGCCATTTTGTCATATTACATACTGAAAATGTATTTTGGGGACAGGGATATTAAGGCTGTGAAGCTGCAGTCTGTATCTGGAATGGAGTCTGACATTGCAGGCACTGTGATACTGTAACCTGTTCTAATGCTTCTGCTTCTTTCCATCATTAAACTGCATGGCAATGTGAGTTGGGACAGATATCCTACTTGGAGCAATTAACTGTGTCAAATGCAAGTGACAGTAATTTTCCTTCCCACACTGCCAGCAGTTATTGTCCATTGATCCAAATACCATCTCAAACAATTTTGGATTGACTGATATATTTTGTACAAATGGCCATGCTGGACCGTGTATGACCAGTATAGGGATGACAGGAAAAAGTTGAATCAATGGAAAAAAAATAGAAACCCAAGGAGATTCTGGTAACATCCTATGTGCTCATTGCAGTGAATAATAAAAAAAAATCATTGTGTGCAGGTGAATACCTTCCTTCATGTTTTGTTATTGCCTACTATTGTCATTTTATTGAGAAAACATGTAACGTCTCCCTTTGGCTCATTAATGTATTCTGCCAGATTGACTAGGATCCTGTACCTTTAAGTCTGGTTTGACCAACTGCTGCATGGGGTTGCCCATAGGTTCTCATACAGTACAGTATATTCCTTGTAATAACTACAATATATGCAGAATGACACTTCCTCTATCCTCTAACATTATATACAACTTTACATACTGTATATTAAGAGAAACTATAAGACTGGATATACTGTATGTACAATAGACTTCATCTAGTTGCAAGTACTGTAACTTGTTGCTCTTGCTAGTGACTGGTCATCTGTTGCATTCTTATCTATACCCAGAAAAACACCTGAAATTTAACAAGAATCCTGTCCTGGAGTTCAATAGGATGAAGGGGATTTAAGCTGAGTAGCAATATTTTCTCATTTGGGAAATTCAGCAACACACTGTGATGGCATGTCTCACTCATTGTTCATTTGGCATCATAAACTTGTTAACAATGTCTGACTCTGAGATGGCAGTTTCACTTCAAGAAAATGGTTATAATTTTTCAGAGTAATGCCACTTAAAGCAGAATGGTCCCCCAAGTAGGACACTTTGAATACAGTATATTATAGTCACTTATTGAAATGCATGTATCACATCACAAGTGAAAAAATATGCATTTCACTTGTCTGTCCTCTTTGGATACTATTTAAATTAAGTGTGCCACTACCTTCAGTTTTTCCTCCAAGCACTGAAAATCAAAAGCTACAAAACCTCAAGAGTAAAGACTTTAGACTTTGTGATAAGATATCACATCTTTGGTTGGTACTTAAACCTTAACATCTGAATAAGTGCAATGGAATTAGCGGACTACTGTACATCCAGAGTAGCCAAGCAGTAGGATTAACAGACTGAATGCTGCTGGAGATGAAGCCAGTTGATATCTTTTATGTTCACAAAACTCTGTGTTTGGTTATGGTGCCTTTTTCTTTTCTAGAACTTGCAGAACTTACACAACTTTTTAAGGAGAAACAAACTCTTCTCCATACTTTTCCATTAGGCTTCAGACAACACCATAGCACAGCCCTGGTGAGGGTGTTGAATGATCTGCTTCAGATTCAGGAGTGTTGGCTGTTCTGCTGGACTTTTGTGCTGCCTTTGACACTGTTAATCATGAAATACTCATAAACCGTTTTAGAGACTTGTGTTAGAATCTCCAGGGTAGCTCTTATTTGTTTTGGATCTAGGTTTCTGTTGAAAAGAAATGTGTGGCTCTGGAACTAATGGCATCTGACACCGATTTACTGAATCTTGGTGTTCCACAAAGCTTGGTTCTAGGAACTCTTCTCTTCAGCATATATATATCACGGCCAGACCTCTACTGTGTTAACTTATATTGTTACACTGATAACTCTTAAATGTCCATGCAGGCTAAGGCAGGCATGGATTGAGATATCAAATTTAATGAGCTGTTTCTTAGATATTATTAAAATGGGGGGTTACAAAAATGGTGAAAATCAGGAATTGACCGAGCAGTTTAGCCAATAAGTAAAAGAATTGTTCATAACCGATTTTTCTAGAATATACCCAAGCAGTTGGTATAATTAGAGGCACTTGAATTCTTTATTGTCTGGCACAGCTTTGTTGAAAAGAGTAATAATACAGGCACACTTGGTTAAACAAATATTTATTAATGATGACAATACAAACACTATACTACACACAACAAAACATATAAAACACAAATTACTTTATGTATACAATATTTACAGACAAGGCATTTCAGAGGCCTAGCATTCTTATCACTCAGAAAAACCCCCAGACTTCTACTGAGTATGAAACTTTTAAATAATGCCTACAGAGGCCAAATAAAGATAAGCTGCCTTCTAAATAAATGTAACACAACTTGCAGTTAAATCTCTCTCTCTGCACCTGGATGCCACAAACTAAATGGGAGCTATTCTAAGAGTGCACTCACAGGCAGGAAAGACATCTCTAAGCAAGGTATCTTTTACCCAGGAAACCCAAGTTCCCTAAAAACACAGAATCGCAAGCTCTCTCTAGCAGGACTCAGATAATTAGCTCCAATCAGGTTTTTGTTTGGATGATCATGGAATAGGGGCTCTCGCCTGGTGTAAGCTTCAAGTTATAACTTCTCTCTTGTGGTCTGACCTCCTTTCCTCACCTCTACTTTCTCCTTTTCTCGTTGTCTCTCCCTCTGTCTGTGGTCTTAATGTGATCTTATACTGTGTGTTTCTGGACTGCTCATTGATCATCATTAACCCACAACCTATTGTTATTACCTAGGTACTGTATACCAATGTAAGGGAAGGCTTTGTTAGTATCACAATTAAAATAAAAATCACCTTCAATGTTCTGTTTACAATACAAGGGCTTCCCCTAGTTGCCTTTGTTTCCTCCCACAGTCCACAAACATGCTGGTACTGTATTTAATTGGCTTCTGTGAAAATTGACCCCAGTGTGATTGAGTGTCTGTGTCTATGTCTGTGTCTGTTGCTTGCCCAGATACTGTAGATTCTAGCTTCCCCTCAACCCTGTATTGGATAAAGTGGTTTGAAAATGAATGGATGGACAAATTAGAGTGATTTTGAACTTGATTCTTTAATAGTAGGTATATGCTTATTTATACTTTATGTTTATAAATTAATTTTCGTAAAAGCAAACATAATATCTGTCCAAATATAAATCCATGATTCATGAGCTAGTCCATTATTGTGTTTAACTAGCACAGAGAGTTGAAGTTGCTGCTACAAAATAAATAATTGTATAGTGAGGGAAGCAAACATATGCTCAATGCATCTTAATTGTTTCTGAATAGAACATTTTCTGTTCAACTATGAATTAACAACAATCGGTTTAGTTTATCTATCTAATCTTGTAATGTCTTATCTTTCTCACCGCAAATCTAAACTCAATCTGTCTGACTGTGTACCTGTGCAGCTTTGATCTGCAGTTTATACCAGGACAGAAAAATCCATCTACAGCTCAGATTGAATCAAACCTGATTTTGATCTAATCTACCCCCAAATTGCAAATCACAAACCAGGAACAGGATGACAAATGTTTCTTTGCCAGAGACTTTTTTTTTCTTCTGCCTAAATGGAAACCCATCATCACAGGCTGGTTATTTTTTCAAATTACTGTAAAACATCTGTCTGTTGGGAGTTTATGAAAATCTCCAATTCACGTCATGCGGAGTCATTAAAGCCAGGGGATAGTGACCTTTTGACAACTTTTGTGGGAAAAGCCGAGAGACTCTTTTACGAACCACTTCTGTGTTTTCAATAATATTCCAGATTCTTCCTGTTTTATGTTACATGTAACTCCTTCCGTTCTAACAAATTATTCAGTTTTGTAGATTGAGCTGGTAGAATAGATAGTGTGTCAAACTATTTGTCCTCCTTCCAACTAATATGGTTGTATATGCAGTACTGCTGTATATAATATCAGGATATAAATACCATTATATTACATATAATATATATATAATACTGATCAATATATCTATATACAGTATTTAGAATTGATCATGTATTTGGATTAGGAATTGTTTAAAGACTATAAAACAAAGAGTTCAGATTGGGGTGATGCAATTAGCAAAACAAAACAGTATCACAGGGGTCTGTGTTAGGATCACTCTTTAATGCTGATAATGGGTGTTACCAAAAACAGGTTAGAAAACACCACAAAATAAATTAGAAATAATCTTTTTCAGAATTCAACACAGGGCACACCTCTGCCGGATGATATTTAATGCAGACAATTGAAGAGTCTTCATGTAGCAAAAACATAAACTAGAAATACAAAAGAGGAAACAGTGAGCTTGAAATTAGCAATGTGTGAAAAAAAACATAAACATTTTTATGTTGACATAGTTTTCATGTGCTAGACAGTGTGTGAAAGCTATAAAATAGGCACGTAATATTATAATATGCAGTAAATTCGAATACTTTAAATTAAGGGATTTTATGTTAAAATTGTGGAATGCCCTAGTAAGACCTCATTTTAATAAACGTTAAATTTTAACCACCAAGTTACAAAAAAGATACAGTACAGCTGCTTTGGAATCAATCCAGAGTGGGTAAGGTATATTCCAGGTCTCAAAGGAATTTCCTATTTTGATTAGCTAAAAGAAATCTTTATTGTCTCTAAAAGAGAAGTCTAGCAGTGACTTAATTAAAGGCACTGGGCTTATTGGACTTCCTTAGAATCAACAGTGAAACATAAACCAGAAGACACAAATGGAAACTATTTTTAAAAAAACTCATATCCTGATTTGTGCTTTTCTTAACTTTGAAGTTACAGTAGCTGAGTTGATTTGTCTTCATGGTTGAATCTGTGCTCTGAAGGGCACTACAGAGCAGGTGTATTTATTCAGAAATCATGTGAACCACTATTATTGACTTATGTCATTTAACTGATTGTGTGACTTGTAAAAGTAATTTAGTGCACCTGAATTTAAAAACAAAAGTACTTTGTCATTGCAAAGTGGAAGAAAACTTGACATATTTCACTTTTGCTACAGAATTTATAAAATGTTTTTAGTAGACATTTAACTTTCAGCTATTAAAGTTTGAGTTTCAAGCTTGTTTAAAAATATTAACTTTGAAAGCACGTGTATGCATTTATACAGTACATCTACAGTAATTGAACAAAATGAGACATCATTGGAAGGGTGTTAATAGTTTTACAAGGCACTGTAAATATTCTATATAATATATATACTGTACATATATATAAATGTTAGTATTTTGTGTATTTTTATAGAATATTTATACTGTAGTAGTATAATATTTAATATATCATATACAGTAGTTCTTTAAGTAAGAACTACTGATGCCCATCAATAGTGCTGTCAGGTAGGAAACCCTGTTTTTTCAAAGCCTGATTCCATATTGTTTTAAAATTACAACTCGGGAACTTGATTCATCATTTTTATACTTATAAAGTGTCTTGTTGGCAGTTTCTGTCTTAAGGTACTAATGTACAATAGGTATGTCTATGTTGTATTGCATTTTGAGTCACATCAAATTGCTGAGCTTGTCTATAAACGTAATTTCTGTTCTCGTGTGAATTATATGTGAGCCACTCTGAAGAAATGAGATTAACAGCTAAACTGGTGCGAAACTACGTTATACAATATGAAGTTCACACATTAATGACTTTCGATGATATTCAGCCTTCCAATAGCAGCTTTGATATGTGAAGGTTTTCACTGCTCAGAAACCACAAGCAAAATATCCCTCATTCTACCACATCGTTCTCTTACCTTAGTTCTCCCAAAATACAGCTTTACAACCAACAATGAAATGAGTAATTTAGATAGAATAAACACCAAATGAAACGGTGGATCTTGAGAACCAGAGACGCAGATGAAGATACAACCAAAAATACTGTGAGTTGCTACTATGCTACATTGAAAATCCCACTGGCATTGTTTTTTTTTCATAAGATGTCATTGTAAAGTTTTATCTACTGAATTAACCAAAAAAAACCCACAGGCAACCTGAGCCTACCAAGATCCTTGTGGATTCAGGAATGTGCTATTGTCAATAGATTCTGTTCATTGGATTATAGCAAGAGCTGGATACCTGATAAGATGGATGGGCAGGCATACAATCAGAATAGCTCCAACGGCTTCTGGAGTATTCACTCTTTTTGATGTTTTCCAGATTTTCCTTTTTCAGCTTCTTAGCTCAAGCTGTGTCAATTGTGTCAATGGTTTTATGGACGTTTAGTCCAATCTTGTGTTCCCTTATTTGCCTGTAAGAGATTTAGTCTACAGTTATCGAATGTCAAAAGCACACAATTCATATTATGTTGTCCAGAAAACCATCATCAGGCATACATTATCTTTTGATAGGAACTCTTCTGTGAAGTAGATCATAAGACACCAGGTGCAAGACTATTGTAGTTCCTTAACCTATCTATTTCCACCATTGCATTTGCAGAATTGATTGACAGCTACAATAGGCTGCATTTCACACCTCATTTCCACTGCCACTCTTAAGAAGACAGCAATATTTTTATTAGTGTTCTGTTCAGTATTCTGTTCAGGTCACCAAACACTTTAAATATCAGGTGAGTGCATTAAACCAAAACTGAAATGAGTCTGAAAAGCAGATGGACCAAAAATGATTAATTTATATGTGGCAGGTGAAACTAATATGAACCAATGCTCTGTCCTCTGCAAGGCAAGTCTCAGAAATGACACCTGTTTGAGAAAGAAAGGAATCTCTAGTGGCCTTAAGAAAATAATAGGTAAAGCATATCAGTTATCGATCCCTTGAAACACATATCTTGGTAGTTTCCCATAGTAAGCCAAGAGTGTATATACTGTACAGTAGGTCATATTTGAAGAATTCATCATCAGACTATATTAAATCTATTATAAAAAAGATAGTTTTATGATGATGTTCTGGCTGAAGTACAGATATTTAGTGCCATTTAATGCCACACAGTATGTATGATACAAGTTCTAAACATCTCTTCTAAACATTGCATTATAGTTATTTTCTCCTTCACCTGTGCATGTGCCTATTAAGTTGTTTCCATTGGTGTAGAAAATTAATTAAATTCAAAAGTCTGTTCCAAGACGATACTGTGCTTGTGATCACAGACCTCTGCTATGGGTATTTTTGCTGATGTGCTCCTTGTCATGATCCTTTGGTTATTTATCCACTAAATCGAATAGTGACAATAAAATAAAGGAATTAGAGGTTACTGTGCCATTCTGATGTTTTCATATATGATGACTGATTTATTATTTCCTGTCTGGTGGTATGACTACAATAAGGTTTGTAATGTTGTTTATCATCACCAAAGAGAATTCAGTTGAAATTAGAAATATTTAGCAGAACTTGTATGTATTTCTATTTTATCTACAAGAATATTTAGCATCTGAGTCAGCTGGGTGGAGGACTTTTGTGTGTGAAAAGAAAACCAGATCCTTCTTAGACCCCTCTTCCTGCTCACTGTATTTACTTTTCCAGCTGCTAGATACAGGCTAAAGTTATTTTACTGTTATTTCAGTATGATCATTAGTTAAGGTAGAGTTGTTATTCAAATAAAGAGTGTAAGTTTTTCAGATAGTCTTGATCTGAAGTCCTTGTGGCTGCACTTTCATGTTTAATTGTTTTTACAGGAAGCACCATGGAGAAGTGCCAAAGTGAGGGACATACAGTGGAAGTGGATTAGGACTGTGGATGTTTCCAAGGCCTCTCATGTGACTTCTTGGAAATCATTTACTTTCTCTGATTCTAGGCAGTGCTTCCAGTGGTAAACTTCAGCATTGCATCTGCATATTTTCTGATTTTCATGGAGAAGGGATACGTTTCACTTTTCTTCTAGCCATCCTACTAGGACTCGTTATTGTGGAAGAGAAACAAGGATTTATGTCAAATTTGGCTGCTTTAAAGTGGAAATGATCAGTATGACTAATTTAGAGGGAAAAAAAGCTTATTGCCTTAATACGAAAACACTAAATAAGATCTGTGCTAAAACAAAATGATTAGGTTTCTGAAATTGTAAAAGATTTTTTTTTCTTTTGACCGGATGTATTGTCACACCTCTGTACAAATTTGAAGTCCAAATCTGAAAAGGCGAGAGTTAATTTTAAAGTTTCGGATTTGATGAATAGTGTAAGGTTGTGAAATAGGAAAGACATCCCCACCTATGTTGGACTCAGTTTTACAGAGTTTCCTGTTTTCCACTGTGGCAGAAAAGGGAAAATAGGAGGGGATTTAGTTCTCTCAGTATCTCACAAAACTGTTCCAGGACTTTTATATTACACACTGTGCCTTGAATGATATTCAATTTTGTTCAATTACAAACAAGATAACACATTTTTTAATTTATGACGAACATTAACAGCTAGACATGCATCACACACACACTCCTGAAATGACTGTTATTTATTTTTCCTTCTGTATAGGTTTAATCAGTTGCATTTCATTTGATATGCCTGAATAAGATGTGATTTCTGAGTGTTGGCTCTTCAACGAAGCACTGACAACAAATTTCTGAGCCTGCAGTTCCTCTTGTACTGAGCATCACATCGGAGGAGGGTAAAACTAACTTGTCTCCTGACCCTCTAGCTATCTTTGCTCACTTTCCTATTAGTGGGTGAACAAGCCAGTGCTTGGTGATTTCTGCTTCACAATGACAGAATGAAAAGGCAATGTTTCTGTGGATGCTCGGCCTCCACATACAGGAAATTAAATAGGGTGCATACCAATTACCAATCCATTTACCAATTTCCATTCCAATTACCTTTTTTAAGAACTGTAAGCAAATTTAGTAATGTACCTCAAATAGAAAATTAAAAGTGACTAGCTTGTAATTAAGAACTTACAAGGCTGGAAAAAAAAAACAGAAGATGGGAATATCCCAGGAACCAATCTCTTCATAGCAATATAAAATGTATACCATTTGAGAAATTCATATTTGTTAATTGTAGAAAATCATTCCTTTATTGTGTAAAATTGTGTTCATTTATCTTGTTATGTCACCCATTTAGACCATGACATATAGTCTCTTACCTAGAGTCTGATCTAGCTGCAATGCTTACTAGGAGTGGAAAATCACCATCCTGGAGGTGTTAAATAAAAATACGGACCCAAAATTACAAATTGCAAACCCATTACCTTTCAACAGCTTTACCTTTCCCGAGACTTTTTCCTTCTACAAATAAAAACTGTTTATCAAGTCCTGGGTTTGTGATTTGTGAGTGGCAGGTGGATTGAAGGTTGAGTTATTCTGGGTCTGTAATAGTATGAATCCCCTTAGAAACAAATGTACTATTGTATTGTTTTCAAAGAAGGCATTAAACTAAGGCTGTATTGTAATTAAAGGAAGCTGTGTGAGCAGAGTAGTTGTTGTCTGGAGGAAGTATAGTACAGGATGAACAGGGAACAACACTTCCACATTTCTGTGATTGCTAATCGTATACAGTAGTTACATCTGAAAGGTCTTAATTTCAGCTTTGTCAGATACACATCTGGTACTTTAAATCAATATATATATTAATACATACTGTATGATTAATTAATTAAAAACAGTAACATATTTCTCACAATTTGAAATAGTTTTATTGTGAATGCTAACTAGAAGGGTGTTCCTTCACTATAGAAACCCTGTACTTTCCCTAGTCACCTACTCATCTGTATGGAGCTAATTGTTTGTAGCAATTGTTGCAGCATTATTATTATGATTATTAATAATAATAATGTTAATGCCATTCCTTTACTATGCAGTCACAATTTGCTTGTAGTTATTTTTTAAAGAACAGTATTACCCAAAACTGTCTTGATGACCATAAACTTCAGTTATTTTTATTTTTCCTCTGCCTTATAAATATAATTTAAAAGACTGGAATTATTACATTCTAAAAAATGTCTCAAGTTTGTTTGTTTTTTAGTAACAAGGAATTACTGGGTTTTATTCAATGCATTTGACATCTACTCAAAATTCACAGATTACACAATAAGATTATTGAAGAGTTGCTTTCTTTCTATCAATAAAGGGCTTGTTTAAAATGAACAATAGTGCCACATTTGTTGATTCGTGAGCACTATATCATCCTAGTACTGATCAGGCCCAGCCGTGCTGAGCTTTAAATATCTGACATGATGGGGCCCACAGGATGGTAATACTGCTTTAACATACAAGATATCCATGTTTTTATGTTTTATACTTGAAACATTTTTTTTTTACTTTTGCTTGTAAATTTTAAAGCCCTTATTACTGAGTGGAGAATACACTAGGGGTGTAACTATGGCAGGTACTGTAAATTTGTATATACAAGAATAGTGGCCAATCACTCCCTTTCTGTCTCTATGCATCCGTTCTTCAAAAAGTTACTTTTTGCTCTTTTCTCCCTCCTAAACACCCATACATTACTTCCTCGCTTCTCTTTCAGGTAGTTTTACACTTGTGTGCTTTAGTCTTCCTTAGTTTGAAAATCCTTGTCTACAATTATAGTACCATGTCTTTGGCAACGTTTCTCACAAACAGGCCTGTCACCTTTAATTTATTTATAGGGAAGTACTCTTGTGCCAAAACTACCTACCCAATGACCAAGCAAGCCAGCAGGTTTATCTGCACAAACAGAAAACTTTCCATGCAATTTTGAACAAAACGACAGAAATTACAGTTCAAATCAGCAAGGAATAGTTCATTAAACTGAAAATCCAGCACAAACTTTGAATGCTCTATCAGCCATCCACAAAAAAAAATGAAAAAAAGAACAGGAACTGATACCACCTGTATATTTGTTCCATTGAATCCTAGACTAGTTTTTATATGTCACCAACATTTCCCTCTTACTTTACACAGTGTAACGCATAAAGGACTGCTTTCCTAATAAACCAATTTTACACAAAGTACATACAGTACACAGAAATATTTACCGTAATGTCAGCAAACATTACAATTCATGAGAGATAAAAATACAGATGGGTCTAAAGGAAAGGGGGTGTGTTAAAAATAAAACAAATTTAGTATCATGTTACTTAACCTTTGCCAAGGATTTTGTACTGTATGAAAAGGGGAAACCCAACAGCAGTTCTCAGGTTCACCACAAGCAGTCACTGCACTTTAAATGTTATCAAAAAAAGAAATAAAGATTAATGCTAGATTTCCCCCCAATCAAGTATGCACACTAACATGTTTTAGCTTTTAACAGCAACTTTTAATGATTTTATTTACTAATACACATGTATTCAGTTCTGCAGCATGAATAGAAATATGTAAAGCAAATGCATTGATAATTATTATTTTTTTATTTCTCTTAGCACTGTCTCAGATTATTTTGAAATATGGAACTTAGCAATTAAGCTTTTTTTAGGAATATGTAACATCTTCCTTTTCGGGTATTAGCGAAGCACAAATGACTATTCACTTATGCACTCTTCACATCCACAACCAATAACAGTAATCTAATTTGTTATTGATATTAGTTTAAAAAACACCCCAAAACCTTGCTATTCACTAGCCCTGTGTTACTGTGTCTTTCTGTATTCCATCACACTCTGTGTACTCTTTGTGCCTTCTTACAAACACCACTTGCCTTGTTGCCACTAAAGAATTGTAGACCCAAGAATCATCCATTTTGCTGCAGCTGTACTTCATGGAGCATTTATATTTATGTATAGGCCTTCACAATCTAAGAACATTATCTTAAGAAAATGAGAAATACTTTAAAATGTGAACAAATTAACACTGAAGCGAATCACTGATGTGGTCGACATGGAGGTAGAGTGGTTAGCATTACTGCCTCACAGCCTGGGGTCCTGGGTTGAATTCTGGACCTGGGATGCTACTGTATGTGCGTGGACTTTGTTCTCCCTGTGTTCACGTGGGTTTTCTGAGCAGGTGCTCTAGTTTCCTCCCACAGTTCAAAGACATACTGAAAGGTTAAGTGACTTCTGGGAAACCTGGCTTTGCATCTGTTGTTTGCCAGGATACGCTCTGCCTACCCCACGGCCTTGTATTGGATAAAGTGGTTAGAAAATGGATGAATGAATGAATGCCTAATACAACTGAAAATAAATACATACATCTCTTTTTAGGTACTGTATATGTGAGATTTTAACAGAAAATTGCACTCATTAATGGAAAGTACGGTTGAGGTAAACATCGGATACGACATAGTTCATGGTAAGACGTTTTTTGCTTCCTTGTACTGTATATGTAAGCCTAGAAGGGGAAATTGCTGTAGACTTTGGTTTACAGAACGTCAGAGTGACTCTTGTTTTGCTTTTCCTGCGCTTTTGTGTTAGAGAAATAGAACAGTTAGGTGTAATCCACGGTGATTCATAAATTGAATGGGGGGGATTTCCGATATCCCAAGGGGTAATAAAACATAGAGATTTAGGTAGAAGGCTGAAGTTTGTAGACCAACGGAATTCCCCCGGTACGTAGCAAGACAAACACTGCTGGCCACTCAAGTGGGTAAGGCTGCACCTGCTAGCCTGGTCACATGATTAGAAACAGGCAGCAGCAAGTAAATCTGAAAGAACCTTTGATTTTACTTTGACTGATCTCCTAGCTGTCGGAGACCCTTTTGTCGTAAGTGTGGCCTTTAAAGATGACCAAAAAGAGTTAGCAGTGGTGTGAACACGATGGGTTTATGTTCCTAACTAGACTGAATATGTCAGCAAAATTAAAAGAAGTCATCAGCTTTACAGTTGGTTAGCTATTGCCTTGGTCATTTCCAAACAACACCATTCTTCCAGCTGCCCAACTGTCCTTTTCTCTTTGATCACTCAATAAAACTCGATAGAACAGCAGTACCATCCAAGAGCAAGCCAGTAATTCATTATCCATCAGACAGCCAATTTTCTTCCTACAGTATCAGGGGACATGGAGTCTACCCTGGCAACATACAGTAAAGCCTTAGGTGGAATCACTCCCTGCACAGGATGTCTGCCCATCGCAGGGCACACAAACAAACACCTACTGAAAGGAGGATTTAAAGACAGCAGTCAACATAACTAGCTTGTCTTCTGAAGATGGGAGGAACAGAACACAGGGAAGAACACAAAAAAAGGAAAGACATGTTAACCTCACACAGAAATATGGGGAGGACATGTTGATCTCTCACAGAAACATAGGGAGGTCATCTCACCAATGAATATACCATAGGGAGGACATGTTAACCTCACAGAGGGAACATATAAAGAGATACTGCATATGCCTTTTCATAATGAAAGAGTTAGCTTTCTACTACAACTGATAAAGTTGCTCCCTAATAAAAAACTCCACAGTCTTGGTATGAAGGGAGGTAGAGTTGTGTAACTTTAATGAACACTGATTTGTGTGTTTACACATGAAAACCCATGAGTAACCTATTTTTACCTCTTCACTGTTTAGCTTCTTGCAAAAATTGTGAATTTCTTTTTCATGCTCAGCAAGACACTCTGTTCAAACACATTTTTTCAAATATGTTTACAAGGGTTCTTCTCAGCTAGCTTTTACTTCCACAGTATGTTATTTTTTTTCTCAGAAAATGACACAAAAACTACTAGTTAAGAAACAGATTTGTTTTTGGTTAATCTCTGAACACATACCTTATTGCTCATTAAGTGTCAGAACTACAGTCTTAAATTTTACTTTTAATTTCTTTAAGCCTGCCAGTCTGCATTTTTGCTGAAAAACAGAAGTTTCTCTTTCCTACACTGACCTCTGCTGGAAGCTATTAATAATGACTTACATTTTAGTCCAAGACCACCCTAAGGGCTGTTAAAATAAGTAAAATCAAATATCATCATGTAATTTTAGCATATGCCTATTTTTTCTGAAACTTTCTGAAAGAAAAGTAATCATAGATTAGTTGCATAGGTATACGAAACAGGCATAACTAGTAGATGGGTTCAAGTTGTGTAAATAATATAAACATTATATAAAATAAATAATACAAAAGGAAATTTTTAGTCTGTTATGTTACTTCCTGCAAACCAGCTAGGCTCCTCAGAGCTACACTCACAGAGTAAGATGTAAATATTTGGTTTGTGATCATACTGAACGTTGACAATGAGTAAGAGAAAGCAGGCAATGCTTGCACTAAAATGAAACAAAAATCTTAAGTGTTGCATGATTATTTGCTCGACACAGATGTAGTGTTGATAATGGGGTGCAGCTGCATCTCTTGCACAGTTGCATTACTTTTCAAATGAACCCTTACTCTTTTGAAACTGACAAGAACAAATATGAAAATTCCCAAAAAGAGTTGATACTTTCAATACTGTACCTCTAACTTATAATGATTCCTATATTTTACCTAGGTAAGACGTACAGTACAGCTAACATTCATAGAAACGTAAAAATGTACGTTTTTAAAATATAAATTAATACCACAAGAACTGCTGACATACTGTATAATAAACAGATATTGATGCACCTACTGCATTTCCAGTACTGTTCTGTAAAAAACAATCCAGTAATTCAAAAATAAAAAAAAATAAAAAAACAGTCAAAAGAAAGAGTGTAAGAAAATAGTGTAAGAAACTGCATTAACAAAGTAACAAAGTAGTGTTGTAATAGTTCAGTGAAGGGTATTGTTAATTTATTCTGTATCGCCATTCTTATGTATACTCACTTATACAGTATCAATGCGAATTGATCATATCCATGAAGTGAAGAACATCACTTAGTGACATGGAACCTAATATGTGTTATGGAGAGTTTTATATATACATACCATCTTATATTTAATACATAAGTTTTGTATATACCTGTATCTGTGTCAGGATGAATACCTGACATTCAAGCCAAGGTCCCAAGGTGACAGTAAAAAAAATCACAGAACTGAAAATGTTTGGCTGATTTCTGGTCTTCCAAAACGAAGACATCTGTCTGTGGCCCTGGTGGATACAGTAGATTAATACAGAAGGTGTTAGTTACAGTACATCAGACATACATACAGGTACAGTACAAATAAGGAATATGATAGGGGCAACAAATTGTTTTGTAATGTTACAGTACTGTATGTGTTATGTTTACGGGGGAACGGTGATGTGCTGTGATGTTAAAGAGATACAATGAATAATGGTTTTTAAAAAGCATGAAGGCAAAGAGATCACATTTCTAATATTTCTAAACCAAAGAAATAACAGCCCCTAACACTGAAGAGCGCTCTTCATCTTTTTTCTTTACTTCATGTAAATATGTTCCGTTAAAGAATGAATTACTTTAACATTAAGGTCAAAAGTAGCCATTCTTGAGTGAATTGAGCCCTCTGGTGTGTAATCAAAACATTGCATACGATTTTATGGGTGTCTTTTCAGGTTGCAGCCTTTATCTCTTATCAATATAATTTTACGAAGCAAGTTGCAAAGTGCTTTTGATTAATTGTTTTCGATGGAGGTATACAAAATCATAGATTAGAGAATTGAAATCCTGCAGCTACCTGTACTATGTTTGTTAATTATGGGAGTATATGCACACCTATCTTCTGGTATTATAAATTACATTTAGATGACTTGCTGTATACAGACCAGATATTTAAGGATTGTTAATCCACATTACAGCGCTAACACGATGTTAAGCATGGTAAAGATATTACTTTAATTAGAGAATAGAAAACAATATCCTATCAGATGTACCTTTTATTCAGTCCAACACCCCATCTGCATGAGAAAAGTTTATTTAGAAAATACGAAATATTCCACGGAATGTGATAATGTGTGAATAAAAAAAGGATTAAGAGGGCTGAGATTATGTATATATATGTGGTTTTGCAATGTTTAATAATATATTAACCATTGTTTCTTACAGTATGTAAGAAACTAATTCCTTTGTTCCTTATACTAGGCGCTACGCCGAAGTACACACCTCCACTGTGGAAAACCCTCCTTGCTTCAAATCCTAAAGGGAAATGAAATCTGACCTCCTCTAAGGTAAAAGCGTCGGACAGTTACTGCTCCAGTGAAGCAGGTTCCTCAACTGCGGTTCTTGCAAATCCACGTTTCTTCTTGAATAAGGAAGTTGTTCTGCGGGTAATTAAGGTGTGTTCTCACAACCGGGTGAGGAAATAATAGTCTCTTTTACCTATGGCACTAAAAGGACTACAGGTATTCGCTGGAAAAGGAAGTCTCACTGCCGAGAAGCAACAGTGGCTGTTCGGCTCTGTGAGAAGTGGGAGGCTTACTTTCGGACAGGCTTGGGATCTAATGAATGAGGACGTGAAGACTATGGAAATGCCTAAACTCGCCATAGACGTCCCGCAGGTGCAGTAGAAAACCCGTTTTAAAGTTATATAGATATACAGAATATAGATATTGTTACTATATTCTTGTCACATTTTTTAAATCATTAAGACTTGCCAAACTGATCTTTCCTGCTGCTGCAGTTAAAACTTGCCTTGGTGACAGAATTACTGTACGTTCGAGTTCCTTGGATGCTTATCTGGTGTTTTATTAAAGCTGTAGAGTACTTATAATTATAATAGTAGGATATGTGCCTAAATAAAAAAAAAAACATTTAAAACATGCATAAATGCCATTGACGTACAACCCTGTGTATAACATCAAACATACAGTATAGCCGGAGATGGAATATTCTGAGAACGGTGATTGGGTTGGTTTGTTGGGTCAGTAATCTGCAAGAAAAGTACGTCTCACGTGTACCGGCTCATACGGTTTTGAGCTAGAAATGTATAAAGCCTCTCTAGAAATACAGATCAGGCTTTACATCTTACAGCTTACCTCAGATAACCCCACAGTTCCATATACAGTACACACCCAATACCCAGTGTTGTTGTAGAAGATGCTGTCACTTGAATGAAGCATATTCAGAATCTGTGTAAACTGTGGACAGTGTTTGGTGACTATTCTTTGACAGTTGTAAACGTAACGAAACTAAGAACAGGAGCCCCCAATTCCGCACTTGTAACGATCCCAGTAGTCTTTTATGTGCTATGAAAGTAGCTGTTCAGATGATTTCTTTGAGTTAGAAGTGCATTTTAATTTGAGTGCGTTTGCGACATTTTGTACTGTTTTCCAGAAATGATATGCGAAACGTTAATACAGTTATACATCATAACATGTGACGGCTGTCTTCATCAAATGCTTGAATATCGCAAGCCTGAAGTTTATTAAGATGTGGAGAATTCAAAATTCTTTTCATATGATTCTGTGAAAGCATGTCATTAACATTCATTTCCTTTTTTAAGAAGGAAGTAAGCGCAGCTGTTCATTCCCTGGTAGTTTTCAGAGCAAAATATAACTCGCTTTTACACATTGCAAATTTGTACACTTATGAAGTATTTTATAATTATAAGTATTATGGAATATTTGTCAATAATGTGTCATTGATATGCTGTTAATACATCTTATCTGAATAACACTTTAGATCTGATAATTATCTGAATAATCAAAGGTCTCTATCACAGTAGTACTATCTCTATCCAGTACTTTTTATTTCAAAACCATTATCTACACAAAATATTATGCATGCAACAATTTTACAGTACATTTATTGTGCAAGTATTACAATTATAATCAGATGGCATGCTGTACATACTGTATTACAGTATGTCTACAGCCATCAAAGGGTTTAAAAAACTAAAAAAAGTACAAAAAGGCATACAGAAAACTGACGGTGGGTATCCAAAATCAATACTGTATTTCTGGTGCTCAGTCTCCAGCGGAATAATCACAGGAGTGCAATATACTGTAGAAGGTTACACTGTGGAGTGATCACTTGTTGACCACTTGTTGTGTTTCTTATCTGTTTACTGTGTTCCTTATTACTGTAACTGCTGTTCTCTTTTTCTGCTGGTCACCAGACTGTTTGACTCTCTGAAATCCCAACTTTTACTTTGCAGATCAGCTGATGTGTTTTATTCGTGTCCTGCAAAATAAAGCCCTTCAGAAGCAATGTGCTAAAAAAGATAATTATATAAAGAAATGTAGAATTAAATAATGCAGATTATATGAAACGATGTAGATAATATGGTTGAATGCCTGACTTTGTAACGCCTAACCTGAAACTTTGTAAACTGTCCTTTTGATCATTTTCTTTGTACTTAATTGAGCAAGCCAGATGGAAAACAATTAGTGTGTTTTCACTTTTTCTTTTGCATGTGTTTTTCAGCTCAGCAATGAGAAGCAGCTCAGTATCATGAATATGGTGAAGAGAGGGGAGCTGACCATTGAGGAAGCTTTAAACGAGGCCCGGAAAGAGAAATTCGAACTTCCGAAGCAGAACAGGCCATCCCATGTAAGGACAATTAGTACCTGTCATTTTGCTCGATGTACAGTTCATGTAATGGCAAATGACGAGATGTTTTTTCTGTATTTCCAAGTGCAGCACATTTTTATTATAATAGGATAGTTCCTCCTATAACATGAAAAAAAAACTGTGGAGGCCATTCAGATGTGCTTAGGTGCTTGAATGTGGCTTTGACAAGGAACACTGAATTACAGTATTAGCTGCAGCTCTTTTTTTCTGGCTGGTCACCATGGCCAGACTGTTTCACTCTCTGAAATCCCAACTTTCACGTTGTAGATCACATGGTGTGCATTGCTCATGTCCTGCAAAATGAGGTCCTTCAGAAGAAATGTACACATTGTGTTAAAAAAAAGAGTATTATTTTTTGGTCCTGAAGTACTTAGAAACCCGTTCAGTTACTATATGGATGTAACCTGGTAGTTAGAATGCAGAACATACAGTATGTGTTGAAGTAAGACATCAGAAAGATATTTGATTGGAAAATCTTTGAACTAATACACTTATTAGATATGGATTTTGCAGTCAGTTTCCCAGTAGGTTTGTATAATAAAAAAGCTCTATTTAGAATTGCATCAACCTTGCTTATCGCGAGCAGAACTCTTATAGTTCTTAGATGTCTCTTTAAAACCAGCTTATTTGATTAGCTAGAGTTATAGAACCCTGCAGCCTCACAAGTACTGAATTAATGGAAATTTTCACACTACTAGTAGAGCGCAGAGCGCAGAATTGATTTTATAAGCCACCTGCTTACTTTTAAATCCCTTTATGAATATACAACACTCTTACCTGGCTGATGTAAGGATTCTAAATATTTCGAAACAAGCCCTGGGAAAGATTAGAGTTAGAAGTTCTTAGAGCCTGCTGTTACTGTAATTCTTTTGGCACTTGAGAGAGAGCTCTGCTTATACCCTCCTAATGTCTGCAGTACACCAAGTAGATTAGGTAAAACAAATCTTTCTTTTAGGGCAGCATGGTGGCACAGCACAGGGGTTAGCATTGCCTCTTTGCAGCCCTGGGTGGCTAGGTTCAATTCTAGACCTGGGTTGCTACAGTATATACAGTATGTAGAGTTTGTATGTTCTCCTTGTGTTTGTGTGGGTTTCCTCTGGGTGCTCCGTTTTCTTACCACAGTCCAAAAACATACCGGTAGTTTAATTGGCTTCTGGGAAAATTGGCCCTGTGTTGGATTGGTGTCCCACCTAAATGCCTATTATTTACCAGGATAGGCTCCAGCTCCTCTATGACCCTGTATTGGATAAAGGGATTAGAAAATGGAAGGGTGAATCTTTCTTTGTGCCATATACAGAGAAGCTGCTTTTCTGCAAGGGAATGAACAATAAATTATCCTCTTTACACAGAGGGCTTTTGATCAAGCCTGATAGCCAAACCCTCAGAGAAGCATCTCTACAGAACCATTGTGATGCCAGACTGTTAAAGAGAGTTTTTCTTAATTCTGTTCCCGCCTCTGCCATTCCTCTGATCTCCATTCCCTTACATCCCCTGCATTCTCTTACATTTTTTGTGTTTTGGGGATTCACTTCCCCTTCATAAGACCATGTGCTATAGTCCCGAACCTGAAGCCTTTTTAAGGACAACTTAGAAGAGGATTTTAATAAGAAATTAATTTAGTTCAAGTACTGTACTGTAGGTAGTAGTCACACCTGAAGAAGGTTGTGTTTCCTTTCTTATCTTTTCAGCATGGATTAATATACTTCACAGTCCTTCTCATTCCATGCATCCTGAAAGAATGTTGCATAACTGTGCCATTTCTCGTCCAGAGAACATTTGTTTTGAAAGCCATTGTCAGTGTCCCCTACCTAACAGGACTTGAAGCACATATCTCAGTTGTAATATCCTAACATCAGCCATGTCCCCGACTACTAGATATGGCCAGTCCTACAGTATATGGATTTATAGATCTGTTTTATTTAACTGTTCATCTCAGTATCTGCAGAAACATCCACAACCCAGGTGTTAGAGTGAGCTTCCCCATTGCAGTCAATAGAACACACTAATCTGTAAATTTAAAAACGGAACAGCAAAACCTTTGCATGCTTTTTAAAGGTTCTCTAAGCAAATCATTAAGCGTTTCTTTTGGAAATGAGGAACTGAGATGTTCTCTAGGAGGAAGTAGACATTAGGATTTCCACTACCCATAATGATAAGACCAACTTAAATCGACTACATGGTGTTTTAATGTTGTGGCCAAAACTCTCTGTGCTAACATATAAGATGTGTTTGCTTCATGTAAAGGATCACTGCAGAACTGGATGGAAAAGGGAGAAATTTGAAAGGAGGTTTAAATGCAAAGTGTTTCATCATCTTTATTTTTATACATTACATGATAACGTAGTGGCTGATGAACAACTGCACTTGCTAGCGTTTAGCATCGATAAGGTGTTCAAATAAAAACAAAATACTTGCATAACAGTACCGATAGTAATAGTAACTTTCCAAGGTTACAAAACTGCCTGTAAGAGCTAACCTTCACACCCTGAATGAAATGATCTCATGCATTATAATTACATTATTCTATTATTAGGTAAAATAAACATAAAACTAAGATGGGAATTGTCATATTTTCCTCCAATAGCAAAATAGCCTCCTAACTTGCTTAAAGTAAATGTTAAAGTATGAATACATTAATAATGCTAGAGACAACATACAGTACATGTGAAAACAGAAATATACTGTAAGTTAAATTCAGTTTCATTATGTACTTTAACATTTAACTTTAACATTACGTTTTAGGATTTCACTGGGGTTTATTTGGGAAGAGAAAGAGTGGGCCATTTTTTCCACTTGAGCTGAATGCTTTTGAATGTTACCCTGTAAGTGTAATAGCATTTAAGAAGCTTTGGACAACCCAGTGATTTTGAGTGCAGTGTGCTCTGTATCATTGTTAGTTTAGTTAGCCATGTTTTGTCATTAATTGAATGAGGCCCAAGAGCTAATACAGAGAAAGGAAGAGGGATGCAAGGTGACAACAAGAGGAAAATTTACTACCCATACAGTATGTGTGGTTGGCTGCTAGTCTTAAATACACTGATGCACAGCAGTGAGACTATTTGAGTAGTTTAGTACAGTGGGATGATAACAAAAAGAACTCAGGCCTTGTGTTTGATCATTTAGTATTTCTGAGAAATTCCCTAAAATAGTTAACCCAGAATCTTTGCATAAAAAGAAATGTTACATGAGTATAAATAACTCTTTTGAGTGATGATGGTGAAAGCGTGATTGAGGGTGGCCTGTCTGTGAGAGAAGCTGCCTAGAGAATAATATGTTTTTCTTAAACTAGTTCAGAGTATCCAAGAGATTAGGCTCTTAACTAGGGTGTCCTTCTAGTTATTCATAGCAAATTAAGTAAAATATATTTCTTTAACAGTGTGATGAATGCATGTCACGTGCATGATTCAGTGATTGGATAGTAGCTTGTTTGTGTCCACTGGTATCACCCTGAAGTATGCACAGGAACAGTTTTGAATTGGCAGAGAAGACATGGGCCAGTGCTTTGGGTGCAAAAATACTTTGTCTCAGGGTCTTTAGGGGAGGAAGAGGGCTTGTGAGAAACAATTCTTCAGCTCCTTTAAAAGAAAATAAAAGAAAATGCACTGGCGCTTATGGCACTTAACAGGACTGGTACAAGCCAATAGGCATGATTTCAACTGGCAAGAGCCAGACATTTTGTAAGCATATAAAAGGACAACAAAAATGAGTTTCCAAGTTTCTTTTTCCCCAATTGGCATAGAGGTTTTTAATTTACATTTTGCCTATCCAATATTTGAAGCACCTGAATTTTTTGGAATGTGAAGCATAGTCGAGGCAGCCGAAGGTGGTTTACAGCTGGAGCATAACGACTTTGCAGAAATATGTCTCTGTGGTGGGCACAGAGTGTGGCTGTTATACAGAGATAGAGGATCTGCCTGTAGCTTTGGGTTCATTTTGATCCAGAAGGTATATGGACCTGTGCCATGGTGCCTTTCTGCCTCCTGGCCACAGACTTCATCTGCTGGTCCTGCTCTCTGAGGGGGAGTATTGCACTACTGGCATTGCACTACCAGTCTGGAGATCCACTGATGCTTTACAACAGTGGTGAGACATTTACAGATTTGTGTGAATCAGGATTGTTATCAAAATGCTTTGGTTATCGTAATAAGACATAAATTAGAAAACACAGACCAGATAAGCTGCAGGATACTGTATTGAAACATCCTGACGACCTCTTTTAAAGGTCGCAACAATGGTAATAAAACAATGATTCCTTACGTGCTCATTTTTAGTTCCTCTTTTGAAAACTTCCTCTTATGCTTAGTATTCAGTGGAGTTTTGTTTGTCTGCAGAGTACATCCATCTGAAAGACCTGTATCAAAACAACCTGAATAAGATATAGATCATAATATTGGATCGTAGGCTGCAGAAAGAGCAAAAATAAACCTGATGCTAACAAGCAACCCCAACAGTAAAGGTACTTGCTCTTTAAAACAAGATGGCTAGTTTCAGTCTGTGTTACTTACCCCCTGTCCTTGTCTGTCCAAATGGCAGTACATCATTCTGGCTAGTGTTTCCAGAGCTGGCTGGGTTTGAGTTGACCATGGTGTCCTTAGGTTCTTGCCCACAGTGACTTACTGGGTATCATTTAATTGATGACAAAACTGAATACTAATTAATTAATGGATGACAAGGAAACACAATAGTGAGCATAGTGAAATTACAAGCAGCTAGCTTTCCTTAACAGTGAACATCACATCAGAAGAGGAAGCTGTCTATTATAGATGCTATAATGTTATAATTGTTCATATACTGTTGATATTATTTTCTGAATTTTTGGCCAGTAGTAATGCATAGGATGGATTTGGCATTGCAAAAAGAGTCAGATAACATGTTTTCCTTCCTTTATAGGAGGAAGACATTACACAATACAATTTCAGTGTCTACAAGTACAACAGATATCGATGGCAGAAACGCATTTTGCAGGTAAGCGAAAATAACTGACAAATGCAGGGAAACAGAAGAATGTATTTCCATCTGAAATCCATTCATCCCCCTGAGAACCATGAGAATTGCTTCTCAAGAAAATTGTTTTGGTTTTAATTAAAATAAAGACAAATGTTTGTAAAATTAAATACGCGACATACTGTAGATCTGTGGCATTGTCCAGATAGTTACTAATTAAATTACACTCAATTTAATTAGATATGTAATATTTAATTACTGCCTGTAATAATGTTTGTATCAGTAGAATGCAAGAGGGATGTTTATACTACAGCATGTACTCTCCTGTTTCCTATAGATTTTATGAGTTTTGTAATCTTTAACGTATACTGCATTCTAAAGGACCTGCTGCTTCATCTATCCATTGCAAGAAAGCAGTAAAGGTTGTGATGTTCTAAAGGTTGCAATCTGTTCCACTATGTTGTCTGTTTCTATACAAAGGGCACAGGGCACATCTATGCCACGCATAGGATGCCAGTCCTTTACAATGAATCAGTGTTCAGTAAGATCTATTAAGATTCAAAAATGCAAAACATCAACACCGTGAATGGGGCTGTGAAATTCTAGCTGAATGTTGCTCAAGGTCAGAAAGCACATGGAGATTCCAAATGACTGTGACTAGTTAGACCACAAATACTGTAGGTGGTGATGTAACTTGTGCAATTGAAATGTTACATTGAAATTGAAGCAAGGAAACTATTTTTGTTCCCTGTTTTTTTTTTCAGATCGATTTTAAGGCAAAAGTCATCTGCAGTATTGAGAAAGGAATTGTCAAGAGGCAGCTGCCCTTTTCAACTGTGAAGTCATGTGATGATGGGGTGGGGGCCAAGTTCTCCATCTCATTTCAGGGACGGCATGACTATGAGCTGGAAGCATCATCGCTGGAAGACAAACGGAATGTGAGAAGACAAACACCCTGTCAGTGTAGGACAAAGCAGTTGAGACAGGAAACCTTCGCCTTAGTCCTTCACCCCTAAGGGCACTGTTGCTTTAAGACAGTGATCTTATTGCATATTCCTGCAACACCAGTCCTGCAGGTTTTAGATGTTTGTTAAAAATGTTTCCATAACCGGTCAGGAAAAAAATGTAAAATATTTCTTAGATCCCCGATACCCTGTTTGAGACTGTATTTGACTGCTCTTTGGAAAGTTGTGTTTTTTTTTTACTTAATTTTGAATGATTCATTTTAATATGTTTACATGCCAAGCTGTGTCACCTTTGAGACACATCAGCAGATATGTGACTGTAAATGCACCACAACTTCACTTGTACTCTGGCTTCTGCAAATCACATGCGCACCAGTGCAGAAGCCATATTTCTCTAGTCTGTTCCTCAAGGGCAATAGTTCAAGAGGTCTTTTTAAATCACCAATGATTACAAGACCTCAGGAATTAAATTAAGGTTAAGATCAAAGGTTAAATTAGCACGATCGTCTTAATAGAACCAATTAAACCTTGCTGCAGTTTCTAAATTTGTTGATGATTTTAAGGAGACCTACAAAAACTGTTGGACTGTTGCCTTTAAGGAGCTCTGCGCTAAGTGCACTATGGATGTATATCATTAGTGACACTGGTCATGGTGCAATTTTTGAAACAAGTGCATTTTTTACACTGACACAGAGATCTCAGCACCTCAGAACTCAACCTTATTCAAGAGCAAAATGGGTTTTGAAAACAAACATGAAGGTTAAGATGTTAGTTTTAATATTTTCTGGAGGGAAGATCAGACTCCGATTAAACCTTAATAAACTTAAAGCCAATATATCCAAAATATCTAGTAATCATTCTGATCAACTGAAAAAGTAATAGAATCAATTACTTGACCTGACCTGTTTTGCAGATTTCTGTGTGTTTTGTATACTTAGCTCTTTAAGTACAAATAACTTTGGTTTCTCAGCAATGGATGTTTTTCTAAGTTTGTCTTACTTTCTGTCTCCTTTGCAAGATTATGCAGCTAGTTAACTCAATCATATACAGCAATATTTATGACTTTCCAATACCACCCAACTCGGATACCTATGAGCAGCCTACAACATCAAATACCATTCGCGAAGGACCACTGGATTTACAGAGAGGGGGCTTGGCCTCAGTCACATGGGTGAGGTATGGAAGGTCTTGTTCTAGTAAGAAATTGGTGATTCCTCAAAAGTTTCATTTGCACCTTTAGCTCAACAAACACATTGACTGTACATGGCTTCAATGTGTTTA
The DNA here is from genome assembly GCF_055471065.1 of Atractosteus spatula. Lineage (NCBI taxonomy): Eukaryota > Metazoa > Chordata > Actinopteri > Semionotiformes > Lepisosteidae > Atractosteus > Atractosteus spatula. The sequence continues at coordinate 10,773,958 of NC_142724.1, forward strand.
ATCAACAAAAGTCTTAAGAATAAGCTTAAATCTCAAATCTTATTCACATCTGTAGTTAATCGGTTCAAGAACACAATTAAGTTCACAATTGTTTTCTTGAAAAATGTCATTTTTTCCTCAAGAAAAAAAAATGTAGCCACTCTCAATGTGGCTAAGGGACATTAATGCTTGTCACACACTTTTTGGTACAGTGATGTTGTACATGGAATAACATCTAACTCTTAAACATTTTTAAAAAGAAAAAAAGGAAAATAATTTGGTGGTTGTAAATTTTAAATAATGCATCATTGTTCATAGAAAATGAAAACACTATGATAGTAAAATATCCTCTTTTGCCCCAGAGGTCAAATGTAAACTTCTGCAAAAAGGTTTGATTGTTCCTTATAACATCAGTGTTGTATAATGCATGAGTGGTAGTTTAGCTTTTAAATAGAGGACTAATATAATGCATTTGCCATAAAACTGAAATGACATGCTTGACAGGACACCATTATCTGTGTCATTGTAATTTACCTACAGCAGTAATTCAGAAATGTTCCCCGCAGTAATTCAAAGACAAAAAATTACATTTAATCTGATATAAGGTCCCATACTTACTGCATAGGGATACATTTTTCTTTTCTTATGAAATGTCAGCTTTGAAAGGAAGGCTTGTCTACATGCACTGCACAGAAGTATTTAAAGAAAAAGATATGGTGTCACACTTTAACAAAAAAAATGAACAGAAATATTATGCTATAATCCAATTTTCCTGATGTTCGATATAGCCTTTCATGATGGATCTAATGATGATGGATTTTTTTTAGGATTGTCACGCGTGTTTCACTAGCAATGATTAAATGAATTGATGTTCAGCTTCTACGAGGGAGGTGTGTTAGCCATTCTTTTGTTAAGAGCGGTGCTTATTAATTTTGACCTGTCTTCCCTTCACCAGGCCTTATGAGCCCAAATGTCTGTGTTAAGTTATTAATCATACTGACAGGATCTAAAAGAGCACTTTGAAGAAACCACAGCCAGCACTTTCTTTATTGATTTTACAGGTGTGATGTTACAAAGTCGGGATTTTTGCAAGGACAGTGTCCAAAATCAATATCTTGACCTTAAAACACAATCTTATGGATTGTGGTTCTGGGACAGTAGGATTGTTGTACAGTAAGTCAGTTGAAATGGCCATAAAGTGTCAGGGTAGTTGCACGGCCTTGCTCCTGCTTCATGTGGTTTATGCAGAATCCTGTTTCTGAAACATAAGGTATACTGTTCAGAAGTGTAATGCCTTGTCTGAAAAGAAAAACTATAGCTTATTATCAACATACTGTATCTGCTGTTCTGTTAGGTGCATGGCCAGACTTCAAGAGGGAGAGCTTGTCTTGTCTCCTGTCGGTCAAGACAATGATGACATTAACGCCACATCCCAGTCCTTGCCCGTGGTCATACACTTCTCTGATGGGAATGCCAGCGTGGAGAAACACAGAGGCTGTGACACCTTCACCGTGCTCACCAAGAAAAATGAGTACCTGTGAGTGATGGTATCGCCCTGCTATCTCCTACTCTGGCTCTGCAATGGTACTGTGCTTCAGGTGTTGTACCATCCAAGGGATATCCATCTGCTTGCTTGCTTTATCAGCAGATAACCAAGCAGCTACTGTACTTCTGGACTTGTTGAAGGTGAGACTAGATATCCCCAGAGTGGTGCAAACCTTTACACTGGCAAAGAAATAGGTATTCAAAGTCCCTGAGGCAATCCACAATGCTTTTCTTAAGTGACCAGAGCTATGTTAAGTTTTACTTCCCAGTTTTCTTTCCATTGGCTTTGGGGGAACAGGTGCCATTCTGAATTGCTGAAGTGCCCTGCTTTTAAAAGGCCTCTGGAAATGGATTTTTACCATGAAAACAGCTTTATCTGAAAAAACCCGCACAGAGTGTGAAGTGTCTTGATTAAACAGCCATGACCTGCTAATGCATTTTTTCTTACATTTTATTCTTTTTTGTTTCCCTACAAACAAAAAAGCAAGTCTACAAATGCTATACAAAAGGAACAATCTATTTTTCTCATTTATTCAATGCCATTTCAAAAGCTCATTTAAAGCCCATTTCTTCTTTTAGGTTTCGGGTACCTGCTAGTAATGATGTGAACAGCACAGAGGCCATTAGGATGGATCGGAATGAGTGGGTGCAGGCCATAGACAAGTTCTGCCTGGATTGGAAACGCAAATCTCAGTCAGAAGACAACAGTATATATGAGGTCATCAGAATGCCAGAGATCCAGGAGAACAAGGAGGAAGAACAAGACAGGAAAAAGAATGAAGAAGATGAAAAGGCAGCAGAAGAAGCGAAGCCTGCTGTTTTACAACTGGAAGGGAAGAGAGCCTCTGGAGAATCAGACGTTGTCCAGACTTCAACTCCACATCCCCCTTCACCTCCTCTATTTCCTCCTGTGCCTGCAGTTCGCAAATTTACCACTGCACTGGTCGGTTCTTTCATCCCTCCGTCTTCTCCCAATGCACCTGTGCCTATCCCTGGATTTGCCATGAATCCTCCTCCACCACCTCCAGTTCCTGCCCCACCTCCTTTGCACAACAGATTTAATGCTAAACCCACATCAAAGAGAACTAAAGCGTTTCACTGGGACCTGGTGTCCCAGGAAAGGGTGAGCATCTTTATAAAATTCAATTGACAAAATGAATTCAAAATAGCTTCTCATATACAGTACAATGATGACCTGGATATTAACTTCCATTTATACAGCTGGACATTTCACTGCTGAAACTATTTTACATAAGGGCACAACATCAGTGTCCATTTCATGTTTGAATATACAATATTACAACTGCAGAACCATGACCGTTATACCACAGTGCTGTTTCAAAACTGCTTCTTATGTTTTAAAGTATTAGAATGTATTAGAAAGTATGTATTAAAATATTAGAATAGACCTATTCTGAGTGCATTATTGTACTCACTGTACATTACAATAGTGTATAACATACAACACCGCTATAGGATATAAAAGTGAAACAAGCAGAAAATGGAGGAATAATTTTTGCTTGATGGAAACGTTTGTTTGAAATCCTGAGAAAAAAAAATCAGCTTTCTCTTGGCACTTAAAAGAAGTAAAATACAGTACTTGGAGTAAACAGATAAACAAATAAGGCTTTTGCTGTACAGTAATTTTATACATTTCAAAATTTACTATCTAAATACATAAGTTAAATTCAACTTGATCAAATCACCTTGCAATGGGAGTTTTATTATGTCCATTAAGAACTACTACTAAGGTCAAAGGTTAAATGGCTTTATACTGTATGCCTAATACAGTTTCTTTGCTTCTCAGAACCTCAACACAGGGACCTATTCACTGATGTCAGCAACAGCTTTGTCATGCCTTGTAGCTTTGACTAAGCTTACTGTGTGACCCAAAAAATTAAATAAGGTCAATCTTAAGGATAACAGCTTTTCAGAATTCCTAAGAAATGAGGATTTTAAAAAAGGTCGCTTATCTTTCAAATCCTCTAGCAGTCTTTACAAAAGTCTCCAGTTACAAAAATAATAATGCTTACACATACAGTACTGGTACTTTTCTGGACACTCCACTCAAAGCACTTCACAGGTAATGTAACCACCACCAGTGTGTAGCCCCACCTTGATGATGCAACACAGCTAAAGTGCACTAGTATACTCACCACACACCAGCTATCAGTGGGGAGGAGAGCAGAGTGATGAAGCCAATTCATAGATGGGGATTATTAGGAGGCCATGATTGGTAAAGGCCAATGGGACATTTGGCCAGGACATACATACTTTTTCTCTCATTATACAATCTCCAATTGTAATGTCAATTAACAAATTGCAGGTACAGTATTAGTATACAAATGACTTTTCCCATACCGTCTTGATTAATTTCTATACTGAATGTGTGCCACTCAGTAAGGAACGTGGACTGTAGTATTTCTAGTTGATTATCACTGATATGACAATATTAACAGGTTGGTAATATTGCTTGTCCTGTTGTAAACTGTTTTTTTGGCAGATTGGGAAATCTGTGTGGACACGGAGTGATTCTGGGAAAATTAAAATTGACGGAGAGCGGCTGTTTGAGCAATTCTCCGTTCAGGATGTGGGAGTCATTGGAGGGGTGGAGTCGAACAACAACCCTCAGATCATGTTAAACCAGAAGATAGCCCATAACTTCAGTAAGTCTTTTCTTTCTAAAGAAATACAAAAGCATATATATATACTGTATATATTTTTACATTTTATACTGCACCAGATTGGGAATCATTAATTGGTAATCGACTAAGATAGTGAAGACAATAAATGTCTTTCTTTTACAACAGCTGGTGTTGATGGCACAGTAATTTCATAGTGTTTGCTACTAAATTGTATGTAGGAAAGCAGAGATTGCCTTGCCCACACAAACCAGTGTTGTAGTTATAGTTAAAAACCAGTGCTTGAAAGACTTTCTGTGCTCTGAATTAGCTACGTTTAGTGATTTACGGACTACATTGAGTCTCTTTACTTCAGTGTCCTGCATTAAAGAATTAGAGCGTCCCCACAATATAAAAGACGTGTAAAATGATTTCACTTCTCCTCACTCTCTTTGCCCCTGTAAATAACCAGCTGGCTTTCCAATAGCACAAACTCATTTACTGTACGTGTGTTTTACCAGAGGTTTGTGTGTGTATGTTACACAAGCTGGATGTGCTTTTGTTAAATGCAGGGTCAAATAAATACACAAATGATGTGAGTCGTGCTGTTATAAAATTGCATATCTATTTAAATAGCTTAATCTTAAATCAGCTGCATTTTTCAGAACAAAAAAGCTCAAAAACTTAAATACAGATGCTACACATGTTCAGACCTTTTTTTCTGGCAAGAAGAAATAGCAGTATTAGTGAAAGATCAAGTATTAGCAACAAATCAACATCCTTGTACTGTTCTCTATTAAACACTATAGATACTTTAGGTGTTACATAAGGCTTTGTTAAGAAACTTAAACTACTGAGGAGGAAGCATATAATTTTAGTAACAGTGAATAGCTAGAACAGGACAATAATACATGAACTGCAATGAATTGCAAGGAAATAAAGCCTTAAGGGAATTCCTGACAAGATAATGTACGAGAGCTAAGCATAGGTTTTGATAGTGAGAGAAACTGCTAAAACTGGTACAAAACAGCTGTTAGAAAGCATTTTTTTAAATGCAAACTAAAAGAAATTGTATGATTTTTCTTAATTTATCTATGTGTATATTGATTAATAAATGATTGAGAAGCAGTCTTTATTACAATAAAATGTCTAGACACAGTCATTGGTAACATAAGAAAATGAAAAGGACTTTGCACAAGATGGGAGAAACCAACTGAAACTGAAAAACATGAAGCACTATACTGTACAAAAGTCAGGTTTTGAGCAACACTGATTTCTGCTTTTCTCTGCAAGTTCTGTTGGGGCTTATTAAGTTCCATTATAAAACAAACAAATACTATTTAGACACGTATTCGTCACCCTCAGGTTCAATCATTAGACTTTGTTTAGGAATGTGGGAATTCTAGATTTGATCTTAGCATCCCTTACTGACATCAGGAGGTTACATTTGCTGTGATGATGTTGATAAAAACCATTCCAAATCAGTTTCCCACTTTAATGGGTTGGCAGCATTTCAAAAGGGAGGTAGAATCGACATAACCAGCTTTCAAATTGTCTTAGTCTGGTTTGTTAGGGGGCAGATGGTGTTCTTCCTCTCAAACTAAAATGAGAAAAGAATCTAATACAGGTGGCAATGGCCAGAGAATTCAGTGCAAACAACACTCTTCTTGATAGAAAACACACAGAAGACACACAACTGTTTTTTTTTTATTTAGAGCTTTGCAGCCTGGTTAAGGAGAGGGGAATTCAAATCTTATGGATACAATAAATGTAACAAACCTTTTTTTATTTATTCCTTATCGCTTTTCATGTCATTGAAAAAACTTCATCTGTATTTTTGCCCATTCTGATTTGCAAGAACTGTCCATTAGAGTAATTACTGATGGTCCTCTCATTCTATTGCAATTACTGATGGTCCTCTTATTCTATTGCAATTACAGTTTCCCTTACTATCAACAAGCATAACCAACAGCACAGATATTCACCACTGGACCTGTATGGTGGCCATATCTTCCAATTTGCATTCTACACTGGAGTGTTAATGACCTTATTTGAATTGACTGTTCACTTAATGTGTCTATTTTACCACTGTTGCTGTGCAATTACACATTGGAAAGTATAGGTACAGTAAGCCTCAAAACCTGGAGGACTGTGTCCCTTCAGGCTCAGTAGTAAACATCACTGACTACAGGGTTTCTAAAATACTGAACTAAGCAGAAAGCCCCTCTGGTCTGCATTTGCAGGATTCATTGCAAATATTATATTCATTGCAAGTGCATTATGGAAAAGTGCATTTGATCCTGAAGTGAGTTTATCTTCTGAAACCCAGGTGGTGGCAGAACCCAACTACAATAGTCAGTGCAGAGAAGTGTGAAATGTGTCAAGTGCTGTTCTTAAACACCATTGACATGTGAAAAAACTGAGACATTTTTAACATTTGTTTTGTGAAGTGCTTCTCTTATTATCCAAATGTTGATTTTTGCAAGTTTCTGAAATTCTTCTGAAAGCAAAATACCTTGAAAAGATGGACATGCGCTCTGTCACATGACAGGCCTGTAATTCCACATACATTTCAAGTGAATTTAAGTAAATTCAGCTTTATTGTGCCTTTAGAAACTAGCTTACTACTAATGTCAGACGACTGTTCAATTTACCATTTAATCGTCTCTCAAAAAAATCATTGTGAATAAACAAAAGTCCCTTCCTAGTTGTTCTCACTATAGATAGCAAACTGGACAAAACATACCATGCCCTGCTGGATACCTACTGTAGATACAGTAAGTTAATTGAAGAAAAATTAATACTTTTGTCAGTGAAAAAGTATTCTCTTTTTGTAAATAGTTGTAAATAAAAAATTTTGTAAATGCCCAGTTGATGGCAGCAACAGACAGCAATAGGAACTTGGTGCACTTTTCAGTGTTGGGTTGTCTTGTAATGTTTATTTTTTTGTCTTAAGAGCTTATGCAAAGTGCTCATTGATTAAAGAATGAGTGATATTCTGACAAATCCCCACTTACAAATGCAAAAGTAGTTTAAGGAATAGAATTAACCATTTATATTCATTTCACTTTGATAGGTGAAAAGGCCTCTAACTGGATAATATTATAATAATACTATATTTAGTTCAAGTAGGAAGCTGTGTCAGCATGCATAGGCTGCAAAGGAACAGGTAAAAGTTTATTCCATGCCTAAAAGAGAAGAAAAGAAACACGTTTTTGTGTTTCTTTCCTTCTCTTTTCAGCATACTATATTTATACAGTGTTTTTCAGGCAATGCTCCCAATGTATTTTACAGCACTGATAAGTAATTATCTACCAAAATGATATATCTCAAGAATGAGTAAAGTAAATTAATATGTAAATTAAATTAATATGTTTTAAGGTCCAACTTAATAGACTCAATTGTGCCAGCACTATTGTTACAGAGTGGGAATTAAAATGTCTCCTTTGGAAGCACCATGAGATTAAAAATCACTTTTGGTGGTGCATCCAAAAATCACTAAAAGTTGGCTGAAAACAAATCTGAAACAGAGGTATAAATGTTTACCTTTGGGCATATTATAAAATTGTATTGTAATCAAAGTTTATCATTTTTATTAATCTCTTAATTAAATATAATACTACAAAGAGTTTTTACTGTACTTTCCTGCTGATACCATAGATACCATACTGTAGCATACTTTACATCCATCCCTAGTTATGAAATAGAGGCAGCCAATGAAAAAGTGATACGGATGTAATAAATAAGAGTAATAAAGCAATGCTTGGGTAATTAGTAACTGAATAATTAAGTAATTGTGTAATTGGTGACATTCTAGAAGCTGTGTCTTTATCTCTGATGGACTCATTACTTTATTGGAATTTACCAAACCACACAGCCTAACTAAAATTTCATCTGATTTAACAACCAAAACACATAAAAAATATTGGGTTTTTATCCCTTGGTACATTAAAACATTGACATCATCACAAACAACATTTATTAAGCTTCTTTGAAAAATAATCTTAAAAATATTGCATGAAAGCATTAAATCATCTCAGTCCTTCAGAAATAGGAATCATGTGTGAGTCTCAGTGCTGGAAATTGGGGGCCTATGATATCATGAACATGTGTGAGTACAGCAGTCAAGACATACAGTACTGTATCTACATATGTACTGTATAAATCATAGAAAATCACACTCTATTATGTGTTTTTTTAAAGAAAATAACAAAGGACATTAAAGTAAATGGAAAGCCTGATACTTAAGTGATTGTCTTTTAGTATTAATTTTCTAATCTTAAGTATTTAAGAGTTCTGAAACTGCATTATTCAAATTTTGATGTTAAAAATCCTTCATGGTATTTTATATTCAGTCTTTCTTTGTTAAAATACAGAGTACTTTTGGATTTAACAGTCAATGAATGTTTTTTTTTTCCTTTTTGTTAAGAGTAGCCTTTGATATTGTGGTGAACCACTTGAATTTTCTTTTGTTCATACAGATATTTTCCTCAAAAGTTTCCCTGTGAGGCCAAATGAAGTGAAGGAAAAGTTGTCCATTCTTAATGAAGAGGATGGAGGCCTCAGTGATGAGCAAATTGCTTCTCTCAGGAGGTTTGCTCTCTCACTGCTACCACTCATGGCTCTTATATATTCTTTAAAGGGGCAGTTTATCTCATCCTTACTATACCCTTCATTTTACTTTTCTGTTCTCTATTTATCCTGTATGAAGGTTTCACCTCCTGCTTTTTTGTCATGCTGTTAAATCTGTGTTATACAAAAATACTTTCGGAAAGATTCCATAAAGTTGGATGAGAGAGGAGAGTATAGTATATTTGTGCAGGGTGTCCTACTCTTGTCATAGAATAGACCATGTCATATCATGAGGGAGACCCCAACTAGGGATTAAGAAGGTCTTCAAATACCCTCTATAACCCACTCTAAATACCTTTCTGGGTAGGTTGTAGACAGTGGGCACTTTCCTAGCTGTTGTTTAACTGGCTTGACATAGCTCTGCTTTCCATTAGAGTGGGTTGAGTTGTGAGGTGTGTTTTCAAAACCTGAAAACTATAATCTATTTTGCATGCATGAATTAGTGTACAACTTTAATTTATGACAGGCCGCCAGTGCATAAATGATCTTAAGCACATATTTTAACTTTTGTTTTTCATTCGCACTTCAATTACTTTAACCATATATTACCCTTGTGTGCAGGTGAGGATGGATTACTGTGGAACTGAACTATCACATAAGCAAGATGGGCTTGAATGATCTCCTTTCATTTGCAGAATTTCCTAAATTCTTATAATTGGAAAAAAATGGGAAAAAATGACTGCATAGTTACTGTAGATTAAGTGGAACACTCACTTATGTACTTAGTTATTGATATATATATATAATCAAATCTAGAGTAGTCCCATGAACATATTTTTAAAGTCAAAACTTAAAATTCAGATGAGAGGAGTGGAAACAAAATCTCTTTTCTTACTGTATGATTAAGGAGAAACTACTCTAGTATATTACTAGGATAAATTATGATTTTGTGGTCATTCTGACAGTAGTTTAGACATTGAACTTTCCCACAAGGAATGCAATAGCCCAGTTCTATTCTTTCTGTGCAAGTCACTGCTAGATAATCTTGGGCAAAAAGGGAGAGAACTGAACTTTATAATGTTGATGGAAACAAATGCCAGAACCTTTTAGCAAAACAGGTGCATAGCTCTACAGCTGAAGGTCTTATGATAAAGTGCTCTAAGAGGCACATAGAATTGAGTGACTCTCTTGGGCACAGGGTCTGAGAAATGATAAAATGATTCTTCAGTTGAATCTTTGTGGAATGCTTGATGTCTTGAAAAGAGACTGTGGTCAAAGACATTGCATAATTCAAAAAGAAAAAACTGTATTTTTTGTCCTGTTTTTTTTTCATACAATACAGTTTGTATCTTATACTAATTTTTCACTCCTAACAAAATGTTAATATGCTGTAGCTGTAGCTACAGAACTGAATAATCCCCCTGGTTATAAACTTATGAAAAGGTTCGGTTCAGACGTTTGAACTCTATATTGAAAACTACTGTATACAGTATTATCTGGATCCACTTGGAGACTGAGTCAAATGCAGTGCAATTTAGACACAACTCAGCATCAGCATTTTATGTCAGAACAATATGGCTTTCTCTCTGAGCAGCTGAACACCCGGGTACTGTGCCGTGAAAGAAAGAGAAAAATGTGTGATTCTCTTGATGTGTGCATTTTTATAGAAGTAGCACAGGGTTATAATACCAAATTTCCTGTAAGCAGATGCTAAGATTTACATTGTTTTGGATAAAATTAGTCAGGCTAATGGGCAAAGGCTGTCATGTTTTGTAAACTAAAACACTCATAATTAATTTACCACCACATCCTTCATTTTATGTGAAAAATAAGACTGGAGCAGCTCTTTATATACTATACTGTATGTATCTTAGGTTCAGGCTTCCCTTGTTCTGTTTTGTGATTAAATCTGTGTAAATCAAAATTTCTCTGTATGTAATTAGAGGAGCAAAATGCTCCTATGAATTGACTGACTACACAGCAGCCTCTTCAAACTAATTTTCGTTGTTCTGATTTACATTATTCATTTTTATCTTACAGCACTTAGAATACCTTAGCAATGTACAGTACTGTCATTTCTGCTTGAGGACTGGAAAAAGGAGAAATTGACAGCTGTTAACAGTCATTAAGCATGTGGTAAAATCAAATCCTGGATTTATTTCATCTCACTGTTACTGTACTGTATATTTCCTAACAGATATGTACCCACTCCAGATGATGTGGAAATGTATAAGTCTTACAAGGGGTCACCCTCAGAGTTGCACCTAGTCGATCAGTACATGTTAGAGGTAAGGAGAGGCATCTGATGTTTTCTACTTGTGTCAAAATTAATTTATTGTTTGTAATGTGGAGGAGGAAGGCACCGCTCTATGGCCAGTAATGATGCTGAGTGCATTCACTGCTCATAGGGAAATCAGGAGCTGTTCAGCCATCAAATGAGGGGTCTGAGACCTCAAATCCAGGCAGTTGATGCCGCTGTCAGGGTGTCCACGTGCATGAGCACATGTTTGTTTTGGAGGAGCAGAAGAAAATGCCAAACAGCCAGGAAGACCATAAGATCGGTTACAGTACATGCCCAGAGTCACACTTTAACAAATTCCATACACCCAAGCCTATAAGAGTGAGGCATTCATTGCATCAAAGTCTAGCTGAAAACCCAGGAATATGAACCTAAGATGGTTCTTCTTCCTTTTGGATAACCTGGAGATGGTGGTCTGTGACAGGGGCTGTATGGGATACAGCTACTGTAACCCTTGGATAGGACACAAATTACAGTAGTTTAAGTGGAGAGAGAGCTACGTTCATTCAAGCATCTAGGAGTTCTGTAGAAGACTACACACCAGGAAAAGGTAATTTTCAGGAAGGTCCTGGTATGGTGATGCTTCTTTTTGGAAAAGCCAAAATTTTTAGCCAGAACTGCACCCATAGTGCCCAAGGGAAATGCCAGTGGGTCCCACTGCTTCTGTCCCCCACACAGAAGTGAGGTCTTCCAAGGTATTACCTGCAGCATTAGAGGTCTGTGCCCACAAAGAGCACAAAGAGTTTATTTCATTTTTAACCAGAACACCTACTGTATATTTTTTCTTTAAATCTGCATTTTCTTGTTCTTAAAGACAATAATTTCAAGACCTCTGCATATAAAATAAGCAACTTAAAGTACCTCATAGTCTTTTTCATTGAGGTAATTTAATCTCAGGTCGGTCAACGAAACATCATTGGCTCAAATGCAGCTCACCGGTCATTGGCAATGTCCAACCAAACTGAGTTAGATACCATCACTGGCAAGTATTTGCTAGAAAAAATGAACTTAAACAGTGATCAAATAAATACATTTGCTTCTATTTCCTGAAGGGTTCAGAGATGAGGAACTGGACCCTTAGCTTCTTCTTATTTACCATGTTGAATTTAACCGAAACCAAAAGACTTAAGGAGCCATTAGATCTGCAGAAAGGCTGGTGCTGAATGACACCATGCTTTGATTTATTGCTAGTTAGTAATGACTATGTGCTCCATTGAATAGCACAATCTCCCCTTTAAGAGCTCTTCTGCTTTTTAATCATTCTTGTCAAGCTTCAGTTCAGAAGGAACCATCCATTTCTTGCACCACAAACCTTTTAAGTGCTCCCTCAGATTTAAATCTGGAAAATACTCTGCAGTAAATGACAAATGGACAAGCCAAAACTTTCTGTGCGCTAGGAAATTTCAAAATTTGCTTTGAGGAGTGCTTTCTCCTGTTTGTGTTCATTCAGCTGAAGCCTTTATGCAAGGTGACTTATGGAACTCCACTCTACATAATGGAGCATTGTAAACAGAAAGGTAACTGAAAGAAATGCATGGTGCCATACTAGAAATAGTGACCTGATGGATTGCAGGATGAAGCCATAATGGTCATATCTTATCCAGTGAGGCAATATCTTATCACATCTTGGCAATGTCATATCTGATCCATTTAGTTGACATACGGATATGAACAAAAACAACAAATAAGGTCTAGGATGCAATGCACTTACAGCAAAACAAAGACAAAGTTCAACACAGATGGTTCTGTAGAAGTGCCTTGCTGTTTTGATGTACAGAACATATATTAAAGTATTAATAAGTTATTACTTTATTGTTAAAGTATTAATAAAGACTCCATGAAGATGTGTCATAGACAGTAAAGCAGTAGAATCCAGTTGTGGTCTAGATGAAAGTGTGATGCTTTTTATAACAGTATTTATCCTAGTACCAGATTTTTTTTTTGTGTTTGTTAATTGTTGGTATTTTCAAAAACTTTAAATACTTTGTTTTCTTCCCCCTCAGATGTGCAAAATACCATTCTTGAATAATCGATTAGACGTACTACTCACCATCAGAGAACTTCCCATAAGCATGGAGGACCTGCAGCCAGTGAGTGTAAAAGTTGAATATTTCTCCTTGAGTGGATCTGTCACATACACTGCCCAGGTCATATTTTGGGACACTATCAATGTCAATTGGCAATGAAAATGTTTAGAAAAATGCAAGCCACATCTGTACTCGTTAGGCTGGAAGATGCATTTAATAAACCACAGTAACACACAGAGGAGTGAAGAGAGTGAAGTTACAGAACTCAGTTCATTCTCTCTAATGACATAGATAGGGAATGCTTGAGACAGGTAGAAAAATATTCCCAACCATTCCTTTTTTGAAGATTACAATTAAATTGTCTCAGCAGAGCAATCTGCATTTGTTGTATTAATTACAAGCTCCAATTCAAGCAGTGGTATGTTGCAATTCTAATTTCATTGTAACTTACAGTGAAAATGCCTGTCTCCCCTTGCCAGAATTTGTTGTCCTTGGTTATTAATAAAATTGCATGGCCTGTTTACGTAGACAAACTTCTAACCCACTTTCAAGCCAAAACAGAAAATAATGGCTTCTTGTTTTTATATTATTACTATTTAGCAACTAAGCTTTGAGTCTGGTTTTCTCTTTAAATGTTTGGGATTGCAAAGCAAAATGACCTTCTAGTGTTATATAGTATGTGTGTCAACATTTATTAAGCTGGTGAAAAGTGAAGTGTACTACAGTGTGTCGTATTACACTGAAATGGGTTTTTTCGATTTGTTGAAATATTGCATCAGTCCGCACAGTCTCCAATATCCCCTGGATTTTCACTGCTGTCAGGTTTGCTTATTGATGTCAAGCAAAATGAGTTAGGAATTACTCTATTGTCCACACATTCAGAGCTCTCTACTGTGCTGCGCAGAGACAGGTTTCGTTACAGGTCAATTGTATCGACAGTCTAATGATAGACTGAGCTTCAGGGAAAAAATAAATGGCTGTCATGTACATTTTTATCTTGTTTTATTGTTGCTGTAAAGTGCTTTAGTCATTTTGGACTCACTTGTTCCTTCTGATTTTCCATAAACAACGAGGACATTTAAAAAAGCAAACATTATTGTACGTCTTCCAAACCTGGCCAGACTCCTGCAAGCTTGCAGTGTTGCTGTGTTGTCTTCTGCAAGGCTCTGTGGCGTTTCTGGAGTGTGAAATGACAAATGGCTGCTAGGGGGCACCCTTGCTCAGCTGATCGTTCCCGCCAGTGAGCTGCAGGAGTGGTAACAAGTTGAAATGACTGACAATAGGCAATACCAATTTATAATGTTTTTAATGTAGAAAAAACTGAATTTGATCGGAAATGGAGCAAATTATCATGAAATAGCTTTATTACCACAGAGGATAAGAGGGATTATGGAGTTTTTGGGGACAATGCAGGACTTTTCCTAATGAGTTCCCTACTTGAATATTTAAGGTTATGAGAACATATTAGTATTGTTGAACATTATATACCCAATAGGATTACTATGGAATGATTGTTATAGCTTTAAGGCTGAAAAAAGATTTAGGCTTTTTAATGTACCTTAATCTGACTAGTTTAATTTTAGATATACAGTATGGCAGTATTATTGGTATTTAAGATATTTCCAAAAAATACTGTAAATATTGTTGCATTAGGGGCTCCTAGTAGTAACAAAGGTTTAATGTTTGGTTCAGCTTAGTTAGATCTGCCCTGACACCAGCCTGAGTACATGATAATTAAAAAAATGAAATAATCACACGCCTCCAATGATCAGAGAATACTGAGTGAGGTCCTGTGGCCTCTTTAATGCCAAAAAGGAGACAAAGGTTTGCCCTTTGATTAAAAAAAGCTTCCAAAGAAACAAGAGTGACAAACACTGCCTGGTAGATTTAAATAGAAAACACATCCCCAAATCCAAAAATATAGCTCCTTCCCCTAAATGTAAATCTCTCTTCAGTGCCCTTTCTTGTTTGTTTCTAGAACAATATGTACAGTACAGTACTGGGACACATTTGCCATGGTGGGCTGAATAGTTTCTTCTTATCTGTGGCTACTTCCGATGTCTTATGTGTTGTCCTTTTCACTCCATAGATTGAATTTCTAATCCATAATTTTCTCTTTTAGTATCTTTTCATTGTTTGTGCTTCTGGGGGTGATGGAAATTAGCTAACAGATGGCTTTTATTGCCAAGCAATGATACGTTTTCTGTTCTTCATTGTTTTTGCTATGTATAACTTAGGGAGGGATTTGCATTAATTAAACTGCGAGGTGTTAAAATATCACCCACATAGTTTCAATGTGGTGCTTGTGAGAAATATTTTCAATTGGGTGAAAGTGTTAATGTGTTGCAGGTTGATGTGTACCTTCTTTCTATATATAAATAGGTTTTCCAGACAGTATTCCTGTTCCCTTACTCCTCACAAAGAAATGCAGAATATGATTGGCTACTTGAAATTGTCCCTTTCCAGGATGGGTTTCAAGAATTTTATGTGGGAGGGCTCTCTCCCAGTTGCCCCAGTACTGGCTGTCGACCTATAGAATAACATAACCAAATGGGGACAGTGGATTGAATGACCTTCTCCTAAGCTTTGGATCCTTGTTGTCATCCATATGGGCCTGTATCTGCTGAATCAGTTTTTTTTCTGTACAGAAAGTTAAAGCAACAACAAAAACATAAAGCTTTGACTAAAACATGATCTAGAAAGAGAATATTTAACAGAAAGCAGAATAGCTTATCCTTTACTGAGTACTTTAAAGCTTTTAATTTAATTTTAAATCTTTATGCTGGGGACATCAAAAAGGATTCGTCTGTCATTTCATAAGCTTGATGATGGAAATAGTATTGAGAAGCAATGGGCATGCTTCACTGTGAAATTATGGCTAGATTTTTTCAGCTGGCTGTATGACAGAGGTTGGCTAAACATTAAAAGCCCAATAAATACAGTACTTTGCTTTGTCTGGCTCAAGGTCAGGAATAAAATCATGGATCCCTGATGGTTTTGTGTCTTAGATCTGTATTTTAAGTGCATGATGTGTGTTCTCCCTGACCTATCATTGCTTGCAATGCTGTGAACAAAATGTTCAGAGAACTCCATGTGTGGATTTTCTTTTTGTATTCAAGACACATGGAAACTGCTTATGTGCAGGTGCACAAGGTTACAGCTTGAATCCTTATTTACATATCCACATCACAACACTGGTACAAGCAAAGCAGGGGACGAGCTGTGAGGAGGCAGCAGTTAAGTCCAAATATGTGTAAGAAACACAAGGGGCTGGAGTTCCCCAGCAAGCATGAACATATGGATAGGTGTTACTGAACGACTCTTAACCACAACACAATATGGTTATTCAACAAATTCTCTCCCCCCAGCACTGTCCAGCCCCAGAGGCAGCAGTGCTTATACTGTACAGTAGCTGCCTCTTTGAAACAAAATCATGCATCAATGTCAATAGAGGAAAATGGAATATTAATTTATTTTCTTAGAAGTGACATAATTTTTAGTATCTTTTTTACCAATCTTCCTTGAATAGGAAACATATCTTTATTATTATCATTTTTATTATTATTATTCATTTCAAGCCATATGGAGATATTAGGTGTTGGTTTGAATATAGGAAACAGTGTTTAAGCTTAAACATTATGATTTAATTTTAGACGATTGATGCTACACTAAAATGTGTTACACAGGTGTTGCGAACTTAACAAAGGTGGCATTGGGGAAGTACTGTATAAGTCTTCCTCTCAGTATCAATGTGGAATACAACATATGGCAAGATGTGACTTTTAAATACATTAAATTAAATTAAATGAATTTACATGAATTCTTTAGAGCAAACGTTACAGCACAGAGGAAAGTAGAATCTAAAGATTGTCATACTTGAAATATGGAATATGTGAAAGTGCATTCTCCTTTCAGATTTACATTCTTCTTTGAAATTTACAATCAGTGAAGTTCTTTTTCAATAACTGAGAAGTGCTTCAAAATATGCATTTTCTTTTTCATAGCCAACACTATTGACATGTGACCTTCTACTTAGCATGTGTATCACTAAAGAAATGTCAAGATGAAGTGTGCTGTTTGTAACAAATAATCCCAGTGTACTTCACATATTGTGACTACCTTGCCACCACTGAAGTGCAATACACACCTGGTGCCGTTGTAGATCACAGCACACAGTATGTAAATTACAGTAGATTGATAAATTTAGCTACTGTAGGACACTGCATGAAACCACTAGTCTTACAAAAACAGTGCCATTGGAAATTCCATGACCAAGTAGTCACAACCTCTATATACAGTCTTATCCAAGAGAAAATCCCTCCTACAGTCCAGTGGTCCTGGGGCTTTAATTGGTTTGGAAATTTTAATCCAGAAGGAAGAGTGACGCCAACTGATCTACCAACATCAGCCACTGCAGTAACCTTCTAGTTTTCCTTAGATTTCTTCTGTCGTAAGACAGGTCACGCTTAATGTTGCTAAGCTTCCAAGATCTGATGAGATCCATCTACAAGGTCATAGCAGTGTTGCCTAACGTCATGATTTGGGTGATGGTGCAAAATTGCAATAATGCCACAGTAAAAAAAGTGTGGTTTCATGGCTAAAACATAAGTGTTATAGCATTGTCACAGTAACTCAGGTATTTATTATAGGTCATAGGTTTTTATTAAAGTGCTGATTTTTTTTCATTATATGCATCCAATTTAGAGCAGCCAGTTGTGTGTACTTTATGTCTCTGCTCATTGCAAACCCTGTGACTGCACATAGGGGCGAATGGGGAAATGAACTCTTCTGACCTTCCTGCCTTCAAGGCACTCATCTTTAACACTTCACAGGCCAAACAGCCCCGTAACTGAGGTTTGGCTTGAGGTGAAACAGAAGCACATACTGTATGTCACCAACAGCACTGCAGGCCACCACGTGCCCAGGAGGCCAGAGGGGACGCTGTGCTGCCAACAGCTGAGAGAGCCCTCTCCTACTAATCCCACCCTGCGCTTGGTGCCTAGCCTTCCAAAAACTATTTGTAGTATAGTGTCTATATTTCTGCTACATAAACCTGTTTCAACATTTCTTCTATTTTTGATCATTTTGAATCTGTGTAAGACAAAGTTGTCTCAGAAAAAGAAACAAGATAACATTTAAATTTTATGTCGCATTGTCTGTATACTGTACTGTATGTTGTGGTAAGCATGGTGGTGCAGTAGTTAGCATTGCTGCCTCACAGTGCTGGGGCACTGGGTTTAATTCCAGGTTTGTATGTTGTCCCTTTGTTCACCTGGGACTCATCCAGGCTCTCCTGTTTCCTCCCACAGTCCATAGGAGGCCATGATTAGTAAAGGCCAATGGAAAATGTTGCCAGGACACTGGGGTTACACCCCTACTCTTTTCAAGAAACACTCTGGGATTTTTAATGACCACATAGAGTCTGGACCTCAGTTTTATGTCTCATCCAAAGGACGACGCCTTTTTTCCAGTATAGTGTCCCCATCACTATGTTGTGTTAAAAGGAAAACACAAGACAGACTTTGCTAATATTTTTCTGAGGTGTTTGTCTTAGAGGAGAACTTAAATTAGAAACTAGGCCATTCTGTAAAGCAGTAATTTGGAATTTAAAACAAAACAAGGCTGTCGCAAGCTAAATTTGTGCAGGTATTACAGAACAGCTTTAATTTGGTGAAAGAAAAAACTGTCATTACATATTATGATGTAGGCTTCCATTAACAGTAGAAGACAATTAATGTGGTAAATCAATGTCTTGAGTAATTGTGAACAATGTAAAGGAAGTTGACAAAATGGTGATCTTGGGGGCTACTGTTTTTATTTGAAATGTAAGTCATGGCACTGTAACTGAATAACCAAAATAACATTAAACCATACTGAGAGATTTTGCTACTTATGATTCAAGTTACATAAGCACAAAAGTAAATGTAATACCTGCATGGTGTAAACCAGGACAGTCCCAGAACACCACTGCTCATGTTACACTTAAGGCAAGAAGCATTGCTTTTTTAAGCATGTTGCATTTTCATATTCACACCTGATTATGTTGGAGCCTTTACACACCTGACTTATTTAATCAAAGTTGATGCAGTTGTGAATGACTAATATATTTCATTGTATATTTCAGCTGATTGACCAGAAGATCAAAATGTGCTCTCAGCTGTTGAATTGCAAGTCGTTTGTCTCTGTGCTGGAGTACCTTCTTGCTGTGGGCAATTACCTCAATGAGAATGCTGGGAAGGAAAAGGCCAAGGGATACCGGCTTTCCTCTCTGACAAAAGTAAGCCGCTGTCTTCTGTGTCTGACCTTTTTGACAAACACTGCAGTTCAGTGCTAATGAGATTGCTTAACAGTTTACACCATGGGTCCTCCTTCCACCTTGTGTAGATCACATTAGCAGAGTTTTGCAGAGTTCTAAATCAGCTGAAGCCATTTTTGTCCAGCAATACTAAGTCTGTAGTTTGAGTTTGAAGTGAGTAATTTGATAGTTTATCCTTTAAGCATATACAAGCTTTTCACTCACAATATTGACCTCTTCCCTACACATGCATACTGTATGTACTAACCAGTACCGTTTCAATTTACATTATCACCACCTTCCCAGCCCCTGAAGGAAACAATAGTAAGGTATTGTACTGGAAATAATTTTCTAGTTTTTATTGTTTTTGACCTATTCAGTGTCTTGTAAGACTTGAACATGTGAAACTTGTTTTTAGTAAAAAAAAATTAGTAAACTAAATATGCCTATGTTCACAGAAACCACTGGAAGGAACCACTGTGTGCACTTCAGTATACTGAATTATCTTCTATTATAGACAGAAATAATTTTAATCTGACCACTGTGTTGAAAACTACAACTTCCGCTGACAATGGTTTACTGTGTGTACTTTAACAATTAATAGTTATAAACAGTAATTTGTAGCTAATCTGTGGTAGTGAGTAGTAAGCTACTACATATTTTTCTTTTTCTTTAGTGAGTTTATTTTAATGGATCTTGATGTTTGTCTTCTTATGTTTAGATTTGCTCCTTAATTGTTACAGTTGTAACAAATTATTTGCATGCTGATGAATTTCACAAAGTCAGTTTTAAAGCATATACTGTATTTAAATTCACTTGGTTTGATTCCAATAGTTCAAGTACTTCACATTGATGTGCTTTCTCACCTCTTTATACCCAACATCCCACCCCCTCCCAAAATAAAGATTAGAAGCTTGCTTTTTTAGGACTCTGTCAGATGTTTGAGGCAACCAGCCAAATTGTTTGACCTGTGGAATCGGCTCCCTATTTCTTTTTCTGTTTGCTTCACAGAAGCACTGAACTACAGAAAGACTGGTGATGTCATGCTGTCAGCTCTGTTTTTAGTTCAAAGGAAATACAGGATCAACCTTTCTGTGATGCTTTACACATTTCTTTTGGCTTAGTCCTTGGAGATGGTGTAGACACGAAATGGGTAAACAATGTTAGGCAGAAAAGACAGCAAATCTCATTACAGAATTAAAGGGTTCTCTTGCATTTAAATTAAGAAGCACACAAAACTATGCAGCAGTCAGTTGAATTTGGAGAGATCTTGAAGAAATGTTTGGTCCCACTGTCAATTTATAATATCCCTTACTTTATATACCTAAAGGAAGGAGTGAAGAGATTTTAAGATAGTCAGTAAAACCTATTTATTTTTTTTTCGGTCTTCACAAAAGATGTTCCTTCGTGTTCTCCAAAGGATAGAAAGTCCTTGCCTTTAAATGTACTTAAAAAATAATTCCAGAGCTATGTCATGTTGTGAAATGACCGCCATGAGCACATAGAGGATACAAATGAAACTACACTGCTATTATGCTGTTTAGTGCAACTAAACAACTAAACACAAATGAAATGGCATGAAAACATGCAGAGCCTGTAGAAGATGCAGATGCAGAAGATCATATAGAGGGCTGATATTTGTAAGGTGTGAAAACACTTTAAGAGTGAACATTTTGATGATTGTTTTAGAGGATATGCTCTTTTCATTATGCAGGGCTATAATAATGATGCTGTGGAGCATTTCATAAAAACATAAGAAAGGTTATGAACAAGAGGAGGTCATTGAGGCCATCTAGCTTATTTCATTGCTAGCAGCCAATTCATCCAAGGATCTCATACGTACTGTAAATCCTACCCAAAAGAGCTCAGGGTATTGGCTTTGTGAATAACTGCTGGGAAGCCCTAAATTATTCAAAGTCTAGCTAAAAAGTAAAGACCTTTTTTAATCTTCATTTAGGCAAGTGAAAGATTTTGATCCTTAAAATCTTAGTTCAGGAAGAAGGGTGTGGGTGAGTCCTATTTCACCTACGTTCAGCTTGTCTTTCACTAGAATCCACAATAGTGAACACAATTTCCTGGTGTTTCTCAGAGTTGAATAGTAGCACTCAATTTTACAATCAACTTCATTATGAAACTAATTCATTTAGTCTGTGCCCTGGAAAGTATTTCAAGCAAAACTTCTCTTGTGGGTAACCAGTTCTTGTTCTTGGGAGAGATTATTGATTGACATTTGTCTTTCCATAGATATTTATTCCTTAGTTTACTCTTGTCCCAGGTCAGATTTGTTCTTTTTGAATGTTTATGAATGTTTTACAGTAGAGGTCAGCTTTGAACAGCTTAATTTCACCTTAAACCCAACCCAGAACTCAATCAGTGTCTTTAGAATCGAAAGACCTAAATAAGAAAACTATACTGTCACTTCATACTAAACAGCACATGACAAAGATAAAGCCCTATAATGATTTTTCTGTGCAAAGCCCTGCTCTGTGTTGGGTGGAGCAACATCTCTACAGTGTCCACTGTTCTTCACAGCTCTCACAGCTGCGTGGGAAACACAGGAAGTTCACCTTGCTGCATGCCCTTGTCGAGCAGATAATGTTACATGATCCTGCCGTGGCAACATTTTTCCAGGAGTTGACAGAATTTGAAGCCGTTCCAGGGGGTAAGCTAATGAAATTTTTATCAAAACTGAAAATCACTGGCATCATGTAGTTGACAATTAGTTAAACTAACACTTTTTTTTTCCTTTTTATTTCTAGCATCAATAAAAGGACTTACAGCAGAGGTGGATGGTATGTCACTTAGAAAAATGTCCTTTAATGTCACACAGTTTTATCAAACAAGCTGTGCTTAGCCCTCACTGTACAGTACTGTACATCTCATGTATTTTTCTTTGAAGAAGCTTATTTGGTTTTGTCTACGACCATTAATCTAAAGAACAAAGTTATATTAGGACCATATAAAGCAGAGATGGCTTATTTATTTGATTTATTTATTTTAATGAATTACTAATTAATGCTGAAATGGTCAGTTTATGTAAAAAGATGTAAAAAGAAAGGGAAAGAAATGCCCAAACATTTAATTAAATGTTAATTAATCTCTGTTACAAATGAGAAAATGGTTTTGAATGCCTTATTTTGTTAAAGCCTGGAAATGTAAATTTCTTATATAATGCTTATGTGAATCAACATGCATTACTGATTTCAAAGTATACGGAGTAGTACGCATAAATGCACATTGTGCAATTTAGTGTCTAACTTGAAATTGATGTTATGCTTCAGTACGTATTGAAGTTATGGTAATTTATTAACCTTCAGTGGTCAATTCCAAATATTTATGATTGTTACAATTTTCATCTTACAGTTCTGAAGAATGAGCTTCAGAAAATTATTCAGTACAAAAAAGCTTACAAACCAAAAAACCAAGGAAATCAACATCCAAAGTTTTGTGAAGACTTGAAGGTAAATATTGTTACCTTATATTTTTAATATCTAACAGGCAGTATACAGTATAACTCAGAGAAAACAGTTGTACAGTAGTTTCCTATAAGGGTATAGAAATCTCTACATACTATGTATAACAATTAAACTAAATGAAGCATGTTGTATCTGTGAGTAATCCATAACTCTCAAGGCCTTCATCTTTTCCTAATGTAGTTCATTTACTTAATAACACATAATGCTTCGAAGCACTACATACAGTATAAAGGTTATCACTGTGCTGAAATGAAATCTAATTTTAGAAAAGTCAATGTGAAGACCCTCAGCATGTCAGAAAGAATAAAGTGTACATGTTTCTACCATGTGGAAGGAAAAAATCAGGACATTTTCTTGGAATCAGGAAAAAGATATGATCCAGAGATTGTGGAAGTATTTCCAAGAGATTAGAGGTACAGTATTTGTAGACTGTTGTAGTTTGTCAGGTAATCACAGTACAATTGATTGACACTGACTATGGTCCTTGGAGCCATTCATTCTCAAATGTAATAATTGGAGCACAATATCTCCTATTTTCCACCTGAGTTTTTAATTTGTATGACTAATTTATTATTTAATTAAACTGTACATTATCTTTATTATCTTAATTAAATATCTTTAGACCATTTTCTGCTTTTCGACTTCCATTTCATAAATGTGCTACTGTATATTAGGTGTTGTGTTGCAAAGACATTTAGTAAACAGAAATCTCTGTTCACCCTGTCCTCATGTTAATGGATCAATCTTTGCTTCCCAATGACTATTTGAACTACTCTTCTAAATATTTGTATTTACAGATGTGTAGACAAAGGTAGGAATTATATCCCAACTTCTCAGCTAGAAGCATTAAGATATACAAATCTCTATGCTTGATGGTACAGTATGATACTAGCCGTAATTAGTGAAGCAAGAATTATTAATAGGGCATTAATGTACATTTTCCTTGAGACAAAGGTAATACCAACTGATTGGAAAAATGGCAGTGCAGTGGTCATCCATAAAAAAGGACACAGAAACAAATAACTGCAAATGAATAACTCTTATTTTTACTACATGTAAGATTATGGAAACAGTCATTTGAAATAAATTAACAACATCTCTATCATGTGAAAATTCTTAGGGAAGGTCAACATGGATTTAAAAAAGATAGTTTTTGATTAAAAACAGCAGTAATGGATATGGACTCACCAGAAAATACGGTACAGTATATTTAGATTTTCAGAAGTCTTGAAATACGAACTCAAAATCTTATAAATAACAAACCAACTCAATGTACAGATTTAGAATTAACAGTGAAACATGAACCAGACGATAGACATGGAAACATTTAAACATTATAAAACTAAGAACACAAGGCACATCTTCACTCAATGGGTTGTGGGAGTATCCAACAAACTGCCTAGTCATGTGTTTTAACCTAATACCTACTGTAGTTTCTTCTTTCAAGAAACAGCTGGTTGAGATCCTTGAATCAATTAACTACTGAGATCTAAAAAAAAACATGCTACTGTAAATGGGCTGGATGACCTTTTTTTGTTTGTAACTATTCTTATAGTCTTAGATAACTTCTAAGGAGCTGTTAGAAGGCAGGGAGAGTTTTCATTCCTTGAGTAAAGTTCTCTTTACTGAGGAGGCTTATGGGGGAGATGATTAATAAATTATATTGAGGAGTACACCATTTGATGATCGGAAAATGAGTCTCCTAAGTACATGGAAAAGATCCCCACTTTGTTTTCAAAAGCTACACGGTCTTGGAGAGCAGCATCTCTGCAGTTTTTACAGTGAAAGCCATGTTTTCGAGGACTAAAGATTTGGAAGCAGTAATTATTAACACTGATTAAATCAATAATTAACACAATTAAGTCATTATGAACTGAGATAGAATAAACCAAAAGAAGCTGTGAACTTTAATGCATTTTCAGTAAATTTCTAATGTTATTTTAATTGAAAGTGTAAAAAGAAAACCAGTGTTGGTTTATGTATCACCGCCTGTGGAATGCAAAAATGTCTAATATTGCTTTTTAATGAGAACTTTATTTTCTACATAAGGTTCCTTGTTATCCATAGGAATGGTGTATTTCTGCATTTTCCTCTGCCAGGTTACTTGTTCTTCAGGCCTAATGACCACTTTCATTTAAAGCTAAAATGATTCTACAAGGTGGTCATGCTTTCTAGATCTCACAGAGGCATGTTTATAAATCTTCATGTATAATTAATACACAAAGTAATGAAAGGTAATTTTATGTTTTATTATGTGCTGCAGATAGTAATCCGGAAGTATAAGGCTGATCTATCCCAGCTGACGAAGAAATGCGATGAGATGAAGAAACTCTACTCTGACATATTGGTAATCCCTGGCTTTTACATGTGATATCTTTGTCTTTTGGTCTCTCTGGCAGAGATAGACAGTTTCTGAGCAGTGTCTAGGTGGCTCAGTTTGATTGTTCATGGTTTACAGAGAATAGAGAAGGAAGAGTAAATATTTTTCAGGGATAATAACTAAAGGTCACATTGGCCTGCTAGATATGTTTATTAACACGAAAGAAACTAAATGTCAGTTGCAGTAATGGATGCCAATGCTGAAAACAAAGCTGCAGAAAAAGTGTAGTTTATTTTTCACTTGTTTTAGTCCTTTTTATGCATATGCTACTGTATATGAACATTTTTGTGCCACATAAACTACTATTGTATATACTGGAAACTATTTTAATCGGCACAAAACTTTACTATATACATCTTAGAAAGGAAGCATATTTTCACGAAGTGTCTGAAGAACGTTTGAATTATTCTGCTTAGGTGTGCATCATTATCTTAAAGAAACCATTTTGCCATCAGGTTCCTTTTTGCTCCACATTAAAAGAGAAATTGCGCCCGTAAATAAAATTATCTCAGCACAATGAACACAATTTTATTTTCGTTTTTGCTGTGTTGTGTTTTCATCAGATTTGCAGACAGCTCTACAGATCATGCCTTATAGATCACTTGTTTTATTTGCCATAATTTCTTGAAACACCCATGTACTGTAAATTAGCAAATATTCTACATCACTGAATGCTGGTTATCTACAATACTTAAAACAAACCCCTAGTAGTGCATAGCAAATTCCTATTTCTTGGTTAAGCATGGGACATTATAGTGTAAAAATAAACTAATATAAATTCTAGTTAGCTATTAATGGATGTTTTACAGCTAACTGGCCTAGTTGCCAGCTTGTCAAGTGATCAATCAACAGCATGACCAGAGTTCGCCATGTTTAAAGTTATGTAATTAGCAAGACTTGACAGGAAATGCAATTATAGAGAAATCGCCAGGGAAACTGATGTGCAGTCTAAACTTTTCTCACACCTGTAAAGCTGTTAATGAAAGTAAATCAGTGTTGATATACAGTAGAGGAAATGTTGCAATATCCTTCAGCCGAGAAGCATTACAGAAAAGAACACTTTTTTATGTACTCTACATGAATTCTATTTCACTTCCAAAACTACAGCTGCCTTAGCTGTTTGAGAATTTAATCTCCTCATTTCAGAGAGAGGAATTTTTGTGGGTTAGCAATGCTACCATGCAGTGGTACCAACCTGCCAACCTGCAGTGCTAACCATTGCAGTGATTAGCAATGCTTTCTAGCTGTGCTGGGGCCCTAGGTTCAGTTCCAGACCTGGGTTGCAATCTATGTGGAGATTGTAGGTTGAGCCTGTGTTCACATGGATTTCTTCCCACAGTCCAAAAACATACAGTACTGGAAGTTTAATTGGCTTCTGGGACAATTGGCCTGAGGCGGGTGTGTGCCCTGCTACTCACTGGCATCCTGTCCAGGGTGTATCCTGTCTTGTTCCTGTTGCTTGGCAGGATAGGCTCCAGATCCCCTGCAACCTTGAATTGGATAAAGCAGATGGATGGATGGGATTTTCATGGTACACAAAATATAATGCAGTTGAATTGTTTCTAAAAATCCATGCCGTTTTATTTTTCTATGTAATTTTCACCATTACAATTTGATATGGGATTGCAGAAAGGAAGGGGCTAGAGCTGTTGCTTCTTTTCAGATGTTCCATTCTTCTGATTTCATCCTATGAATTAATTTCTTTCTTCTTTCATCCATTTATACTTTGCAGGAGTTTTTCGCTGAAGTGATAGAAGCACTAAAGAAATATTTTGAAGGTATTTTTGTTTGTTTTTTTAAGGTAAAATATGGAGAGCCAGGAGATCAGGATTCTCAGGAGCTATTTGGATGGTTGTGCACATTCATCAGTGGTTTCAAGAGGATTTACATGGAAATGGTGCCATAAGGACCTTTAGAAAAAGCATATCATGTTGATTTTCAAAATATTTTATTATTTTGTTGTGACTTTACAAATATACAGTAGCCGGGTTTAATGAATGATAATAAGCTAATAACACTATGCAATGTCTTTCTCAGAATTTTCCTTAAGTAACAAAAAAATAGGATGCAGACAGCTTCAAATGACTTCATCCTATTGATAACTAAAATCTGCTTAAAGGCCATCCAAAGCATGCTATATCTACAGCCTTATGGTAAAATAAGGCCTGGTGAAAACCACATTGGTTTTATGGATTGATAAATAGTTAAAATTGGCCAGCATTTAATGTGTTGCATTCAATAAGAACTCATGTTCAGGTTTATAAACTGGTAAAAGTAATACATTTTTTATTTGTGTGTAAGCTTCAATAAAATTAATGTTTAAACATATAGTAGCCCTAAACTACTGAGACCTTAATGCTTAATGAAAAATTTAATGGAACTTAATCAATAAATACTACCTTTCATCATATCTTAGAATCCCAAAGGGTTTGTCGAGAGGCTGGATTACATTAACCTGAAGTGGATTAGTCCAGAATATGAGCATTTGTTCTTTTGCTCAAAGAATTGCCACAGGAGTCTCCAGTGCCCTCTGAAAAGACTTGAATCTGGAGTAATATCTCATGCTTTATTATGTCACCCTCTATAGCCAAGGCTTCTTCAATGAGTGGGTTGTGATGGAACTTGATTTGGGATTTTTAGGTCCTAAGAGAAGAAGATGACTTTATTAAGAAGATAACTTTGAACATAACCTTTGCCAGCTCCTGTCTGGATAGCATGCATTTACTCTGGCTTGTCAAAGTCAACCCATCAATAACTATGCAGTTTTGCAAGATTCATTACTGGAAACTTCATTCTGAATGGAACTGAAGTGCTAAAATGTTATACATCAAAATAGTAACTCAAAACAGAGAACAGGCTGTGTCTCTTGCTGCCCCTAATAATGCAGTGCTTCTGCTAGATACATTTCTGTTAAGTATTTTTTTAAGTGTCATGGGCAATGTATTAATAACACTTCATAATTGTTTATCAAAAACTTTGTTTTACAGTGTGTGTATTTTAAAGAGATTTTTTTCCCTTGTTAGGGTTCTGATTTAGTGTGTTGAATACAAAGGAGTCTGTGTGCTCTTTTTTACTTGAGGACTGAATTGCATTACTTTTGGGGAGTAAAATGCATCCAGGAAAAATGCTTGTATTCTACTGTGCAGTCTTTCAAACACATGCAAGTTGTTTCATTTGTTGTTAATATTTTCTATTATTTTTTTTAATGTATGTACTTTTTAGTTGCACTTTTGTACTTTGAAGCATTGGAGTTGTAACCAGAGAGATCCTGGTTAAATGTCTTGTTGAATACAGAGTCCTGTAAATAAAATTTCCCACCTTGCTAAACAATAGCCAAAAAGGTTATTTTCAGTTACAGTATATACAGTACAGTATGTGATATGGGGCATGTTTTGTAATGAGATTAAGTAACTACAGTAGCTAAGTCAAGTTAATGCTGTCATCTAACAACCAAATACAAAGAAGTTAGTTTTTTTCTGCCTTTGCTTTCATAAAGATTTTATGTCTGTGATGATCATTGTCTAAGCTCAGACAAATATTTTATATTTCTGTTGTGTATTAATAATTATAATGTAATGAAGACAAAGTTTTCTCTATTTTCTTTCTTTTTAATTCTTGGGATGACTAACAATCTACCTTCAGAAAACATTTTAGAGTTTACTAATCTGTTTAGCAATGTTGTCCCACCCCATATGGAATAGTTCGATGTTTTTTTGTTTTGGTTCATAGCAAAAACTTGTGTATTGCAGACTCCTGTTTGGTAAATAAGCTCCTCTGTCCAGCCCACACCTTGAGTCATCCAGCTCTTTTCAAGGCCCAAGCTCCACAGTGCCTTACAGGAGAGCTGGTGCTGATTGGAGGAGCAGCATGTTACTCACTGATGTAACCACAGGCTTACAGGTGTCTAACAAGTCTCAGAAGTAAGTTTTCCTAGAATATTAAAGATCCTTGGCCAACTAACCCCAGTAACACTCTTCCAATTGTTTGCCATGCTTTGGAAATCTTAGGAACAAGTTAAAGGTTTATTCCATGTTGAAAAGAGAAGAAAGGAAACAATGTTTCAGCTGTGGAGCCTTCTTCGGATGTGAGGGAAATCTTAGTCACATTCAGATAGTGACATGACCTTGGACCTTGAACTCGCAACTTCCTCTGCATGGAGCTCAATCTGCTCTCAGAGCCACTACTGGTACTAATTGAGTCCTTGAATATCATATCATATTCCTTGGTTTGAGCAGGTAAGCAGAAAATCATACTGTATATGACAAATGATGAGAAGTGTTTGATTATTTCCTTAAGTAAAGAATATTTTTACACAGAGTTTTAGTTCTAATGTTTTTCATTTGCCCTACTTGGCAGGTTGCATTTCTTGGTGTGGTGTAAGTACAGGCGTTATGATGACAGTGGGAACAGGTTCACTCCACATGAAATGCTTGAAAAACTCTCTCGTTTCAAGTGAAGAACTTAACAAATGGAAAAAGTTTTTTATTTTGCAATAGTTTGCGCTGATGGACCCTCAGATAGACAGGTGAGTCTATCACAAGAACTACAGTTCAATGCATTTCTAATGTGAGACACCGGAGGAATGCATAGGGTCAATTCTGATCTCATTTTCATTTCCTCAGTGGACACTTCTAGAATGACAATCCAGGCCAGAAAAGATATGACATTTCAAGTTTTGTCATTTCCCTCCATTTCAGCAAGTCTAATAATAGCTCCTGATATAGAAATACCCATTAGTAAATAAATTAAAAGGTTTTAAACTCTGGAAGACAAAACTTTCTTTGTCATACCCAGGAGTGACATTTAGCTCTGCTTCCCCACGGCTCCTGGGTCCTGGGTTTAATGTCAGCCTAGTGCCTGGTAGTGCCGTTTTATTATCGTCATGCAGACTGGGGTTTGCATTCTGCCAGACTCACAAACTTTGCAATCTCAGAAGATGGGTAAGTTTATAGCAGAGCTTGCATTTTCTTTTTATAAACAGAATGAGTTAAAGTATTGTAACTTAGTTCTTCTTAATCAGATAATTAATAGTTACTGTTATTTAAAAAAAATCACAGTATCAAATTGGGTCCTGGCTATTATAACAGCTGGTGATTTTTATTAGACTCCTTATTCCTTATAAGATGCACCCGCTATAGGACACTAGTCCATCGCAGGCGCACACACTCACACCAAGGACAACTTTCTCACAAGTAAAATAACCTACCAGTATGTCTTTGGACTGCCGGAGGAAACCAGAGCACCTGAAGGAAACCCACTGGACCACAAGGGAAAAATACAAACTCCACTCAAATAGCGCACCAGGAATTGAACCCAGGGCCCCAGTGCTGCAAGGGACCAATACTACTCAATATAATATCTTACAATATTGAGTATATTGTAAGGGCCATATTGGCACATTACCTTATTTTGTCCTTTACTTCAATTTAGCCCATTAAGTTCAAATGAAAGAAAAGTTATATGAAGAAAGCCTATGCACATTAGACAGACTTTTATTCTGTATTTTTTTCCCTGGCTAATTTAAACACCTTAAACTTAAACTGGAGTGAAGGACCTTGTCAACCCACCCACTTCTTCATCCAACTGAAAGTCAACAACCTTATTTAGAAAGCTAGAGTACTGGTTAGGGAATCTCCTAAAGCAGACACAAGATCTCTTAAATGTAAAATTTCCTTCATGATATCAGTGATTTATTTTATTGTATATCGATGGGAGGACGAAGGTAGATTTCATTTTTATCACTAGTAGTTCACAGGTACATGGCAAATGACAGGGGTCAGTTTTACAGGTCAAGTCAGTGCTACCGTGTCTCAACTTTCTCAACTATCTCACTTTTCCAGTTGTGCACTGGCTCATGCCAGCACTGTCTGGACCACATGGCTCAACCTGTACTCTAAATGGGCGTTTTTCCTGTATGACCTCTTTCGGATCCTTGGGATCTCTTCTGTATGGACAGAATCCAATCCAATTCTCAGGTCATTCCCAGTATTCCATCAAGTCATCACCAAGCATGTCTGTTAGATCATCCTTGTTATGAATCAGCTCTCCTCTGCATTTCCTGTCAAGCACTCACTACTCCACGCTGTTGATGACACTGCCATCTGTGCCTTACAGGCATCCAAAGGCACATTCGTTTAAATGGTTGCAGTCCAATGATCCTTCAGTGCAAAAAAATAACGCATGTAATTTATTTCTGTTAAATACTGACACATCACTGCTACCTTGGTTTCTGTTTCAAATGTCAATGAATGTCTTCCCTTTGCTGAGTCCTTTTAATATTATGAGACAAAGCTTGATAGTCTACTCACGCACAAAGTGAATATTTCAACATTTATGGGCAAACATAAGCATAAGGGAAAATGTGCTTTTAGCAAAGTTCATTAATTCCTCTCGTTTAATTTCCTCTGAGAACATCAGTTCCATTTTTCTTCCCATCGTTACTTTAACCCATGCAATTTGGTGTCTTGACTGCAAAAGATGCCACAGCTTCTTGAAAATTATGCTTTCATAATTACCAATTTCTATAAAACATTTTCCTTAGCAAAATGGAATGGTTCCAGTCTTTTACAGATAATCCAGTGGATTTTATTCCATTCCCAGTTCCTTGTCTTATCCCCCTGAATTGTTCTGTAATCCTCTCCCCAAACACACAACCAGTAGACCACTGATACTGCTGGTTCCTGAAAGCCCTAGGGTCTAGTGATATTCTTTCTATCCCAGTTCTTAATTAGTTTGTTAAATTATTCAGTGACTTAATTGGTCTAAATTACCAATGTTTCCAAGCCTTTAGCTACATAGATTTTAAGGTAGCACCAAAACCTACATGATTAAAACCAAAAACTATATTAAAACTACAATGTTAACACAACAGAAGGGTACGGACATCCCCAAAAACATTAAATGTGCACACCTCAAGTGTTTTGTCAAATATGAATAGCTGGAAAAAAATGATATTGAGAGAGATTAAAAAAGCAAAAAAGAAAATATTGGAAGCAATAGCATTTGTTGCATTTTTAATGCCTCTCAGTATGTCTCCTAGCAGAGCAAACAGAACAGCTGTAAAGATTTCAGTATACTTCAGTAAAGATTGCTACATAAAGAAGGAGCTACTGTATACTAAAATTGTGTTGAACTTGTGTTAATAGGTTAATTGATCACTCAGGTTGCAGAAAATGAGTGTGCAATCCCTGCTATAGTCTAATCTGTGGTTCTTTTAGTCACACAACTTTCTTTGTGGATTTAAGAGCAGCTACAGACGGGGATCACACTTTTTATATGAAATTCTTTTCTTATATCCCTTAGAACACATCCAATCAATCGAAATTCCAACACAAGGAAAATCAACATCTTAAATGACCGGATTTTACTACTGTAGTGCCTGAAACACTTTCCCCATATCTTTCTCTTTAGTGTCTTATTAAACCCCATTCCTCCAGTATTGGTAACTTTTTAAGGCTATATTACATCCAAAAGCATGAAAGTCCTTGCATGAAGATAATTAATTTACAGCACTGCTATATTACAATCCCAATACATTTTTAGTAAAAGATGATCACTTTAGCAGAGGTCCATTGCCAAGGAAACCTCTTGAATGCAGAGTATTGTGCATGTCTGCTGCCTCTTTATACAGTAGTTCTGTATGTTACAGCCCTATGATTTCAAGCCAGATTCTACAAATTCACACACTTTTCTGTGCCTCCCTGTCCATGTTAAAGATTATGGTCTCCATGTTTAGTCTTTTCTACAGTTGTGTGTCCCCTTTTTAAATCTCAGCAGTGCAGTGTATTGGTAAGGGCTCTGGACACCTGACTGGAAGGCTGCAGGCTCATATCCTTGGTAGGAAACTGCAGCAGGATTGTTGATGTTTATGGTATGTTTTCCATGTTGCTCCAGTAAAAATCCAATTGAACGCATGGATACGAAAATGTGCATGTAAAAAGAAGCAAATGTAACACCTCTGAGTCACTTTGTATAAAAGATTTAAGGAAATAAATTGATAAATAAGTAATAATCTTCATCCACTAGGCCACTTCTTTCACTCTGTATCTCTGTCTTTAATAAAACTACCCTACAGTATTGGAACTCAAATTCATATTCAAAAATTCTTATTGTCATTAGAAAATTACAAGTAGCAGCAAAACAATAATATATAGTGTATCATTACAGAGAGAGATGCACACCTTGGCTTCAGTTATTATAGCCAGCAGTAAAAAATGCAAATCAAAAATATTCATACAATTTCACATTTCATTCAGCTAAGCTACGAGGTCCACTGCATAATGTTTGTAATAAATGTCTCATATGTAAGCTTACCTTATCCAGAAGCACTTATCCTTTTGTTTTCCTCTGTAAATCAATTACAAATAAAAGCTATAAAAAGACTTAGACTATAAAAAAAACCTACAGTTACTGTTAAATGAATGAGTACTGGTCTATTTTGACATACTTTCAGTTGCCTGAGATTATTTATTATTTTCAAAGTGTCACGCTATTGATTTCTTACAAATTTCAGTGGAATATTTTCCTCTGACGTGTTTATGGTCTGACCTCAGATTATTTTCATGTACTGCTTACATCTGTTTTCTTTTATCCTTTTTGACATTTCTGAAAAAAAAAATCAATATTCCACAAGGCTTTGACTTCAGATTCATTATTCATTTGAGTGTTAAAGCACTCTCTGTATGCTGTAGCAGTTTCTGCAAAGCAGTGTAACTCCTAATTAATTGCCTCTTTTATTGCTTTACACTTTATATTACCTGGCTAGAACTTAAACGACTCAATCGCAAAGTCTGAAGGGTATGAAAAGT
This sequence comes from Atractosteus spatula, assembly GCF_055471065.1. Lineage (NCBI taxonomy): Eukaryota > Metazoa > Chordata > Actinopteri > Semionotiformes > Lepisosteidae > Atractosteus > Atractosteus spatula. Next base: position 10,807,959 of record NC_142724.1, read on the forward strand.
AGGATGCTCTTTGAACTTGCTTTTAAACACTGGTTTTCTTCTATTCTAGTTCCCTGATTAAATAGAAAACAACAGATTTATATGACATTGAAAAGGAAATCTGTTGTTGGGAATTATAATCTAGCTTCACAATGTGACAGAGAAATTCCAAGGACAGCTTTAAGAAAATTCTTTACTTTAAAAAGCTGTTCTTTTCTTCTTACGAAAATCTGCCCACAAGCCTTCAGGACGTTCAAAACACAAAAACAAAGTCAAGAACACAGATTTCAATGTCTGTCAACACTGAAGATATTTCTTAGAAAGGGTTTACATGAGATGCATGTTGCACCCACTTGTTTGTCCATTAATATTGTTATCCGAACTAATCCATCTAGTGAAGATTATGACAGGATCAGGTACAAGTATTCAAAGTGCCCCAAGGCATTGACAAAGTCAATGAAGCAGATTTGCTCAGCAAGTGAATGAATGAATCAGAGGGCACAAGTGGCAATTATGCAAAAGTGCATTTAAAATTGAGAATAGCAGGTGCTTTTTATCGAAAGGTTCATGTGAGTCTGGGACAACACCTCGACTCGTTAGACAAACGAAGAATAAAATTGTGATCTAATTTTTATTTCTTTTAATAATCTTTTTCTAAGCATCAAAGTACAGATATAAAAATGCATTTTTATACATTTAGAGAATTCATGTTTTAATCACTTAAAAATGCTGATACGTAGCAGCAGCAGGCTTGAGAGAATCTTTCTTTTTCATTCTGCTGTTAATATTCATTAACAGCTTAAAACATATTTAGTGGTAAGAGAAGCATGTTCCACTTTATTAAATCTATACTAAGTCACCCATCCTACTCTGTTAATATATATACCCATTTATTCCACTGCTAGGTGTTTCTGACACTTTTTAATTTTTTTCTTATCAATGCTTCTTTTTTGTTCCATCAGGAACATTGTGTGAGGGTCGTCACTTGTCATTGTTCTCTGAAATGAGCACAAATGGGCTGTCATATTCAATGAAAAATATTTTCTTTTACAATATGAGCTTCTGCTGGTTTTCTAAGCCCTTTCACCTCAATTATACTTAGCGATATGGTCCCTAAGATTGTCTGACCTAGAAATGTGACTAGTAGCCTAGCAAACCTAGCACAAACATATACAGTACTAGCTGCCATTTGGCTCATAGGGTATACTGTATAACTGACTCCCCTTAACACCAGGAAACACAAACATGAACACACTTGATGAAGTATCCACAGTCACAAAGTTGCATTTTTCCTTATTTTTACATTTCAGTGAGCAATTACACCTCTTTCTTTATATTTCTGCACTGTTCCTATTAAGAATTAAAATGGTAATTAGACAGGAAGGGGTTGCAACAATGAAGTTGTATAAGAACTACAAGGCTCATAGTAGATGCTTGTGCATATACAGTATGCTGTATCTGTATCCCCTATTTCCCTATATTACTTCTTTAATTTCATTAGTCCTATCACATTCTAGATATAAGGGAAAATAATTATTTAATGAATATCTTTCAAAACAAATAGTTCATAACCTACTGTATGTCTCTGCAAAAGTATGTTGTTTTACATATTCTCCTGTTATTTTTGTTAGTGGCTCACCGTTCTAAATAATCTTTAATATGCAGGGGCTTCTTCCAGTAATTTGGAACTGCTGAAATTAGATAAGTTATACATATAGTAAGCCAGTATTCCAAGTCCAATATTGTACCCCCTGAAGTGCATTGTCTTCTAGGGCAGAAAAATGAACATCAAATGCTATCCTCAGATGGGTTTTTCCAGTGACATACTAATTAAATAACACTACATATTTAATTTACATGAGTCTATGTGAATGTCTTAAAACACTACCTCATTCACATTAAAAGCATGTTTGCCCTGTGGTTCTGTGTAATAATTCTGGCAGGAATTCAAAGTTTTTCTTATATAGTAGTCAGACTGATTCTGATTCCCTCCAAATGGCTATGGGTTACACACATGAGTTTAGCACTGAATGCTGCTAGCTTTGTTCCAAGAGAATTTGCTTTTCATTACAAAACCAAGTGACATAGAGACCTTTCAGTACTATCTGCCTTTTTCCCAGTGGAATATATTGAGCAGATGATCGGAGTCAATCAGTTCCTTTGAAGAGCAGTGGGAAATAAATAAATTACTCTAAAATGACTCCTGGGAACAATTAAATCTATCAAATGTTGACATCCCGATTTGGATCCTGAAACAGTCTTATTGAGTTTGGTTTAGTGAATTAAGATGGTGCTTGTTTTACAAAATCAAAGCAGTGAAAGTTTTAAAATATATATATACAGTACAGTACATGTACAGTACATACTGTACAGTATAATGGGAAACATTTTCACAAACTGTGTGACATAGTAAATGCTCTAGGATCAAGTACACTGAGCCAAACTTCTTACTACTCTGAAAACGTAAAATAGAAATGAAATTTGCACTTCATTATCTTCCGAGTGTTTGATTTAAAAAAAACAAATAGTCCTTTCATGTCCTTAACATGTTCATTCGCAATCAATTTATTTTCATCATATGGTTAACAAGAAGGTTGTTCTAGTACTTTGATCCTGATAAAAGAGCTAAGGTGTAATAACTCCTCATCAGGCAAAGTGATGCTCTTCATTTTCTAGGATAAGAAAATAAAGTCACACTTTAGATTATGTTGTATAAATAGAAACTTAGCAGTTTTGATGTTAGAATGAAGTTAATGTTAGGGTTAGGGTGAACATTATTGATATAGATGTTATATAGATACTTATTGAGCTTTAGTTGGTAGTATATTGATCATTAATATTGTTATAAAGTGAATCTAGATACAATGGGAACACCTGGCCAGTGTCAACATTTCCAGTCTCAAAGCAAGAGGATGTTTGCTGAGAAGTAGTGGTCCTACTGTAGATTCAGGGATCAAAGTAATCATACAGTTTACCTTGATTTACCTTATTCAATTAAGTTCTGGGTAAATGACTTAGTGTCAATCAACAGTCAAGGAACATAAAACAGGGAGACAAGTACATAGGGGATAAAAGGAAAAAAAGAGAAGAGGGGAGGCAAGGGCTGCTTTTTCTAGATCACCTGAAAAGATCAGACTGGAGCTAAGTATTTGAACCTTGTTAAGAGAGCTTGCTATTCTGTGCTTTTTTTTAGGGATCTCTGATTTCCTGTGTAAAGAATCCTTCCATTTAAAACACCCTCTCCTGGTTTTTGAATGCATTTTAGAATAGGGAGATAGGTTATCATTCATTTTGTGGCATCTGGGTGTGCAGAGAGAGAGAGAAGGCAGCTACTCAAATACTTTGTAACAATCTTTTTTTTTCTTGGTGACAAGGATGTTAGGGTTCTGAAACACCTTGCTAGGAAGGGTGTACACAGTATATCTTGTGTTGCATGTTTATGTTATGGGTTGTTTAATGTGTGTACTGTCATTGTTAATAAATATTTGTTTAACCCAGTGTACCTGAATGATTGTTAATTTCACCAAATCTGTGCCAGAGAGCAAATAACTCATATGCTTCTAACTATACCAACTGCTGAGGTATATCCATGGCAAAATCTTTACAAGTTGGGGGTTTTGATTATTTATTTTAATTACTGATTTATCTGCACAGTCATTTCTGATATTCTCTATTTTTGTAAACCCTTATTTGTAACAAAATAATACCTAATAATCTATCAAATGTACAGTACAACTTAAACTAAAGCATTATCAGAATTATTTTTCCACTGTTCCTGTCTCACAGTAAATTCCTAACTGGTGCTCAGAGCAAATAAAAGAGAGTAACATTTACATTACAGTGTATTTCATGTACTGTAAAGAGCTATATAAAAGTATCAGGTTTCACCATTAATCCATCACCCTGTCCAAGAAAACATAAAAAACTTTGATTTGTCCTTGTATATTTATCCTACAAGTTCAAACCCAAGATTTATTTTCCCATCTTAATTCTCTTGTGTTGTTCCACTCTTTTGCTTTATTCTCCAGCAGTTTGCAGGGATCTATCCCTTGTGTTGTAATTGAGGTTATTTTATTGTCTAGTATAGCTGGCCTCTGAGATCAGCAGAAGAGATTGTAAAGTAACAATATTCAGAAATGTATTGTATTCATTCCTCTTAGCAATGCATCAATTCTGCATAATGCTGTCATCTAGGTTTTTTTCAACTAAGAATGTAAAAGACTGTAACTTTTTACTTACATTGTAGAGTGTTCCCAGAGAGCCTGGATTGTGCTTTAGGCAAGTCTTCTGCTGTACGGTACCTGTCGCAGTTATCTACCAAAATGTCAAGCTCGGTACTCATGTGAATGGTATATTTCAGAACTTTTCTTAGCATCACAGGAAAGTGTGATTTCACGCTCCTATCACTTTATAAAAGCTCCAAGACTTAATTATTCACATTGACCTTCTAGTGCAGAACACCCAGTATTATGTTACATTAATCTGAGAATTAACTTATCCTTCAAAGGAAGTAAAGCTTTAAGTTGGAAAAAGAGAAGATAACTGGTGAAACATAAAGTAATGCACAGCACCATTTGCAAAAGTAAGAAAAATGAGGAATGGGTGATGCACACCACAACTTCCCTGGAAAAGGATATCTTTTTTTGGGATGTTTCCCTTTTCACAAAAGTTGGATAAAAGATCTTTTTCCCTCTCACAAAGCTGCTAATGGGCTAAGGGAAGAATATAATTGTACCTATGATGTGTTTCAAACCCCTTCAGTACAGTACAGTTGTACAGTACAGATACACTGTACTGTATCAACCCAGTTAAAGGCAAAATAATGCTTGTTGGAATTTCAGCTGTGCCTGTTATTTCTTTTATAAACAAAGTGTTATATTTATATACAGTATCTCTTGACTCCTTTCATCCCAGACATCTTTAAGAAAATCAAGTAGGAAAGTAACATTTTTTTTTATTTCTCAATGTTCCTCTTCAGAGCTACCTTTGCTTATTTTACAAAATCCATCCTGAAAAATGCAGTGACCGATGTCTTAGGAATAACAAGTAAAATGACAGGATGGAACATTTTAATGTAATTAAGTACCCATTAGCTGCTGTTTTTATTATGTTTTACATATTAGTAACTAACAAACTAAGTATAACTAACACCCTTTATATATTGGTAATATTAAACATTTTGCTTGTCATGTATTTGCTGTGCCCAAACAACAAGTCTGCGACAGTGAAAAGTGAATGCTGTATGTTGCCAGTAGATTGCCTCTTTTTCCACATCACTGATGTGGAGAAGTGTGATATTTTTGAACATGGCTAACTGCAATCTGATTTGTTACTCATCTCCCAGGCTAGCCTCTGGGTCTCAAAACCAGGGATAATTAACATTTATTTTCTTTCAGGAATATGTATCTTTCTCTTGATTTTCGGAGCAATATAACAAGGTTTGAAGAGTCAAATAACAATGATCCCGATAGACATTGTAAATCTATTCCTGAGGATTATTCATTAGAAATATGACGGCAGCTGTTCTTACGGGTCACATTGGAATTCCTGTTTGACTTTATAATGTCAGGTTTTTTCTATCTTAAAAAAAAACCCAAAACACTTTAGGGTTGCAAATGCCTTTATTAATGTTTTATAAATAGAATATATTAATGTACTGTAGTAAAGTGACTACATTAATAAAATGACATACTGTACATGTGATGATAACTAATCTCTAACTGTAGATTTGTTATAGTACATTACACTAACAAAACCTGAATCTTGACCAAAGCTGGAATTATACCCTTAACCCTTCAGTTATGGAGAGCTAACGTTTTTATAGCAATAGATTATGGGGTAGATGTGAAATATCTGTCACGGCCACCACTCATCGGAGCTCTACCTGTAAACAAGTTAACCAGCTTCAGGGGTTTCCAAATTACACCAAACGTCGCCACAAAAGTTAACTAATCATCTCCTGCTGTTCTTCATGATCACATCACCAGTTCACCGCATACTTAAACCCTCACTTCACACTGCTTTGTGCGCAGTATTAGTTTCTCCTCTTGAGAGCTCCTACCTCGCCTTCGTAATCTCGCTTTCTCTCCTTCTGCTACCTCTTAGGTTTGGGACTTTCGGATATCATTTTCGACAACGACTTTTAGAACCTGGCTTCCCTTCTACCTTAACCTGTTTGACTGTCTCTCAACTTCGCATAGGATCCTAAAACATTTTTGGCTGGTGCGTCGTAACAGGATCCCCTTTAGTTGATAACATGACAGCGAGTCTAGCAGATGAAAACCTGAAACCAAAAGCCTATCTTTCTCTCTGTAGCAGCGGTTATACCCTCAACCCAGTTGATTTTGTTTGTCCGGTTATGCTCATTAACCTTCATCTTTACCAGTGTCCCAACATGGAAAGTGCCTGAGACCTCTACCAATAATATCCAGTCATAACCTAGTGTATACTCTAATGGAGTATGTACTGTAGGTACTATAACAAACTCTTTTCCTCGGATTCTTAGCGCTCACTGTTCCTAGAAACCTTGATAATGATAATGTCTTACAAGACAACATCTGACTGCTCAGGCACTGTCTTTATAGGGATCTGGTGATTCCAGGTGCAAGCAAATCATTGACTTTGTGAGAATGTAAAAAATGCACTTCACTGAATGTGGCGACTCCACCGTCTCTAGCTATAAGCTCTGCTACAGCTGGTCAGGGTGCTCCAGTTTTCTCCGATAGTCCAAAGACATACTGATAGATTAATTGGATTCTGATAAAATTGGCCTTGGGGGTGACTGTGTTCCTGTCTGTGTCTATGTGTCTGCCCTCGATTTACAAGCTTTCTTTCCAGGGTGTATCCTGCCTTGTTCCCGTTAGTGCAGGGATATGCTGTGGCTCCCCTGTAAGAGTGTACTAAGTGATAAAGTAGTTAGAAAATGAATGGATGGAGGTGCCCTATTGAAGTCAGATGCAAAACTTTCTAGATAAAATTCTTTAAATCAGGGATTAGCAACCTATGGCATGCGTGCCATTATTGGTTTATTTACTGCATTATTTTTAGTGGGGCTAATCTACTGTTTTCATAGGAAAACTATGTGCCATTGATAATATTTTTCACAAATTAAGTGTCAAGTCAACATTTTGGACAAAATGGCAGTTGCTAAAAACAGCAAAGTTAGATGTTCGGTCATTTCAACCATTTTGGAGAGAGGAATATGGATTTGTTCAACATCAAGACCATGCTTTTGTGATATATGTTGTGAGGGCGTTGTTTGTCACACATCAAGTGTCCAATTACATTTTCAGAAACAACAGAAACACTTCAAGGATATGGTGGACAAGGCTGAGGCTATCAAACTGATAATAGTGGTGTAAAAATAACAAAAAGAGGTGTCTTCAATTATTTCTGTTTAAGTAAAAATCAACCACAGAAGCAAATTATAAAAATTGCACTGTGTTGCGAAACATGGAAAGCCTTTTACAGATGGGGAAAATACAAGCGTCTTTTCTTAGTTGTTCAGAATTTTTGTTTGATGGTTTGCCCAACAAAGACACAATCTTGAGTGGTAAAAGACTTACCTGCATTCTATTACATCTGTGGAGAAATGCGTAAGTGAAATGGCCAACAATGTCAACAAACCACAGTGTGAAAGGTCCCTCTTTTTGATAGCATGGCAAGGGGTCTCCACATGAACCGTAATTGTATCTTCCCCAGATAGCAGCGGCAATAACCTCTCTCGGTTAATTCCGATTGGCCAGGTACGCTCATTAACCGTCTTCTTATTTACCGGCGTCCAGACCCGGAAAATGACCGAGGCTGCCACCAGTTTTATCCTGCTATAAATCTTCTCTGATTTGTAGTGCTTATCGAAAACCTTTTTTCCAAATTGTCTTTTTAAATACTTACTGTCTTACTAAACTGTGAGGGTCCATGAAAAAGACAACCTCTGACTGCCCCCTGGAACTGCTTTTACAGCGACCTAGAGTCTCCAGGTGCTGCCAATTCACTGATTACCTTGTGAGAATCTGAAGAATGTTGATTTTCTAAATGAGATGACCCCCTCGGAGAATTCACCCGTGTTTCCAACCTCTGCTTTGCTACACACAGCCATTGCCATTAAAATCTATTTTTGCAAGATCTTGTGACTCAGAAGGAATTCAAGAAGAGCGTGCTGCCTAAAAGTCACAACTACAGGGAAAGATATAGCTGAGAGTTTTGTTAATCATTCTGAGGAAAGAGGAATTGACTTAACAAAATATTTTCTGTGATGACTGACGGTGTCCCTGCTATGTTCAGAAAACAGAAGGGATTTGTAAAGATCATTGTGCATGACATTGGCCATCCCATAGTGAACTTTCATTGTATTTTTCCCATCTAAAACGAATGTTGTATCAAGATTTTGAATTACTATCTTAATAATGTAATGCCTACAGGGGTGAAAATCTTGAATTTCTTGTTGCTCAATCTGCCTTGAGGCACAGGTGGTATCAAACTCTGCTTCAGGAAATGGACAGTGCGTTTCGGAAAAGTAGTGTGGACCCTATGCATAACGTCCAGAGACATTGTTGAGTGAGCAAGCCGAGGTCTGTAAGCTGTAGGTAGTCGGACCAGGGCAGAAGTACCAAAGTAGAAGTGGAGCTGTAAACCATGAGGAAGCTGAGAGTCAAAACCAGAACAGTAGAAAGCCAAAACCGAAACCAGGAGATGTAGTCGGGAGACAAACCAGGGTCAGGAAGTCAATATCCAAATAGAGAGTCACAGAATAAACCCAATACTGAGCAGGCAGATGTGTGTGAAGCAGCCTTAAATAGGCTGAGGTTAATTGACTAATTAGGAACAGTACTGGAATGTGAGGTGGAATGATGAGTCCTCTGGGGGCATGGCGTAACACAGTGCATGCAAGGACATTCTGCTTCACTGAAATGTTCATTGGCTGTGGGAAGGTTTTCACATGCTTTGTGGATTGTCTTAATGCAATCTAGATCTTATTGTCTGAAAAAGGTCAAAACTACCCCAAACTGCACAACGAAAAATGGGCTGCAAAACTAATGCTTCTCGCTGATGTCACCACACATATGAATAAATGCAACCTCCATCTGCAGGGTCTAGATCAAGCTATTGTGTCTTTTTGAAAGGTGGAAAGCATTTCTTGCAAAACTTGCCTTTTTTTTCTCAGGACATTGACATCTCAACTTTCTGCTATTTCCAACATCTTAAAGAACTTGAAAAAAATTGCACAAACCATGTTGCTGAGTTTGAATTGCACTGTACATGCAAGAACTGGCATTGGAATTTTCTGTCAGGTTACAGAATTTCCAACATTTGGGCAGAATATTTTCTTTTCTGATTAAATCAGACAGCTCTGATACTAGAGACATGGATTATTTAGTGTTTCTGTGGATGGGTGTTGAGGATTGTAAATGGAGCTAATTGAATTGGAACTCCGTTCTGAAATCTGTGAAACACACTGTAGGCTACTGAAAGTGATCACAGCATCTCTATCATTGCCTGTTAGAAATCCTTGCCAGTGAAATTTGACTGTTTGAAGAAAGTGGCATATTCACTGCTCTCAGCATTTAGATGAACATACTGTACCTCTGTGAACAGGTATTTTCACACATTGTCTATTCTTTGTGCCTCCTACAGCCCGATAACTGAAAACTTGCCGGTTGCCTGAAGTGTCAAGTTAAGAGCCTGATATTGGAGAACTCAGCAAGGGAAAGCCAGGGCTAGCATCACACTCAATGGTAAGACATGTTTATTAATATATTTATTTGAAATATTATTATATTTTTAATAATAAAGTTTTAGTAATCAAATTGTAAGAAGGGCTATCATTGACATTAAAAAAGTTACTGTAGATCATATAGACAATGTTGTGGTTATTATTTTGCATTTACATATACTGTATAATAAACCGTATGTATATAATATGATTCATAGTAATAATAGAGCATATACAAGAAAACTGTAAATCATCTCTTATAGGGGAAAATATGTTGGTTTCTTCCCCTATTATTGCTGATCTTATTCTTATTCTGCCTATGACTACATTCAGTGTGTTAGACATGGTTTTCTTGTTAATCCCATATAAACCCCTTAAAGTGCCCACTTGCTTGCAATTCCAGGGAACGTGTCAGAGTAGTAAGGATCACTGATCTCTGCAGCCAATACGGTCTACACATCATATTACCCTCGACCTACCACCACCTAAATTCATGATAACGTTCACACTGACCTCTCCATGTCGCTTCACATTGATTCAACCATGATACCTACTGTATGCTCGAAAGATCTTACAAGCCAACACATTGTTAAACTGGGTTCATGCTTTTCCCCACATGAACCCAGGTCGAATAATCTCTTTCTGAGCTCCCCGTTTATTTTCATGTTGCACCCTTTCGCACCTCCCCGCATCTCCAACTAGACGTCCTCCTTTTACGCATGGCGCTCCCAGGACAGTTACAGTAACTGACCTCTCCTCTTTTCCGTTTGCCCCACCTAAATCTTTCTCTTACTGTATGTCTCTGCTCTTTCTGCCTCTCCTGTACACACCCAAGAACCCCCAGTCCAGACGTTTTTAGTCTTCGCTTTTCACTCTCCGTGAAATTAACCTGTGATTCTTCCCGTGTTCAGATCGTGCTGCTGACGCAGCTCATCGTTCTAATATCTTTTTAGGTCTGAGCCTAGTATTCAGCACTTCTCTTCAGTGTACAGCTCTGATTTTATTACAACTTACAGAAGGAAATAATTACCATTTTATCGCGATTTGTCATGAATTAAAAATGTTCAAAATAACATCGTTACTTCCCTCTGCATGCACAAATTGTGCTCCAGGCAAACGTCCCTAGAAAGGAATGATGTTTATTTAACATTAGAAAGTTCAGTCCTTTGACTCCAGTCATTTCCAGTGTTAAACGATAAACACTGAGTATTTGATTAGAAGGTATAGATATTAATCTAAATTTATTTTATTTTCTCTTAAATACATCCAGTTATACATATTGGTCCCAGTCTTGTGTCTGTTATAATTATAGACCACGGGCCTGGACTATAGGGATTCGTTTCAGTTATATTATAGGTTAAAGGGCAAATAAAGAGAAATGGTCTCGTGTAAACTCCTCTGAGAAATCATGAATCCAATAGTCAGTGCAATCTCCCCTCTCTGCTTCAGGATTGTACTCATACAGTACTTCCCAAAGGTTTACGTGACAAAAAAAAAGATAACCAGAAGTTTTCTATCGCGCCAGCTATTACTATTAAACATCAATGTGCAACAGGGCCGTAGCATCACTTTACATAATCTGTTTGATTGATTGAAGCTGCCACGCAAATTGCTTACAAAAGCCTTATAACATTAAGCAGAATCAGAACCTATAGCGATGCCTAGTAAAGCAGTTACAGTATGTGATCGGAGCGCAGAGATTTAGTTTATTCGATACGCCATCGATCTTGGAGTTCTCTTCGCGTTGTTTTACATAAAATATATTCTAATCCGATATTTCACAAGAGATTAATTTTACACAATGGGATATTGAAGATTATTAAATGGTGTTCAATCAGTGCATTTGCGCTTGTGTGAAGGAAACGGCGATTAAGAACTAACCAGAGACGAGAGAGGTGCATTTGGCACCTCTTGATACAGAGTTTTAAATGAATTAAAGAATGGGTTCATTAATATGAGTTCAGGTAAATTGAACGGCTTCGTGACATGACACCACGGGGAATAGCAGCTAGCGAATCTCAATGTGCAGTAGTCCCGGCAATGAAATCAGACACAGTGTAGCTCTCTGCCTGGCAGACTGGAAAAGAGCTACCAGTCTGTAACCCCTGCAGTCAATATCGCATTACATCCAGATTACACCCAGGCTGGAACAGGCACGGTCGAAATAATCTGATCTGGAAAGAAAAGGGAGGTAGAGACGGGGGGAAATCATGGCAACGTCAAATGTTTTGTTATTTCTCGATCTAGAGCATCAATAATTCACCTTTGAGATTCTCGATGTCGCAAAGAGATTGCTAATTTTGCTCCCTTCATTTTTCTAGCATCAAATCTAATAAGAAACGGGACTAGTGGCTTTCAGCTGGAGTACCGGAAAAAAAAGGAACAAGACTTGGAAGCCAGTAGCGGGGATCGCTTACAATGGTTTTGATAATGCTACTGAGCAAGGCTATGTTCACGGTCGTGGTTCTTCTAATCGGGTTTTCTCTGTACATCGAGCTTGTTGTGGCTCAGAATGACACGGAGCCCATCGTCCTGGAGGGCAAGTGCCTTGTGGTTTGTGACTCTAATCCGGCTACAGATTCCAAGGGCTCCTCATCCCCGCTCGGGATCTCGGTGCGCGCAGCGAACTCCAAAGTGGCATTTTCAGCGGTGAGAAGCACCAACCACGAACCCTCAGAAATGAGCAATAAAACTAGAATCATCTACTTCGATCAGGTAAGGCATATTGGAAGTCTGAAGGGAATTAATGGGACTGCTTGCATGAGGCAATAGACAGTTTCCCTCGCTTTCATTTTTAAACCTGATCCCTGAAGTTGTCTGGGAGAAAAAAGTTAAATCTCTTGGGGCTTTTTTTAACCATTAGGCTCCACTATCTTTAGAATATCAGAACATACTGTAGATGTATTCTATTGTCATGCTTTGGACCAAACAACACTGGCTATTTTTTTCTTCCTTTATTAATGGAGAACCCGTGCGCACTTTGTACTAATTTGATTAAACAGGCTTTTTGTAACACAAATTGTTTTTTTTTTCAATTCCGTAGTTTGTGTATCATACGGATATTACATAACTGAAATAATACTATTTTTTATTCATCTTTGGCTAATAAATAAGACTTTCAAGGCAGCTGGAATTATTTCGTGGAAAACGCGCAACTGTTGAATAGATTAGACAGTGATGTGTGATGATAAATAGATAATCGTTTTGTATCTACAGTATACTGATTGCTGGAATAAATGTTGGTGAGAACAGGCGAAGTTTGTAGAACATCGTCACGCTCTGATATAAATGACTTGCATTTCGAGGGATTCCATCAGATAGCACATTCCCGCAGGACTAAATAAATGTCAGTGCGCATTTTATGGACCATGTAGAACATGGAGCCTAAATGGAGCGGGAAAACGAAGCGAGACGAAATAGGGACTGCATCAAAAACAAAGCAGAGATGAGAGATTAACTTCTGTGCATGTTTTTGGTCTCACCTGTCTCACCGACACTCCTTTATCCGCTAGTAGACATACAGTACGTTTCTGATGATAAGCAAACCAGAGAATGCAGTCTCTCATGTTATGTCCAATAAATGTATAACTACGGTACGTGCAGCTATGCGTGCTTGTGTTAAATCAATTGATGCACTAATTTTGCGTCACATTAACGTAATGCTCATTAATGTTACCCATGAAAAATATATTTTTTTACGCACAGAAACAGAAATCGTGAAACGCAAAAGCAATGATAAGATAGTAATGAGTTGTGCTTGTCTGTTCGTTTCTAATAACTTCGGTCTGTTTACGTTTCTGCTTCAGTTATACAGTACATGTCAGTGTTCTTTTTTCTGTCAATATGAAAATGTGTAACGATGCGCTCGTTAAATTTGGCATTTTCCAGTAGTCAGAATTATATAACTCTTATTTTCTTTAGCTTTATTTGTACATGTATAGAATATATGCCTGCTAATATTCGAAATCTGTATTTTCCGTATGCGTTATTAAAGAAAAAAAATACTTCATACAGTATGTATACAGGCGAGGTGCTATCTAGGCCCTTTGTAATTACCAGATTAATTACCTAAACTACAGCCCAGTCTTTATGCCTATTCAGTTTCTTTTCACTATAGACTAACTTTGTGTGAGCTAAAGGTGTTGTTTTAAAACTTAGACGTACAGTAAGCCTCTTCAAAACCAGTTGCAGTATGTACAGTACGAATTGACGTATTCTGTACTATTGAAGTTATGAAAAGGTTTCGTTAATGATATGATGTAGTATGGACTCTGTTCAAAATAGAAAGGGCTGTTGAACCGTATTGATGCCTTTAAGAAGTGGTGATTTCGTACATTGGTAGAGAGCAAGAACGGGAACAAAAATGAAGGTTTAGTGTGTAAGATTCTCGTAATGCTGTTGTCCCAATTCAGATTGTCAGAATATTGCTACTTTACAGGTCCATGCATGACTTTCTAATAACCGCAGTTTATGGTGTTAATGTTTCCTTTCAATTATGCACGTCTGCGATGCTTAATTACGTTATGCTTACAGTACCTTGGGCACGGTAGCGCTCCTCTGGACATTTTTGGCTGCCACGCTCGCTGTGTTCCCTTGGCGCATTAAGTCAAGCACCCAAACCTGGCGCTCAGCGTAACAGTTAAGAAACCCCAATGCGTTTCGACTGTATCACCCCAATACTGTATCACACACAACCTAACCTGTCACAGAATCCTTTTTAATACTTAATGTACCTGTATCTGCATACTTTAAAGAAAAAGTGAGTGTAAAATATGTTTAAGCAACTTTTAATGGCCCAAAGCCAACAGCATTTTATCTCATTTTATAATATGTACAGGTACTGTATATATTGTAAACTTGATTTTGTAATATACAGTAGGTAATGGTTAGTTTAGCTCTACAGAATGTACGGTTAATAACTGAGTATAATATCTTTGGATTTACCTTCATGGATGTACTGCACATAAGCCATTTATAAGCCATTTCACTCGCCGCACGCTCTGCCATTAAAAAACAAATCCGACTTAGATTAGCTCAAAATAAGAAAAAAAACGATTTAATGCCTATACAAGTTATATTTTATTGTTTCTCACTGAAAATGAATGTTAAATGCCAGAGCATTTTTCTACTAATCATTTTAATTCTTATTTGTCTATTAAAACGGTAGAACGGCAAGTACTGTACTGTATATGAAAGGAGACCTGCGTCAGCGCAGTGACAGACAACAGACACTGACATGTCATGATTGTATTACAGAGTAAACCGTAGTTAGCCGATTAAATATTGACAATAAGATTCCTCGATCTTAATAGTGCATCAATTATTATTTTTGCACTATTGTTTTTACTGGATTTTATTTTACTACAGTATGTCATGTATGCTAATAAGGAAAATTCATCTGTTATAGAAAATAAACTTGTAGAACATGTATATTATACCATTAAATACTTCTTATATGTAGGTTTTGGTGATGGAGTCTTTGACAGCTAAAAAGCTTGGTGCATTAGTAATACAAATGTAACTTTAAAACATACAGAAAACCAATTTCATTTCTCACATTTCCTGGTGGCTTATTTGGTTCATCTGTTCATTTGACTATTTTTTTCAGGTTATGTGACACATTGATATATGCCCTAATTTAAATAATGGTTCTTTTGCTTTAACCTTCATGAAGCTACTGAATAAACATGATTATTTTTACAAAATGCTGCATAACTGAGAATTCAAAACTGGGCTGCTTAACTAAATAGGAAGAAACAACTTTTTTTCTAATACGATTGCGTTAGAAATTTAACCATTTTTTTTTGTTAAGATAGGCCAAAAAAGTCCAGTTTGGTTTAAATGAAGAGCATTTGCATTCAGTAATGCTGTGTACTTGTTGCTAAATTTAGGTCAGCATGTTTAATTCATTGTGCCTCTGAATGTCCTCAGATGAGTGCATGCAGTGCACTGCCAGACGGGCACTTTCAAAATTAAATAGGAAAGTGCTTTGTGTCAAAACCAAGATGCCAGTCATCAGCTGTAGCACCAAATCTGATCTAAACGGCCTCGCCTAATCTAAAATCATAGCAATGGGTTTAAAACTCCTTTCACTCCAAAGTCACAATTAAAATCAGCTTTTAAGAAAGAAGAAAAATACAAAAGAGTGATCAAATGGGGTGCAAACGAATGATTGATCAAAGAAGTGAGATTTAGAAAGATAAAGATGAGGTCTGGTATCACCAGGGAAATCTAATTCCAGTTATTACTCATGTTGTCTACTGGCTTCTTTCAAAAGAAAACTGCATTCCACACAACTCTACATAGCAAGAGAAATCAGATTGCCACTGACAGCAGAAAAAAAAAAACAGCTAATTATTTCCCAGAGGGATCTATTCCATGAGAGCTATCTGTAAGGATTGATATTCTGAATGTACTGTTAAAGGTGAATAATGATTTCACAGCAGATTGGAGGCAGAGGTGTAAGTTACTAAAGAGTAAGGTTACCCATTCTGATAAGGGGTACTGTATATTCAATTTCAATTGCCAAGCATGAGAAAATTTCATTCTGGTCAGGGATTGACTTTTTAATCTGCAATTCAGCTGTAGCCAATTTTCCACTAATACCTAGGAAACATTTATTATTTAAATTGACAAATGTAAGTGTATAGCATGGATTGCAGCATGTAATGGAGACAGAGAATGTTCCAGAGATGATGCTGTGATAGAGTCTTTGGAAGCACCAAAGGGCTAAATGTTTTCGTCTTTAACTTTTTTTTGTAAATTGAGGTTCATTGATAATAAAGATTTGGCTTTTATATCATGCTCTTCATTTCTGATTAGACTGTGAAGTGCGTAACCCACCCGGTAGGTATCATGCGCCAGCAGGCCCGTTATACAGCCGATCCAGGAAAGATATGAGAATTTACTTTAATTAACCTAAGGGGGCTTTAAAAAGGTGAGATTGTACAAACCTAAAGTGAAATTTAGCCAGGATACTAAGATTATCACCCCTGCCCTCATACTGAAATCTTTCATGACAAAGTAGTCATTTACCTTAGTTAAGCATCTCATCTTAATTACAGCACCACTACTACAACATCTCTGGTCCCCATATTGGGGTATGGATGTGCACATTCCTAATCCAAAGGAAAGAGCTCCACCTATTGGTCCACAATCATCAATTGCAGTAACAATCAGTCTTGCATCCCAGTACAGGTCAGGCCTGGACTTGCTCAGCTTCCAAGATCTGGTGCGATCTAATTTATACTCACTGGCTTCAAAAGTAGAACTCCCCAGACAAATGTATCGGCTCTCTCAATAGTAGACAACAGGAAGCAGGCTTGAGGTGCCTGAGCCAGATCTCTATTAACTTCTGGGGTTTTGACAATGCAAAGACTGAAAAATGACTTATCCCTTGTGAACCCTCACTTACCACCTCGGCTTACTGCAATCCAGCTAGAAGATAGAGATAATAATAATACTTGCTTTCTGGACACTCCACTCAAAGCACTTTACAGGTAATGGGGACTCCCCTTCACCACCACCAATGTGCAGCATCTACCTGGATGATGCGACTGCAGCCATAGTGCGCCAGAATGCTCACCACACATCAGCTATCAGTGGGGAGGATAGCAGAGCAGAGTAATGAAGAAAATTCAAAGATGGGGGTTATGAGGAGGCCATGATTGGTAAAGGCCAATGGGAAATTTTGCCAGGATGCCAGGGTTACACCCCTACTCTTTTCGAGAAATGCCCTGGGATTTTTAATGACCACAGAGAGTCAGGACCTCGGTTTTATGTCTCATCCGAAGGACAGTGCCTTTTTACAGTATAGTGTCCCTGTCACTATACTGGGGCATTAGGACCCACATGGATCGCAGGGTGAGCTCCTCCTGATGGCCCCACTAACACCTCTTCCAGCAGCAACCTTAGTTTTTCCAAGGAGATCTCTCATCCAGGTACAGACCAGGCTCACACTTGCTGAGCTTCAGTGGGCAGCAGTTGTGAGTTGCACAGTGATATGGCTGCTGGCAGATAGTATTGGAATGCAGTATTTTTAGAACATTGTGGTTTTCTTGTTACTCCCTGCTCATGCACTTTTTGCTACTTGTTGCAAGGCCCAACATTTTATTTGGTAGGGTGTTTCAGTATTTCGGTGATTGATTATAACCAACTTCAGTGTAGTTCTTTTGTTGTTGATGTAGAATCTTGCAGGTGCAGGTTTTAGTCAGTAGCTCATCATTTCAATAATACATGGATCTTTAAACAATTTCAAACACGAATTCAAATTTTGGAACTGGAGGAAGAACAGCGCATCTCGGCTTCTGAACCACAGAAAAGAAAATGATGTGTTATGTTACAAATGAGTTTAAAATCAGATAAATCAGTACTTACCAGTTGCATATGTACATTATTACATTCTTTTCTATTATTGATTTTATTTCTTGTATTATTTGGCATTCTAAGCCGCACTTGCGCTGAAATTAACATTCTAAAGCCTTAATCTAAACAGAATAAACATAAATGAAAAGATTCACAACTTGCTGAGAAGATCATGTCATTCTTCCCAGCTCCGGGGCCATCAAATGTGTCATCTGGGGATGTGTCTGAAGGAGTGTATGTGCTGTAGTTGCTTTCTGGATGCTCCAGGGAAAACCCATGGTTTACACTGCTAGAACAATCTTAGCACATTCCCTTAACAAAAAAACAAAAAGCATTATTGTCTGGGAGCTTCCCGCCTACTGTATGACCAGTTTAAACTCTTATAATTATTGAACAATTTTAATGTCTTTAATGTATTTTCCTTTTTATAACCTGCTCTGGCATACAGACACTGTAGAAATCACAAAAAATAGTTTGTTCACATACTGTACTGTATATGAATTCTCCTTGAAATAAGTACCTCCATTATCCCCAGCACAGAATACCAATTGAAAACTCCTCAAATACCCATAATATATTTTCCTGACTCTATTTATAGATAGCCTGTGGTACAACTAAGGGATTGGCATCAACAGATTATAAGAAAAATGAAAACAAAGCTGCAGATAGAAAAAAAGAATGTAATCATTTCCAGGTTAATTTTGTCTATGTTTAGCTACCCCCATATGAAACACTATCCTTTCTCCTACAAATAATCTGTATTTTCTTGAATGGTTGTGTACCAATATACTGTACAGTGTTTTTCATTCTTCACACCCACTGTACTCTGTTGCTGTGTTTTCTCTTGTTGGCAGGATTGTGGTGACTCTGGCTCTAATACCATCTTTTTGCTTTGCAGATCCTTGTGAATGTGGGAAATTATTTCACCCTGGAATCTGTTTTCGTGTCACCCCGAAAAGGGATCTACAGTTTTAACTTTCATGTGATCAAAGTGTACCAGAGTCAGACCATCCAGGTAGGTTCTGTGTTTCTGAATGTATTTTTTAATGTTAATGATCCAAAGGTCGTTTTCTAAGTTCCTGTATTCTGCTATAAATCAAACTAAGGAATACATGAACAATGTATTGTTTGTATTGAACTTGTATTTATCAATTTACCTTTCTTAAACATTGTTACCAATATTTATGTTGTAAATCAATATACTCATCTTTACACTGTTTATTACTTCCCTGTATTTTCAAAATACATTGTATCTGTGCAGTGTTGTCAAACATACTGTGTAGTGCAGCAGCAGACAGCAAGACATATTTTTCCATGCTGAAATATTCCAAAACAAAAAATTTGTGGTGCAGATTCTGCTTTAATAGCAAGACGGTGTTTATGACTATGTTTTTATAGTCTTATGTATGAGTGTAAAGACAAGTCATAAACATAATATACTGTATGAAGAATATATTCATTTATATATATTTATGATTGTATTCTTCGCACATTATCTAAACACATTTTCTATTCAAAAACAAATGTTGTTTTAAAAATAATGTATGAAGAGTGCTGTGTATGTGTATTCACGTACCAGAAAACATATTTGATTACACAGTATATAAAGTATTTAATATGCATAATATTTTACGTACATTTGCTCAGATGTTGCACACATAAATCATACAGTATATTTCTGATATATTTTCTTCTAACTCAAAGACCCTGAGTTTTATAGTATATGGACAATGGGAGTCATGGTGAGTTTGCAGTTAGTGTCCTGGGTTTAGTTCTGGGCTGGGGCACCACCTACAGTATGTTGAGTTTGTACGTATTCTCTTTGCTCATGTGGGTTGTTTTTGCTGAGCACTGAGGTTTCCTCCCACCTCCCAGAGACATGCAGGTTAGGTTTGATTACTTATGCTATAGTGTCCGCAGGGTCTGACCCTGTCCCCATTAGCTAACTGAATGTGTCCAGCAAAGGAGACACAATCCGGGTCTGTATGAAGCAGGCATTACCTTTATTACATATGCATATGGGAGCAAAAGCCGATGAAGCACTGACTCAACTTATTGATACAAAAGGATGCTTTTTAAACAAAATCACAAACAGCAAACCCACCCAGAACAGTACAATTCCATGCCATATATGGTGTAAAGCCAAGGCTGCTAGCCTGGGTACGTGATAAACTGTAAGAATATTCTTGGGTTCCTTTGTTTATTGTTTAAGCAGACATTATGTACTTCTAGATTTTGTTAATCATGGCAATCGGGCGCTCTCAGTTCTGGTCAGGCTCCCTGGAGCTGGCTCTGCCCTTCACATTCCAGGCACGTAGCCGGCTCACACTTAGTTAGTAATTTTCCATTGTTCTATAGCAGGATAGTTAGTAAAATGATGTTAGTAAATTATTTACACAGTAAAAGCAAACTAGTGAAATAAGAGAAATAAATGTTTGATCCTTCAAGTCTCTCTAAAATTGGACAAAGTATCATGAAGTTAAACATGTTACCTTTGTCCATTGCCATGAAATTAATCATATTACAGTACCTACAGTGAAACCTGCAATCTTCTCTTTGTTTAGTAGACTCCTGTGGTCTGAATTGCACTTCTTGTTGTTAGCGTTATCTTATCTGCAAACACCTGCCTGTAGACCCTTGAGGCTGCCTAAATTGACACATTGCTCAGTTCTGCTATAGCCTTTTGCAGTACTGTATGTAGACCAGTGGCCTGCAATACATACAGCCCTACTTCTTGTTATAATACAACATCGATTCATCTTTCGCAAAGTACAGCTCACTGAGCAAAATTTCTGGTTTGCTTCTAGTGTACAGTTCTCAGGAGTCATGGGATGTGCAATGTGTTGGAACATTCTCACGCCATGACTCTTTAAAGGAATTAACATATCATTACCACAGATTGTGAAATGGAAGTGTATTAATTTTAGTTTTGCATGTCTTATACTTATTTAATTTATCTTCTGTAAATTATTTTCCTAATTTGCACCATCTCCTTTGGGTCAAGTCAGTATCCCTGGTCAGGTATTCACTTGGTTCGTGGCACAGCTGATCATTATTGTTTTTTTTGCTGTACGTGGTAATTACACAATGTTTAGCAAAAGTGGGACACTTAATTGATTCATGAATTTCTTTCACTTTTAAAACCCCATCCTGTCTCAGATCTTCCTTGTTATTATAGAGCCAGATGGTCAGCTTGCTGAAGTTTCCCAGTCTTGTCTTAAGAAGGGTGGCTGCCAATTTTCTCTATTCACTGTTTACATGCATTTAAATTAATGTATTCTTGTGGGAATGCGAAGGTGGACATTTTAAAATACTTTTCATGTTCTCTTAAAGAAATAATTTTCAGAGCTGATTTATTGCTCAATCTGTTTAATCAGAAAAACTGACTCTACTCTAGATTCATTATAGCAATAGGCAATCTTATGTCTTTGATTTGTGTGAATAGTAATATATGGCATGAAATTTCAAATATGTTTAATATCCTAAATATAGAGAACTAACAATAAAAATAAATGATTGATTCATTTTTATGCTAGTATATGTTAGGTAAAAAATACTTGACTCTGTTTCAAGTATGATTAGATTGTGTTTAACCATCTTTTCAGATAAATATTTTGTATTCATTTAATGCCTCTCCAGATAGTTCACTACCTAACTAGAGAGGCTCTTTCGGTTTTTTTAGTTGTGTCCTACAAAAAATAAATCATTAATACTTGGAACAATATGATGCATTCAGTAATAAAATATCTCTACTTAATAGTACATACAGTATTTGCAAGTGGTCAATCATATCAAACCTTGGTGATCATTGCAGATCAGTTTAGGATTCCCAAAACCAACAAAAGTCAAGATGTACTGTAGCTCATATAACATTTAACATTTCATAAAACAGATTACAGAGTGAGATTGAATCTAATCTATCTACAACACAATGCCATACTGGAAAATACTGTAGCTGCATTGCATCCTACCTGTTAGCTTTTCTATTTACAGTTTAATATAATGTCCACAAATTTAATCAGCCTAAATGTCACAGGAATAGCACGAGTGTACAAGTATTTTAGGAACTTCTGTTGAGTTCTGGAAAAAAATATTATTATCATTTTGATCAAATGATGATCTCCGATAACCCTAGTTCCCATAAATGAGGACTGAAGACTGCACTATTATGATTTTATTGCATTTCTGAATGAACACGTAAAGAAAAAACTTCTCAAAAACTGCAGTATAAACAGACAATTATACAGTAAGATTAACAGGATTACAACAAATTAATTAACTTGAATATATAAGTTAGAAGACCATATATTATATACAGTAGCTTTAAGATACTCAGCTACATTGACTAATTGTTATTTAAATGATTTAAACGTTGGTTGTAACTAAATTATACAACTGATCAGAAGCGGTGATTAGAAGAGCTGTAGGTTGAGCAGGCCTGATCTGGCCACTTTCTAAAAATATGTGTGCCCAATGTGCCCATATCTGCCTTGAACTGTAATTGAAAGCAAGGATAATTAGGATTTGAGATTAGCTTGACACCCAAAAGATCAAGACACCAGTATGACACACAGAATTGTAAATATTTTAAATCGTTTGCAGAGGGTTTGGTTAGGCAGGTGGCGGTTTCTACTGCAGTGAAGGTAAGTTGTCATTTTAAAAAGTGAGATGACAGTATGCAGACTTGCTGAGAATAAAGAAGTACTGCCAATTCATAATATTGTAACTGTTGAGTTCTGGGAAGTTTAATGCAGGTAAACACCTTATCCATCTTTGAGGAAGAATGGATTGTACATGAGATGCACTGCTACTGAAATATATTTGTGGTGGCCTTTTAAACGTCAAAGTCACATTTACCACTGCATAATGATCCCTACTATCTTAGTAATCAGTGTTGTTTAGAACTACAGGCATACATTTTTTTATGTTAAAATGAGGCTTATCTGCATAAAACATTTAATAAAGACAGGAGATTAATATAAGATTAAATGCTAATGTCATGGATAAGGCTGGTGTTTTAACATAGCTGGTATGTTGGGTACTTTTCTGGGCCTTGTGAGTTACATGCTCAGAGGTATCTGACAAAGATTCTACTGTAGCAGCACATTCTATAAAAGCAGCCCCATTTTCTAATAATAGGTTTGTTTGTTGAAGACCTCTTAAATTCATTGCATGTTTATCTTTGAAGAGTACATACTTTACAGTAGAGATCTCTACTACTAGCCAAACACCAAAATCCTTTGCCACCTTTCTCCTTGTTGTCTTTTCTGCTGTCTAGGTAAACCTGATGCTGAATGGCCGGCCAGTGATCTCGGCCTTCGCCGGCGATAAAGATGTCACCCGCGAGGCGGCCACAAATGGAGTGCTGCTATACCTGGACAAGGAAGACAAAGTCTATCTGAAACTGGAGAAAGGGAACCTGGTGGGAGGATGGCAGTACTCCACTTTCTCTGGCTTCCTCGTTTTCCCCCTGTAAAAATATCAAATAAAGCCCCCAAATGGGACTGCTCTACTTCATTTGTAAACCTACAGTCAAGTCATCATTTTTGTGCAACTGACAAATTTCGGCATCAATTTGGATTTACACCAGTGGATGATATTTGATTCTATGCTGTGACTTTTGTTTATGACCTGCAAGAGGAGAAAACAGAGGGGAATATTTTCCTTCGGAATCTGAATTAGCAACATCACAAATACTGCTCCAGCCCAAAGCGGTATGCCCCCCAAAACAATCATTTGCTTGTATACTGTAGATATCTGTTTCTATTTTACCCTTGCCTTTATATTGCCAATCTCCATGTGCAGCATAAGAGAATCTTGCATTCTTTGCAGTTTATCAAGGGGATGCCTGCCCAGAATACTTGTTTCCACGCATATGTATTAAAGATCCTTTCAATCTGATCTTTTTAAAAATATTCTGTTTAAGAAACACATTTTCGGGAAACGGTATTTTCTCTCTGAACTTGTATTTCTCTCTCTCTCTGTCCTTTGGGAATATAGATTTACCTTCATTGTTATGGGTGGTACATTACCACAGAAGTGCTTGGAGACATATATCACCCATTAATTCAATTAAGCCTCCTAGCGTACATGCTCTTGATTTCTGGGTAGTCCGTGTGAAGCGTTTTATACTTTGAAATGTAGTCTGCAGGGCAACATTCTTCTGTATAGCTCTGTGTAGAAACAGTTCAGAGAAAGAATATTGCAGCAATGATCAAGATTATGCGACTGTGAATATCCTGATAAGAAGCAGGTTCAAGATTGGTTAGTTACTGTAAATTCTCTTCCTTTTGTGGTTAAGAAACACATAATCCAAGTTTTGAGTTTGGAAGTATTCTGGGATGTGCTGTAGTTTACTTTTATTGAGAGCCCTGCTGTTTTAAAATAGACAGCCTTGACATACAGACAACATGTCACCAACAGATTACCAAGCACAAAACAGAACATACCCAAACATAGTAGTGCCTTGCAACGTTGCTTTTAAAACTATTGCTTTTAAATGCCACTTCAAAAACCAAAGGTTGTCCACACACCTCCTTTAGGAAAGATACAAATCTGTCATGTTTCTTTTATTCATCCATTTATTCTTTTTGTAAATATTTTAAAATATTTTTCCATAGGTATATTGAAGACTACAGTGACTTTAATTTTGTCATTTATTAATTATTTTTGTCTGTTAAAATGTTTTCTTGTTTGTATTCCCTTTGGCTTTTATGAAATTACTGGTGTAGAAAATTCTTGTGAGGTTTTAATCGCAAGGTTGCAGCACACTAATGCTTCAAAGTATGGATTTTTTATTTGAAGGCACAGCTGGAGGCTCTAATATACAGAATACACTTAATATTTGCTTCTATTGACAAATTAACTGGAGTGAAATAAGATACTGTAAAAGACTAAGGATATGAAAAATAAGCTAGGTATTCATCATACCAGGATGACACATTTTTAAGTTTTAAGGGATTTTATACTAAAACAAAAGCCTGAACATTTTTGCTGCTATTAATTGGATTTTGTGCACTAGATAGATGCAAAAGGGCACAATTATAAACATTACAGTAGACCTATTAAAAGTAACGCTCACATTTTCAATGGTAAAAAGTGAAAATTCCTTTCTTTCCCTTAAAAGTTGCCCTTCATACTATGCCCTTTATACAGCCAGCCTTCTACTCCTTCAATCTTCAAGGACTCCATCACTGTAGCTAATAAGCTAATTCAACACTTTTCCTTCTGATGACCAGAACAGTCTAGAGATGCACCGACATCATTTTCATTTTGTTTCTCATGTCCTGAAAATGATATCGTCCAAAGATAATAAATCAGTATTATATAGAGCATTGGACATGACATAAACTGATTACAGTTAATTTGTTTCGGTTCCAGCAATTAGCAAACAATTATAAGTCACTGATCAGACAGGTAACTAATTTTATAGTACAGTACATTAGCCTATATCTAGATGTTTGGTATGAGTATTAATTTGCTGTTAATCCAATCACAAAGCTACTTTACAGTAGCTACAGTACTGTCTTATGATTTCTTATTCCTGTAGCGTTTCAGGATGAAGAACTAGTTAATATTTATGCCTGCTGTATAATTCATTGTGATGGCCATTTTTAAGTCCCACCCTAACTTTAAGTGGTGTCCAAGCCATTTAATGATCTATTTCTTATTGCAATTAATTATTTAGTAAAAATACCAAAATACCAAATACCACATTCATAATATCCATTCCTCGCTTGATTCTGAATAGACGATGCTGGTCTAGACGTACAGATAATTTGAACTTGTGCTCCTCTGTGCTCCCCAGCTTGAAAAAAATATTTAAAAATCTGTCACCAATGGATTATAAACACTGCCTGTTATACAGTAATTAGATGAAATTCACAGAGCTCATTTTGTACAGTAGTTAGCAGAATAGTCTTTCATGCATAACATTTTCGGAGCCTCCTTTAATGTTAAAAAGGAAACTAAAAAAAACGTGCAAGCAATTTGCAAATGGGTATACTGATTAGAACAGGTACACACAAGTGTTACTATTATAGTATGTTTCATTTTTCTTTTGTTTAGTTTGGGTGCTTTTTGTGAGGAGATTGCATGAATACTCCCTGTATTCATAGGAGTTTTTCCTACTGTATGTGCTCTGGTTTTCCCCACTCTTGTTATCCAAAGACATACTAACTAGGATAACTGGGATCTATAAATTGTGCATGGGTGCTTCTTTGTGTGTACACTATGATGGGCTAATGAGCTGTAAAGGGGAAAGGTCCTACCTTGCACTCTAAGAGTCTCAGACAGGCTCCACTGTGTCACAAAACTAACCATGTTTTCTATTCACAAATAGAGTTCCATTGGCAATTATTGAGGCAGTTGTGCTGTATCAGTTTCTGCTTGTTCAAGAGGATGTGTGTGACAGATTTGACACAAAGTGAATTGTGAAATTAACTTTGGAATTTCAATTAAGTCAATTAACTAACAGGAACCGAGAAAAGAGAGAGAGAAATGCTTAGTTCAGAGATTCCTCAGTTTGAGTTTTACAAAAGGTTGTTTCAGAATACACTGCATGCTTTCTCTTGCAGTTTTTACATGTTGCACTGGAGCAATAGAGCAATCCTCTTAAAGAAAGAATCTGGACAACAAGTACTGTGAGAAAAACTGTGAATTGGTGTGAACTATAAAGGCAGTACTAGAAGAAAGCTTCATCAATCATATTTTTCCCTATCCAGGATTATTTTTGATCCAATTTTCTAACGTCTTGCAAGTTTAGTGTGTCACTGGATTGTATTTTTGACCACGATGCCATTCTGTTGCCTACTGTACTGTACATGGGTAGGAGAAGATGTTGCTTTCAACAAACTTTGCTATGGAAAAAGCTACAACAGCTAATTGACTGAGGAATTATCCACAATGATGATAAATCTACTGTAAGTAACTAAAATAAATGAGGAAATAAAAAAGATTTTTGTGGGCTGACTGCTGGAATAATGCTTGGGATAATTAACAGGACACTTGAGTGAATTGCTGAAAACATCATAACCTTGTAATTAGGATTTTGCAGTAGATTGGGCTGATTTATTAACTGGAACTTATTGCTCTGCTGAACTGTTGGAAACATGAAGTTCTTGTGCAATGACATAGCCCCTCCATCACACAATCATAACTTCTCAAAATTATGTTTTTGTACTATTTTTTTTTCTGTTTAGTGTACAACATGGTCCTTCTCAAGTAAAATCTAAAGGATCAAACATCAGCTACCATGCTTTCAGCTGGTAAATGAAATCTGAACAAAATATATATATATATATTACATTTCGTGTCTGTCAGGCTTGTGCAAGTGAATCAGGAATGTTTCGGAAAACAATCTGACCACTCTTTGTATGTTAAACACACACTATCACACTGTTTTCCATCAAATGGATGGTAAAAAGCTATTTATTTAGAAGGAGCTAAACCCAAATTGTTTGAACATTTTTGTGACTAGCTAATGAATGTCGATATATTTTGCACACATTTTGTTTCTTGGTAAAAAGCTCTTGGCTTGCTAGGCTATTGAACTACCATTTGTACTGCAGCTGGAGGAATACGGGAGGGAGTGTTTTATTTATGTGACCAATGCAGACATTCAGAAGTTTTTAAGAAGGGTACACTAGTACAGATTTCTTTGCAAAGCAAAATAGGATTGGAAAATAATATTTCCAAAAATTGGTATCTCAGAATATGACACATCTGTTGCTTGTGAAGAGTTGAGGTTGTAGATTGAAAAATCTGTTCAGTGTATTATACTGTATATGTGATACACTCACACCATTCTACTTAAGACGTTTTACATTGCATAAAAATAATATCATAAAAAATAGTGTCCCTTGTATACATGGTAAAAAAGAAGTTTGGTCACTGTGTGACCTAAATCCACATTTTTCCCTGTGTGGATGACCAAAAGGTTAGGTTTTCCAGGCTTAACCACACATCATTGAGAATTCAAAGGTGGCAGTTTACCAAGAAGTTTATTCAGTTTCACCTGTCATGCTCTAAAACACATAATGTATACTGGCTTTATGCTTGTGGAATTTGATTCATTCAAGATGACATTTTGAACTTGTTATGTGAAGAGGTATGGATTTTGCAGTGTTAAAATAATTTATATAGAAATTTGGTTTATTTGACTGACATTATTAAAATATTAAAGTCATGCACAGTGATCAGATTAATACAAAAATACCTGTACTAAACCTGTGTATAATAAGACATTGATGTGAAGTAATAGGTGGAATTAAAAACGTCTGGAATGTCCAACTGTTGGTCATCAGATATTGCATTTCTGCTCTTTTTGTTCTGTATACTGTTGTTAATTTAATTGATTTTTACTGTTAAATTAAAATTGAACTATACCTAATGTTGTTTTGAAGGAAATAGTTTGACTAAAAAAGTCAAAAAGCAAAAATCATATGAGATTTGAAATTTACAGCTTGAATTTATAGACATGACATGGAGTTTCTCAAAATATTTTGGTTTAGGTCATATCATGAATTGCCCAGCATGGGCAATTGGTAAGGATGGATTTCTCGTTTGTTCATTTACATAACTCAAACATGCAATTCAAAGATGTCCAGAAAACCATGCCATTCCAGGTGTTACAGGTTTAATCTGGGAATGTATTGAATTTTTTTATTTCTTGCCTGGGTAAGAAATTTTATCTTGGAAGAAAGTGCTCTATGACAATCTGGGAGCCGTATTTGACACTACATTTTGCAGACGGCCTGTGGATTTTCAGTTTTTATGGTGGCAATGAGTGTTCCTAAACACCATGTGGCAGACTTATCTGAAGAAGTGCAATGTGGATTTCCGACATGATTTCCTGTAAACCGAATACACTCAGAGCAAAACGTCTACTATTTATGCAGGGATCTTTCACTAGCCCTTCCTTTTTATAGAGACATCTTAATCTGAGCAAGGAGAAATCCTGCAATGCAGACACTAAGCTGCCATGTGCCCTATTTGATAAACCTGTTATTGCCCTCAAGCTGTTGATTGGCAATTTACAGACAATCAGCATGGTGAAGTAGTGTATTTACAGTACCTCTTTTGTTTATGTGATCTTTTTCCTTAGCTAAAATTCCAATAGTACTGTAAGCATCATTTAACCACTCCCAATAATGTTTTTCTTTTTTGGTGGGTGGTGGGGGTGTTCATTTTTTAAGTGTTGATTTTGTGCTATGGTGTTTCACAAGTTCCTTGTTAGCTTACTGACCACTTCTCCACTGCAGTGATGAATACAAATCATGTAAAGCTCTGATGAACAGCGATGAAACACTGCACTATCATTAAGATTTGTATTGTACACCTCCCCCTAACAAACGATGCATGTGTGATGCACTGTGAAGCTAAAAGCTTTGTCCCCCATGCTGAGAAGTGGGTGAAATGCTATCAGATGATAGATGGGCCTTCAGTGTGGCTCAGGCAGTACAGACCTCTGTTCAGAGTGTGGATTTTGCTGATGCTCCACAGATCCCAGGTTGAATATGATTAACCCACAGTGCCAATCAACAAGACTGCCCAAGAGGCACCACAGAGGAGCTGCTAAGGTTTGGAGTGTTTGCCATCAGCTATGGTTGCCTCAGCTTGCTGCACAATTGCACCCCCTGCTGCTTTCCAGCCATATATATGCTCACAGTATCCAGGATACCTCAGGTAGTCTGCTGATATTCTGTGCATCTGGTGCTGGTGCTGTAGATGATAGCTGTGTGAATATAGCTTCAGCGACTTTCCTGGGCTGTTCCTCTGCTCTGGACCACAGTTAGCTGGCCCCCCACCTTCCGTCGAGTGCCCAACTTCATTCCAGGGATAGCATCTGCTATTTGGAATACCAGGGCTGCACTGCCCTCATCCCAACTGGTCTCATCCCATACCACTGCTCCCTTTGACCAATCGGCCTGCATCCCTGGCGACTCAAGAGGGCTGCCTATGAGACCCGTGCAGCCCCCTTTCCCTGAATGTTGGTAATAGGAATCTGCTCCAAAGCCGAGAGTGCTCCGCGGCTCACTGACTCCATTTGACGGGCTGAGATGGGCAATTTGAACTTCAACTTCATCAGTCTACTCAGTGCTTCTCTTCAAGTCTTCAGCCTGACAGCACTTCCCTTCAACTCATGCTTTCCTTGGAGTCTTCAACCTTCTCAGCACCTTCCTCCAACTCTTCGGGCTGCTCAGCGATTCCTTTCGAGTCTTCAGCATGGCGGTTTATCTTAAAATCATCAGTCTGGTAAGTGCCTTCCTTTGAGTCTTCACCCTGACAGCATTTACCTTCGACTCATCAGTTTGCTCAGCGCCTTCCTTCAAATGCTCAGCCCGCTCAGTGTCTCCCATTGAGTGTTCACTCTGCACCTCACTCCAGTCAACTCTTCACCTTTCACGGCAGCACTTGGCCTTCGCCCTTCCTGTTTTCCGTCAATTGCCTAACATCCCTCGTCCAGGACCCCAGACCTGTCTGTGTGCTGCTTTTTCCCCCCTGAGAAGCAGCCTGTATCCCGCTGAACTTTTGTCCTGAAAACTGGTCTTTTCTCCAACTGCTCTCATCTCTGCCACCTTTACGGTTCCTCTTCAGGGCACCCTTTTTGTCCAGCACTTCAGGGCTCTTTTCTTATTTTCGCAGCCTCTTCTTAGGGGTTTTCTTGGTCACTGATCCTTTCTTTTTCCTTTTCATTTTTAGCCACCTTCCAACACACAGTAGAACCTACCCCTTCCCTCCTAGGGAGCCAGTCAGCAGCAATTGTGACACCCCATTAGCCTGACCTCCCTGAAGTTTCCTGTGCTCGTGGATTCTGAGAGAGAACTCTGCTCATGGCTGTGGTGACCCAGGACTCTGGAAGATGAGAGGAGACTAAAGGATGGGTTTTTGCTCCAAAGGATGCCTGGGTACCCAGTGCTAACCACACCCGGGCACTTCCTCCTAAGTGATGAATCTGACAGTGCAAGCCTGACCTGGTCACTGAAGAGACCCCCATTACGATGTGTGCTTTGAATCACTTTCTCCATTGCCCTCTCACTGGACCACTGAGTGGGGGTTTCCCGCCTGACCAGATTCCGTGAGACCGCTTCACTCAGTGATGCCTTCAGGGCGAAGTACAGCTGATCTCTGGTGGATCTCTGGCCCTTTTTTCCCCGAGAGCTTGGTAATAGGAATCTGCCTCAAAGCCAAGAGAGTGACACCTTGTGCTCTGAGGCTGTCTGAATGTAATTGATGGGCTGAGTTGAGCAGTTTGGATGAAGCCTGGTGCTATGCCATGCTGACCTTTCTCATTTTCCCCCAGGGATGCAGAGAGTCAGTCTTTCCTTAAACTGTCACTCCTCACCCATTCTTTTTCCTTTCTGACCAAGTAGGGCAATCTTTGCTTCGCTGGCCAGTATTTCCTTCTTTTCCCCTTCATTTTTATACCGCTGTAGTCTGCCTGTCTGCATGCCTGCACCTCAGGCTATTTCAGAAGTTTGTCCACCAGACCCGTGCGGACCCTTTTCCCGGAAGCAAGATAATAGGAATGTGCTTCATAGCCAATACAGGGAGACTCCCTGCTCTGAGGTTCTCTGACTCTGCCCAATGGACCGAGTTGGTCAGTTTCTCTGAAGGTTGGCGCTATGCCATGTCAGCCTTTCTTCTTTTTCTGCCCGGGATGCAGACTGCTGACTTCTCCTCAAACTGTCCACATCTTAGCCTTTTTGTTTTCATTACTGACCGGTTAGGGCTATCTAAGCCCTCCCAGCTAGTAATCTATAAATCAGTTAGCACTCGATTTTCACTTCACTTTCCCTCCATACTGGAGAACTCCACCCCCAACCAGTCTGATCTCTTCAGGCATTTCTGCCACTCTCTGGTCACTTGCACTTGGGTTTCTTTCCAATTACCACCCCCGTATACAGACACATTGTAATGATATCCTTTAGATAATCTGAGCTATACCATACAGCTTTTAGGGTATTTATGTCCCTTAAACCAAACATCGCTTTCCTTTGAGTCTTAAACCACCTTCCTCCATAAAGCACCTTCCTCCAACTCTTCAACTCTTCAACCAAGACTTGATTGCAGTTATAAGTCATCTGGCTTGTGTGACCTTTGCGGTTCTGCGTGGCAGCGTAACGCAACAGGGAACCAGCAGAATGAGCTAAAGGAGACCTCCCCCAGCCCAGGCAGCTGAGGTCCTTGCTACGCGCAGGGAGGGCGATGATGTCACCGTGCCCAAACTAGCTCCGCTACACCTGATCTGCCCAAGCATTGCTTCAAGTATTAGTAGAACAGACAAGTCACCATTTATATCGTGTTGGTGTCAGCTCTGTTTTGTGTTTGTTTTTTTCATAGTGTGTCCATTTTTAAGGCAACTTATTATAAAAAAGGCTTTTGAGCATGACTCCATATTTAATAGTAACAAATGACAAACTGTCATTCAGCCTTTATTGGAAATAAGACATGGAAGAAAAAATAAGCCATTATAATGTTTTCTTTTATTTACAGTATGGTAACTGAATATTTTTAATCACATTTCAAATCTGTATAGACAACAGAAAATGAGATTATTGTCATTAGAATGTTTTTTTCTTCATGAAAAAAATACCATTATATTTTCTGAAAAATGGATCACATACCAGTGCTTCTAATTAGATGTACATGTTGGGCATAAAATTGTATTTTCTAATTCTTACTGCTACAATTTAAAATAGTTATTCAAAAAACTCCTGGGCAATACTTTTTTTTTAAATATCTTTAGCTTTCTAATTTAATTTTCAAATTAAAAAGTCAGTTCTCTATAAATCACTTTCAGGTGATTCAGTGCTTCTTTCCACAGTCCAGTTTCATGTAAAGCTCAATGATACCCCACCCACAATAACTTTGAAATAAGTTTGTTTTGTGTTTTAACAAACACAAACAAATATTTCCCCTACATTCTTCTGTTTCTCTAAAGATTTTTTATGAAGCACTTAGCTTATTTTAAATTCTTAAATTAGTTTTTCTAAAAAAGAATAATTCATAGTGTAATTATCAAAACCCCTTGAGCAATTTTAAATGTTATATTTCACTTCCAAAGTCCTTTTCTGAAGCATGTAAATTCTCAGTTAATTATCAGGAATTAGAATTCTGCATTTTGCAGAACTTGGTTTTGCACCTTAAATTTTATTAATTATCCTCGAAGCATCCTTGTATCCAGTTAAACTAAACTGAGAAGAAAGTAAATATGTTTGTAACACTGACTTTCTGTCGTATTCTACTTGACAGAAACATTTCTGTTATTAATATTCCCTGTGAATGAGTCAATAACCCCAGGGCGATTCCTATAGCAGGACATCTGAGAAGGGAATATTTACCCATAAGAAGAAAATCCAAAAACTGATCTTGAAGTCTACTGTATATGTGGTCACTCATGAGCATCAGTATGTTTTTTCTGTTCAATGTTTGTTTTACAAAAACCATAAAACACCTCTGAAATGAGAGTGGTACAGTTTATCTGCACTCTTAATTATTTGTTGATGCCTCATGGCCTTTTGAAAGGCTAAAATATATTTGAAGTGGATTAAATAGTGTATCTAGATTTGTCTCTGCTAATGCTAGATCCAGGCATAAAGTGCAATGTTTCAAGTACTGTTGTTATATTCAGTACATTTGACTTTAAATGCCTACTTAGTATATTTGTCCAGGTACGTAATTAATAGCAACCATAAAAAAATAAATAAATAAATAAACATTGACCAAGCAGAAAACTATATTTTAAAGACCTGATCTTAGATACCATATTCTTATATACAATGTTTGAAAAGAAAAATCTCTTAAAATTCTTCATCAAAAATCTCCTGTTGACACATACTGTACTGAACATAATTTCTTTATTCTTAAAGCACACTATGTGAAAATTGTAGGGTTTTCCAGTCATTGTCAAATTAATCCAAAGTGGGGTTTAATTCAATACGATCTTAATTAATTTATTGAATTAATAATCTTCATAAGTATGAATCATTTTCGGCTTTTAAACCATCAGGGATTATTGGTACCTTTTCTTGTAAATGACAGTAATACATTTGATTTAGTCTTGAAAATCAATTAAATAGATGAAATGCTAACAGGGATAATCATTATTAAATGTCGTGGCTTTGTAGACAGCTCTTTTATTCAAAGTGCTAATGCATGTAATCTAGTAATTGCATGACTAGGTGAGATGATTAAAGTATCACAATAACACAATTGTTTACAATTGCTCAATTTGTGACTCAATAAAGAATATAGGCATCTGGCAGTTCTTCCAACATAAGGAGTCGACCTGCCAGACTATGTTTACAAATTTGGGATATCACTTAATTATAAAAATGTTAATCAATTTGACAAATTGTTACTCCCACTCTCAAATTCTAAACTACTATGGGTGGTTCGTTTTTACTAATGTTTTCTGGGTCATGTACGATGTTTGAAATGGGAGTTGCCTTCGAATCAACAGCTGCTTTTAACCTGAAAAAAGTTTAGATTCAACTTTTATTTCAGGTCAAATGACAAGTTAAATAAATGAAAGAAGAAACTCTTCTTGACCACAAGTATTAATGCTTGAGACCAATGTCCTTGGTCAGGGATGGGCAGTTCTAGTCCTCAGGGCTAGAGGTTGGTAGAGGTCTCTGCTTTTTGAGTTCTCTGCTCAATCTCTAATCAATTCAACTAATTATTTGGAGCAGAAGTCAGATCATCCACGGTTTTAGGTCTTAATCAGTTTTTAATTGAAAACTGTCTGCAAAATCTGTAGCAGCCAGGCCTTCAAAGACTTGAGTTGCCCATCCGTCTCTTCCACAATCCATTGATCATGTTACCATACAGTACTATATATCGCCAGACCAAATGGACACTTTGAAACAGGATGGGCCTTGTAAAATGTTCTAGACTGAAAATAATTAACGGTTACTCTCACTGGATTAATTTATTTTTCTCAGCAAAATCTTCTAATAATTAGATGGTCTGAACAGCTAATTAGAATTACTATCACCCTGCAAAGACTCCAGCAAATGAGGAAGTTGTATGAATGAACAGAGGATAAAAGCTAAACAGTAATAATGAAATGAACAGTGCAAATCCAAAGTATTCAAGATAAGCTCATTTTTCATTCTTAGGGATAATTAAGCAACAGTGACAATTCAGCAAACAATTCTCAGTTGAGAGCAGCCTGGTGGCATCCCTAAATACAAACATTGTTTTCTTAATATTGGAGCAGACTGTATAAAAATTGTAGGGTTTTCCACATGAACTCAGCGTTGGTTTTAATTCAACAGAGATCTCAGTTACTTTATTGAATTAATCATTTTCATAATTATGAAATACTTCATAATGAATCATTTTCAGCTTTTGAACCATCAGGGACTTTCGATTTTCCTGACAAATATCTAACCAGGTGAATAACTAAAAATTTTCTAGGACAGGGATACCCATTCCTGATCCTGATCCTGGAGAGCCAGTGGGTCTATAGATTTTCAGTCCAGGTCATTGTTGGCTTAGATGAACTAGTTGAATAGCTTCTTCCAGCTTTTCAGGTGCTACTCCTTTAAAGGGTTGAGCTGTAAACAAACCAAAAATATATATTAAGATTAATCCATTAATTGATAAAGATCAATTATTGGTTGAACTGAGTGACTGAAACCTTTACATGGTACAGAGATAGAACCTGGAGAAGCTGGCGTCTGTTGGGTCACTCATTATTGTGTCATTATCTCTGCTTGATCTCCTATTTGCTAAGAAATAAATGAGGAAGACATCAGCTGATGACACAAAGAAGTTAATACAATAAAATGAAATGAGTTTTAAATAGATTAAACTTATATCAGAAATGATTGTTCTGGAAGGTAAAGTGACACAGCAGAAGCAGCCTTCCTAAGAAAAATCAAATTCAATCAAGACTAGTTAATTTGAATTGATATTAGAAAAGTACAGCCAAAGAGAACAGTGTGAGGAGAAGCATGAATTTTAAGAGGCAGGACATCCATTTTAAACAGAGAGCTGTGATTAATGTCAATAGAGTCACCTTAAGATGCCCACATATATTCAAATCAAAGGGGAAGGAAAAAGGTGAGTAAATCTGAAATGACCATTAATGTTACTAGGACAGAGTTACTGGTCTAAGAGCATAAATACTCATTCTACTGCCCTACAAATATGGCAGTACAATGAGCAATCAGGACTGCCATACTAATATATTAACACAGCCCATTATTGAATACTCCTTCTGTTAAAGAAGTGGCCTTCAGACATGGGTTTAATGAAGCTGTTTATTAATGATGGTAAAGTAATTAATTAAAACAGAAGCAGAAGAAAGAAACATATTAAACTATACCAGTAGAGATCAATTAAAGCTATTATTCAACACAACAAAGTGAAGACAGTGACTACAAGAATCGGTTATACTGTAAGGAAAAAGCTGCAAATATTAAAAATTGAAAGCATTTGTTAATACATCTACAGCTGAACCTGTTATGTATTTAAGAAAGCTTTATGAAATTATTTTGCAGCATTCTTTGTCAAAAATGAGCATTCATTTCATAGCTGACTAGTTCATAGAATACAGTTACCATTTAAAATATCCACTTTAATGCAAGATCTTGTGATTTAATCGATGCTTGTTTACTTTATTTTAAATTTGCTGAATGTGTTACAGTACCTGATCACATCTCTAGCTCCCTTTGCTTTTCCTATATGTTAAAATCCCATTCATGTTCTATTATAAGAGTATCAGAAGGAGATGTGGATAATTTTGGTAAACTGTTACCCAGTGTGAGACCTTCTGGGAAAGTCCACTCCTTCACATAGGCCACTGAATAAAGAAATCTGAAAAAAAGACATGATATTGTCAATTTCTGAGGCTATTCCCAGATATTCTCAGAGGCTGAACAAAGACTCAAATGCAGATGTAATAAAAATTGTTCTTGTGTCACAGCCATAGGGGCGGTTTCCACCGGTTCAAAGTGTGCAGCAGACAGGTCCAGAAACATTACACACAAAACCATCCAAGTTCAGAATCAAAACTTTGTACTGTAGCTGTGAGGCAAATCAAATAACAGAAACTGAGCCCCACGAAAGGACCTTTGCTCGAGAAAGTATTCAAAACCCTGACAATAAAGCCACTCTCTCCAGAACCATGAAGCATCACCATATTTTGCTACAATCATTTAAAGAATCTTGAGTGTATTATTTCCTTTTCACTCTTCATAATGTGAAGGGATTGAAATGTATACGTACTGTAGGATGTCTCCTGCCTCACTATTATGATATCATTTATTTTTATGTTGTGGTTAGAGTTTGGGTGCCCCCTTAAGCAGCTGTCTTTTTGACATGCCTCCTAGCCACAACAGACCGAGCAAACATAGACAGTTCCGTCACATCACGGTTTGGAGAAATGCACAGCTCAGGCAGCTGCGTGTGACATCAGGCAGACAGCAGCCTTGAGGGAACACTTCCCTGCATGAAGGGAAGATGACATGTTGAAGTGAGTGCTGCAGGTGTATCAGTTTAAAACCCTATGTGGAAATGAACAAAGTGCGGTTTAATGGTGTCTAACATATTAAACATTTTAGCAATCTGTTTTGATCTTTAATATTATAATTTCATATTAATGAAACAAACATTATGTGGTAGCTGAAATGGCAAACAAGTCAAGAAACACATGGATGAGATGCTAGGATATGTGTCTAGACAGATGGGACAGAATGGCTTCCTCTTGTGTATAAACGTTTTTATTTTCATATGGTTTAAGAAAATTTCCTAAACCAAGTTTTTCAAAAAGATATTTTGAAAAGTAGAAGCTGAAAAATATTTGAATGGTATTGTATCATATTGCAACTGTAAAGTATAATGTATCCATAATTTTATCTGCATTAATAGAAGTCATTGTCCCATGATTTCTCTGCTTCTGCTCCTGCTGCACAATATTTTCTCAATATTTTTCCTCATACATGAAAACAGTGGATTCTCAAAAATAATAAGAAATGAAAAAAGTAGATGTAATCACTGAACTTACAGTAATAGCTAGAGTCCTGATATAGTATGTCTTCTCTGGCTTCAAATATTAGGTTCCTAGCATAAAAAAATCACATCTGGTTTGCTCTACCTGAAACATGTAATGCATAAATAATAATCTATATTATCCTGTCTTAGCTATGTTTGAGTCTCTGCAAAAAGAGTTTTAGATTGCTGAATCAGCTATGGTCTCTAGTGTTGACTTTTTCTACAAAATCTTACAGACTGCACATTTTTTAGATTAGTATCAGGTAGTTGATACTTAAAAAACAGA
Source organism: Atractosteus spatula (assembly GCF_055471065.1). NCBI lineage: Eukaryota > Metazoa > Chordata > Actinopteri > Semionotiformes > Lepisosteidae > Atractosteus > Atractosteus spatula. Next base: position 10,846,304 of record NC_142724.1, read on the forward strand.
CCTAATCAAAGGTAATTCTACTGTCACGGGAGGATCACCTGTTCAGGGTACCAGTAAATCGGATCAGCTGAATGTGCAGTTACGTGCCAGCGATGCTGGTAGTTGAATGTCAAGTTCAATGGAGTTCATAACAAAAGTGAAACCAATTCCGTCAATTCCAGAGTTTTAAAACTGGCCTCTAAAACATTCTATCCTAATCTTCACCACAATGACACCCCAGCATCATTCCTATTATCTTTGCCATTGCAGAAACCCTTTGATTTACTGTTTGTTTACTTCCTCTCACAATCCAAGGACATACTGATAGGTAGATTGGCTTCTGGAAAAGCTGGACCTGGTGTGCGTTTGTGCATATTTGTGTCTGTGTGTGTCGTGCGATAGACTGGCATCCCATCCAGGGTGTACACTGCCTTGCACCTGTTGCATGCTGGGATAGGCTCCAGCTCCCCTGATACCCTATATTGGATAATGCAGTTAGAAAATGGAAGAATGAACCTCATCTATAGTGCCAGGCTGTCATCTGTCAATTAATGTGTGTTAAAACCAAATATATCATATATCACTCTTTCATTATCACATTAACACTGTTTGGGTTTTTACTCCAAATCAGCATTCACCTAGCTTTTTCTGACCAAACTATATCTTCATAATTTCTTAAAACCAAAATTTTATGTGCACATAAATACTGCCATCCAAAAAAACTAGAAAAATATTTTCCATTGGAGTGATCCTTTCTGCCCTAACTAGTAAGAATGGTCTAGCACATAGTTTCCAAACACGCTAAAGTACTGTAGTAGACCAAGCCTTTTCATCAGTGTTCTGTGTTGTCATAAAGAAGAATAAGTTAAGTGATCTTCAGGAGTATATTCATGATTCTGCTGCCAATGCTACATTTCTGAAAACAGCAGATCTTACCAATATGTCACTCTGGGTAGCCACAAGTGTAAAGCAAACATTATTTGGTAGATAAAAAAACAAGAGGAAGCTTAATTCAGCTTAATTTAAATAAACTGACAACAGCTTTAACGTCTTGAGAGAAGATCTAAAAAATATATTCTATACCTCCATGGACATCTGTTAACATCCAGGGGAATTACTGAAGGTAGCAAGACCTTCAGTCCATGAAATTATCCACTAATATTCTGGCATTTTGTGTTACAGTATCTGATTTACATCAATTTTGATTGGTCTTTATGTGGCCTTGCTTCAGCAGTACAAATGCATGCATCTTGTGCTTTGCTTTGGGCTTTTGCTAATGTTTTCTACGTCTTTAGAATACTGACTCTTGGGGAAAACAATGGTAATTTTAAACATTGTCTCTAGGCAAGCCAACTGGGATAAACTAAACAGTAGTTCTCATTTTGAGCTTTCATCATTTAGTTTAGAGAATGTTGTGTTGGTCTGTGTCATATTTGTTGGGTCTTTGATTGGCTCCTCGGGGATATGTATATAGAGTATGTATTGAGTAAAAACAAAGATTGAAAAAAATTGTATTCTGGGTTGAAAAATCACTATGCATCCAACTCAGAGTATTGCAGCATGCAAAAACCGCCCTAGAGAACTGTGTATCTGAATATCCTGGTCAGATTATTTAAGTATCTGAAAACTTCACAAAGGAATTCAACCTCAATCACGCGTACATGAACCTATGTGTACAATAACTGTAGAAGAGGATGTTAAAATAAATTTAGATGCAAGGTCATATTTAAGATAAATGCACACACTACTCTTGTGATTGATTGCATAAAATAGATTTATTTTGAGTAGCATACCATCTTTAGGGGATTTTGCTACAACTTTCTTTTTCTTGGTATGCTGCACTGGGATTTCATCTGCATTCCCTAGGAAACTTCATCTTATTTTTGCATTTTAAATCAAAGTTGAGTAACATGGGAATAGATGCAGTAATTACTTGTCAGTTTAAAATATAAAGTTTTACCTGACCGACAAAAGCATTGTTTTGAATCTCATACTCTTGGGCCCTAAGATTACACATAGATTCTGACATTTGGTTTCTTTTGTTTTATTCCTCTGTGAGTTTTTCACATTTTTAAAGTTACTTTTGATTTGTGTTTCAATGAATTTGGAATCTGCGCTTGTTGTTTGTACCATACTGGTGTGGATTTGCCATTTGGTATGGCACTGGTGGGAGAGGGGTTATACTGTATATTTTTTCTTCTTTAATGTGCACTGATCAGAAATTGTAAAGCTATGAGGTATCTTGATCCAGGTATTCAAAATCCTCAGATACATTTCTACAAGGAAACTATGAAGTGTGATCAGAAGGGCCCAAGAGGCATTTTTTTGCAAACAGGATCGTGGGAGCCCTGAGCAAGCCAGACAAGGCAGTAGGCAGAAGCCAATATCCTGGATTCTTTCAAGAAACAGTGGGATGAGATTTTCAAAACATAGGAACCAAATGATTGTGCTGAATGGCCTCCTCTCATTTCTAACCTTTCTTGTGTTCATTCGTGAGTCATTTTTCAATATTCTACTTGAAGTCTTACTACTCCGTTGTACAATTTAATCTAACATACCATAATTATGATTCACTTTTAACTATACAGGTAAATTCTAAAATTCTGTTTTTCTGTAAGTGGGATATTAATACCAAAGATTAATATTTCACATGGGTTAATCAGCAATCAGGTCAGTATTGACTTGTTTCTTCAATTTCCAGTAAAGTAAAGTTTAAACAAGGTACTGTATTTCTAACATAAAATACAGTACATTAGTATCATTAGACAACTCAAGGTTAAAGACAATTTACACACAGCAAAGAGTGAGCAAGTGTTTTGACACACTTGAGGAGATGTTAATTAACCCTTACATTATAATGCAGGGAATTAGCCTGTGAAAGGGAAGTGTGTAAGTTGCAATCATGTGGCATTGACAGGTGTGTGCTATTTTAAGATTGCAAGTGAGTTTTAAAGGCTGGGTAATTGGGAGTGTGTAACACAAAACTAGTTTTGTTTTGACTCCAGACAATAGTATTTCAAGGGCTGGCTCTCTGAGCCTTGGTTACCCCTCACCTCCCTGACATACACACACTTCCCCAGTCCAGGGGGTCTTTACTTCGCCTCAGTGCTGCTGTTGTATTGGTGAGTTTCTGCATGGGCTCACCTGGCTGTGAGAATGAAGTGCCAACAGCACTGAGACTACAGCAGCTGCTGCTACTACAGATTTTCTCCTTTTGCAAATGGTTCCCCTGGCCTTAATGACTGTGCCAAAGAATATGATGCATAATTTGAATGTAAAAAATCATGGTATGTAGGGCATTTGCATCTGGATCTCAGAGAATAAATTATTCTCAGCAAGGGGTTATGCTCCCTCTCTCAGCCTTTGTGTGCCTTGCTTGCTGCTCTGTTTACATTTATCATCCGGTTTTAATTGTTGCATTGTGTATGATGTTTTATTTTTCCAGAAAGCAGCTACAGTACTTGCTCGTTAATTGCATCACTATACGACAGACATTGCTACTGTGTGATCTCTTATCACACAGATCTATCCTACAGTGTTTTGCAAAATATGTTTTAATATCCAGGGAAAACAGTGAACCCATTATCAATATATTTTTATTGCTGAAAAAGTGCCTCCAGTGTAGGAGATTTATTTTAAAAATCATCATACACATGTAAATATGTTATATTCCAGATACCATAATCTTCTGAAAACTCCTATTTTGATTCTGAGAAAGCTGGTAAATCCTGCACTAAACAGATCATTTCCTTATAAAATTGAATCCAACTCCTGATCACTTATTTTAAGTTCACTTTACAAGGGCAGAACATACCAATTTTACAGAAATGTGAGACATTTTTACAGAATGCAAAGCCATGTGCAAAGTAAACTCTATAGTACAGTAAACCTATGGCATACTCGGGTGTTGTAGGAATGAAAAACCTGTACCTGTACAGTATATCTGGCAGACACAAACATGTTGTAACACCTCCTTACACTTTAGAAGGCTACAGCTCAGGGAGACCGATCCTTCTTCATAATATTTTCAAGGGTGGCACACTGGTTAGCATTACTGCCTTACAGTATTGGGGCCCTGGGTTCAATTCTTGTCCTGGGGTGCAATCTGTGTGGAGTTTGTACAGTATGTTCACCCTGTGTTTGCATAGGCTTCCTCTGCTGGTAGGATAATTGACTTCTGGGATAATTAGCCATGGTTTGTGTCTGTGTGTGACAAGTGATGGACTGGTGTCATGCCCAGGGTGTATCCTGCCTTGTGCCTGTTTTTTTTATAACTGTTTCTTAACTGGCTGAGTGGATGGAAAAAGTTCATTTAATTAGCAACAAAAGGTTTAGCTCCACAGGTCAAAGGCTAGAATAGAATAATCAATTAACCCAAGATATTGATTTTTTGCAATTCATTTATCACATGACTTTGAATAGCTCCAGGTCTTTAGAACTGCCATAAGGATTCACAGCTCCTTTTGTATATTAATAGTGTAAGAACAGAACAGTAAATTCACTTTTTGAAAAGTAGGTCGAAGAAGGTAAAGGTTAACTGTTTTTTTTTCATTGGAAATGCAGCCATTGCAAATTTATTTGCTGAGAAACTAAAAAAGGTATGAACATACCATATATTAGGAGCTGTCTGAAGTGAGAAGTTTCTGTTAGGTGAGACAGACTCAAAGGATACAAGTGTGTATGTAAAATGTAATAGAAAAAGTATTTAATTAATTTATTCAGCATGAGAGTGCCAGTAAAGAGCATGGAAGTAAATAATGTGAATGCAAAAGATCAGCAAATCTGAACTTTTACTAGCAAATACAGTACATACAGTACCTGTGCAATATGAGACCTAATGACCAGTGCAACTACGTCAAAGTTTTATTTTGTGAACAGAAAGAGGATACAGAGGATACTTCCACCAACTCTCCTACTTAAACTCCATATAACACAAAGCAGATTAACTGTCCAATCTTACTATGCTAATTCTGCTTTACAGTATAAATATCAGCTACCAACTGTACATTCTTGTCTATGTGAGGTCTTTCCGTAGACATACAGTAGCACCCACATACCACTTACATATGTGTTTTTGCTGCATCTTGTACAGAATGTTTTGCAGCAGTTCCGTAATCATGAAATTGTAGTTGCAAAAGGTATGACAAATAACTATTTTCACTTACAGTACACTGTAAAGCTATTAGTATGTTCGGAGACACTTGCCACATTGAGCAGAAAGAAAACAAACACTTTTTACGAACACTTAAATGTTAGTCTTTTCACATGTGTGACCTGAAGAAGGCTCAACAGACAGATTTGTTGTGTTTTTCCTTTTTATTTTTCAGCATGGCTCCTTTGCAGCTAATGCACAATAATACAGCTCGTCACTCAAACATCTTTAATCCATTGTTGGGACTCCTGAGTAGCTCAGCCAGCAAAAGACATTCTTGCTTGGACTGCAGTGTCTAGACACCAATACAGTAGCTTGAGCCTGCTCTGCATCATGATGTGAATGTGAATGGGACTTTCTACAAAGAGATACAGTACAGAATTGACTGTGAGTCAGCCTGGGCTATCCAAGGTTTATTACTGGTTTTCTTCACATCAGGACCTGAAACTTGTCTTATAATTATCATTCTTACAGGGTATATTGGAATTTCACGTTGAGTAAAATTCTAATTTAAATAATTGATAAATACAGATTTAAACATGTACTTTAAAATGATACACTACAATAAATTAAACATTGGAGAGAGAGAATGACTTTAAAACAAATGTATAAATAATAGAGCGTACAATTCTTTACCCTGCACTATATGGCTTGGTGATTAAACACAAAATGAACAACACAATAATTAATAACATTGCTTTGGTGGTTTCCTGACATGACTGCAATATGGATTACTCAGAAAGGAAAAAAGTGCACAATACATAGAGAACGTCCCATGTGCACGAAAACAAAATGAAACCAAAAGGAAATGGGAAAATACTTCCCTTTGAATTTGACATTGTGCCATTCTGGTTATTATTCAAACGTTTTTATGTAGTGAGGCTTCCTCATGCTGAAAAAAACCCCACAGAAATAGAAAGAGGGCAAGGTTTTGAAAAGAAAAACAGTTCCCAGGCTAGCTATCAACAGTAGCTTTACATAGATGGAGCTTATAACAGAAGTATGGAAGGAAGGTTAGATCCTAATCTCATACACTTCTGCTCACATACAGGAAAGTCTCACACTCAGGACTTCGCTTTGCATATCTCTCTTGTATCCCTCTCACCACCCTATCTACACCTTACACAGCAAACTCCCTAACTCCTCAACAGTGAAGGGAGTTTGGGCAGCCTATTCTCACGGCTTGACAGCCATTCCCTCAGCTAGACAAGTCAAACCAAAGGTGCTATAGATATTCCATCTCTCTATCTCATTCATTAGAATCTAACTGAACTACTGAATTAACATATTGGGGTTTATTTGTAGACTCTTTTCTGACGAAGTCTATATCTGTTCTAAGGAGAAAACTAAGTAGACTTTGAAAGAATATCAATTTTGGTCCCAACAGGGCTTTCATTTTTTCTGTTTTTCAACAAGGGGTATTTGCTTTACCTGTTTAACACTTTAAATCGAAGCAAGGTAGAAAATACAGTATGTCTCTAAACATGGTTTTTCTGCATGAGAACATCATGACAGCGGTTCTTACAAGAAAGTCAATTCTAATTCAGATGCATTCTTCAGTCACATTAGAGAATGTTTTTTTTCTTTCACAGACAGATTAGTTTAAATGTTCATGCCGAGCATCACTGGATTTATTAAGATGCTGTTTCATTTAGGATGGTAGTCTCTTAAATGAAATCATTGTTTGCTTAATTGGTTAAATATGAAATATTTTCTGTCAGGAATGAAGCAGACGATTAACGAAGGAGCATACTCAAGTCCCTTCAAAGACTATAATTGCCAAAAGCAACTCATTAACAATACTGGTTTCCACATATTAGTCACTGTAATGGGTTACAGCTTTCTTCTGTACTCTCCCTATAAGGAAGATATGAATTCAACTGGACATTTAAAGTACATTCATTTCAAGGATTAGTTTCAATTATAGCCCTAAACCAGGCCTCTAGTGTCTATACTTCCAGACATATTACAAAATGTTTGAGGGGGTATCATTCGAGGCAGAAACTGCCTCTGGAGGTCCTTGAGAGGATGGGGTTAAAGTCAGGGAAAATTGGCATATCTGATATTATTTTTGATTTCCCCGTTCTGCCCTAAAAAGTATTTAAGGAAAGAGTGACTTACACAGACATGAGCATCACTGCTCATGCCTGAATGCCTGTTTCTATGCTGGGTTTATCTGAAATCCCCTGTGGAGGCATCACAGCCATTATCACTTGTCTTTCCTCTGCAGAATGCATGTCAGACCACTTTCCAAGACTCATCTTTCCCAGAAAATATCTAGAGTGGCTTACATCCCTTGAACACTTAATTAAGGATTCTAACTTATTTTATTTCTTGATTAATTCTAATCCTGAAACATACTGTAGCATTGGTGGAAATCAAAACGAGAGAACAAAATCTTGCATACTTGTACATCATGACATTGGTTCTCACATAAGTGACTCTAATTATCTACTGTACATGAGTGCACATTTACAGAAAAATAAATGTTCTCCAAAACCACATGGATGTTTTCAGAAATGTACAGATGCTGGAAGAATCTTATCAGGCGTGAGTAGTGGATTTTTTATAGAAACTAAAAAAAAGTTTAGGGATTTAATTTATCATTAAGGGTCATCATCATCAGTTTTCTTAGCTCTCCTGAAGCCTCTAGTAAGAAAATGACTGAAAAATAACTGTTAGAGCTTTGTATTCTCTGTATAATATGCATAGTATGTCGCATATATTTTGGTCTGTTTTTTGTGATTTAAGCTGATGTGGTACTCCTGTTCCCTCTTCATAGACTGTAACTGTGCATGTGGTTTTATTTGAAAGGGTAATGTTTATTGTGTTATCCATCACCTTGTGAGGTCTCTATGCATGAAATGATTAACATCAACATTGACTGTGAATAAAAACGTGACTTAAAAAAAGGGTTTGTATTAGTGAGCTATTTTGTAGGAGAAGAAAGCTTTCAAAAGGCCTCCAAACTGCATCTGAAATGCTTTGGAGTCTCAGGGAATGAAAGATTAATCTGCAGTATTCTGTCAGTAGTCAATGTAGGAAATCTTTCTGAATTCTAAAATTGGAAATATTGATTTGAAACCTTTTCTGTCATTAAAGTGTAACATTGTTGTGCTTAACATTTCCTTTATAATGACAATATGGATTGATCAAAACCAAGAGTGCAAAGGCAAAGTAAATATTCACTATTCATGCTTATATTACGTTGCAGCACATAAAATAGTGTAGTCCCTACTTCCATCAGTTGACGAATCCAACTTTAATATATGCTTTACTCTTTTTTTAATGAAAACACTGGTTGAAATGAGGCTTTATAACAATGGCCAACCTTGCCTGAATCAGTGGCAATTGAAATGCTCTCTCATTTATAGGATAGAAAACTTTGTAGATGTTATGAATACCTGATCTTATTATGTATTTCACTGTACAGTACAGTATACTATATAACCATCTTTGCATCATCTCTATATAGAAAGCATCAGACTCCACCTGAATGTTTTTGCTAAAAAGCATTTCCAGACAGGTATGATATTCTGGTTTAAGGTACTGTAGATTTATGCAGATCCTCTCAAAGGGATAAAATGAGATTTCTCAGACGTGATCCTCAGAGATCCCTGTTTTCAGATTTTTATTCCAAATGAGTTTAATTCAAGCCTTAAATGATCTAGTGCATCACATTTTTATACTTGATAATGTAAAAATGCAATCACAGTGTTATTTTCAACATGCATCAAGTAGAAATGTAAAAAACCTTTCATTCATGTTCCAGCCAGTGCTCCTTAAAATGTATTATTCATCTTTTTGAAAAAGAATTATATTGCTCAGGCTACAAAAAGCCGATGAGCTGTTGAGCCTTGCCTTCATCAGTGCTTTTACAAACTAGACATGTGAATTTCGTTTCACAGTGTAAACTACAACACCAAGAGTTCATTCAGTTCTATCCACATGAAAATCCAGCATTTCCATCATAAAGTTAATTAGAATAATATAATAGAGTTATGCCCATGTCAGTAGTTTAGAATTCATATGAAACTTCTTTCACATTAAAATCCTTCATTCAAATTCTACTTTACATGTATGTTCTAATTCAAATTTAAATCATTTCCAAATTTCCTATTTAAGAATTTGTATTATTAATTAAGCATCTCAGAATACAAATACAGTACATTAATCTTTGAATCCAAATTGATACCTATATATGTTCTAGGTTTCTTTTTAAATTAACACTTTTTCCTTTTATCATAACCAACAAAGTTATGTTTAGTCATTGAAGAGCAAATGTAGTAGTACAAGCAATAATCCCTTAATTTTGTATTTCTTACATGAATATGGGGGAACAGAAAATTTACTTTAACATATTACATTTCTTTCAATTACAGTAGGAGGGTCCAATTCAGAGCTTTGTTCTGGTTCAACCTTTTGTTCTATTGAATTTGTTTTGAAAATATTGAACACAGGCTGTTGACATGAATATAATATTTAATAAAGGACACAGACTTGTTCACACTACTAAACTCTTGCAATTAATATTTAAATGCCTGTTCAATTACACTCTGAGTTTGCAGAGCACTTGAAAATAATGTTTAACCTGAAAGGCTATTAAACTTATTCTTGTTCTATTTTTATTTTTTGTACTTATTTTAATTGCAACTGACTGAATTTCTACCATTACCTAATTTGTGCAGCAACTGGATGTCACGGAGATTATACTAATGTTCCCTAACTAGACGATTCCTTGAGAAAGATACTGTATGAGATCAAAGTAAAGTCCCCGTTATTTATTACAGTTATTGATTGTTTTGTCCTTTTTGCATGTTTCTTTGGGTAATGATGGACTATAAATATACAGTGTATAAGTCATCATTTCTTCCTCAGAAAAAAATTCTGTCTGAGAAAAGGATTATGATGTTGTGACTGTAGTGTCTAAGTCGAATCATTTCATCCTAACACAGCTAAAGAGAGAGAGAAAAAAGCTTTCTGGGTTCATGCATTAGAGACAACCCATACTAATGAATAAGACTTTTGCAATATTAAACATATATATAAGATATATATAAGCCTATAAGATACACTAATGCAGTTTATACAGTGCACTCCAATGACACAGAAAAAATGATGAAGAGGAATCTTCTGTTCGAATGAGAAGCACTTAGCTGGGCATCACTCAGATCAAAAACAAGAACTACCCCATATTTATTGACTTGCTAGATTCATAGGGTTAATTTGAAATAATTCAGGAAATAAACAGAAAATCACTCAAACTAGGGCAATTATTTCAGGATTCATTTTTGTGTTAGAGGAGGGGGGACGTGTAAAGTTAAGTCTTTTATATGTGCTCTTACTGTGTGCATTGTCTTTTTCAGATTTTCTCTTCTCTTTCTAAAGCTTCTTTTACAATTTTTAGGGGTGTGAATGACTTTTTATCAGAGCATAACAAACGTCTCATAAATAGGCGTTAAATACATTAGCACATTTCCGAATGTAACCAGTCTGGATTGTGTTAAGAGCAAGTGGTGTATGTGGGTGTAAACATTCATTCCTACAAAAGCAGAATGCTGTATTGAGAGTTTCATTCCATAACAAATAGATATTTGGCTCAATGGGGTGTAACAAAAGTCTTTTTTGTTATCCATTATTGTTGTAAATGTGTACTTACCTTGTCTTTTAAACATTCACTTGTTGTACTTACAGAACCTAGTATATATTTACTGTGAGAATTATTAATTGGTTATCACCACTTACAAAGAACAAAAAAGACAGAAAACACTGTTAGAAGTGACTTGAATCTGTTCTAATCAGTATAGAGATAAAGTACAGTTAACCTTTGCATTCCAGTTGGATCCATTCTAAAGTCATGAAAATTTTAGTTCTTCCAAGTTTTCAAGGTTTTTTTGTAATTTCTCACTAACATTTAACTTTCATTAAATGAACAAGTACATGAAATGTTAAAATACTGTCCAATATTTTGATTTTATGCCTCATTTGGTTCATTTCAGATTGGAAAAATGACTATGTAATTGTATGTCAGGTATCAGTTGTTTTAATAACAGAACTTGAAAATAATAATAATTGAAAGAGTCTTTCCAGAGCTGACTTTGTTTCTCAAAGAATGATTTTAAAAGTATGCTGGTGTGGATACTTTATTTTAACATCCTTTCAAGTCATTCATTTTTTTCCTGTTTGATTTTTCAAACGTTACTAATGTTTGTAGAATTAACTGGTGATTTCTTGCTTTCATGGTAGTATAGCAGCACAGCCCCCTGAGTACATTTAAGATTTTTTTCACATGTGGTCCCATTGTTGCCTTATTTATCACTGGCACAGGTGATGAGATGTGGAGTGTGACAGTCACACTGCAGGCCACATTACTGCAGGGTAAAACAACCTATTTCATTTTGACTGGTGTGAATTAATTCTTCACTCCTTTATTCAACAGCACAGAAAATGCAATGACATAGAAGACTGATCTAACACCCCCTTCCCCCAACACTTAGAGTGCATTGTAATCTAATTCAGAGTGCAGTCTATTACATACATTATACCAATACACTTAAATAGCATATACACGTATATAGGTTTATGATTCAATCCTTAATATAAATTTATTAAGAAAGGCCACCTGTAACAAACTGCTTTATGCAGTACTGCACTGTTTTAGCCTTTGTTTGAGGTTCCTATTAGTCGCATTATGTTCTGAAAATGACTGACAATTTTATTTCATATGCATAAATCAGAACCTTCAATTCATGACATATCTGTTTTCAGAATTTCACATCAACAGAATTCAGTTTCACTTTACAGATGTAAATGGAAATTATGGTTACGTAAATGCTGCACATGTATTTTAAAATCCCACACAGAAAAAAAGTATTGTATTCATGAGTATTCACTATATTCATGGATTTCCAGTTTGACCAAATGTCAGTAAGTAGCTTCTGAGTGGCTCAATTAATAATGGCTCAGAGTGCAGGGGGTGTCCCATGGTTTGGACATAACCTGTCCAAGCCTGTGCTTTGTCACTAACTGGTGGCTCACAATTGGCAGGGTACCAACGCTGGGTGTCCGTTTATTAGGCTGGATTCTGTCAGCTTTAATCATCATTTCAAAAAATATTTAAATGATGAACACATAAGGTGGGAGTTGCATGGATACATACTGTATGAAAAGCACATACAGTAGATGTAAAAAGTTAGCTATGGAAATGGATGACTTCCACAATTGGATCTTACTCATCAAAATTAGCCCCTGAGCTCATCTATAAAAAAGTGATTCATCTGAAGAGATTGTTGAAAATGATACTCACTGCACTTATGTTAAGTTTTCTTTTTTCTAATGTACTTGATTTGACTGCAAGAGAATAGCTTATCTAGAAGAAAATTGGACGTTTTTGAGTGTTCAGCATTCATTTCCTCCATTGATTTTTTTGGGTGGGTATATGACTTACGTGTCAGGACATTCCTTCACCACGTTTTACTGAGCTTAATAACATAAACACTACTTCAACACAGTAAAATTCAAGCATTTTGTAATAATTGTAAGTCAATTATGAATCATTATAGTGGGTGGCATTATAGCATGTACTGTAGCATCTGGCTGACAATGATTATCATCATAAATACAATTATTAGTGTTACTGAATGCAGTATTTTAAAGAAGGTACTCGGAATAAATGAGCAATAGGTTGTTGAAAGATTAAGGCTAACTAGTGTGTGAACAAAATCTGTTATCATCTGATTCTAATATTAAGCCACTAGTGGATCTAGTGCACCAAGCTGAGCCATGCACGCCTTAATTCTACCATTTATTGAGTCAATCTAGATAATCCATGGTTTTGGTAGGAAAGAGTTTGTATTGCACAAAAACAGACAGAGTATTGATGGTTAGGTTGTAGTTACAGCACCTATAGTAAATGTACTGTAAGGCAACTGACCAGAGAAACACATCTCAATGCCTTCTCTTGGCTGCATTTTCTTGACTGACTTACAGTATCTTCCTAATATAATTTATGGTATGTTACCCTCAAAACTGTACTCTGATGGACAATTCACAATTAAGTTATTGCTCTATAATCGATAGAATACAAAGCCCCATGTCTAAAACTAATAATGATTCTTTTTTTTCTTTTGCATCCATAAACAGCTGCTTAGATACTACTACAGGATTCCTTAACAGAGTTTTTTTTTTAAACGTTGTCTGCAATTGCATGAATGAACGTGTTCTATCAAAAAATTAAGGACTTCATTTACAGTAGATGCCTTGTTTTCCTGTGCACCATTATTAGCTCTGATAAAAAAAGCTCATTTGCCTTACAGGTCAAACAGAAGCAGAACCTGTGTTCTGCTTCTGTTTGATTAGCAATTAGCAGCTTGCTCTGTCACTATAATTAAGAAACTGCATCTGTTTAAAAGCAGTTAGATCAAGAACAAAAAAGCAAAGGTCAGGCATATATACATTACAGACAAAAGTGAGAGGGATAAGCTAACTTTGCCAAAATCAATTCCAGCAGACCTGACCAACCACAGCTCTATTACAAAGGGCAATCATCATAATCTGTTCACTTCTATGTACAATTTTATTTCTAGTTGTGTAACTTTGATTCAATAAATTATGATACAATAGTGAGATGCCATTGTACTATATGTAGACTGGGTTTCTACGGTTATATACACTGTGGTTAATTATTTTTTCTTTCAATTCCGTAATTACTGTCATCTTTCCTTAAATGAGTAATAAATTATACATGAAGTGTGAGGATCTCTGTAATTTTGCAAATGCTGTCTTTACAGTGTGTATGAGTATTTCAGTTAATAACAATCTTTGAAGTAAAACATTGCATCTTCATTAACTGTCCAGAACATGTCAGTGTTAGCTAACAAACTAAATCTCATGTCAAAAGATTTTATTAATGTGTTTTAGGGACTATCTTGATTTACTGGACATCTAGAATAGAAACATCTAATGTTACATTAGATGTTTAGAAACACATTTTTGACATTGTTTTATAAAACATAGGTGCTGGTATGGACTACATGTTTTCTATAAATATTTTTACACAAGAAAGATTTTAAAACACATCTATCCATTTTCTATATACTGTATACCCTTTTAAGGAATTTGTAATTTGTAATTGTAATGATGTAATTTCATCATATTATGCTTGTAGAACAATAATTTTATTCTGTCAACCTGGAATGATCTAATAAATACAGAACTGTGATTTTTAGCAGCACAGATGATCTTCTGTTTCCTCACATAGAACATTAATTCTTAGTTTAAGAATTAGTTCTTAGTTTAAAGGCAATATCAGAATTACAATTTCAGAGTTGGTCACCACACATTGTACACATAGTTGACTGAAAAACAAAAGGAAGTTTTTACATTGTACACATGGTATGTATTATTAAATTATTTAATTTCTATAATAAGTAATACATTGTTATTAGAAATCTGTAAATGAATTTATTGCTGCAAATGAAAAAATGTACAGTATACTGTAAATACAGTATTTGTAATTTTGTTCTACTATAATGCTTCAAAAATCCCCCAAAATTAAAAAAAAACTGTATAAGGCTTTTTAGATAAGGTATTCTGTGCAGAAACCAACAGTTTCAGGTTGAGATATCATTAGTGTATGAAAGGAAGATGTTAAATTTGGAGCTTCAAATAGAACAGTCATATAATCAGAAAAGCACTTAGGAGGATGTCAGTGCAGAAACTGAAAAACGTTCAACTGTTTATTTCTTTCTTTCTGCCATTTCCATCTCTGGGGGTTTAAGTGCACAGATTCTTCAAGAAGTATGCTTTTTAGCTCAATGGTACAGAATACATTTTTAAAAAACTTAGTAAAGAGTGGTTCAGAAGTATCTCTATGGTATTGAAAAAAAAACATATAGTAAACTGATCTAATGGTCAGGCAAAAGATACACTAGACTTTTGGGTTTTTTTTCTCCAAGTTTTATTTTCTAGCTCTGTCACTCCTCTGACAGTTCTTTTGTCCCATCTGAAGCCATGTCACAAACAAAAAGTAGAGAAAGGACCCTTCAGACTGAGAAGTTCGAATTCTCAGTAGAATGTGCGTAGCTTGGGTTGGAAGTTTGCAATTTCCAAATGACCCATTCTTTTCTTTCACACATTTCTCAGAAACTTCCCTGCATTGTTTTAATTTAAATGTATTATTTTAAATAAGTGCTAAATTAAAATAACTGCCCCGATAGCGTGCCATGTGCAGTGCTAGGTGGTATGTTATAGTACAATACAGTATAATTTTCACAGAGATTATTTTACACTAAAGAGATGCTTGAGGTCTAAAGCTTGATTGAAAATAACATAGAACACTCAGTCCAAATCACTCAGCTTTTATCTTGTGGTTTTTATATTCATTAAGATTGCAGGAAAGTGCTTGTAATCCAATCTTAAAATGAAAGGGTTTAATTACAGAGCGGTCAACAGAAATTATGCATTGATTGCACCGGCAGGTAACACATCTGGTGGTGGGCTCCAAAATAGGCATTTTTTTTTCTGGTTTCTAACATTACAGGAATTTGATACAGATGACTGATGTGTTCTTACTTCATGGAGCTAAAAGGCTGGCATGCTTATTCAAGTTGTTATAGTTTGTTTTTCAACGTGCATGCATCACTGCTTAATTATTTGTTGAGTTTTATTAAAATATTAAAAACAATAAAGCAAGATTAGGAGTTTTTTTGCAAGGAGTGGGACTCCTGTGTCTGCTGTTTTGTGTTCCTATTGAACTGTTAATCACCATGCTAATTGATGCCATTAATTGACTTACTTGCTTTTGTTTTCTTGGTTTAAAAATACCTTGTTTTAATTATATTGTTCCATACAGACTTCAGCAATCTTTCCTCAGGGATTGATTCATCCTTTGCTCCCTTATTTCTAACTCTTAGCAATGTATGTGTTAAATGCATGATGAGCAGACACAGGTGGGAATCAGGCCACACACCTGTGAGGGCAGAGTTCTGAAACTCACAACCTGGTACAGGGTTCATACTCGTTTAACAGTTTAAGAGCTGAAAGCAAGCTTAAAAATATTTCTTAGAGCACTTAGTTTGTAAGATTGTGTGAAATCTTAAAGGAGAAAGAAGTTCAGTCTTTAGATTAAGAGTCAAAGTCTAATATGGAATTATTTCAACAGTCTTTCAAGATATCACCACAATCCTTAACAGCAATAGTGGGGCTGGTAAGTGAAAAACTCATTTTTAGCACATGTAGTGTTTGAAAGAACTCTTGATTTGTTAATGAATTCATTATCAAACTTTCATCTGATAACCTTGTAGCCATCAATTTTAAAATACTATACTTTTTGGATTGTCTGCTTAGCAGTGTGAATTTTCTTGAAATCTAAAAAAATGTTTTGTTATTTTTTTAAGAACATAAGAAAGTCATTCACCCATCTTACTTGCCTTGTAGAAATGTAATGATTAAAGATCTCTATGAAGACTCTTCTTAGTTCCAGTGAGTCAGTGAGAATAAATTACTCTGCAGATTCTTTCTACACACTCATAACCCTTTCAGTGAAGAATTCTCTTTTTCTCAGTCTTGAAACTAGCTGGTCTTAATTCCCATTTAATGAGACAATACTGATGCTAATAATGCAACTCAAAACTGGGTTATAAGCATTGTTATCTGGCTTTATTCTCAAGTCATAATATAAAGAATGTAAAATATATTCTTCGTACCATAGACTACTTCGTGCATTTGGACTACTGTCTTAAGATCCACACGACACGTGAGATCAAGGACTTGTAGGCTTTTCTCAGTGGTGATGAAAGTTTAAACAAGGTTGAAACAGATTAGAGCTGTTGGCAACAAGTCAGTAACAACAACTCACTGACACACGTTCTACCAGAATGTGCAGTTAGGGCAAAAGACAGATTGAAATTCATTATTTTAAAGATATGCTTCATTGCGAGCATTTAATCTTTGTGACACAGGTTAGAGCTGCTTTGACCTCCAACATGCAGCCAGGATATCAGTATTTGACAGATAGTTGCGGAGGTAAAAATAAATGCATACAAATGGATTTTGATGCTCATTTAGGGTGGACCCCTTTCTGTTTTCACAGATAGTTTATTAGGAAGTCTTTGTGGAGCAACTCCATTGTGCTAGGAACAATGTGAAGTCTTTTTTTTTCTTTTCTTTCTTGTTTTCATTTCACCTCAAGCTAACTTTCAAGTCTAATTCCTTGCACATTGACTTCAGTCAAACCCTCATCTTAGTCTATACCAAATACTGTATATACTGATGATGGAAACGCCAGGAAAGCCTGTTAAAATGTACTGGGGGAAAATAATTACTATATACAGTATAAGAGCTGCATTTATTAAAAGTTTCCTTGAGCACTTTAGAATTACTGTGCAAATGTTGCAGTGCAGTATTTCAGTTAATTCCAATATTGCATACTGTGGGGAAAATGCTGTTTATTATTTTGTCTTAATTGAATCTTAATTGTGTTGTAAATATGCTAGTTTTATATCTTAACATCTAAATGCTGAACAGGTTAAGGTGGTTGAAAGGACGTGGTAAAAAACCTGGAGACTTGGTTTAGTTTAGACTGCTTGGTTCATTCTAGTGGATGTTCAAAAGCAAGCTTTCCCAGGATGGCTAAGAAATTAAATTCTGCTTGAAGAGACTTTACTTTGTCACACTGCACCATGGCTCTGAAAATAACTGGATGGATCTATTAAATAGAAAAAAAAAGCTATCATGGAAAAATAGAAATTGTTTATTTTAGGTATATTTCCTTTACTCGTTTTACTTTTTTTACTATCTCTCGTGCTTGTGATATTTGTTTCTGATAAGTCTTTTAAACCTGGGAATTCCTTAAATGTGGTCTGAAGATGCAAACAAGGTTGTAACTGACAGCTGTAGGAGTAATGGTTAGGGCTCTGCAACTGTAAGGATTCAGGTTCAAGTTCTAGATGTTTCACTGCTATTATAGCCCTGAGCAAGGTACTCCACTCAGATTGCTTCAGTCGAATGCTCAGGTGGATAAGTGGATACAAACATAAGTCTCTTTAGATGAAAGTGTTAGCCAAATTAATAATAATTAACAATAGCATGGTAACTGTGGGGTTACATGTTGGTTATTATTCTCTGTCACTGTAATTGCAGTTAAATAGCACATAATTATTCCATTCATTCCTGACTATTGTTTCATAAAGTGGTTAACAAAAAGTTTCTTTGGGTTAATTGTCTTTACCTTGTGGAAAGAGGGACATTGTATTCTGGCCCTACTCTGCTGATAGAAAAGCAAAAAATATATAAAGTATATTCTTACAGGAATGTAGAAGAATGCTTACGCTTATTTAATTGTCTCCTTAATTGAATTACTGACCATCAGTATCAGCAGTTGGAAAGCTTTAGCAATGCTGATTACAACTTCTAAAGACAGTCCCGCAAGAAACGTCTGTGGAAACTTCACTCTGGAGTGTGTATTCATGTTTTTCTCTTTTCAGGGGGAAAAAGGTACATTTTCTTTTGGAGAAAAAAAAACATTGAGCAGAAATTTATGCAGTCAACTGTGAATCAGTGAGAGCATTGCTGAGAGACCCACAGAGAGAGCTCTGTGTAACCTATTTATATCTTTACATTTTATTAATAATGAAAACGGATCCTGACTTTCATGACTTAAAGGAGCCGTTGCTGGAGTACTGTAAAGTACGTTAATTTGCCTTCAGTGCTGAATTGCAGGAAGGGGTTCCCGAGAGGCTTAATTGGTAAAGGAGGTATCCTGGTCCCAGGCTGATCTCTGTGATCCAGGTGTTGTGGATTCACAAGGTCTCTAGTGATCAGGATTCCTGAAGGTGTGGTGCATGATTGAGTGTTATCAATGCTAGGCTGGGGATCAGACTGTCAGGTCTGTCTCAACTCTTGGCAGCACCAAAACCATGCAGCATACTGGGTGCCTGCAGATGTGCCTTTCCTCCACTCAGCGGTGAACAGGCTGCTCAATTTTGTCATTTTCCTCACGTGTGGCTGCAGGGTTCATATCCCTGAGGCTCGACCTGAAAAACATGATTTCAAATGTTCCACTTTCTCACAGGCTTGCCTTCTTGAGGCCCATGAGCGCAACATAATGGCAATAAAATGTACTTCCTCTTTGGGGCCCACTCTTCACTTGAAAACATCCAAACTAGCCACTGTCTGCGGTCAAGTTGAGACGCTCCTGACCAAGTTAGCAAACTGGGGGCCCATTTGTGCTAGTGGGCATTTGTACTTGCTTATTCATGCAGTATAACTGAGAATACATGCAGTTATAGCATCTTTTACTGTGGAAGTCTTGTTAAAATAAAGAGCTCATGATATGTTATGTTATTGTGAACTCAGGTGGGATGATAACATAAAACCTCCAGGGATAGGAATGCATATACTCTACAGTATCTCACTGAGTCAATGATATGTTTTTTGTTTATGTGAAAAAAAGATTTCTAAATTAAATAAATATATGAAACGTTCATATCTGTGGAAGTTATACATTTATTTTACCATTATACACTGACCTACAGTACTATAGTCTGCAGTAGCAGACCAGAGTTTGTCCTCTGTGTGCTGTGCTGTGAAAGAAGGCTGACTGAAGAAGAGCAATGCCTTTGAAGCACTACTGAAGGCAACAACAGTAATTGCACTCTAATATGTCTGCTCATATATCCAAAAGGCTTCAAAGGCAGTGCTTAATGGGGAAACAGAAGGCAAGAAATTACTTACTGTATGTTGTGCACTGGTCAGCATTCATGCCTTGCAGCATTGTGGCCCTGGGTTCAATTCCTGGAGTGCTATTTGTGTGGAGTTTGCATGTTCTCCCCATGTTTGCCTGGGTTTCCTTCAGGTGCTTTGGTTTCCTCCCACAGTCCAAAGATATGCTAGTAGATTCTATGGCTTCTTTATAATTGGTATGATTGTGTGTTTGTGTCTGTCTGTGTATGCCCTGCAATGGACTGGTGTTCCATTTTGAGGGTTTAACCTGCCTTGCACCCTGGGTCACTGTCACCCTGAATTGCATAAGCAGTTATAGAAAGTGATGTGACGATCTGATGTGATTAAGAAGTTTCATGATTACTACTCATATCTCGTCATGGCTACATAGTCTATATACTGTACCATATCTCCACAAAAAAAACTCTGAACATTCAGTGGACATTTTGCAACTGGATTTGTTTGGAAGTTTTGTTGGGGTTTTTTTTACAGAATCTGCTCTGACTACTACCCAGTGCTTGATTTTTATATAATGATGTGCTAGAGTTCAATGTGAAAGCTTCAGATATTGATATTTTTCTATGCCCTTAGTGCAAACTCATGGTGAGACCAATATTCTTTGATAATGAGGTTAACAACATATGTCGGTAACATAGTAATTTGGAGGCAAGTAAATCATTATTTTTTCCTGTCTGCTCAGTTTTATTTATTTCCTGTAAAAAAAAAAAAATAGATGTCAGTGAGTGGAGCTCGGTTATGTAAGTCACTGACGCTTATGCATGAAAAGACCATAACAAGTTAAAGGGAACTAGACTTCAGCGTGTCTGACACATGCTGAGGTTGTCTGGAGTTCGAATAGGGGGTTCCAGTTCCCATGCGACCCCCTACGGTTAATATGTACCTACAGTATACATCCATAAGATATTGTGATACTTGTAAGAACTGCAGTATTAGTTATAGAGCGTGAAGCAGACCCCAGGAGTGAAATAAATACTCTTTATTCAGCAGCAGTGCTTTGTGCAAGACTCCAATGCACGGACAGCACATCTCATAGGAGACATTATGCCACAAAGGTTGCAAACAGGATAGATTGCAGAGATGGGCATTGCAAGGCCACTCATTTCAGACAGATACAAATTCCACCTTGTCCATAAAAGTGTAATTCCAGCATTCTAAGCAACCAGACTGTACCTATCCCAGACACCTGGGGAGCTACACAGGCAGATGGTTTTCCACTCTATTATATATTCCACTATGATGCATAGTATATTTTAGTTATTTAAAATTGTACTTGTATATTAAGGAGGTGCCAGGATGGTTAGCATTGCTGCATTGCAGTGATGGGGCCTGGAGCCAATTCCTATGGTGCTATCTGCGTGGTCCGTATAGTGTATTCCCCATGTGTCAGGTGTTCTGATTTCCATAGATGTGCTGGGAGGTTAAGTGGCTATTGGAAACTTAACCCTGGTGCGAGTGTGTGCATCTATGTGATCTGTGATGGGCTGGCATCCGATTCAGGGTGTAACCAGCTAAACCACCTATTCAGGTGGGTAGCTGCGTCAGCATGCGTAGGCTGCAAAGGAACAAGTATTCAGTATTCCATGCTGAAAAAAAAGAAGAAAGAAAGAAGCCTTCTTCACACCTGAAGAAGGATCCACGGCCGAAACGTTGTTTTCTTTCTTCTTTTTTTCAGCATGGAATAAACCTATTACTTGTTCATTTGTAAACCACCTATTTCTTGCCGGGATGGGCTCCACGGTCACTCTTATCTGCATTTTAATAACTACTATAATCACCTTAATAAAATAATATTGATCTGAAATTGGCTTTGTAGACACGATCCTTTCAGTATGGCAGTCGTTTACTATAACTTTATAAAACCTTCAGTAATTGTATAACAAAATTGATTCATAATAGACATATCTTACATTTTGTGCCATTATTGTGATGACATTTCATATAGAACAGTAAAAAAAACTTGTTTATCCATTTAAAAAGATGAAGGGAAATGTTCTTAAAGAAGTTTATATCTTTTGCTAGTCTTTTGAAAATTAATCTTGTTAATCGTGTTTCCTGCTTTAATACACCTAGTGCATTTTTATTTATTGCACTGTATTGTAAAAGTTCCATAGTGTTTTATTTGCAGTATATTTTACATTTAGTCAGTGACCTTTAAAAGTTTAAAGTCAAGCACTGCTGTTGTCATCCAAGCACAAACACTAATGCCTCATGCCCAATTATATTTTGTGCCTGGTAATAGTGAGAATTTTTTTATTAAAGGTACAGATTACATTTCTGGGAAGAATTGAAAATGAACATTTCTCATATTTGTCTACTCGATGGAAAACATTTATTTTACAACAATTTTTGCATTTCTTCCATTTTATACCCATTCAATTTGGAATTGGCATTTCTTTCTTTACTTCTCAGCTCGCTGCAATGATTCTTCCACTGCTTGGAGAGATTGAGGATGTGCAGTTGGGCTCCTCTGTTCTTTTTACCCATAGATGCCTTCATCTTTTTATGGACTGCAGGCTCTACTTTGCTTAAGAGAAAGCTTAATGACTAATGGAGGAGTCTGCAGTCAGTCACCCAGGAAGTCACAATCACTCACTGTTTTGATTAAAGTACATTAGTTAATAATCCTACTCCTAGTGAGATTGTAAAATTGTGGGATTGCAAAACCTGGTCATCACACAACCCAGACCTTCACTGTTTGGACCATTCAGAAACCCCAAAACCATCTTTTTGTTAAATAAAAAAAAAAACGGGCTCAAATAGGAATTTTGCGCATCATCTCCTCAGGTGACAGCACAACAGGTGACTGGCATGTTGCAAGAGTCACTGCAACAGTATGTGGCAAGACATATAACTTATCCCAGTTCTTCCCTGGCGGAACTTAACAGAAATCCTGGTCATAGTCAGCAAATAATAGCTCAATCCCATGCTCTAACAAGCAACGCTTGTATTGTGCTCTGCCTGTGCCTTGTTTGTTTTTTTCCCATTACTGGTTATATGCAGCAAATTTGTAAAGCTTTGAGTTGAATTTGAAAACTATATTACAGCTGGTAGTATTGATAAACCACTACTATTTGGATCAGGATTTGTAATCCAGTGCCCCACCGTGGTGATCAGAAGGTGCTGTCACTGAGGTGAAAACATTCCACTATTTTATGTACTGACCGTTTGGCCATTAAAGATCCCACTGTACAGTTTGTGAGAATTAAGGGTGTTTATCCCTTGTCTCCTGACTGAATTCCATTCTAGGTTCAGTCTAGCTTCCCTAAAGTTCACCTGTAATTTGTAAATTAGACTGGTGGCATATTTTTTTCATTTTTTCTCCAGTATCTGCTATGTACTGGGACTTCTGGTGCTGCACTACAGTGGTGGATGAAGTGTGTCACCTCGTAAGAACATAAGGATGGCAAAACACAAGAAGAGGCCATTCAGCCCATCAAGTCCATTTGGTAGTTTGTACAGTAGCTACTGTAATTGAGCCAAGGAGCTCATTCTGCCATTTCATAAAGGGAGCAGGTATCCGCTTCAACAACAGGGCTGGTTAACTTGTTCCGTATTCTCAAAAACTTCCACATATTTTCCACTTGGGTCCCCTGGTTTATGTTTCAGTGTAGATTCTGGAGAAGTGTTAATTCTTGTATCAGGTCCCCTCATAGTCTACAACAGCTCAGTTATACTGTATATATAGAGCACTTTGGAATCCTTCAGGTAAAAGGTGCAAAAATCGCTATTAAGTGACATTTGAAGTTATTTTTATAATGTCCCCACTAAGTAACTATTCGTGTTAATGCAACCATTACATTAAGTCATCTGTCCATGCACACATTATTACATCTCTATCTCCATAGCTTTCACACTGGGATATCATGAATATTTTATCAGCTACACTTTATTTCAAGCTGATCTCCAACCTAATGAAATAATAATTAGACAAATACTGTTCATATCTAACATGTCATTAATTAACTGTTCATTATAGCATGTATTTATACACAGTGAAGAACAAATCAAAATATAAACTATGTATTAAACTAATAAAGCCAAGCTGAAGATGAAGCTTAAAATTAAGAATGCAGCACAAGCTGTGAATCTATATAAAGTACAGTGCATGTTAAAATATCCCATATCCTGGAGGAAAACTGCAAACATAGCACCTAGACCTTGATAATAACTGTTATGTATGATTCAGAGAAATTAGTCTTGACTTTAAACCAACACATTCATAACATTCTTTCCCTCAATTTATATTTTGGTCTCTAAAGACGTTCCATTCCATCCCCCTGGATAGAAAATTGTACATTATCTTTCAAATTATCTCCTTGCAAATTAGAAAAAATTGAACAGTCCATCCAGACTGTTGTTTTCCTGTGAATTATTCTTTTGTTTTCATTTTCTCTAACTGTTGTATTTTACATATGAATGGCCCAGCATCTGTACAGACATTTGTTTGTGAATTTGTTTTTAAATTATTGCAGCCAGCTTCCCACTCCAGGTATACATCGTTTTATGCTATTCATTTTTCAATTGATGAGCCAGTAAGGTCAGAGACCAGTTCTCAAGGGCCAGCTTTGTCTGTTTCCATGCATACAGAATGCAGTGCACAACACAGAGGTCCTCATTTGTGCTTCCTGTAAAGATACCAATTGCTCTGTCTCTACAGGAATGCTTTGCTATGTTAATGCTTGAATCTCAGCTGTGCAACTTCTAAAGTTCATAGGCAAACCCTTAAACAGTACCTCTTGCACTCTTCAGCTGAAGTATGTCCTTTTTCTCTCCTCTGCAGAGTCTGCCTCAGAAAATGTTTCCTGTTTGATGAGAGTGAAAACTAAATTAGCACTTTAAAATTCTAACTGCATCACTATACTGTAGTTTTTCTTAAACAATTTACTAAACTGTACATCATGTCTTTTTGTCATACTGTATAAGGTTGAAAGAATCATAAAACCAGCACACAAGCTTAACAGAGTTCTTCTTGTGGAAAGCTGTAATACAGTAAACCACTGAGCTCATTTTTTTAATAGTTTGTAGCTAATTGACCCTCATTTATAATTGATTTCTTGAAAGAAGCCAGTTAAGTTGCAGGGCAACTTGTTCTATTCTCCCACAACCCTTTGGGTAAACGAGTACAGTTCTCTGGTTTAAATGCACTCCTACTGTATATACTGTAGTTCCATTTGTATTTGTTTGGGTTTTGTTTCAGTGTTGTTTCAGAAATCTTGGGTTGACTTAATCATTTCCTTAAAGGATTTAAAAAAAAAAGATTAGTAAATGATTTTTTACCATGTTTCTGTGCTTTCACTATATATTTACCACCGGGTTTTATATAGGAATACACATTGGATGACATGACTGTTGTTGGACTTACAGTACTGTATGATTTGAGAGCACAGTGATTTTTGAATTTGCACCTGACAAACATTGTCAGACCTGTTTTGTACTCTTTTGTTCTGGACACTGAACCTCTTTATACTGTCAGAAATAGTCTGTTGAGTACAACCCTGCCAAAACTCCACAATGCTGTACTGTATGGGAGATCTCACCTGCTGATGAGGCAGAACAAGATGTTTAAGTTTTCACAGAGTGATAAATCCTTAACTAGTTCCTTAGAGCTGGCCCAAGGTGGATGTATTTTATAATGAGAACTCTAGAGATCTAGATTATTTGGCTGATAAAATCTGATAGGGGTTTAAAATGATGCTGACTGAAGAGTTAGGCATTTAAAACTAAACAGCTTCAAGATATACAGTATACGGATTAATCATCGTAGTTGGGGAAGAAATGAATGAAACTAATTCAGCCTAAGTATCATGCCTGCTCATGCCATATTATCGCTAATCAACCTCAGAACACTACAGCCATTTTCAGACCTTCAGACCTGCCAATCAGACCATTGCCGTGACAACAAGATTTGGATAGAAATCAATCCCACCTGAAAGTATTTGATACCTTTCCTTTTTGAGGTCTGACTTTGTGATACTTCACCACGCAGTCTTAGTGTGTCTTTACCTTGTCTTGGCATTTACCTTGTACCCACAGATCAGGCAAATGTTGTCTATATCAGTTCATTGCTCTGTGGAGAGGCTTCAGCCTGGGCTACTGTGCTGTGGAAAACAGATGAACTACTCTGCTATAATTTTGCTTTATTTATGAACAGTTTGTATGGTTTTTGATGTACCGAGACACTCTTTTAGAATCCTTGTGTCAGTCACTTTGTCCATGGTAAGACATGTCTGTTTCTCCATACAATTTAGAATCGTAGCCATCAAGAGTGGTTGGTGCAAAGAGACTTTAATAGTTCTATTTATTGCAGCTCTTGAAACTTGAATGATTAATTTGTGTGCAGAGACCTACTACAGTTTATGGAATCTCCTTTTGGTCTGGCTGCTCCTTTGGATGTTTGAATTTGTAAGAGATGGTGGGAAAGATCTAGGAATGTTTCCTCTGAATCTACTCCTGATAACTCTGACTCATAATCCACAAGTTCAGCTAGAAACCCCTTTTTTTTCCCTATGGCTCCTGCTGAGATAGGACCTATGCAAATTGGACAAGCTAGGCTTACTGCAGCAGAGGTTCCCAGGGGTTCTACATTTTACTGTGGAGAAAGGGGACATTTCTACAACACATGCCTGGTGTTGATGGGGAAACACCTCAGCTCATTGAGTAATGTGGAATGCTTACTGAGATCTCCACAACTCACTTTGCACCATCTTACCTTGCCAGACTTATTGGCCTGTAGTTCCTGTTAAGTAAAGATAGAGGCCTTTGTGGACTCTGGAGCAACAGGTATTGTAACTGTATTGATGCCAGTTTGGCTAATCATCTAGGCAACCCCTGGTTCCTTGTCCTTCTCCAGCTAAGGTACGATTTCTGATGGAAGCTCCATTGGTGTGGTCTAAACTGGCAGCCCCATTCCTCTGTCTAAACTGTCCTCAGCCTCCCAGGCATTTTTATTAATGAAGTTTGCAGATTCCCCTCAGATATTACCTCTGACCAGACCCCTCAGTTTATCTCTATATCCTGGCTGGCCTTTTGTCGGAGGCTGGGTATTTAAAATCAACTTGTCAGGCTATTATCCTGAGAGCAACGGGAAACTTCCTGGGACGTTTTCCACTGAGATGTCTTCATTTCAGTACATCTATGGATATCAACTCCCTGTTCTGGCTCTGGATCCTGAGGATATGGACTTTTCTTCTGCAAACAGTTTTTCCCACAACCTATAGGACAATGGAAAAGGGTGCATCTCAACCTTCTTAAAAGAAAAATAGAGAAGATATAGAGATCCAGAGATTCACTGATGGGTGCAGGCTTAAACCTCCTTGTGCCTGGGCAGATGGTCTACTTCCACACATCATCACCTGTGGGTTCCTTTAAACAAGTTGGCTGTCAGATTTTATTGGACCATTAAGGATCATGTGGCAAATCAACCCAGGCACCTAGCATCCGGCTCTTTTCCATACACTTAGCCGCTGTCTCTAACCTACCTTCTATGTCTCTTTACTTAAACCTGTTTCTAGCAGTCCACTGTCACCTGCTCCTACTGGACTCACTGCTCATCCCATGGAAAAGTAAATTTATAGTTCCTCAGCTTGTGATCTCCCACCTGGTTCAGGATGATGTCCAGTATCTTGTCCACTGGAGAGGTTGAGAACAGGGGAAGTGGACCTGAACGTTGAGGACCTTAATGTCCCGTTTAGATTTTTTTTTTAAATCCATGCTGCTGTACCCTAAATTCCTAATGCCATACTTATACATATGTGCACATAATCCCTTTTGTGTTTCCACAGATGAATGGCTACTAGCCTCCCATGTCACCATGTCATGTCAAGCTGATAGCTCTCAGTAATTATGGTTCTGGAGGTGTAAATACTCACATATTTGCACACCATTCTATATTGAATCCTACTGTTTAACAGGTGAGATATGAACACAAGACAACTAAGACATATGTAATAAAAACTAAAGACCTTTCAATACCCTCTGGCTAAATCTTTATGGTGCAGACATTCCATGAACCTGTTGCCAGAAAAAAACACTTGACTATAAGAACTTATAAGAACTAGGTTTGTGGATTGAAGAATTAAAGGTTTATTTGACATTTATCTTCCTTGAGTGACAGCAGAGAGTGCAAGCTTTAGTGTGGTGGCATTATGTGGCTCAGGGGCATAAAACAACATCTTTTCAATGCAGTATATTAACTTGTGAAGTTCATAGCAACTTCAGTCAACACCTAGAACAGCCTTGGAGTGCCATGGGGCTTTACTATCTTTAAAACCCTTTTAAGCAACCAGTAGGATGTTCAAAGATTAACACGACTGCCAGGCTTAATATGCAGTATGTGTAGGCTCAAAGTAAACACCACTGCCATCTTTAGTGAAACTCCTGCATCTGGATAAATGCAGGGGGTGAAGGCAATAACGTTAAAGTTTGAGGACTATATTAAAGAAAACACAAACAATAAATTCAATATACTCATCCTCCTTACTTTCAAAAACCATTTTCTGAACTGAAGGATAAAGCTTATGGTTCTTCTGCAAAAATATTAAATTGATCTTCAAAACACAAGATGTGGAGCAAGTATCTAAAGTGATCCTCGGTCCTAGTTTAACAACTACAGTATGTGAAGGAGATTCATGGGTGAAGGAGGCTTTCCAACTAATACACATTAAAATAGTGTTTTAATTTTTAAGTGTTTTAATTTTAAGATGATACTCTTAATTACGAGCTAAAGGAAAGATGTTAATTGTTTTTGAAATGTGTGCCCTCTATGGCTCTACTTAACCCTCTCACTGGTTATTTTTCACAAAAAAACTGAGAAGATGATGCCTGGGTAATTATATTTGTCAAATAAAAGTCACTCATGTGGATGATTTAAGATTAGTTCTACTTGTTTAGTTCATTGATTTTAATGTATTTTAACATAACATAATATCAACAGTTCTTTTTTTTAAGAAGGTACTATGAACAGTATACTGTAAGGTACGTTGTAAAAAGCAACTGTATGCAACAAAATACTTCAGGTCTTTTTCTCTTTACTTGACATTACTAAACTGTGCTGAACATCTGCAGAAAATGGCTAATATGCCTGATTATAGCTTTCCAGATAAGTAGACTAGCAGAGGAACACTGAAAATTAATAACCATTTGGTGCCCAATGTTTCTATGGAGAATTGCTACATTTCTATAGAAACATTTAAGTTATTTTTGTAAGGGGGAAACAAGAAGGAAAGGTTTATTGTCTGTTTGCTTTTAAACAGCACATCTCTGCTTGCTGGGGTAGACTCTGGCTCCCCTGTGACCCTGAATTGAATAAAGCAGTATGAAAATGGATGGATGGATCCTTGGGTTAGCCGTGACATTATGAACAGATTCAGACACTAGTAACCTCACATCCTGGGGATAACAAAGGCAGAAAAAGGCACCCTGTGGATCATTTTTTTAACATTAGCAATCTGGGGTCACCCGAGTGTGACACTGAAAGACAGTAGGAAATACTATTATGTGTTGAAAGACACAATAGTGACAACAAAAAAATGTTTGATAAAACTCAATAAGTGCAGGAACTCCACATCTCTTTGTCCAGTATCAGAAAGCTGTTTATTCCTTTTAAGTGTCCTGGCTATCCATAGCCTATTCTGGATTTCTGGGATGCCAGGTGGCATCATAACGTAGATGGGAAGACAGTTCTTCATAGAATAAACATTCAGAGAGAACACGCATTTAGCAAAACTATCTAAATTAGCCAGCATGTCTCTGTAAAGTAACACACAAGGTGTCCCAGGTTGGAATCAAACCCTGTACCCTGTTGAAGAAATACTTAGTACCACAGTCTCACCCCAGCTCAGGAACTAATAGGTTTAAATCAATAAACAAAATAATCGATTCTTAAAACTAAAATCAAAGCTGTATCATTTCTTTACAGCAGCACCATTTTTTCAGCATCAGATCAGCAGCACATTGTCTTCAGGCTTACCTTTCAGTAGGTCAA
Organism: Atractosteus spatula; assembly: GCF_055471065.1. Classification (NCBI taxonomy): domain Eukaryota; kingdom Metazoa; phylum Chordata; class Actinopteri; order Semionotiformes; family Lepisosteidae; genus Atractosteus; species Atractosteus spatula. The sequence continues at coordinate 10,876,159 of NC_142724.1, forward strand.
TTTAATAAAATATAAGGAGAAATGTTAAGAGAGAATGGAACACTTCTTATGAACAGCAGAAAAGGCCATTCTTGATGCCCTTCTCCTAAGTGTTTTCCTGATACTGTGTGGCCTTTTTAAGATTAGCTCCAGTCAGCTCCAGCTCTTTGGAAAAGGCCTAGTATCTCTTTGCTCTACAAAAAAGCAAACGTGACGGTCCCTGAGGCTTTCCTGGGGAAAAATATAGTTTGATGGAACCAAGAAAGAAGACTGATAATGGTATGTATGGAGAACTAAAGGATTCGCATATAAAAAAAAAGAATATCTGCTTAAATTAATAGAATCGCCGGTAATGCCGCTCCGCTTCAGCAACAGACAGCTGTGCTGTCTGTGCAGACATCTTCAAGTTTGATTAACATTCATATACTAGCTTTCCAGCTAAATGATGTGTTACAGTTCAGCAATGACCCTCCCAATTTCATTGTCCTTGAAAATGCTGTTTGTCAGTAAAAACAGATAAGAGGCTGCACTATAGGTTTTGAGGGTCATTAACATTTTAACAGAGTGATGAGAACTAAGTAAGCTGAGGCATTTACAACGTTGGCAGCCTGCTGAGCGTAGTTAAAGATTAGGTCAGAAAATACTGCTTTTCATGTTGTATGCAATAGTAACTGGAGTACAGTGACAGAGGATAGAAAAGACCTTTAAAAAAAATATTGAATTGCATACAGGTGTGTTACTTCAACAGCTGTAGCAACATTCCTCTTGGGATATCCAATGTCCTATTTCTCAAGATTTCCCACAACTTGTACAGTAATTGTAAAATTAGCGTATTCTGTGACTAAAATACCCTAGGTTTTCCAAAATGCAGCCTACCGCTTGTTATTTCATAGAAACACTGGACTGCTTATTAAGTTGGAATGAGTAAATTGTTCAGCTGGTGATAATCATTTGACCCAGTTTGTTCCACAGTATGTTGTGCTGGTCAGGCCCTTCATAATTTTCATGTGTTTTTATTTTAATTTTTCATTCTGATTTCAAGCTTTATGGTAACTTTTTAAGTATTGCATATTTACAGTGAGCTCTGTCTGTAGTTTCCTGAATTTAAGATCTTTCTTTCCACTGCTTACATTATGATATGGCACCTTATTTTCAGATAGAATACATAAAAATATATACAAACCTGTACATAAAATATTAATCTTTCTAAAACTTGCAATAAAGTTGTAGAAAAACAATGCAGTTCAGATGTACTTTGCTCCTGCTGCAGACTACCAACTTGAGACTTGTGAAAGTGGAAAAATGAAGTTGCTGATGTATTGAATGAGTGAAGAAGAGAATGGAATTCCAGTAATGCTGAAAAAATTCCAAGAAAAAATGTTTAGAAAGTAAATTGAGACACTCATCTAGTCTTTCAAGATTTTCAGCTTTGTGACAACAATCACAATGCCTACGATACTGTATTAAATACATTTAATACATTTTCATATTTATTTCTTTTTAGTGAATATAAAAGATAATTGTTTTTTTGAGGAATTTATCTTCAATGTTTAAGATCTCTTTAACTTTGCATCCAAGCAAACTAATTGTTAATTAACAAAATGTGGGAGTCTTAAAATATCCTGTCTCCTGTTTTGGCTTCTAAAAACACTCTGAAGCACATTACATTATGAAACAATAGGGATCTATTCTGTTTACTTGGAAACATTTAACCTGCTAAGTAGTGTGTAGTGTGTGGATGTGCTGCTTGTTGTATATATACCTGTATGTACCAACAGAGATGTGGAAAGAATGTTTCAATATTGGGTCAGATTTTCTTTGGCCTTACGAGCCAACTGCTACAGTATGTCTATAAAAGATATTTCAAATTATTTGTCGATTATTTGAGATGTGCCCAGTCTGGTTCTGCTTTGACACATTGCAACACTTAATTGTGCTATTCCTTCTCGAAGCTTTGCTGGGTAATTGGAAGGCTTTTATTTTTATTTTTTGAATGAATGCTTTCCTGTCTGATGCGTCACATGTGAAAGAACAGCTGATCTCTTAGGTAGGTTCATTTCTAGTGGAACCAATTAGAATACACAGTACCTTAGGCAAATTTAATAAAATTATGCTTTTTTTGACGATGCGCCTGTCTACTGAAAAGAAGGGCATTTCAATAACTTTTTGATTAATTTTATGACTAAAATAAAAGTAAACAATTACCATTTTAAATCTCCTAAATTTTTTTCAACTTTTTAATTTGTACATTCTGAATTGCAGTTAATGTAACTTTTACAGTGATGGTCCACAGCTGCTGTTGTGAGTCGCATACTGTACATGACTCTGCTTTAAGCACAGGAAGATTGTCCATTTGCTCTGAAACAAATGAGACTCTCACTGCAAAGCACTTTGAGCCATCTCAGTTTTGCAAGCCAACACTAAATACTGGGTATTTCCAGTTCACAGAAGAACAGTAAGAAAGCTACAAATGAGAGGACAGCATTTAGTTTATCTTTACCGCTTTGGTTTTCAAGTATGTTTGAGCTCATAATACCTTTTTCCGTGGTATTTTATTCCAGAAAGAACAGAGGAAAAACCCAGAACATTTTTTGGAGATGTATGTCCTCGTTTTTATTGCTTCATAATGTACATCCTCTTGATTTGCAGTTACATTCTAGGGTCCTTGTTTCACTATCCCTGCTGTAAGATTTCCTTTGTTTTGATTTCATCAGTACATTTCAGTGTTTTAAACAAGTAACCCTGGGATGTCAGATTTTCTACACTTATTTAACCTGTCTGGGCAGTTTTAAGGTGAAGGGACCAAAAATGTATACATTTTTCAAAATCAGGCAGTCAGTGGTTTCTATCATCTCACATAAATAATGTTAGTTTAAATTGTATTGTTTTCACTATATGCATGTTTGTCTTTTTGCCCTTTTGTAGAACATAGTGTAAATATATTGAACTGCTATGAGATGGGAGTTCTCTTTCTCCACATGAAATAAATATTTTAATTGTGTGAAATAAAGGTAGAAATGAAACTAAGATGCCCTGCTGTATGACCCTTTGAGACTGGAGTTGAGCAACACTGTTCTGTGAGAAGCACTTACATCAGCTACATATGGACAGAGCAAATCTAATATATTATAAGAACACTGATGATTTTAAGGCTATTTTCACATTTTATAATTGTTTACAATATCATGTTGTAGGTACAGTAATTTGAACAAAATCATTGTTTTTCTGACCTGAGTTCTTAGAAGATAATTATAACAAAGATGCATGCATTGAAAGCATGGTTTTGGAGCAACAAAATATGTAACATTCGTTATTCAGCTGAGTTGTACTAACTTTATTTTTATGTAACCTTTGCTTTTGTATGAAATTTATCTCCCTGGTTCCTGTCACAATTATTAGATTATTAGGACTGCCTGTGGCAGTGGCTTTCAAATACCCCTGATAGCACCTGCAAGCCATATGTTTACTTCTCAAAAGAAACAGTCATGCTCATTCTGTCCACATTTTTAAAGCCTTAATCCTTTGGATTCAAAGTCTTCGAACATTTCAATAAAAGCAGATGTATATTTTTTTTCTGTTGAATCTAGCCTTGTACATGTTCACTCAAGAAGTGACATAAAGCAATAAGAGGAACACTTTTAGCTTTAAAAGCACGGATTTCAATATTGCTAATTTTGAAATGTTCCCAGGATCTATCTTATGAAATTGACAGTAGTTCTCACACTTATTTCTTCTGTTCATTTTCATGAACTCATTCTTAGAGAGTATTAAATTAGCATTAATTGTAGTAGCCACCATCCAATGGGATAATAGTTATGCCCAGTGTGGAGGACTACAACTCCAATAATTTACCAGTCAGAAGACTACAGACCCTTCTCCGCCCCCTCCCCTTAAGGGACATGGGGCTAAACTCCTCCTACTTTTCATTGAGGAAGAGATCTATTGAATGTGATGGTTATGAGTTTCTTCCAGGTACCCAGGGAGAAACCAATCATTCTTTTTCATTTCTAAGTATTGTGTCAAGTGTTAGACCTGGCAAAAATGTCAGCAAAAGTGTGACCAGATCCACCATCTCCTAGATAAAGGTGGCCACCAAACGAATCTAACCACATATATTAAAGTTTGGTGATGAACCCCAGAAATGCCATAGTGAATAAAACCATTATCACTATTACTTTTGTGATGTGAAAAGATTCAGATGGAATAGCAGTGTACAGCCAGACAAGATGGTGTCAAGCACTCGGATATACAGTACATAGGCCCAAAGTGTCAGTAAACACAAAACCAAGCAATGAAACCAATTACAAAACATATAGAACTTCATGCTCCTGACTGGCCTGCCAGTGGCAGTTGAATAATGCTTAGTTCTTGGCTCTGGGGGAGGCAATATTCCATTGGTTGGTCACTACTGTTCAAAATGAAAGGGAACAGCAGGCTTCATAGGTTGCCATTAATCATCGATTTTGTGAGACATTGTACAGCTTCATTTTGAACATTTAAGCAGACAAATTGTTCAATCAAGTATTTTAGACATAATTTGGAATGGAAACCTCAGTTCCTAGTCTTGTGGGACCAGCACTGGCCACTCCTGAATTAAGTTAATAAATTACCTGGTAAATTGATCAAGATGAACTACTGTATTTGATCCATGTACTTATCCCTTAATGGCTGAGGGTGACCTGTAAAATCTGCTAGATTGAATCTGTCTAAGATTGTTTCACATTCTGCAAATAAAAACTGAAAGAGCTTTCAAGAATAGGAGTACATGTTTTTGGCCTGGTGCACAGTGCATAGATCATTTATTATTAATATTTTCTTCCATTTCAGCTTTTTTGTTGTCTTTTAATTTCCAATCTGGTTTAAAGAGAATAACATTTACAGTATATTGTAAATTTACAAATCTGGATACGGGGGCTTTAAACTGATGCATCTAAATTGAGACTTTAAATTTAGATGCTTACTTAAGAGTCTTAAATCTTTGACTGCAAAGCCAACTTTTTTGTGCTGTTTGACTTGTTTCATTTTTTTTTTTTAGTTGAAGGTAATACCTCTTATCATGAGCGAAATAAAATTTTTGGGATTTATTACTAAGGAATCTTCACTTTATTAAGCTGTCATGGCTGGCTTTGAGGGCCTCCCTCTATGTGAACTATAAAATCTGATTTAAAGGTCATAGGAAAAACATGACACCTGCAATCTCTTATGGAATTGTTTTGTAGAACTAAGCAGAGTTTACCACAAGAGAAAATTGCAGTCAGTCAATATAAGTCATTTCAATCGCCTCATTTTTCATCAGGTTATGACCTTTCCCCACTCCCTGATTTGCAAACATGTTCCAAAACACTCCATGTGCTCCACATTCAATGTGAAGAAAGAGAACCAACTCTGTCACACATTAAAGAGAAATCAGGATTGTATTACAGGGATGTGTTGCTTTCTCTTGTTTTGCACTCAATAGCAGTTAATTTTACCTTGACTGACCTTTTCTAGTCCAACATATTGAGAACCACTTCACATCCAGTTTTAAGTGATACTGTATGTCACAGGCAACAACCTTGTATGCATGTCATAACGCAATCTTGTGCTCAACATATATAGGATGAAATGTTTCCTGCATATCACTCCACAAAATATTTGAAAGTCATTTATTGACTGTGCTCAGCTGTTTAATGTTGATGTAGAAGTTGTTGCATTCTATAGGATTTCTGGTTGTTACAGTCAAAAGACTATGGATATGAAAGAGAAAATACTGTAATTTAAACTGAGATAATCTATAAAGTGCTAAAAGAAAAAAAAATCACTGGTAGAATTTAGAATTTTTTGAGTCTTGAAAACATGTAATGAAGTAATAATCCTAGATTGAACAGCTTCCTTCTTACAACATTGTAAAGTCAGTGAAATCTTCCAGTGTATCTGGTTTTCCGAGAATTGTGATGTGCTTAACCGCTGTTTATGTCTTGTCACCAGGAAGAATGGGTGACAGTTAACAAACAATGTAATTAAGATACTGGTACTCCTAAAAAGAGAAGTATTTTGTATAAGGTGTGTGATGGTGTGAGCAAGGTTATACACCTTATGTTACGTCCCAGTGTGTGGTCCATGTGTGTTTTGTTGCTGTGTTCCACACTTCCTGACCTTGATTGTTCTCCCTCCCCCATTGGTCCATCATTACACCATTGTTTCCGTATTAGATCATCATCAATCAGCTTCTCGGCCAATCAGAACTCATCCTATTTAATATATAACTTGGAAGTTTCCAGAAGGAAGGGGCCTTTCGGTTGACTTTGGTCCCGCTTGGCTTCCGTTTCGTTTCACTTTTGGTTTTGCTTCGTCTTCGTTTCGTGTGTGTGTTTTCATATAGCTTCGGCTTTGTTGTTTTGTTGGTTTGTGTTCATCTCTTTGTACTTTCATTTGTTTTTTGTGTTTATCCTTGGTTAGCCATTACCTTGCCCAGACATATTATATCAACCTCTGTGTTCTTTTGTACCCTGTTACTTGAGTCCACTCTTGTTTTCCTTTTGGTATTCATAATTCATTAGTGTATTTGTGTGAACTTTTGTGTATTGGGTTAGTTTAGGTTGTTGGATATATTCTACACACATAGTTGATTTTTGTATTAGTCACTAGTTTAGTATGGTTGAGTGCTGTTTGTCTTGTATGGTTTTTGGGTAGTCAGTGAAGGTTAGTTAGGGTGTTTCAGGTTTTCTTTTGTAAATAGGTCAGCTTTCCCTCACTTTCTTAGCCAGTTCCATTTTGTTTGTTGTTTTCTTTTTTTGACACCACTCTAGTTCCTTTTCGCTGTGTGTTATTGTGTCTTATTACATACCAGTCATTTATTCACCTTAAAATCACTTTTGCAACCAACCCTTGTTGTCACGCTTCCTACGTCCCTCACCAGAACCCACCTGCATCCAAAAATGATCCTAAATGTTACACCCCTTTACCCCTAGACACTTGGGGTCGCAATGCCTTAAAAATGTATTGGAAAAACAACCGACGGATACTGTTGTTTTACACTTATTAAACCCTTCATTACTCTCAGGAGATAGTGAAGACTTTTCAAGCAATTGAAAATTGTGATTTCTTTCAAACAGTTCAAAATATGTAGTACAGCAGGCATATTCCCTTCAGCAACCAGTGACACACCAGATTGCTTCCATCTACAGGTGTCAGTTTTCTAAACATTGTGAGAATAATTACAGTCATCTGGCAATTTGAGAAGTACAATGCAGACCTTACAATTTATTATCTGGCATCTGCCATGCTAGTATTTTTTTGTGTGCTAGGATATACAGCACTGGAAAAGAATGATAATGCCAATGCATGTTTTTTTTTTCTGATTAATGACATTTTAGTGCCAGGATCTCTTTATGGTAATTTAATATTGTGGTCTCGGCAGATGTTTAAACTGAGGTGCTCTGAATTGGAGGCATTCCATTATTCGTGCATTGTTCAGCCAGAAGTACAGTTTTAATCCGAAGTAAATGCAATAATCTGTTTAAGCTTTCTGATGTGCATACAAACAGCCAAAAAAAAAATTATATTCCATAGCAATTGTGAAATGCCACTTATCCTAGTAGCTGTTTAATTTATTTATATTATTGGGGAATACCTGTATGTAGTGTTTGCTGCTGTACACCTCATTGTACATGGTATTAACAGGCAGTTTGCAGACCATACAGAATGATATACAGTAATTATGTTGGTTCCAAGGGAGATCAATTCTCCCTTGGAACCAAATCAATTGGAAATCTATTCTCAATTCAGTGATCTTTGCCTAAACACATTAAAATGGCAGCCAGTTTTAATATACAGTAATCTTCACTGGACAACTGAAAGATGACTTAAAATACAGTGGTTGGCTACATAAGAGTAGACAAACTTGCTCTTGGAAGCTGGTTTTGTGTTGTGTATCTTAGCTGTACTCTTGTACAGCTGTCTTTCATCTTGATTCTAAAGAACACTGAAATAGAAGAATCCTGCAGGGAATTTTTATGAACACATTTTCACTGAATCAATACTTCAAAACATAAGCCAAATCTTAAACTCACACAGCCTTGATCCATTCCTCTTCATGTGAAAGACCACGATTGGATTCGTTGTTTATACAAGGGTATCAGGTGCGAGTAAGGGATGTCTTATCTAAAATCATGGGCACAGAATTTGAAACCTGTCTCTAAAACTGATCAGCATCCACATTCAAACGCTCCCAAAAATGGGGAAAAATGTTTAGAGCAAATATCGAGTATACAGTATGCAAAGGACAAAGGAGAAGTTTCAAATGATTTAGTCCTTGAAGAGTCTAATTCAATAACCGATTCAGTTCAGGAAATGCCATTTTTGAAATAACTACCACAAGGCTATTGCTCTCCAGGAAAAAAAATAGGTTGGGCCTGTGCTGTATTTTATTTTAAAGATGCATATATTAAAATCTACTGTGAATATGTGCAATAAAATTGAGATCTATTTTACAGCAGTTGTAAAGGTTTTAAAAGCCACCTATCCATCTAAGAGGCATCCTCCATCTATCACTGTCTGCGTCTTTAATTTGGCATTTTGCCTTTGTAATAAAAGGCCTATAAAACTAGGCTCGGGAACCTTTTTAATAGGCTATATACAGTAACAATTACATTTTTTCACCAACATTGTGTATACAGTATGTTGGCAAGTGTCAATGACCACCTGTGCACAGACAGTCTGTATAGTCTTAGATGCTGAAAAAATGTTATTACAGTGCATATAGTTTGCAAATGTTACTAAAAAAAATATAAAAAAAGATAATTAAAATACCACAAATCAAATCCCTCAATTCTGTATTGTCAGCAAAAAGGCTGAAAAATAGATGTTGGGGGGGGGGGGAACTTTGCTAATTAATCAGTGATCTGATAAATAATAAATAGTTATTCCTTCTCTTATATGCATTTGTTCTGAAAAAAAAGGATGATGTTGAGACTACCTACACTTCTTTATGACACTTTCTGTGAACATTCCTATATTTTGCAAAAACAAACACTTTCACATCTGGTGTTGCATTCTATTTTTTGTCTTAACAATTAAAGATCGGGGGGGTTAAACACTTTTTTTTTTCCATCTGGCTGCATATTTAATTCTGAGAAGTATACCAGATTTCTAAAGTTAGTCAACATCTAACTAAACATATGGTCTTTAAAAACAAGTGAGCAATTTTACAGCTCCTTGAATATTTGGTTGTGGTTTAAAAGGAGAAAAAAAAGATCATTTGGCTGGATTATTATATGTTCCCTGCTTGTTAACTGCCTTGCTTTTCATACTGTGTGAGCAAGTGAAAATTTAAACAAAGTTTTTTCATTTGATGAGTTAAAAAAACTGGACATGTAGGTAGGTTTCAAATGAAGCTAGGTATATCTGTTTCTTTCATCCCTGCCCATAGCATGCAGGGTAATCAATATAGAGTCTTGCAGCTGTTCAATTTTGTTATTCAGAGCAGTTATTTAAACCCCATCATATAAGACATAATTTGAATACTGTAATTCAGTAATCATTCTGCATAGCTTTAACTCCCTTGAAGTTTTAAGAGAAAAGGGTTTTTCTCATGAATTCTGTAACAATCTGCATCATGTTAACACCAGGTTTTTACCTGGCAACCACCCCAAAATCCTCAAAACTAGTTTTTTTTCTCTTGTTGTGCTAATTTTATTTTTTAACTCTCCCCTCATTTACTGCATCCATATTGTCTGGCAGTTTCCGAATTTGATTGATTATATTTCAGGTAATCCAGTGGGGGTTCATTAATCACTCATTTATTTCAAACTTCATTTTAATTATCAACAGGCACATGCATGGCTGACAGCCTCGCAGAGCCAGTAACAGCTGTGGGAAGAATGCCTACAACTTCATTCTAATCATGAGCAGAAGCTCTGGAAGAAATAAAATAAATGGTCAGTTGTCAAGGAACAGCTTCTGTTGAGCTAATCCATATTTGCAGCAAGTTTTTGAATAATGACGTTGAGCTTTGCATGGTTTGCAAAATAATTAACACTGAAGAGTGGGGTTCTTAACGAAGAAGGAATCGCGAACAAAATTTGGTACTTAGGATGGCTGAGTGAAGATGGCTATTGAGTCATTGGAATGAGTAGCAGAATTGGACACACCTGTGCAAAGTGAGTATAGAGCACTCTGAGGCAATAGAATTTTACAAGAGGGGGAAAAAATGAGGAAAATGATGATGACTGTCCTTTGTCTATTTCTGCACCTCTGTTCCTGTAGTTATGGTCCATTCACATTGAGGCTTGCTTACTGCCCTCCTAATAATACTCCTGTCACTGTTTTATATGTACTGTATTTTTTATATAACTTTCCCTGATTTTACAGTGACTTGAATCAGAGTTAATTATTAGGACTCATGCCATCATCTGCACCTTTGCCCTGTTTACATGTTTCTAGGCCCAGTTGACAGCTGTTTAAACACAGGAGGAAACTGTCCTTTGCTCCAACCTTCAAAGTAAGGTAATCAATCTGGGTGGCGGAACACTGAAGAACTCTAAATTGTTTGCCTAACTCAAAACCTTTCTACCTTTGGTTTAACTGCCCCACTGGGCATAAAATTGCCGGCATCATTAAATAGTGCAGGAGGGGTGATGCCTGAATAAATGTTCTTTCTTCTGGACAACTTGGTCCTTCAAATGTGATATTCTTTCCAATCTTAATTCTCAGAGTCACATTTCCATAGGAATATGCACATTTGCTACTTTTTAGTCTTTAGTTGAGCATTCACTATGTGGTTTCCTGTTTTTTCACCTTGCTTTTACTACACGCACATGTAGTACCATTATTTGCTGTTGTAACTGTTTATAAATGTACTGTAGTATTGCATGTTTAACTACAGAATTGATAGTGAGGATAAAGAGTAGTGAAATTTTCACTGAAAATAAAGCAAATTAGCCCACAATGGGGGGAATGGTGGTGAAATATGAAAATCACAAATGTAAAGTATGATGGCTTGCTCCAAGACTTAACATTGTCCAGAAAGGTCTTTTGCTTACAGAAGGCAAATGTGTTTACTTTGCTCCCAGAATAAATCAGAATGCATCCACCTCTTTGCTACGATATTCACTAGCTCAGACATACAGTACTATATTCTTGTGAGTTTTCTTCACGTTATTTGCTAGTTAACTTTCACTATTACAAAATATGGATTTTGTTTAAGGTTTAGTAAAATATGACTCAAATGTTTTTATACAATTAACAGAAAAAACTGAAACCATCAGTAAGGCTGAGTTCACTGAGCCCATTTGCAAATAAGGCTGGGAGAGGCACAGTTCCTAAAAACTCTCTTATCCCACAGTTATTGTTTTCTCACCCGACAGTCACACATATCCTGGAATTCAGTCTTGTATGATAAGGAGGTATGAAATGTCACCTATCATTGTTCTTCTGTGAGGAAAATATCTTACACCTATCTTCCCCCTGCAAGATGGATGTAAATAACACATGAAGTAAGCCTATGAGCAGTTTTTTTAATGAATTCTTACATTTAAGGTTTGAAATGGCAAATTATTTATTTTTTGTTTATTTGAAACAGAATAGTTTTGGTCATTACAGAATCATACAATTCTGAATGAACAGCTTTTATTTGACCACAATTGACCACACTTCAATTGAGACTTGTTGTTGTTGTTTTTACCTCCAGTGAAGACTCTTTCTATAAGGACTCTTAAGGGCATGTTTGACTAGCTTTAACCCTTGTATTTTTCCAACAAAAGGTGGTGCAAAGGCCTTTCTGTGTCTATAAAAGGCATTTGTGTGAGGTTATTGAATTTAGTGTTGCATGAAAAGGCAGAGCTGTGCTTGTGACTCTCTCAGACTCTTTTCTTTTGAAATAGTATCCTTACAAAGAAGCTTTCAACAATCTGAAATATTTTATTCCAAGAAAACCCAAACACATCTTTCTACTGAGAAATGCTTCTCTTTGAGAAATCTAAGAGCTGCTCAGTAATTGCCCCCTTCTCCCACTAAGCTCCAAACATGCCTTACTTCATCATCCCAGATGGGGAAATTTGCATTGCAGGCAGGTACAAAACATAGCACAATACATAATACATTTAACACAACAAGAACCTGTTTGCAAATAAAAAAACCTACATGCATAAAATGAGGAAAAAAAAAGTTAGCAGCTTAAGTACTGCAATCTTCATAATTCAGAAAAAACAAACAAACTGGGTCATCGCTGTGTTAGATAAATACACATGCATTATGAAAAAAGTAAAATATGCAATCAAAGAAAAGTAGAGTATCAAATGTCCAGATTAAGCAGGTTAATAGTCATGGGAATAAAATATGATGTAGTCCTATTACACATAAATCTGAGTCTAAACTGACTGATGGAAGGAGCTCAGATTCACCGTGCAGTGGTTGGTGCTGACAGTGATTATATTGGCCTTCCACAATGTTTTGCACGTATGTCACCCAGCTGGAGCTATTGTGTATCAATGACTTTGCTGGTTTCCTTCACATTCCTGAAACTAAAGAGTAAGAATAAGAAAAGAAACACGTTAAAAAGGGGACCCCTTTCTAGTTTGGTTGGTATCCAGTCCCAGAAACTTATCCTGATGTTTCTTATCCCAGAGAATTAATTTCTGTATATCTTATACCATATATCCTTGTAGTATCCTGTGTTGTCTTAAAATGAATAGCGAATAGGAAAAACGGACACAAATGTAAAATGCACCAGGTGTTTTACTATCTGTGCTGTTTACATTTTTTCTCAGTTGTTGTTCTTGGTTATATGGAGTTTATAACGGAAATTAGTGAGGAAGATTAGATATTAATATCACACTTCCTTTCACCTTTATCTGTAAGTTTCACATGCAGAAGTTTCCTTTGCATATCTCTCTTCAGATGTAGTCTGCACATCCACTTTACATGAATATATATAATTGCTAAATGTATATGATTGGGTTTTGTTCTATAAATCACATGCTCACATTTTGCTGTGAGAGGCAAGCAAGTTAAATGCATAATCAAGAATTTTGGTTTCAGCATGTGACTTTATCACAAAAACACTCTTATTTTATAGTATAATCTGCTACTCAGTCAACTCGTTTTTAGGAAAATATATTCGAATTAAATGTTATTTAATTCAATTGAAAAAATTAAATTAACCAAAAATATAATAACTATTTTTATTCAGCATTTTCTTCATAATCATTTTTATTATTAAATTGTTGAAGAAACCAAAAGCACAGCCTTGTCTGGCTTTTTACTAAGTGTGATTGCAAAGGGAAGTATTTGTGTGCGGTAACCCATTATGTGCATTTTGAGTATTTATAACTATACAACCATTAAAGTTGTGGAGAGTTTTTGATATTTCCCCAACAAATCCCTAGTCTCATTGCACCACCTCCAAAAAAATAATTGACCATTAACTTACTGTAGACCTCTAATCCTTACATTTGTGTTTATAATACTGTGTAACTTATAGAATAACAATGCATTTCAAAGGAATGTGGTCTACTGTATATGCATCAATAGCAAAGGCTGCCAACTTTAAAAGTTTTCTATGGAATGTCTCTTGTGTTGACAAAATAAATTAACTGTACAATTGACATCAATGAACCTATTTTCAGTTAGTACAAAAAAAAATGTTGTACACTGATTGCTTCTTTGTTCCAACAGGAGCATTACTTTGTAACACCTGAGTGCCATTTTTTAAATAGCTTCCTTTTCAATGGAGGTAATAATTCATCCTTTCAATTATTTCTTCTACAGTTTTGCAATTTAATTCTACAATAGGTCTGTCTCCAAACAGAATAAGAAGGGCTCTGCAGCAATTTTCTTTACAATAGGAGTAATCAGATTTCATGAACAAAGGTATATGTTAAATGTATTTGAACTTATTTTTCTTGATTTAATTGAGAAACTTGGATTAACACTTTTTATTAGCTTTTCAAAAAGAAATAGAGGAGAGGAGTGACAAGTCGTATAATTTAAAGTCCTAATTGAACATTAAAATTATGGAAGGTTTTCATATTGAAACCTATCAATGAAATACTTAGTTGTAAGGATCTCCAAAACATTTAGTTTTAAGTTTTTCATTTTCCAAATCCATAATGAAAAACATGAGCATTCCGGAGGACAGATTTCCTGTCTCTGAAAGGAACAAATAGGATCCGACATTGATGTAACTGTAGTCAAGCTAACATTAGAAAAAGAAAACAACATCGATGACCATGGTATTCACTGGGAAAATTAAAGCAAGAAGTTTGAGAAAAATAGTCTTCCCCAAAGGAACAGTGGCTAGAAGTTACTCTCTGAGCAAGATAGAGAGAAAGACCAGCTGGAGAAGACATATTGTGGCAAATGTAATTCTTAAACAGAGGTTTGTGCACTCAAATTTTGGAATTGAACGTGGGGCCACAGTGCTATGAGGCAGCAATACTCCACTGTGCCACCCCACTTTAGATGACTACTTTAAAAATTGGAGATGGATTTTGTCTGATTAAATACTATCTTCATAATTTAAACATAATTTGTTAGTCCTTGGATATTATGCAAATGACACTGTAATTGCTTTGTTCAACCATTTCAACATTCAATGATTACTTATTACTTTTACTTTTAGTTTTGCGATTATGAATCTCCTTTACTCATCATTGCAACCCTAGTATCAGCACAAAAGAGAAGTAGAATAAACATACTGTACACAAACTGTGAAACATATTTCTGATCAAAACAGTTTGTCTTCTCAAGGGAGAAGAGCATAGACCTTCATCTCTGTTAACCCTTAGCTTCCTCAGAGAGAGAACATTTTTTTTCGTTTCTTTAGAAAGTCTCCATTTATAACCATCATTCTAGAGTCGCCAATTTTGCTTCAGTTCAACTCACCCATACCGATCGTGTAGCAGTTAAGTAGATACAAATACATCTTCAGGAATATCAACTCATTTGTTCCTACCTACTCTGTGAAACAGGAGCATGAAGAGCACAGACAGTTGTCAGCAAGAGGGCTGGGATATCCTTCACTGATAAAGACCCAAGCTTAAAGGCACTTGAGCTGCAGCAGCAGATGATGGTATTTTGAGCATTACTGTAGTGATATGCCTATTGTGTGGAAGTGCTTGACTTGAGTAGCTAGTGCCATGAACTCAGTTCGATCTGACAGTTTCCAACTTGCAAAGTTCTCTCTGTATGCTGAGTGGAAAGTTCTACCTCGTCAGTTATACAAGAACCAAATAATATCACCTAAGGCCTCCTGATGAGACTCAGGTGCTCTGGTATCGAATCTACTGTAAAAAGAAAGGTCCAAAAAATAATTAAAATTAGCTGCTTTGTCAAACAATCTCAAGCACCTTTGTTCACTTTACCTGTTACACTGAAGAATGTTGCCTTAGATTTGTTAAAAAAAATTTACAATAAACTTTCACAAATTTCTACTCAGTCAGGTGCAAAGGACTTTGATGTCAAGCTTTTGTGAGAGCAAATAAAAGAACACCTGAAAAGCAGCCTTTTGATACATCATCAGTAGATTAGAAGGCCTTTATTATCCTAAAACTTGGGTAATTCATCTGGCAATTTGCTTCACAACCTTCACCAATAAAAAGAAAAGGCACGCATACAAGTACAGAAGAATACAATAAATATAATACGTGCATGTGTGTACAAGATGCATCATAAAACACTACAGTGATTCAGTACATTTAAACTGTTAAGGAATTGTAGACGCAGCTGGAATGCTCTACAAAGTGCGGCTAACATTAAAAGTTCATGTTCCTCGTAAAATCTATGTGCTTCTGCATTTTTTTATATGTAGCTGAAGTGCAGGTCTTTAAGTATTTGGGAGTGAAAATTGATGATAAATTGTCACCCTCTGAATTTCTGACTCATCAATTTTGATAGGAGGAACACTTGCCCCAACTACCCAAAGGTTAATCGCCACATCCTTTATCTTTTTGACATTAATCTCAAGACCGTTATTCATGCAACAGCTTGTGAAGTTAAAAAAAATAACTCTCTTGCAAAACTGTCAACTGGGTAACTGGCTATGGTAAAGTAAACCAACTATGGTAGTGTCATCCACATATTTAAAATAAAGATGTGACTTTGCTGATGTTTTGCAGTCATTGGTTAAGGGTGTATAGAGTACAGGTGAAACAACACGGTCTTGAGAGACACTTGTATTGGTGCTCTTAATAGAGGATAAGTTGGAATTAAGCCTCATCTGCTGTGCTCTGTTAGAAAGTTGTTTATCCGTCTAATCAGTCTTGTATTTACTCCTAAACCAATGAGCTGTACATTGTTAAAAGCACTACCAATTTCGACAAACTTTGCTTTTGACAAGCATTTGGGTAAATCCTAATGATTATCTCTCATTCATGTGTTCTGTAAGCCTGCAGGTAATATTCATACCTTAATTTATCTATTACAAACTATGTATAAATCACAAATGTTTTATGCTATCACTTTGGAAAATTGTTACAGTATGTTAGAACATTTTATAATTATTTTGTTATTTTATTTAATAAATGCACCACTAGAAAGCAAGTCACCTTTACACTGATATTTTACATTTCCCTATATATGTACTGCACTGCTATAGCCTTATCATGAAACATGCAATAGTATTGTAGTATTCTACCAGTTAAGAGGTGTTATTTAGCAAAATGTTCACATACAGTATGCTGTTAATATCATAGAAGATCCTTTAAAAGCCATTTATTAAATCTACATTATTTTTCATGAAAACAGTAAATTACTGAATGGAAAATAAAACAGATTTCTATTTTTTTCTAAACGGATATACATTTGTGTGGCAAGATCTTAGAAAAAAGTAACTTATTGATGGCACACAGTGTTTTCTCTGTACAATGTCCTTGTCTTTAATGGCAATATCCTTGATACAACCCATGGGTATTTAAGTTTTGGAATGTACTGTGAACTGCTGTCAATTTACGTAAAACTGCAACTTATAACCTCGGTTAATCATTATTCAGCATTAGGTGCCTCTGTGCTCTAAAATAAATCAAATATGTACATCTAATGCATGTCACAGGTTTTTAGAAGGAACTTCTGTGAGTTTCAAGTCTAGCAGCTGATGGTGGTGGTAATTAAGGATCCATCCAACAAGTGAAGTTGTAACCTCCTTTTCAGACAAGCTTGTTGCTGTTTTTTTCCCCCCCTCAAACCTGCTAGATATTACTCATGAAATTATGAACTGCAAGGAAAAAAAAAATCTAAACGGAATTTTGTACTTTGTCAACAACAGAATGTTCCCTGAGGTGTCATAAAGCAAGGAAAGTGTTTCTGTCTCCCTTCTGCGTGATGAGCCATTGTTCTTCTGGAGTCAGGTGCATTGCATTGTATCCAGAAAAAGACAAACATTTTATGTTACAAATGAACAAATACAGTGCCTTTTAAACATGATTATTAAGTCATAGTTGATGTAAAATAATTCATACATCAGGCAAGCAAAAATAGTATATCTTCCTATGCGATCTTATCTGTAATAATTGCTGCCCCATGTTGAAATGAAAAGATTTTATTCCCTATTGTGCTTGTGATCAACCTTGAGTTTAGAGTGACTTCATATGGTAAATAGTAGCCAATTAAAGAAGAAACAACACTATTCGTTTTTGATTTTATTTTCATAATGCCAATTTTAACATCTGCTTCTGTTCTGTTACTTTATTAACTGAGAATGCATTATTTTTGTTAGGAAGAGGATCATGAAAATGATTAATCTGTCTCAAAACTGTTGTTCTGAAAGCACTCAAAATGGTTTTTCAGATTTATGAGAAGTAACTAGTAGCACTGTTAGTTATTTATGCCTGGAGATCTAGCTCTTAAATTCTGGTCAAGAACCATGCAGGCATTTGGTAGGTGCTTACGACTTTGTTAATGTTTTAAATGAATTGTAATATATATTAATTTCTGTATACAAGACATTTATTAATGCCAAAGTAGCATATTGTAAGTTGTTTTACACAGATATACTATTATAAATTTTGAGACTGATGTTCCTTCAATATCACAAACTATAACTGTAACAACCTCACCTACAGCACATAAATACTTAAATGCATAAGTACAGTACATACTTAAATACATGTACTGTATGTACCAGCCAATGATGTACTGTACAGTATGTTTCAATTTGATTCAATAAGCCACCTTAAGTGAATATACCCTTGTAACTGTACACATAACACAGACCTCCAACCACTTCGTACATACACATAATATAGAGAAGGCTATAATCCTTCACTTGACTTTTATGTGGCTCATATTCTTTCACAGATAATATATTGTTTCATAAGAAGAATACTAGGTCTGTCTATAAACAGGAAGAAAATAGGAGAGACGCCCATGATAGCAGTTAATATAAGTAAAGGAGTGAGTCAACTTTCTAAGAGGGATCTTTGGCAACTCTGCTTGTTGTAAGACACTAAAGCAGAAAATAAATCTTAATATTTAATTAAGATTTATTAATAAATATTTAGACAGTTTCCTCATGTTATCCGTCTTTATGAGAATAGATGAAAATATCACATTTTCTATTAATTTTTAAACTCTTTAGTTTGTGGATACCTGGAACAGCCAGGTGGTTGAAGCCCAAACTCTGGGCAACTTTAAGGATCGACTTGATGAAATTTTGCTTTCACTTAGCTACCATAAAATCATATTTGCAGACCTTTGAGTTTCTATGCGTAAAGCCAATGCAAATGTTTGTCAGACTTTTTAGACAGTTCTCTTCATTAATTCTTTAATTGTGTGAAATGACCATAGCAATTTAGATTTTAAATTTTGAATTTTCATCCATCCATTTTCTAACCCCTTTACTCAATACAGGGTCACTGTAGAGCCAGAGCCTAACCCAGCTAGAAATGGGTGCAAGACAGGATACCCATGACAGGATGCCATTCCATTGCAGGGCACACATATATAGACACACTCGCACCAGGGCCGATTTACCCACAAGCCAATTACCATACCAGTATGTCTTTGAAATGTGGGGAAAAAAACAGAACGCCCAGAGGAAATCTGCACGAATACAGGGAGAACATACAAATTCCACACATATAGCACCGCAGGAATTGAACCCAGGACCCCAGAACTGCAAGGCAGCAACACTACAGTAACCTCTGTGCCAAAGTACTGTCCATTTTGAATTGTTTCCATTAATTCCAAATGATGCTGCTAGATTAGAAAATCTACAGTAATGTGTTATATTGAGAATTCTGAGATTGAAAGAACATACAGTAACAGAGTCCACTAAGAGTCCACTTTTGGCTGATAAAAACTTGTTCTGTAGACCCTTCAGTGGAAGTGACTGCTGATTTCTCTCACAGCTACAGTTATTACCAGAATTCTGAGTGTCTCCACCTCAATGGTTTGAGATCTGCAATTCAGACATCCTCAATCTGGATCTGAGCTGCGCTGCTGATTGTGAATGCCCTAAGTGTTGGTGCAAAATTGATCAAGTGCCATCTGAGATGGATAGGTTTTTAGGCAAGAGTATCTTCAACATGTTGTGCTACAGCTGTTACCAATTGTGGTATGGCCACTCTAATCAATGCTAGCTCTCCTTCTGGCATACACAGAACCCATCCTCCAGATTTTTTCAGTATTAGGGTTGTCCTGATTAAATGAAAAGCTTTTAAAAACAATTATCTCAAAGCACCTATCTGAAAAAAAACAGCTGCGTTTACCTTCGACCAGATTTTAGTCATAGTTCTTTTATCTGATTTAAGATCCTGTCAGTTGCACATCAAGCACATCAGTTGAGAAATGTCTAGTTACCCTTCTGTGTATCTTTATTCTGTGTCCTTTTCGGAATGCAGTAAAGAGACCTAAATATACTGTTCTAACGGTGACCTATTTCTTAAAAGTTCATGTCAAAAGTTTTTTTTATTAATACAAAGGGAATGCACTTTTCTCATGAGAAATGGAAACATTAATTTTCAGTTTTCAAAAATAGAGCATCGCTTTTCTTGAACATAGTTCCTTAAATGCTTCAAGCATTTAATCAACCCAAGCTTAAACGTGATGCACAACAATTTGATCTATAGTTAATATATGAAGGGGAAAAAAAATGTCAACATTATGACAGCTGAGATGATGGGAGGAACATCTCCCCTCACTGCAAACTCTTCATTTTGGGTACTGTACATAAAAATAGATGTTTATCAAATTTCACACGATTGTTTTCAATTGATTGTTAATTCTTAACTCTTGTGTAGGTAAAAATGGTTATCACTTCTTATTTATAATTAATGCAAATCAAGCAAATTGATGGTGCAGCAGTGATTTTAAATAATTGTTTCTCCTACAACACATTTAGCTTCCACTTACTGCGTTTCAATCTGCAAAGTATGCAGATAGAAACAAGAATATTTGATGATAAAAATCAAAGAAGAGACTGCTGGTGCTGTGAATTTTCAGACAATATTTTTGTTACTTAAAGGGCATGTTGTAACAGACAAATAAGTTCTGGATCCCGAGATGAAGTTAAACAGATGAGTTTTATTGCATGCAAGGAACAATAAAACCGAAGTATTGTTCGAAGTACCGGTACAAAACTTTCAGTTTATATAGCCCTTTTCTGCCACTTCTGACATAGCTCGTTACTATGGTAATGGGGGGAGGTCATGGTGTTTGGACAGTTCAGACTTTGGCCAAATGGTCAGTGTTAGGTTTCCTTCCTTGGGAAGGGGGGTTTCTAGCTGGCATCTAGAATCCTTATCAGTTATCCCCCTTTGCTGCCATAACTCTAAGCCTGGAATGTCTTGTGTCACAAGAAGTCCAGTCCTTGTGTAGAAAGGAATCAGTTAACCCCTTCTTCACATCTTATATCTTTCTTCAGGCAGAACCTCAAAGGCTGTGGTCAAAAGCCAATGTTGCCCTGATTTACTTGTCAAATAATTAGCAATTTAGATGTTCTCCTGAATGAGATGTCATGTTCTGTGTTGCTTTAGGTAGAACTTTTTGGTTTGATCACAGGAAGAAAGTGGTAGAGGATCAGAAAAGGAGAAGACTTTTTTTTCTAAAAAATGTTTGTAATTTTAAATATGGATTGCACTATTTCCCCCATCCCTGAAATGGAAAGAATTAAGGCTACTAATCAGGGGGTCTGCTGGATACAATAAAATGGAAGAATCAACACAAAAAAATGTTAAATTTCAAAAGGTTTTCTCTTGTCCATGTTAAAGCAATAGACCTGGGGTGACTTTGTCAACTTTGTCAGCAGTATCCTCTCTCTGTTCACCCTACAAGAACAGTAAAGAACCCTGATTCTAACCTTATGTGTTTGGTGGTAACAAAACAAATTACTTTTCTCTGAGACTTCAGAAGAGGGCATCTTGTTTAATAAGCCATGCTGGACAGTGGTTGAGATAAAGTGTTGACCTGTTTGTACAGCTGTACACTCTTCTGTATGGATAACCTGCTGAAGAGCAGTAATAGGAACATCTATAATGCCTTTGCAGGGTGGCCTGATTTTCTAACATGCCAGCAAAACTAAATTAGAAAAGGCATCTGGGACAAAACCAGACTAAAATGAATTGATTCATAACTTTTTAATCAGATAGTATTCACTATGGTTTGCTTCAGACAGACCTGCAACAAGCAAGCACATGGCTTAATTTCCTGTGAGTAACCAAGATTGATGCCTTCAGCTAATTTACGTAGACGTTTTATGTACCAACTGCTTGTCTACTAGGCATTGAGTTAATTGCTGTTGTTTATCAGCAAAAAGAGCTAAGAAATTATCAATTATTCTCCAGGTAAACCTCTGGAAATCCAAAGGACAGCTGTTTCTGCCCAGCATTGATACTCATTAAAATCTCATTCCTTTTGAGGATGGGATATTTTGTCAATTACAATGGCACAAATGTAAAGCATGGCTTTTAAATAGACAAGGTTTTCTGAACCAGCCTCTCAGGACTGCATGAAAGTTTTATTGTAATTTGGAGTGTTAGCAATACCACTCTTGGAAATTTCCCATCTGCCTTCCCCAATGGGAAGTACATCATTCTGCCTGTCTGTATTTTAAATAAATGTTGCTATAGCAGTTAAATCATTACTCTAATCATTAATGCCACAAAAATATTATTTGTTGTGGGTCCATTTTCTCAGAGGTTTTCATAGTTCCTGTTTCTCTTGCATTGTGTGTTTTGGGGTATATTTTGCAACGTCCTTTTTTTTTTTTGAGGTTTTTGATGGCTTATTTTTGGCCTGCACTGGACAAGAGCTATTGTGGGGGGGGGGGAAGTCTAGGAACATTATTGTAATCAACAAATAGTATCTGTATATATATATAATATATTAATATGAACATTTTTGTGAGATGTTTTTTTATTAATGAACAAATCAATAAAAAACTAATAAGGATAGTACTCTCCTTCCCCTGTGATACTATGAACAAACGTTGTAGAAAGCTTCATACTGTATAAATAGCATTGTGGAGTTGGATGACGGAGAGACATCATCTTTCTGTCCACTCAGAGACCTTCAAAAGTGTATAATCATGTTCCAAAATAATCAGAAGAACATACCTACCCAAAAAACTACTTGAACTACATGTAGTTTGAGACCCAAAGCTAACCACAGTTTCAAATATTACAAAACCATATGCAGGAAGATACCCTTAGGATCCTAGGACCAGAGTGTGCAAAAGGACTGATAATTAAATAAAATAATCTCTAAGAAATGAAGTGTTTTGTATAAAAACATACTGTAAAATAGGTCAGGTAGTGATTAGGAATTATGAAAGTACAAGACATTTCCTCAGCTGAAGCAATTGAAGTTGATAGATTCCAGTTCCAGATGGTATTAGATTTATATGAAACCTGAAAGTGCATATTGATAGCTGGAAATAAACCTTCCATTTGATTATCATTGTCCAGTAGAGCACAAAGTGCCTTTTTGGCAACACTGCCCTCTTGGGTAGCTCTTTTGAAACGGGTAGGTTAAAATGTAATTGCAGATCCTACAACGTGTTATGGCAGTATTTGACCCAAATAGC
Organism: Atractosteus spatula; assembly: GCF_055471065.1. Lineage (NCBI taxonomy): Eukaryota > Metazoa > Chordata > Actinopteri > Semionotiformes > Lepisosteidae > Atractosteus > Atractosteus spatula. The sequence goes on from NC_142724.1 coordinate 10,899,134, forward strand.
ATATACTGTATTCATACTGTATTTCAGGTAACAGTTTTGTAGCCATTTGCCAATAAGGAAAATAAAGACCACCCTTTTCTTGGTGTTTGTATTGGTCAGATGAAGCCACTATGTGCACTGAAAGTGGCAGTAAATGTATGGTACTGTCTACAGCAAGCAATGTGAACAGCTTGTACATTACACACACATTCCTCCTTTTAATAACTGCATTGAAACTAGTGTGGAGTTTAGATATGTGATGACATCCTACAGTACATTGTTCCCATTATATGCGAGTTTACATTCCGGCTTACTGACTACAGTTATGCTTCTGTTCATGGAGTAAGAAGTTATTGAAAATATATGGATATACTGTACACAGTAAATAAAATGTGTAGCAAGAAATGAATATCAACATTTTCTTGTTCCCAACCTCTAATTAATTTCTTAAAACCCAAATATGTTGCTTGGAATACATTGTCTAATGTATAATATCAAGACCTTGAATTTCTCTGTAAGTGCATTTCAAAATTCATCCTTGATGTGCTGCTTTTCTCCATGTCCTCAGCATTTATAGAATGAAAAAACCTGGGTGTTTCTGTTGAACATTTCATCCATAAACTATGCAATTTGCACAGCAATTGGGGCCAACAGTTCAAAACCACTTTTTCAGTATAAATGTCTATGCACTTCCAATTTTTCTTCATTCTTGTTAGCTGTGGTCTTCCAATTTTCTCATTAGAAAAGTATTACCTACTTTAACTTTTCTTTTTATAGCACCAAAATTACATATTGTGGTGAATCGGTTACACGGATGAGGCAGGTATGCAGCTTCACAAGGCAGGGGTTTTATTGCCCATTAGGGTACAGGAGTGTGATGCTCACAACCCCCCCCCCCCCACACCTTACGTAGGGTGCAAAGGGGGAGGAGAAGCTGACAGGGAGAAATTCAAGACGCAACAGCACAATTCAAAGCTGTGGGGGTGGTTACAATATGTATATATTTTTTTTCTTTATTATTTGAAGGAACATAGTCATCACATCCTTCCATTTTCATGTAATTCAGGGTCAAGGGGAATCCAGAGCCTATCTGGCAAACAATGGGTGTGAGGAGGGATATAACCTGGGCAGGACACTAGTCCATCGCAGGGAACACTTCCTGTTGACAAGCAGACACATGCAGACTCTTGCCGGGGCTAATTTCCCCACAAGCCAAATAACCTACAGTACCAGTATGTCTTTGGACTGTGGGAGGAAACTGAAGCACCCTGAGAAAACCGAATGTGGGAAGAACAAACTCCAAGCAGATAGCACCCCAGGTGTGTAACTGAACCCAGGATCGCATTGCTGCAAGACAGCAATGCCAGCCACTGTGCCACCATATCATCCTTTATTCATTCCTATTGCTCATAAAAGTAAATCTATAATTGTTTTGTATATACAATATGTCTCAATGGAGTAAAAAGTAATTTACAGTAAGAACTACCTTAAGATACTTATTTACACAAGTGAGTACACCAATTACCACAAAACAAAATAATAAAAAGAAAACCTAGGCTCTTCTTTGAGCTCCTGACTAATGTTTTCCAGTTCCTAACTACTGTTTCTAGATAGAGTAGCAAAGCTGTTTACTGGTACATGCAACAGAAATACTGGGGTATCTCTCAGTAATAGCCGTGGTTACTCGTTTATAATCTCCTCTTCATGTCTGTTATATCACCCAGCATCTTGAACTACGTACAGTACGTGCAGTGCAATATATGCAGTCTCCCAGCATCTCGCAGGCACAGTCTCGAGGGTCTCGCACATATGGTAATCCCTCATATTGACTTCACATACACACTTCACATACCTCTCTGCATCTGCTCTCTATGCCTCTGTATTCTGTATCCACCTGTCTGCTCTAGTGATTGTCAGCAGTTTCAGTTGCCATTATTGGAAGTGCAAAAAGCTTCTATAAATGTTACGATGCTTTGAAGACATACATCCACTTGAGGGCTTTGCCCCTCATGGCATCACAATACATATGTCTGTGTGTTCCTTAAATATAATTTTTAGCCAAGTAAAGGAACTAAATGTTTGCATATACCATTCAGTAGCATTGGTTAGTATTTTATTTTTATATTATTTGCGTTATTTTATATATTGTTTATTGTTTTGATCCACTGGGACATGTGAACAAGGAAACATAGGAGTAGTTGTTTCTTATAGGCTAAGTGATCCAAGGATCTCATCTTTCATGTTTCACCATTTGTTCTGAAGATGTTAGCTGTGCTGACCTCGTCAATACAAGCAGACACATGCTTGTGAATCCTTCCATCAAGTACAGTATCTTCTCGGTCTTCGCTGTTCAAAATGATTAAAATTGTACATAATTCAATAACTCATTCAAAATGAGCTCTTACAGGTTCATTATTCAATTTTAACATACAGTACAGTAACATCAACTGAATATAAATTCTACAGCTTTAACTTTTTTCTTTTTAAATGCCACATTTTTGTGTTATTAGATACTACTGTATATATTATCTATTATTTGATTGAACTGAACACTAAAGAAAGAAAATTATGCTTCTAAGAGAAATTTATTTTGTAGTGGGCAGCTTTGAGTAACCTTTAGAGGGTTTATCTCGAATAGTAAATGAGAGTTATGGTGGCACTAATATTTATGCAACAGCAAAACCACTCTTGAGATATTGAGATTTGACTTGGAATTGAATAGCACTTTCAATAATAATTCAATCCAAATGTATTTAGTATACGTCCACCCTTGTGTATAATAAAAAAAATATTTCAAATATTTAACACAAATGCCTGCAGTTAGAGTTATGTTGTTAGCACAATGCATACGGTTCTTAAAGGACTTTCTAGCTGCTTTAAAATAATACATTCAGCATATTCTTAAGTGTTTCCATTGTCTCCATTGACCGTACATTCACAACAATGATAAAAAGATAAAAATGTTTTTATGCAAACTTACAGTACAATATAAAAAGCTTATAGAAATCCATAAGGCCAGTATCCTGTTGGGTTTTCAGAATATACTGTAGGATTACTGTCTCTTAATTGGTTGTTAATGTGCTAAAGTAGTGTTTACTTTATAGGTTAACTTGTCATTATACGTATCCCTCCATTTCATAGCTGTTTCCTCGAGTTCAAGAGGCAGCAGTAGCAGAGCATTAACCAAGGAGGGGAACAATAAGATCACTACTCTCAAAGGAGGACACACTACTCACATCAGGTAGTCTCTCACTTCATCAAAGGTATTTTCCTTGTTTGATCCTGAAGTATGCAATCTCTGGGAAGGGACTGGGAACTTTAGGTATAGTCAATGCAGAGCTACATAGGAACAGATACATCAGTGAAACAATCCTGGGCATAGGACACAGAGACACCACAGTCCTAATATTTGTATTGGATGGCTGCAAACCTCCAGGCAGACATTGCCAGAAATTGTCAAGCTGCCCTATGTTACTGTACATAATCTATTTGTTCTGAGCTTAGATCATCAAACTAGCTGATATTATCCAGTAACTGGAATTCTTGAAGAAATTTACAAAGCAATAATGTTATACTGTAATTACGCCTGACTAGTATTACTGTGGAGCCATATAAACTCGGTTTGATTCAATTAATACAGTATATCAATCATTTTTCTTGATTTCCTTATTGGTGATTATGTGACATGTTTGTTAAATCTGGTGTGAAGGGCTGTTGTTGATCTCGTATAAATTCATATTTAAGGAACTCAGAAATCCTCTTTATGTCAATTAATGCTTTATTAAGTATCAAGTGAATTACAGTTTAGAACACTCACAGGTAATGTGAACAGTTGAAGAAAATGTCCGTGCATCAGTTTCTGCCATTGGTTAAACTCAGGATTTCAAGTTGGCACACTGAGCTTTCCACTGTCCAGTTTAATCATTGCTTTTGATTTGAAGCAGCTTCATTATACGGTAGGGTTTTCTACAGATATTTTAGGAGAAAATTGTAGGGTGAAACTAATTCACCGAGGAAGCATTTACATGTGTGGTGTGGAAAGGGGAGGATGAAGCACCCAATATACAGTGTATATATATATACACCGTTCGGTTATTTAATATTACCGTTTCTGACCACAATAAAAATAGTGATGGATTGTGGAGAGTGAGATTCAGCTGCCCTGAAAACACAACTGAATTCCAAAGGAAAGTAAATGATTTATGTTGCCATAAGCAAGGTTTCAATTGAGAATAAACCATTTGACCCATCATTCTTTGCTTGCCAGAGGCTCGTCAATTCCAGAATTTCATCCATCTGGTTTTAGAAGGATTCCAGAGATTAATGTTAAAAAGCATGGGTGGATTATTTGTTTTCTACTCCCATAATTCTATCTAAAAAGTGTGCAACATGGTCAGAGCCAGGATTTGAACCTCCATCAAAGGCATTTCTTCAAGTATGCTCAGTAGTCACTGCTCAAAAACAGTGCCAGTCTGTCCATCTTGGTAGAATGGCCCCAATGAATCTCATCTCTGTCTTGAGTACCGTAATACTGTCCATAATAAGTCTCATTTTACTCTAGGACCTGTCTTTTTTGTCAGTCCAAAATGAGTTTCCTCTTTTTTTTGACACTTTGGTCCTGGGGTTCTATTGTTTAGTGCTTTCGGAGACTCCCGGTAGACTCAAGAAGTAAAAGTGTTTTTTTTAAAGTAAATGTACAGTATGTACTATTGCTATGGTCAAGAAATTACAGCTCAGCACGTGAACTATATTATTAGCTGATTGTTTTTGGCATACATCTGCTATATCTACAACATGCAATTGGTTAGGTATTTCTTGGATTGAATGGGCCTGCAGAAAGCAATAATAGCGCTTTTCTGGATACTCCACTCAAAGTGTTTTACAGGTAATGTGGACTACCCTCCACCACCAGTGTGCAGCATCCACCTAAATATTTGAAACACATCTCCACTGTGCAAACTATAATATTTACAATTCTAAGGACAATCTAAATAATATCACTAACTGGATATTATTTTCCCTGGAGAAAGTTAAACAGTCCGGTTGTAAAGAGAGATTTTCTGCTAATCATGTTTATTTTTTTAAATCCAATTCTTCACATCATACTGCCTAATTGACCCAAAATCCCAAACAGAACCTGAATGTTTAATTGCTGCTTAGTGCACCATCATTTCTCATCTCTTTAATATTTTTGTGGTATTCTCTTATTTTGACATTATCAGTTGTTTTCGTCTTCACTGTACATGGCAGTAGTGTGGAGTATTGGTCAGGGCTCGGGACCAGAGAGTCCACTAACTGCCCCAACTGTACAAATTAGTCTTCTGTTGTTTCGAAATGTCTTCCTAAATGAAAAGGTGTTTTTTGTTCACTGACCCATCAAAGTAAAAGAATAAAAATGGAAACAGTAAGTCACAGAATTCAAGGACTGGTGCCAGAAGGTGAAATCTTGTCCAGCAAGTATTCAAAAAAGAATTCATGTTTAGCTAAACCAAACCATCCTCTTTTCAAGTCCTAATTTAAAATGTCTAATATACTCTTTATGAGTTTTGACTGATGCATTGGCAGTATTAATACTGAATTTTCCAGATGTGGTTTTGAGGTTGATGTGGTCCAGTGTATGGGAGGCTGTTTTTTGAAATCTTCTTCCTTAAAAAAATATATTAATTTCCTTAGTTTCTACTTTAGCTTCTGTAGAAGAATACCACAGTTTTTAAAAGGTAAAGTTACATTTAAATTACTTTATAAACAGCCTTAAGATATCATTGTTGTTTCCATAACTACCTGTGCAGTTTCTTTTATTTGATCTGACAAAAAGGCACCAACTGCTTACTGTGTATTAACTTGTCCCTTAACCAAAGCAAAATGTGAACAGAAAAACTCTTAAGTTCAATCTGACTGTGCCAGAACACTCTGACATTATTAACTCTAAGTTAAGACTCCAGGACCTGTTCTGGGAGACAACTGTGATAGTGAATTATTAGATACCCAACTTCTAGAACATCCTTTGCCTTTGAGGGCAGTTTCCTGAGATTTTAAATGGGTTTTTCATTTAATCAAATTACAGTAAGTTGAATATTTCATTGGATGTTTTAGCATTTTTTTTCTAAAGTGAAACATCTTGACATTGTTTAATAAGTCACTAGGGCTGCCTATCTAGTGTTCCATGGTTGTATTTGCTTTTTTGTTTAGAAAAGGAGACCACAATGAATAAAAATAAAAACTGCAAATCAATTAATACAGCTTGTTGTCTGCTCTGTTTCTCTTAAGTTTACTTAACTTTCATCAGTGGTTTGTGGTTATAAGAATTAGAAAGAATTCAAGTGTACTATCTCAAGTAGTACAAAAAAAATGCATGAGTCCTACTCCAAATTTTAGTCATCAAAAATGAGTGGATAGAAACAGGCATGTTAAATTTTCAAACAAAGATATTATAAGTATATGCGGTATACAGTACACAGATACAGTACAGTAAGTATTTACAGATTTTCCACCCATGTCATACATGGTACACTATTCGTATACAGTACTAGCCCATTCTCAATCAAACTGCAGTACAATTGTATGGATGTTTGCGGTAATGGAATTGAAAAGAATGTGATATTTCATTGTCCTTGTCTTTGTATTTTCAGAAAACCTGAAATACCCAAAGTTAAATTCACTACAAAACAGGCCACATTCACCATTATACTTTGCCTTAGTTTTTTTTTTACAGAAAAATGAGTTTACTCCACACACAAACTGTGTGCACAGTAAATTGTGTAACCAGTCTCTCCCTTATATATTATATATATATTCTTAATATTTATTTTTATTTTATTACCTTTTAAAAGGACAAATGCATACCGTAATCAGAATTGTAATTTTCAAGAGAAAATTAATAGATTTACTAGATTTCCAGTAGGCTGCATGTCTAAGACTTTTTATGAAAGTCTTGGAATCAAGTCAAAGTTCATTATCTAAATCTGTTAGAGTAGGTTTGAATTTCTGAAGCTGATGCTTGGGAATAGAACAATTTATTGACTTCAAGGTAAGCTCATTTATATCTTGTGTATGTGACATTAATTTTTGTTTTTTCCAGTTGAGGAGAAATCAGTCAAACTGTTGGATTACCCCATTAGAGCCAGGCATCCAATGGGATTATCAATCCATTCTCGCTAGACAGAAAATGATACATTTTGGATACATTGCAATATTTTACTCTACAGAATTCCAATTACTAATACAACTTCTTCCTTTACCACAAAAGACCAGTATACAGTGAAGCAGAAAGCTAGATACCAGCCAGCATGCATATACCTTTTTTCAATGGATACACTCCTCTAACTTTCTACAAAATTAATGAGGTAGATTTAGAGTATTTTGTTAATGGGTGTTGACAAAGGCTAATTGCTAATCGTGTAGTATTTTAATTGAAAAACAAGTGAATGTTGATTTTAATTAAAAATGAATGATATCAAGAACATCTATATTATACAATGTATGAGGTACACATTTAAATTAATTTTGATCCACTTGTCTAATTATTAATTGGAAATTAAAACCTCACCCTCGAAAAGTGAGATTCATTACAATCTGCAATGACTTTGCTATCTGAGTCTCTCAGTTTGTCAAGGACTGATCCTATAATGACTCGTGGCCTCCTATAATATAATATCGTGGCCTCCTAAGTGAATAATCCTATAAAATCGTGATTGCTTGAAAAAAGTACTGTGTAATTACATTTTTTTGTTAAGTTCTGAGCGAAAAAAGCATTGGGATCAAAAGAGATTAAAAGAGACACTTCAATATTTTTTCCATTATCAGACAGTTAAAAGTCCTCACTTCATATGTTGCCAGAAACACTTACACGTGGATGACATTAATGTAATGGAGTTCAGTGTTCCAATGAATACTCACAGCCACGATTCCGACTGCTATTGATTAAACTGTTGATTGATATTTTAATTGCAATCTTTTTTTGGTTCAAACCTCTAGGTGAATGCATCCATGAAGATCCCATGCAGCAGAATTAATGCATCTAATTCCTTGAGGTTCTTCAGCACTAGTAAGTGTCCAGAGGCTCAGACCGTTTCTTTCACAACTGCAGTGCCACATCGTGGACAGGCAATTATTTCAGCAAGAAAATTCAATAAGAAACTAGAGGCACTGTCAAAAAGTAATGAGAAGCAGACTTTCCTGGTTCCAGCTCTGTTTTTCATGCAATTCAGGTATATTCTGGTTATTGAAAGAAAAAAAAGCTTAGTTTTATTTGACCTTCTGTGGTTCTTCTTTTAAATATAAATTAACGTTTTATACAAAACAATGTTGCTTAATGTGTATTCTATAAAACCTAGGTATCATTTGATAAAGATATTTTGATGTTGCTGTTGCTCTTTTTCTACAGTCTGTGCAACAGGGTTGGTCCTGAACTGACATAGTATAGCAGATCATATGAAGGTCATTCTTAAATCGTTAATTCATTTTGAAGTTAATTCATTTTTAATCAAAAGATCTTTATGCTTATTAGTTTAATAAATCCAAGTGCTTACAAAGTGATTTATGTTTGGTGATCAGAAACACATCTTTTATCTAAGATATTAAGCCAAGATCCTGTTTACGTGGTTGCTAAATATTTCACTGTTTGAAAGATTAGGGGTGTTCACTGTAGTTTCTTGATGGACATTACTTTGAGTTTGCATAGTCTGAGCTCTCAAAAGTTCCACCTTATTTCAACTGATGAAGCAATGGCTCACTTCTCCTTCACCTGTGTCACCTACAGTAGGTTGTTAGTACACTTCAGAGTTAGATGGAATGGGTCTCTTCCTATATTTGAAACTCTTTGGGATTCCCTTGGAATAACAGACATCGTTTCAAAACTATAGAATACATGGATATGGGTAAAATGTGTAATAGTTACCATACTTGCTAACTGCAATATTTTCTTTTTTAAAATGTTTCACTGAGTCAGTAAAAAGCAATATAGTTATTGTTGTAGTTGAAAACGGAAAACAAATGTAAAGTTAGTCAGGACAGCAGGGTAAAGCCACAAAAGTAAGACCATGTGTGAAATTACCTTATTCCTTAGCAATTCCACAGATTTATTTTCTAATTTCTACCCTTTAATTAAAACAAACCTATCCGTCCTCTTACAGTCTGTCATACTGATGAAGTATTTCTCAACTTAAAAATTGTTAAAATCCTGCTGTTCTGTAGAATTATATTTTTTCATGAGGACAAGAAACCTCAGGGTGTATAATTACTTCAGGAATCCAACTAAGGAAACCTCTAGGTGTTCCACTGTTTCAGCACATGGAAAAAATAATAATTAAAAGTATCTATTAATGTTAAAATCATTTGCATAAATCAGAAATGTAAACTAGGTAAATAGATGCCGTATATATCGGATATATTTACATATCTCGTTTTGTTTTATAGGTTGTGGAACAGTGGCATGGAATGTAGTGCTACTTTCATAGAAATGTTGGGTCCTCAGTTTGATTTTGGACTAACATGCTTTCTGTATGGTGTTTGCACTGGTCTTCTCATGTACGTGTGAGATTTTTGCAGGTACTTCTGTTTCTTTCTACCTCCCAAATCCACGCTGATTAGGTTGTTCGTCATATCTAAATCTTACATACAGTAAGCGGGTTTGTGTCTGTATGAGATTGTATTTTGTCTAGGGTGCATCACCCTGTTTCTTCCAGGACTCGCCAGTATTTAGCAGCTTTCTGATGTGAACAGATCATGAATAACTTCTGTATACTGCATGTGCTTTCTAATGAGTGATGTTTAAGATTTTACCTCTAGTGTAATTAACAGACCGTTGCTAAACTCAGGCATTTACCAGGTTGGTTAACTATGCAGATTTCAGCATCTCTTTGTCAGCTGGACAACAAAAATTGACATATTAGAGAGTCCTTAGTCTGTTATATTGGGGAATACACATACAGTACAAGTAAATTGGGAGTACAGAAGTGTAGAGGTGGTCATATTCTGTAATTGTGAATGTTGCCCCTAAAGTTTAGTCCAGACACTTACGGTTTTGTTGAAATTAAATTTTAAAACAATGTATGTAATGTTTACATGTCATAATCTAGTACTATGAATGATTTTACCTAATCTTCGTAGGATCTTACAATAAGAATTCAAAAAGCCAACGTCATAACAAATAAAAACACACACAGAGAAAACACAAGGACTTAAGATACTGAAATTGTGGAATACAATTTCTTCTACTAAAATAAGCTATGAACAGTCCATGGGCTGGTTCTTACAACTACCAGAAAGAACCTTAGGGTATGCTGATTTTTTTTAAAAAAGTGTATTAATGCAACTCAAATACCTTGTATTCTCACATGTTTTAAAGAGGTTACGCTCAACAAGGGGATTAATAGCCAAGACCCAGATAAAGTTATCAACAATTTCAAATTAGGTGGGTTTTGGAACCCACCCAACAATGGAATGTCATCAAAAACTTTCGGGTAAAGTAAGAATTTGGTTGCTTTTCTGTTGCTGCTTCAGTGTTGTGGAACAACCTTCTTGAGACTTGATGAGAGAACTTCTTTAATTCTCTTCAAATTTAAACTTAAAACTTACCTTTTTTCCAAGGTCTCCTTGCGTTTCGTCAATCTGAAAAAAACCTTTGGATTATTCATGATGTACAGCGTCCTTAAGTTTGGAAAGGTGCTTTGTAAATAAGAATATTATTATTGTTATTATTACTACTACTAATAATAATAATAATATGAATTCCGTCATTTTCAGTAGAGTCCTACAAACAGATAACAAAGACTTTGCTTTGAAAAAAATTATGGCTGACAAAGAGCAGTGGTATTCAGACACTATCCAGTGAGAAGAAAACAACACTGTTCACCAAAAAAAATTGTACTGTATGATCAGCATGATAAAAAGTGGTGTGTGCAATGTATTGTAAACGGTCACACTTTTGAAGGTGCTAGATGTAAAAAAAAAACTGATCAGCCATGTTACTGAAGCACGTTTGTTAGGATATGTCAGGGAATTAATGAGCTCACTGACTTAAGTTTTTAGGAGGAGTGCATTTTCTAGTTAAAAATGCACGCTGACTGTGTCAAGGGGTTCAGATTGCAAACGAAAGCTTAAGTAGGAGGAATTTCCAAGGAAACTCTCCTTGAACTTGTTCAGGAAAGTTGTCATAGTCTTTAAAAATCCTCTTATTAAGAAAAATATTTTCTATACACACAGCTGCTTGGTTCATTAAATATAAGTAGCTTACCCATAACTGATGACATTGAAATTGTCAAAACATTTGTGTCACAAATATATTAACATGGCATCTGTGATAATGAATAATGGTGTAGCCTGATTTACTAAATAGCTTGTTTTGTCAATAGCTTATATGATGTGTGTGTCAGTATTGTCAGTAGAAAACATTCCAATTAGTTTATCAGCAATTTACCGTTGTGAGCAGCTCTTGTTTCCTCAACTAATGAGTGAATAAATAAACACCTTGCTAAAGAGCTTTGCGACAAGCACTCATATTTCATGAAGTCGCTAATCACATGAAAAAACCTTTGGTATTCCATCCATCATCACATCCTTAGCTGCAAACATCTCTAAATTCACCCCAGTAAATGGAGAACAGATATTTCCAAAGCTAATGAAAGTGTCGGTTTGACTAGGCTGACAATTAAAACTCAAAAGAAACTGCTTTGGTGGTAATAGGGTAAGAGAGAGTTCCTTGTAACACTACAGTATCTGCAACACAAATTTTACTTAGACTCATATTTGAATTATCTTTCATGCAGTCACTATTCAAATTAGGAACTCTTTGCTTAGATTGAATAGAAGTAGCACTTAAAAAAACAGTAAATTAAGTCTGCAGAAATAATGAGCCAGCTGAGAATTAGATAGTGCTTTTTTGAGTAAATACAACATTCACCCTCTGGACCTTTCTAACAATCAGTGTAGGAGGACACTGTTGTGAAAACCATAAAACACATAGCCACAACTGTGAGGTTTATTTGACTGCCGGTGAAAATGTGGCATGCAGTCCTATTATGCTTGCCATCTGGAATGTAGAATTACCCACAGGACTGGCATGTGTTTTTTAAGGCAGACACACGCTGACTTTTTCCCTTAATTTGCTAAACAAATGAGGTCACTTCAGGAAACAAGCATTTATTTAAAACTGCAAGGATATGTCACCCTTGTCAAATGCTATTGTATCTGTTTCATTAAAAAAGAAGCTCTGCACTGGCATCTTCAATAAAACATATGTTTGGTGAAACTCTATCAAATACAAAGATACGTTTTTTTTTTCTCATTTTTAATACAGAAGACATTAACCTGACAGGCTCCTTTAATATAAGGCCCAAGGTATTTGTGAAGCAGACAGACATTGAAAACACTCTTCTCCTCTCAAGAATAAGGAATGTTTATTTAAATAAACTCTTGAGAGACCGAAACCCTGCAATCTAGTTTGTCTGGGTTCTTGTTTTTAAATTTTACAAGGATATATTGAAGGAAACGGATTTTGCCCATTTAAATGTTTTGTGATTCACCTTACTTTTAAAAGGTGAAGAAGTGAATAACCTGAGTTTTGTTAATGATGATGACCTACAGTATACCTAAGCAAAAGCAGATGAGAATTTAGGGTATGCGGAAACATACTACGAGAGTATTTGAAGTCCAAGTTAAGTGTGAAGATAGATATTGTATGAGGCTAAGATAAAATACTGAAATGACACCTGCTGTAGTTGTCCTTACTACTAATGAATGTCTGTTCAAACAGGAAAGGGGCTAAATGGCATTGCAAGATGGAACATTTTATGGAATTTTCTTAGTACATGAGGTTAATGGGAGGGAAATGGGGGATGGACTAATCCATTCACCCAATTGCTTTTGTTTTTCAGACAGACCATTAGAATTTGTCCATGGCTCTTCCTTGGGTTCTGAAATTACCCTCTAATTACCATCTGTGTAAGGATTGCTGGCTTTAAAGAATGTCTATTTTGCTCAAAGTGAATTGTTTTCAGACGTTTTTTGTGATGTCATCTGAGGTTAGATATTACCAATAAACATATTCTACCAAGTGGTTTTATAACACAAAAACCTCAGACAAACTTATATTTAGGTATTTAAAACTGAAGCATGATATACAGCTGTTTTTCAAGTATATTTTGAACAACATTACTGGTAGGAGTGCAGTAACAAAGAAACTAAGATTATAATAACCCCATACTCTTGAGGCAGTACATCAATCATTGTTGTATATAAGAGTCTTAGTATCTGGACAAAGTAGGTAAATATATACAGTAATTTAAAATGAGATCCTCAAAAACAAATAAACAAATAAATATAAAAAACAAATAAAACTAAACCTTATAAACAACTCAAATATTCTGAAAGTCAAGGCTGCAAAGAACCTACTTATAATTTGTGTTGATAAAGCCACAAATGTGCCAGAGAATGTATTCTGTGCCTGATTGAAAACATTCAAAGCAATCCCAAGAATCATTTATAGCAATATAAAGGGATGGCCAGCTCTTGTGAATGTAGTGATGCAAGAATTCCCTGATCTAGCCAGAGGCAGTGCATAATTCATGGTTATTTTAGAAGAATAAGTGCTTCAATTTACAGTTCATATTTCTACTTTCAATACAACTGCCTGATGGCTGTCCAGAGAAAGGAGTTTTGACATGCTTTCACCTGAAAGCAGTTAACCGATGATAACCTGTTTCTTTCCAAGGAGTATTGTAATAATAGACTGCTCAGGCTTGCACTTTCTATCCTTTTTATTCCTTTTATGGATTATGAATTAACTTGGGAAGCAGAAGAATCATTCTATTCAAACAGGAGGTAAAACTGCAAGGAGAATTTATCTACAATCTCTTATACTGCAACAATAGTTAAATTGATTAATGAAGGGTAATGAGGGAAATTTATTTTGTTATTTTTTTGTTCTCACTTATTTAGTTGACATTCCCTTTTCTATAGCATGAGAAGCAAATCAATCAACAGTGTAAAGGTAAGTTATAAAAATCTGTGTTATACTAATGAATATCTGTTTTACTCAGAAGCTGGGAATGGCTTAGATTGCTTAACGATTCATAGAATTTGCCACAGGTTTGCTCCTTTAGGTTGAATTATATTTTATAGGTTTGAATTTGCCACCTTCATGCTGTTACAGAATTAGGTTTCAGATAATGAGAAACAAAATTTGCAGAAAGCACTATATTTTAAACTGTTCATCACAATACATTCAAAGCTTAACTTATCCAGGATTATGCTGCCATCAGTTAATTGAGCAGAACTGCGATTTAAGCACAAGTAACTTGATCTCTTTTTCAGTTGTGCAAGTAAAGCTTACTGCTGATGGTAACCTACATTTTTAACCGCAAATGGAATTTTGTAAGGGTAAAATCTGTTTTAAGGACATCTATTACGATAGGTCTAATAATGTTCCATTGTTTAGACAAAGCAAACTTGTGTGCCATGCTTTCTCTGAGAGTAAAGTTAAGCAATTATAGAAAAATTGCGTACATTCTCAATTCTGGAAAAAATCAACTCATAATTTAATGGCATCCAATTAATTACATTCTAAAATAGATCTTAAAAAGCGGTGTTTGTCATTCATGATGCCTGATGATCTTGACAGGAAGGAACTCATGATAAATGTCGATGACAGCCTTATTTTAGTTATTCTGTTGCTTTTTCATGTGTTTTTTTGTTCATTCTTTTCAGCCTTGGATTTTTCCATAAAGATCCTTAAAATATAAAGGAGCGATGCTTCCCAATGGAATAAAACTGATATTTTTGCTAGGAGTGCTCTGACATTTGATATGTTTTACAGTATGTGTTTTAAAAGCCACAGTGGTTCCACCTGTAATTTAAATTCGACGTTGGGTTTTTAACAGTCGCGACACCACTCCTGGCTGAAGAAACGTGACAGGCAGAGCAGAGATTTATTACATCCAGCATTTCCGCAGAGCTGGCCATTCGTTTCCGGTGTCTCTGAGGATGGGTTCTGATGGATGATGCTTCATGCACAAGGGCTGGGTTTTTGTTGCTCTCAGCAGCTTTTGCATAGGCATGAAGGCACTGACAGAGAACGATGCAAAGGAATAAAACCTGGTGTGAGAAGCCAAAAAACAAAACAAAAAAAAATCAGAGCTGCAAGGTAAAAATTCTTTTCCCTCATCGGCTGAAGCATACAGTAAGTGAAAACCAGTGCATCAAAGGGAATGCTTCTCTGTTTGCTTCCCTCCACTTTTCCTCAAAAGGTTAGTGGAAGTGTTTTTTTTTTTGTTGGAATCCAGCTGTCGTGGACTGCCAAAGATCCAAAATATGCCAAGTTTTTCAGGGAAAGACAAAACACTGAGCAGTTTAATTGAGAAAACCTAAATTAGTTGTAATCTCTTGTATTCCATCCATGTCTTACACTCATGCAGCTGTGTGAGACACTGGCATGTTATCAATGCTGATTTTCACCCCAGAGACAATAGCAGAATCAGCTCCAAGGCCTGGCAATATAACCTGTACCTTTATCTCTATGACTCACAGCCCCCTACTCTCCTGTAGTAAAGAAATAACATCACTGTAGCAGCACTAAGTGGCTTTGCAATGACAACAAAAGATAGTAAATATGGTTTGTGCAAGGAGACAAAATGCATATACTGTAGTAGAATGGGATCACCTTTATTTAAAAATAATAAATTATAGTAATAATCATTGAAGAGTAGATCTTTGGATTCCCTGACTTGGTAAGGAGAGTGGCAATTCAGTTTCCTGGACATTTGCTTCCTTGAAGTAAAGTCACTTTATCCTTTTCATTCTTATCACCTATAAAGTGATGAATATACAGTAGGCAAATTCCTCAACTCACGCTTAGAAAAAAAAATACTTAGATACACCCTGGAGACTTGTGGTAAGTGTGACTAGGTCTGTTTTGGAAGCTGATGCCCATTTTTCTTATTATAGTATAATATACAGTAGACTAGTGCTGCTCAGTCACTTGCCAACATTCTTGTCTTTCAGTGGTGCTGGCTTTAACTGGTCCTGTTCTTATCGGACTGGCAGACAGCATTTCCCTTGGTGAACTGTACAGTGTGCTAAACAAACACGCTTGAAAGCTTGAATCCCAACACCGCGTTTATTGTTATGGGGGACTTTAACTGCTGCAACCTAGGGGACGTTTTGCCAACACTTTTACCAGCACGTTGCCATGGTGACCCAAGGCTATAACACCCTCGACCACCGTTACACAACCATTGAAGGAGCGTATCACACCGTGCTCCGACCACACTGTGGGGAAATCAGACCACACTTCCGTCTTGCTTCCATATTGTTACTGTATATTCACCCTGGCCACAATCTGTTTTCACCCCTGGGTTCCGGTAGGAGGTATCGCAGTATGAGAACACTGACCAATAGATTCAAAAACAGTTTCTTCCCCCAAGCAGTCCGCATCCTAAACAGCTCAAATTAGGACCTGCACATATTAGCACCTGGACTTTAAGGTACTGCACCGTTTGCACCATGTCTGCTTGGCTGTATTATAACGTCTTTTGTCTACATTTATTGTCCATGTCTGTTTGTCATTTGTGCCTATTTTTTTTCTCTAATGTTACTGGGTGCAGCTGAACGCATAAGCATTCCAATACACTTGTTGTACTGTATATGGCAAATATCGAAATCCTGATTCCTGGGTCTCAAAATCCCCCATGGCCTCAGTCAATCATAGTGTACCACAGGGCTTGGTCTTGGGCCCATTACGTTTTATTATTTATACAGGTACAGTATGCTTAATCTTACTCAGATTGTAGAAATATTACAGTACCTGCATTAGGTAATTTTCATCAATGTCTGACGATGAGTGCTTAATTCATGCATTTATAACACCAAGAGTTAAGTACTGAATTATTATTAATAGAAGTAGTATTTAGTAATAATAAGACAAATATTTTCTATCTTGTAGACACAACCCATGCTATTGAAAATTAATTTTGTTAGGGATTTTATCCACTGTGGCCAATGATGATGCTTAAATCTAAAGAGACTTCTATCTGTTTAACTGGGCATTTAACCGGAGAATTCTGAGAAAAGTACTGTACCTTGCTCCTGGATATACAGTAGCAGCAGTGTCTTCCCAGTATTGTATTGTACATTGTTTTTCTAGTTATAGGTTCAGACCTTACGGACACCTTTTTAAACCTTTATTTATGCAAATTAAATGTCAAGAAATTCTTTTATTATACTAAGTTGGAGAGTATCCATTTAATATACAGTATAAAGCAGGACATTTACAGTATTGGAGCCATTTGAATGAAGCGCTGTGCTCAAGGGTACAACTGTAGCATCACATCCAGGATTTGTATCCATGACTCTTTCACAGAGCCCTAACCAGTAAGCCATTTTTCTGCTTTTTTTAAAAACTTAATTAGTGAATTACAGACAAGTGTTCCTAAACTTTAGAAATAAGTGACCTACAACACTCACTGAATTTGGGCTCTCTGAGAGGACCAGAGGTGAAGACCCCTATTCTGAATAATGCAACAACAGAACCTTCTTTAATTTTGTTCAGTTGGAAAAAGAACAAAAACTGATTTTATAGAGTTTAATCTCAGTGGAGCTAGAAAAATGAAAACAGCCTGGCTTTTTCAGCAATATTCAATGACTGGGAAAATCTAATTTTCTCAAGATCCGGTGGAATTTATTATTATTTTTAATTAATTTTGAAGTAGAACACAAGTAATTAAAAAGCCAACTGGTTCAGGTCCCTTTAGATAAGAGCATTTGATTTGCATGATATTCCCATGCAGGGTAATAGTGGTAGGACTGGGACTAAGGGAATGCAAAGCATAAATTGCAAAATATAAATGTAATCAAGTCCACTTTATATTCTGGTACAATGATTAACCTTTAAAATGCTAAGCAACACACTCTTTTAGCCAGTATTGTCTAAAAAGACAGACTCTGTTCTGTCTTATGTTCCAGAAGAGTTCTTGATGACTAATTATAGTTAACACAATTAATAAATTACCTAATTAAAATATGTTTTGTTTTCATATATTAAAGTAATATATTTCAGATATCTATTATAGTTAAAGTAATGTGAAAACACCCTCTCTTTAAAAGTTGAAGACATCAATATAGTTTTAATTAACCAAGTAATTAGTTAAATTAAAAAAACAGAGCTTACCTAGAAGAAAACAAGAAGGTACTTTTCTGTCCATAAACTGTGGGGAAACACAGGATTCTGCTCTGGTTAACCAGAGAGAGAAGGAATAAAAAATCTACCCTATGCTAGATGGGTAAAATAAATTTCTCCCATTCTTATGAGTAGAATTAGACAGCTGATTAATTAGATGGGAAGGTTCTTAACTTGTGGCCTGATATCTGCAAGACTACAAGTACAGTACCTGCAGTACAGTACATATTATTCATGTTTTCTTAAAGGGCTTAAACTTTTGCTCCAATTCCAAAAAAATTGGATTTCATCACTGGTCATTAAATTATCTCAGGTCTGTTGCTGTTTTAAATATCTTATGCTGCTCTTATAAAGCCTGTTATTAAGACTGTAGTGCTTGCATCATCACCTCTGCTCTGTGTATATCTTTTTGAATGAGTGATGGTATAAGATGTAAAACAATTTCATAGCTGCAAGCATCTCTAAATTTGCCCCTGTAAATTAGGAACAGATATTTCCAAAGCTAATGAAAGTGTTTTATGTTTTTATTAACTTTGACAAACATGAGAGACCAAAGATACCACTTGAGTGGTACCCAGTTAAGAAAGAATTTGCTCTTTGCAGTATCATTATCTGTATACATTTTACTTAAATCCTCAATCATCCTTTCCCAGGACACTCGTCACTGCCAACATGTTTAGGCACTGTGAGCGAGTGTGGTGCTGTAGGGTCAGACAGATGGCTTCTGCAGACATTTGGTACCTGATCAATGGAGGAAAACAGGAAACTCAGACTTAAGAGATGTGCCGCTTTCTAGACTATAGACCTTATGCCCTCTTATGTACTGCACCAGTAAAAAAAAAAGGAAGTAAATGGCCAATAATCTGGTCACTAAGGAATGAGTTGTTTGAACTAGTTGAGGAAAAAGAGCCAGTAAGAAGCTGAGCTAACCAGAATTATTTAAGAAGGTAAAAGTGAAGACTTTAGCTAGAGGATTCCAAGTGGTAGTTTTGTATCTCTCCCCCCTTTTATTGTAAATAAAGATCACTATTTTAGCTTATACTGTAGATGTATAGGTGTGTTTCTGTTGCCTGAAACATACAGTACCCGTTTAATATTCTGCTGCTGTACCATATTGCTTTTCCACATTCTTCTTACAGCACATACTGTATATAGACCAACACAGAATACTAGGGTTTACTTGCCCTAGTATATGACATTGAGTGTGCACAAGGAGAACCAAATGCCGGAGCTGCACACATCATTTATTCAAGAACATGAGTTGGTTTTGACGAGAAGTGTAGAAACTGATTCTTTAGAACAGTGCTTATGCAATCATTTCCCAATTTATTCCATAAGACATGTCTATTATACAATCAAGTTAATTTGAAGGAAAATGAGAAATGGTAGAAAATTAAACAAATTCTTAATGCAATGCAAAAAATCCAAAAATATTTCTGTGGGGAGACATTTTAGAAAAGAAAAAAAAAATGTTTGGATGTCTTTTTCAGGAAGATTAGTATTCTTCCTGGTCTGTTAGAGCTACGTCACACTACGATCTCCAAGTGACAGGTCCACCAGGGTTACTTTACAGACCATTTATAAAACGCATACCTTTTTGTCATGTTGCCAGCAGTTTGTTCCTGAAAAAAGGTTTTGTGAAAAATGTAAGTTGTCGTGCTGTCAGAACCTCTTAACATTACTATCCAGTTTCCAGCTCTATCAATATTCTGAACCTACACTTTTACAGCATACATGCCCTTGTTCTGTAGCTTGTTCTTGGATATAGTATTGCCAAGGTTATACCCACTGAGTTCACTCAACAGTTCATACTTCCCAGGAATTCCAGAATAATCTGTAGGTTCTGCCTAGCTCGCAAAATATAACCACTGTCTGGGATTGTTGATCAGACTTTTATGTCAATTGATCTCTGAATGACTTAATTTAGGATGTAAAAACTTAGTTTTAATCTTGCCTTTGTCCAGATTAAAAACTTAAAATTGTTTAATGGAATGTTTCCAGTTTTTAAAAAGATGAAGATGTTCATCAGTCTATTACTGCAGCTCTCTTGGTAAGCTGATTTTCATTAATGTTTAAAAGCTGAGTCTGTTGTTGCGATTTAATCCTACAGTAGCTGTTTTCTGGTTTTCAGAAAGTCAATAGATTTCCATGAAGATGTTTTACAATGGGCAAATATTTTAGCTTTTGTTAGTGAAGTTTAATGCTAAATTGTGTATTTTATGTTGGGAATGCAAAGAAATTTCCTGTCCAAAAGGCCAACAGTGCATTTGTGATAAAGCAAGATTTTTTTTCACATTTTATCAGACACTGCCCACAAAAAATTATTCTCCAAGCAAAGACAGAATTGTACATACAGTATTGTACTTTAGGACTTCATAAAACAACTGGATTTTCTTGTTTTGATTACACCTTCACTAAATTAAGAGAAATATCAATTAAAAATACAGTAAAAATAAATGTATAAAGGATTATTTTTCAGGATCTTTATATTGTAGTTAGACAGAACAATATTTCTGTTTTTTTATATTTTTTATATTTCTATATCACTGTGATGCATAATGAAGTCTAATGAGAAAAAATAATCTATTTTAGTGGATAATACTGTAGGTTTCTTCTGATTTGCATTAAAAAGCAGAGTTAGGAGAAAGATCCTTTCAATTTGTCAGTCCATTATGAGTACAAAAAAAGCATTTGTTCAGGTGAGGGCTTCACAAGATGGATCCAAGTACAGATGTACAGTACTGTATAGGCCACAAACTGAGATCAAGAGCATGTACTGGTTCCCCTCATTATGATATGTGGCACTAGAGGAAGGGACAATTTAAATAGCTAATGAACAACTTTGTCAGCAACTCTTCAGCAGATGCAAGAAATACCTGGCAAAAACCCAACTGAACCCGGGGACAACATGCAAACTCCAAAACATAAAACATTCAGGCCTAAAACACAACACTGCAGCACTGTGTGTGCTAACTCAATGCCCTCTTCTAAAGTAGCAGTTGAAAAAGTTAATTATCTCATCATCAGATCAGTGTTGCTGTCTGTATCCATTGTTCCACTTTACAGCAAATTCAGCCAATTTAAGCTTGCTTTATTTGTTTTTGCCACCCAATTTGCTCTCCTTTTTTGCCTTTCACAGCCAAGGTTTCAAAGTGGTAGTTGAATCTTTTTTCATTATATGCTAAGGTGATTAGTAAAATTGATTAATGGCTGTGGCCCCATGTCCAAAAAAAAATGACAAATGAAAATTACTTTTGTGTTGATGTCTTCCGGGCTTCATGTTCAACATTGAAAGAAAAAGCTTTTGAGAATTTAAACAAATAGCAATATGGTGTCTTTTTCAATATTGATGATTTTAAATTGCTTATTCTATAGAACCAGTATGTGTTTTTATTCTTATGGGGAAAGTTTAAAAGTCCAATAATAAATCAAAAACACACTTTAAGTTGGTAAGATGCTGACCAATGGAATTTCATGAATAATAAAGTTTTATAAACCAGAATATATGTAATTCAGTTTACTCCTTTTGGTTATAATTGGTTGAATCAAGATTTTGGAACCAAATTTGTCAGGCTTGCTCTTGGTGGACATGTGTGGAGCAATCCACCACCACACTCATTCAAGGCCCCTCAGGACAATTCCGGATCACCCAGACGGCATCTTGTACCTCCAGCAACCTTATTTACTGTATCTCTTGCAGTAAATGCCCAGCCATCTACATTGCAGAAACAGGAAGGAGACTCGGAGACCGCTTCAGAGAACACGTCAGGGCTGTGAAGATTAAAGATCTCTCCAAACCCATCGTTTCTCATTTCACCTCTGATGGCCACGACCACTCTAATCTCTCCGTCTGTGTTCTCAAAGACGGTTTTCCGAACTCATACATCAGAAAGACCACCGAAACTAAAATTGTTCTACAGCTAGGATCACACATTCTCCCTTCTCTTAATGACAGACTACTGTTCTTTTAAATTTTCTCCATTCATTGGAAGTTTCATTTCACACCTCTCTGCACCCATTCTGACTTCACACCTCTTGATTGGCCTCTCTTTCTGTCCCCTGCTCCCGCCTCTCACTCCTCCTCCCTCCCAACCTTTGTTTTCACGCTACTTTACCTTTGCCTACTGCCCTGTCTCTCTCACACCTGAAGAAGGCTCCACGGCCGAAACATTGTGTTCTCTTTCTTCTTTTTTTCAGCATGGAATAAACCTATTACTTGTTCCTTTGCAGCCTACGCATGCTGACGCAGCTACCCACCTGAACTATGTGTGGAGCAAGCTTGCATGTACTCACTAGTCAGTCTATACCAGAAACGTGTTCTGACAGAACACCTGTATCACCTGTGGGCAATTTAGTCCCATGCCCACCTCAGGGTGCAGGATATTTAAGGTCTGCTTTCACGATACTCAGTGCTGTGATGCACATGGCTTATGGCTCTATGACTATGACTCTACTCAGGCCCTCCCTGTATTCCTAGTTCTCTCTCTGTTGTGCTGTGTCTGGGAAATTCAACCTTCGCTTTGCTCTGACCAATATGTTTGGATTTGCCCTATACGTTTTGGGTCTCTGTGTTTCCTGTGCTACAGATTTTGCCTGCTTGTCTTGACTATGATTCTAGAATCCCCTTGTGCTTTTGCTGTTTCTCTGTGGTTTTGGACCACATTTGCATCTGACCATAAATCTGGACTGTGTTTACCTGCATCAAATTCTGCTTGTGTCCCAAGCCTGCTAGTAGACCACACTGCCTGCAGCTTCACTTATTTTATTTTGCTCTCATCATACTGTACATGTTGGTTTACCTTCTGACTCAGATCACTGCTTAGTCTCCCCTCAAGGAGAAGATATGACAAAATGTGCCTTCATCAAGATTATTTTAAACCAAAACAGCTCTGGAATTTAAGCTTTTGAGAGTTATTTCAAATTTCTTTCTGTCAGTGACTTCAAGTCTAGTTATCACTAGAATATAAAATTGAAACTGTTTAAGAACACCTGTGTGGACGGTTGTGAGAATGAACTCTGCTCATGAACATATCTCCCGAAGAGACTCTTTATTGTGTGCTTCATGTCTCTATTTTTTTTTTTTTATGGGAGACCAACTGAAACAAATTGGTTGCTGGGATGGTACAAATAAGCCAGGTTTAATGGAGCAACTGTTCCTCTGAGTTGTCCTTCCTGGTTTGTATTGTTGCTTAAGGGCAATTGAGCAGGCAAATGCAACACATAGCTATTTAGGTTACACCTATTTTTCAATAAAAATCCTTGTGCTTTCTGTCAGGGTGTGTTTAGATTTGAACAGTTTTCACATGCACTCTTTGCAAGCAGCAAAATTACCTGTTGTAACATCTGGAGCCCAACTTCTTTTATTGCACTATTGTAAAGACAGAAGGAGATGCAGTTTATCTATGTTGTTAGCAATGCATTGCAAGGATATTTTGACTGCCAGAACCACTTGCAATAATTGCCAGAGGTGAAGCAGCTCAACCTTCCATCTCATGATGCACTATATACGGTATGTACCTTTTTGAAAGCTGGAAATAAAATGGGAGAAACCCATTGGAATTCAAGACTCACATTTCATAAATAGGTTTCCATCAGTATACAGTAACTGTGTTATTATGGAAAAAGAGAAAAACTGCCTGAAAACTTCTGACAATGATGCAGATTGGCAGAAACTTAATTTGCAAAGCGTAAGGTTAAAATTAAATTTGCATTTTTGAATTTCAAGTCAAGACCCCTTGACAGCTGCATATCTTCTAAAAGCGAAAAGTATCGCTGTTTAACTTTTCAAAATGCAGAAAGGAAAAAGAAACATGGCAATTTACTATTTGTGTCTATACTGAAGTTTACTAGGGAGATCAGTTCCTGCTCATGGTTTTTTGAATCAGAGCTGTAGCTGGGGGCTTGAACTTATAAAGATTGAGCATTGAAATTATATTATGCTTGTGCCAATTTCTTTCTCAATTTCCCTGTGGAGGCTGGACTTTAGCCCAGGTAGAAATATTGGTACAGTGCAGAAAATGGACACAATTCTCTTGACAAGTCAACTGTTAAAATACTTTTTCTAGCCTTGATGTTGCAAAGCTCTAATATATCAGAAATAGATATCTAGACCAATGATTTAAAAAAACATATTTTTAGTTATAAACTGAGTCTATTGTGATAGCTATTCTTAACCTTGTTTTGCATAACTACAAACTAAAACTAATAAGTATCAACAATAAATCATAAACTGGGAGTTGGGATAAGTCATAAACTAAAAAGGATGGCAAAAATACTGTATAATCAATGCCCGAGATCAATTAGAACTAGAATTCTACCAGCTGAACTAAGAATAACATATAGTGGCACCCCATTGCCAGCATGTATTGGGTTTGACTTGACAAAAAGATGTTATGTACTCAGGATTTTGAGGTGTACTAAGAAATGTTTTATTTCACAAGAGTTAAATGTATCTATATTTGGGTTTCAGTTCATGGAGTGTTCAGCATAGAAAAATTTAGCTTTACTGGCCTCGGCTGTAGGACAATAATGCTGGGACTCCCATGCAGAGTGAGTTGTTAATGCAAAGTGAAGATGGGCTAAAGAAAGGATACCCATTGTTTTTTTATTATTATTTTCTTAGCCTAGTGATAATATCCATTGTCAGCACAGGAGTGTTCCACTAACCAGAGTGTTCAAGACTTCCTAAACGGTCATCAACAGGTATACATTTCCAACATTTATTCACAATATCTTAAATATACAGTATAAATCTGATGATTATTCCTTGCCAGTATATATTAATATATATTATTTATTATACATTTACTAATTAAGATGCTGCTTATTTCCAAGGATGTTTTACACAGACACCAATAGAGACATGCATATACTCACACCTAGGGCCAGTTTTCCCAGAAGCCAATTAACTTACCAGTGTTTGTATTATAGGAGGAAGCTGGACCACCTGCAGGAAACCCACATGAAAATGGGAATAACATACAGTACTGTACATACTCGATACAGACCACACCCCAGGTCCAGAAATGAACCCACAGCCCCAGTGCTATTAGGCTGCAATGCTAACCACTGTGCCACCATGACAAGATCATGTCCCTATTCATTTTTTTCTTATTTTCAAAATGGATTTGTTTAATTTGAAGCTAAAAGGTTTCCACATTGAGTTGTCATAGCTATGAAATATTGCCAAAGCTAATCATCAATGAGCTAGAGTGTCTGCATTAGCTGTTGTGCATTGAGTTGTTGCTACAGTAGGTGAGCTGTCTCGGATCTAATTATTAATATAACTGTAGTATACTGTATAAGGATGTATTTCCCATTCACAGATGACTAAATAAAAACATATAGTACATACTGTAGTACAATGCAGAATTGTCTAGCAAATAAAAATACACTGACACATTAGATAGTGAAGTAAAAATACAGGATCGTAATACTGTATTGAGGAACAGCCAACACAACAGTTCAACCAAAGTTGTCAGCAGTCAGTAAATTATGAGTACAATGCTGGTTGTAATGGTTTAGAGGTCACAGGCATGAAGTGTTTGACAACCAGGAAGCTTTCATGTGGCTAGTTCCAGAGGAAGATAACAGAGGAAACATAGGAAACCCAATAAATGGTAAAGCCAGGGAATGGCTCAATAGCTACAGGGGATAAACAACCTGAGTCCCTTTAACCTGTCCTTAGCCTTTAGTGCTCTGTTCCAACTTGAAACATTTTAATTTAAAGAGGGTTAACATACAGCTGATCTAAAGCAGAGGATGCTTTAAAGGGTGCACTTAGGAGTATGTTATTTTGGCAGCTGACAGACAGTTATTTTTATCATCATAGGGAGGACAGAACTTGTCCTGATGTACTGTATTTAAATAACAATGACGAAAGCAACCTCGCCTTATACAGTACATGGGTGGTATTATTAACTCTGAGGTCATTGTTGTTGCCTGAGAATTGGAAACAAGGAAACATTTTGAAAGACATTGAAATTTTTTAGTTCAAAACCTTGATCATGCTATGGTACTAAATTTTTGCAATTACAGTTATTATTGCTGTTGTTTATAATTGAACCATTACTTCTGTAGCTGTAAAAGAAAAACATAGGTAAAGCATGAAGGCATATTGAATATATTTGGCTGGGCTGTTTAGAGTACTGCAGATGAGTTTGGCATTTCCTAGGCTTGTTTAAGATGACCTTGAAATTACAAGTTTTTACGTCCACAAATCTTGTACCTTGGTATAGAAATTACTAATCTAAATCCTGTTGTCTGTTTTGGGTGCTGTAATATCCATTCAGTGCTGAATATATATGTTCGTTGCTTGAAGTTCACTTTGGAGTAAAGTATCCTGCAGTTGTGTGCAGTATTACAAATGTAAGTATGTGCATTGATATTCATGAACTGGAGAAAGTGAACTTAATCGAAATATATGGTTCGTTATCAAAATAAAATATGAGCTTTTATTGGTTGTCAAAGCTGATTTCCTCCTCAGATCAATTATCGACTAACAACCAAAAGAGTTAGATGGGTCAAACAATTGCCTCTTATTTGTAATCTGACTTACCTTGTTCTTATGGATGCTGAATCGGGTGAGCTGCAAGTGACAATGAACTGTATGGGGGGGGGTTTCTTGTCACCTGTATTTACTGTATACTAGACATGCAGAAGAGCTTCATCCTTTCCCCTGAACTTCATTTAAGAACACTAATTACAGTATCAACCCAGTGCTTGATTATAGCTTTATTATCTGGAGGCTTTGGACTTTCACTAAACAAAAATGACCCCCATTAATTATTTTCACAATTAACAAACAGTAAAAACATTTTTACAATGTGCGTTTTTCCCGTTACCAGAAAAACCAAACACAACCAACAAAGACAAACAAGTCAGCTTATGGCTCAAAGATATCCATGCATTTTCTAACTGTTTTATTCAATACATGGTTGCAGGAGAGCTGGAGCCCAGTCCAGTAAGCAACAGGTGCAAGGCAGATACAGTATATGCCAGTCCATTGCAGAACACTCACAGACATAAACACTCACACACTCACACCAGGGCCAGTTTTTTCCCAGAAGCCACTTAAGCTCCCGGTACATGATTGGTCTTTGGTAGGAAAGCAGAGCAGAGAAAACCCATGCACACATGGGGAGAACATACAAATTCCATCCAGCTAGCACCCCAGAAATTGAACCCAGGGCCCCAGCTCTCCAAAGCAGTAATGCTAACCACTACTTCATTGTGCCACCCAGTTTATATATATATAAATGAAACTTACAGTATAATGGAAAAGAAGAACACTGTATTCTGAATATGTTGTGTTCTTCTGTGAAGAATATTATTAATTAGATTGAGTATTTAATAGTGACATGCTGTATCGGTAAAGAACTGATTGTTTTACCTGCCTCTCAGTTATTTACTAGGATTCAAAAATCACATATTAAATATTTATTTGTACATGAACTTCAGTTTAAAATATATTATTGCCCAAGAAAAATGATGACTGCATATACCTCATAGTTTTTTCAAGTGTAAACCAGTCTATCATACATAAAACGCGAAGTACCATGGAAAGGTTTATTATTTATGAGTTGCTATGTACAATATTCCCCCTTCTGCCATTTGTCTTCAGTAGCTACCCCCAAATGCCCAGCAGTGATATATAAGAACATAAAATATCTCACCACATGAAAAATGAAATTGTCATTGTTTATCAATGTTGTCAATACAAGAGATTCACTCTAATTACAGCAATTTATAGCTGTGACCTACCCCTTTGTATTCATTTTATACTCATTCCTCCCAGTATTGAGAACAATAGCATTTGGATAAAAAGCAATGTGGAATGGATTTGTGAAGAGTACAGGGGTAGAAAAGTAAACAGAAATTTGATTCCTTACTTTTTTCAACACAACTCTTTAAAAAAAAGGGATGATGTATTTCTCATTTTTGTTGTATCAGTATTATGAGAAGCTGGTAAACTCTGCATAACAAAAGATTCATTACAATAAATCTTCACTATTAAGCGACACAGTAAGTCTTTTGAATGTTTATTGGTACCTGCGTTTCAGAATGTGAAAATGGAATAACATAAGTGGTTTATCTCATAACAACTTCACTACAAGGTCATCTCTAATGTGATCTTTGTTCAGTTTTGTTGGATCAGGAAGATGCTGCAGTAATATCAGTTTTTTCTCTGTTATTATACAGTACATGTGTTTAGATAATTTCATGCCTGCATTTCTCAAAATATCCAAACGCAGTGGCAAAGGAGGGTAACAAATTTAATAATTCCAAAGATAAATCAGTTTTGAGATTTTTCGCTCTCTTTAGAATCCTAAAGATGTGGCAGTCAGTAATCAACCATGACTAATATAAACCATTGCAGACAAGATAGTAACCTTTCAACTCACTCCCTAAAGACTTGGCTTATTTAAGATTACATTGGCTGTTAGGCATTAGCCATTTCTAAGAAAGCTCCAGGTATATAGATTCTGTATTCATGTGGTATAGTAATGTATATAAATTGGAATGAATATCATATCTTTTAGAACAATGAAGATGATGACTACTTAGCTACTGTAACCAATTAGTTAAGTTGCCAATAGCTAATCAATGCCCCCATTCAAGTTACTCCTCTAATATTGTCAAATTAGAACGGGTTCTCCACAACACATCACATTCCAGAAAGCAAGACGTTCTTTTGAAAGTAGGTGCCTTTAATTTTAAGTCACGGATATGCCTTTATTTACATTTTATTTTTTCCCATTATTTTTAATTACATTTTCTTAAATTACATTATCTTGAATTAGTGGTTTTGATTTTTTTTTGTGAAGACATTTCAGAATTTTAAATTTTAAGTCAAATCCCATCCTGTTTAATACTCAATAAGCTAACTGTCTTAAACCTTTATGCATACAGTATGTAAACCATTCTGAACTGGATATACTGTATTCTTTAGACTATTTTGAAGAGTAGTGTGGGTAGTACTCTCTACAAGATTGATGGATCTCTGCACATTAAACACATTCACATGCATACATAGTTTGGAAAGGTTATCTCATTTTCAGATATCTATTCATTGACCATTTAAAACTACCTACAAAATGAGCACGAATTTGAAAAAGAACCATAACTGTTAACCATAACATATCACTGGTAAGTCACAGTTCATTGTATGAGATCAGCTTTAAAGTATACATTTTGAGGAAAATGGGATTTTCAGATCATTTTTAGTTGGGTCAGCTTGTTACAAGTCAATGGAAACATGCCTGACTATTTAAAAAAGTGATGAAAATGATATTGATTATACTGTTTTTATTATTCATTTGGCCAACACCTTAATTCAAGATGAATTGTAATTCACAATACTCTTTGCATAGTATAAGAAAATATAATGCAACATGCAGTACAATGCAAGCAACTAGAGCAAACAATCAACTGGTTTACATTCTAATATTTAGAAGTTTTGTGAAATTCTAAAAGCCACAAAAAGAGCTGATGAATATAACAAGCTAAGGTACTTGATATCGTGATGTTTACTTACTGTTTGTGGCTAAGGAATGAAACAAGGAGCCACTGCAATTGTGAAGCTGGGATGGACAGATGGGTGTTTGTAAAACATACGTGTGGGAGCAGAAGTGTACCAGAATGTGACCTTCCCAGACTTCTGTTAAAATAATACTACTTCTTAAACTCTGGAAAAAAATGCAGAAGCAGCAAAGACTAGAGTTAATTTGAGGGCTAGCCGGTTAACAGAATTCAGCAAGAGGTACTGTGAACCTGCTGAAGATCACATTGTAGTATCAATAATATGCAGCTGGTACAGGAGAATGAGAAAGAAGAAGAATAGCAAAACCTTCACTTTATATCATTTTTTATCATCCCAAAGGATTTCATTATTTATTGAAGAGGACTCACTTCATCCACCACTAAAGCACAGTACCCAGGGTTATGTGTAGCAGCTATTATGCACTAATTGTCCCATTACACAGCAGATTAGGTTGAGAGGGGAGATGTTATTTCATCAATTTAAGTTAAAGGAGTGAAAGCTTTTAGGGAGAGTGGGTTTTAGCCAGGAACCATGGGTTAACACCCCTACCTTTCCATTATAGCTAGTTTAATCCTTCATCATAATATCTAAATGCATATTATTGTAAGGCATCATACTTTAGGATTATTTTAGAAACTCTGGTTGAGAAAGAAAAGGGCCAAATTCTGGTCCACCATCACCATTGACAGGAACAACCTCCTTCTTGGAGGTGTCCTATCCCAGTACTGTCAAGGTCCATACTTGCTTAACTTGAGAAACAGGCTACAAGCAGATACTGTAGAAAGAAAACTTGACTTTCATTTTTAGTTATGCCAATCTTTTATTGAGTTTAAGAGCCATCAGAACCTAACTGAAACTTTCCCCCTGCAGCATGTCTCCCAGATCATCCAAACAGAAATTCTTTGGAGTGTGAGACTCTCACCTGTGCCAAAATGCTCTTTCTTCTGTGTTTGCCCTGCCAGTTGTAATGAGGGTCTGATGTTCCCAGAAACATTCTGACCTTGGCAGAGGGACACTGGTAAGCTGGATGTCTGCCTTTCTCTGATTAAGAGAACTGGGGCTGCAAAAATTGCATTCCTGGAGGGCAGAGATAAATCATCATGTAGCAATTCAACTTCGAGTCGGTTCAATGCATTGAGGTTAGTCACTAAGTTATCATCCGACTTCTAAGGAAAGGTGCCAGACATAAGCTCTGATGGCCTTGGGATTTTTATTTTTTAACATCTGCACTGACTGTATGAACAACACATACGGTAGTGCTTCTGTAAATGGGCAGTAACAATCTATTTCCTCTCCCTAGGATTGTTATTGACTTGTTTGTCAAACAATGATTTATAACAAAATATGCACATTAGGTACATTTCTGCTCGTAATTGGTGCTTTGTTAGTAAATGCAGTTGACCACTTTAATTAGAAGAGGTGTGCAATTGGTTTGGTTTGATTTGGTTTACAAAGCTATAAAGTGTTTTTTTGTGATTTGCTGGAGGAAATATCACTTATACGGACTAATGCTGTAAAGTTACTAATTCTGTACTGTATATGAATATATAAAAAGATTTAATTTTGAAGTTTTTTAAAGGGTGCAAGAACTAAAATAAGAGTACATGCTGTATACATAGGTAGATTATTTCAACAATTCTTGTGATGCAAGTGCACAAATAACATTCTTCACCAAAGTATTCTATTTATGTTCCATATTATTGGATTTAACTTTGTCTAATGCATACTTCATTCTTTCTAATCCTTTTAATATATTATATTTAGTAATTTATGAAAAAGTTAGACATAATAACCCCCTTTCACTTTTTCTCTCTATAATCTCAAAGCCCATCCAGCCCCAAATCTTTCTTCCAAGTGCCATTTTCTAAATGTGAAGAAATTAATGGTTTCTGAAATACACTGCACACCCCCATGTTATTAACTTTCACACTCACTGCTGCGAAAGAAATTGATTTGATTCAAATATGTGGAGCACTCCTAATTTAATCCCATTTAACGCTTAAAGGAAATGTTAGCATCACCAATTTATAATGCTGCTGCTTTTTTTAAAAAGAGATTTTACTCAGATTTCATCAGGAGTTTTCAGTAAAATGCACATACTGTATAAATACAATCTGCCTCCAATTAACTTGAACCAAAGTCCACAGTTCAGCTATGCAGATACAGTCATCTTTTGCACTGACACTATTTATACAATATGCTTAAACTGTGAGAAAAAAAAATCAGCTGACAAAAAAATGGATGAAAATAACCTTGAAAACATCTGTTGTGTTGCCTTTTGTGAAAATTCTGAAAAGGAGCCAGTTCTCTGCAGTAAAATAATAAATAATAAATGAGACTAAATAGTTTAAAGTAATATAATTACAAACTAAATCTGGCATTCTAATTTGAAATTGATTCACTAATTCTTTCAATTTGAATTTTTTTTTTAGATTTGTTGAAGAGAAATATCTCCTACTTAGAAGTAGTGGAGATTCCAGTCAAATGTATCAGTTTCAAGGTGTAAGGGAAGTACAACAGTATTTATGACTGTAACTTATTTGATCTCTGTATCTGAATGTAAAAGGAAAAGTATAGAAAAATCTTGTTTGAGCCTTACAGTACATCTTATCAGCATCGTTGTCACTATGAATGTTATTAAAGTAAGTTGGAGTAAATTGTCTGTCTAAATCAAAAGAAACATTAATAGTGAGACAAATTCACAAAGTTATGGTTGGGAAAATACTGTCATTGCATGTTTTGTGTAAAAAGTGCACACATTTTTTTTAACAGACATGATGTAGATATATTCATTATGCTGGTCATCATTGGGAGCAATACAATTTGTTTCCACTCAGAATGAAGATTTGCACTAGTTGCAGATGTCGTCTTGTGAGATTCTGTCCCCATTGTACAACCTGGACAAGCATGTGCCTGTTCACTGGTCCCTTAGGCCTAGATCCCATCTCAAGCCTCAGATATTCAATGGGGCTCTAGCCTGGTGAATACAGTAGTCAAAACTTAACAAGCACATTCTCATCTTCCAAGAGAGCAGTGGATACATGGGCAGCATAGGAACATTACAGAAATCAACATCTGGAAGCACAGAGTTACAGTATGAAGGCAACAGTGGAATAATAGATAGATCTGTGGGGTTTTTTTGTGTCTTCTGGGGAGTCCATAACACTTCCACTGATCCTCAGTATCACTAAAGCCCACAGAAAACACAAGGCCTATTCCATTCCCTATGTCTGTCAAATCACCTTTTATTTTTCTATCATTCACAATGAGGTCTGACAGGAGTAAAGGATTTTTTTCAGTCATGTTTCAGGATAATTGGAGCCCAAACCAGCTAAATAAATCTGACTTGTAAGCCTAATGAATTTTAAATGGCAGTTTAAAGATATATGAAGTTTGTGATCTACACCTGGGAAAACTAGCGAGTATTTGTATCTGAATTGTGGTGGCAGCAAGAGAGGTGTGTTACGTTTCCTCTTTGGCACTCAACATGGCATTTATGTAGGATTTGTTGATTGAATGAGTCAGCTTGGGTTATTGATAAAAACAAGGATAAAAATTAAACTAGCACACTCGACGTCAACTCTCATGTATGACTCAATGCTGATTAATATAGTATCAGGGTAGCCAAAGGTGATTAATGAATAAAGGTGTTTGTGGCCAAACAGGATCAGATAGTATAATCAGAGATGAAAAGTGTGATTGGTTGTTTGCAAAGACTGCATGCTTGGGGAAGTCAACAAGTGAAGTGATAAAGAAGAGCAGATTTGAAAAGAAGAAGTGTGATGGGGCAACGTGGAGTGAGTCAGATAAATACTCCAGTGCCTACAGTAAATTAGTGAATAGTGATTAGTGAAAAGTGAAAACAATCAAAGACCTGACTGAGTGAAACCCTGAGAGAAAAACAATGCAACATAGGACAGTGCACTCTTCCCCAGGAGGGAACCTTCGAAAGAGCTAGATGCCCAGATGTCCAGAAGGGTTCCATCCACAAGAATGAATGGCAGACCATTTAAAATGTGGGTAAATTAAAGTGATATGCTTGCGGGGGCTGTGACTTCAGTGGTGAATGTGCCAGTATTGTTACTGTACTATATGTGCCTAATTTAACAATTAAACCATTACATGATAGAGGTGAACTGTTTGTACAGTAGGTGTGTAGCTTCTGCTCTGTTGGCCTCTGCTTATTATCATTACTGCCTTAAACTAGCACAATGGAAACAATAAACGAGAAATAGGAACTAAAAGTTCCACTCAGGTATAATAAAACCAATTAAATTCCTATAAATACAATCAAATTACTATAAAGAAAACAAGATAATGAATAAAGAAAAAAGTGCAACACAATCGGTACACAGACTACACAAAAATTATGCAAAAAGTATAGCAAGTTAATACAGATACAGGAGATAAAAAAGCAGGAATATACACACCCTATTGATATGATAAATATTTACAAGTGCAACATAGATAATCTGTCAGCCATATTATTTTTATTCACCTCACAGTCAGGAAACCGCCTCAGAAAAAACCCTGGAGAAATATTAATTTAATAATTGCTTAATTTTGTACAGACCTTTTCATCGCAAGCTCTTCATAATCACATGGGGACCTTCTTTATCCAGCCGTGTGTAATATGTTCTTTGAATCCCGGCAAACAGCAAGAGACCTCTAAAATGAAATTCCGCTGGTTGGTAATGACATTTAAAAATGGAAGAAAGGAAGTCTAACTCAGTGTCAACCAGTGTCACCTTTTGCCTGACTCAAAGAATTCATATTCCTTATTAAAAACTCAGCATAGTCACTTTAAAATCCTTTCACCACTTCTCACAGGGAATCAAAATAAAGGCATCACTTTTCTTCAGTTGTTTATGGCATTTGTCACCATCCAGCTGTGTCAGATTTAGCTTGAACTTGATTCAGTTACAAAAAACTAATTATTTTTTGCTTTCTTTGGATAATCTATCAGTACAGAAAATCTAAAGGGAAGATTCTGTGTTGTTTTAATATGGACATTTTCTAAAATGTTTTTTTTACTATCCTCATTTGAAATGCCTGGTAAGCCTTGAGACAGGTCCTAACAATATTTCAGTATTTCACTTAAGACATACAGTAAGGACAGAAGGATAATTTTCCATCTGTTTTTATTATTGCTCTCTTAAAAGCTGCTAATTTATTGTTTTAATAAAAGTAAAAACCATTTACTACTACAGATCAGCCCTTTTTCAGTTTAACTTGTTATTTCTATATTATACACTTGAATATGAAAGAGGTGCATTTTGCAATATCCACACATTTTGCTTATAGTGATACAGTAAGAAAAAGTACAGTATGTCACTGAAGAGTGTTTATAAACTTAGACAGCTGATCTGTATTAGAATCACAATTTTCTGTGGTTACATCTAAACTAACTTTTATTGCTTTTTGGGATGCTTTTCTTTCACTTGTCAGTTTTTTTCATAATCAAAGTTGCTGCAGTAAAATATTGTAGTGTACATACTGTACGGTATATAGTTGGTAAAGGCAAAGGTATGTACTTTTCTTTTCCAGTACCAAGTATACACGTGAATAAGCTTCTTTTCAGCAATCAATAGGTTGCTGTCTAGAGTCTTTTTGGGTTGACAAACACAAACATCACTGAATACGCAGAAATTCCATAAAACTGCAAAACTCCTAAAGCACAAACTGAGGTCGTTCTTAACAGAAGCGTTCTGCCCTTCAACATCTCCGCTGCATTCTCGTTATCATCCTCATTGTTTTCTACAGGTCCTGATATTGTAGGAGAACTGATATGAGGTGATTACAATCAGCTTAAATTGGGCGCAACTGGAGCTTAAAATGGTATTATCGAAAGATGTGCATGTGATTGCTAATTTAGCACAAACCAGTATTGAGGCATTCTGTGAGGCTTGCTGAGAGGTGTTTCCAGGAGAACAGCTTTCATTCCATTATGTTGACATTTATGTTTTGTGATTGTTTTTTTTCCCCTTTGATGCCATCTGTTTTTTCAAGCTCATGAAAAGTGAAGTACAGATAGAACTTTAAAGCAAAGTATGTGTTCACAAGCAAACACTACAGTTCTCCCAAGAGCCTGGACTAAAACAGTTTATATAATGTGCCCAATATAAACATACAGTAGTTGTGTGCCTTTTTGTGGTACAAGGCGAGAGTTAGTGTAGACTAATATATAAAGTAGGAGACACTAGAGACAACAAAAATAATTTTTGATGTCACCTGACTAGGGTTTTCAGAGTATGTACTGTATAATCAGTTTTGTTCTAAGGTTTGGAAACTTACAGAAAGCTTTGTGGTCAGAAATATATTGCAATGTTTGTTCCACTATGATCACTGGATCTGCTTACAGTATATCTTTCCATTTCTAAATTTGGTCTTTTCTACAGCACTATAGGCATACAGTACAAGGTGCTATACAGTAGTAGCCTTTGCATTCTTTTGCTAATGTTTTTTTTTCTGTACAGAAAAGTGTGTGTGTATGGTCTGAGATATTGATTCACCAAATAAACTATTTCTTTTAAAACATTTACTTTCTTTTAAAAATAGCAAACATTTTAAAGCATGACAATTTCCCAAAATTAAAGAAGTAATTGAATATCTACCTCCTCCACCTCCACAGTTTCTCTAGTAAAGAGGGAACACATCAAACACACTTGGGCACAATTAAAGTGACACTTCCTTTTCAGGTTTGCAAATATATAAGTTAATTTAAACTTTACATCAGGGAAGAATTAACAATATTTTCTTTCTCCCTCTTTTTGCTTTTTTTTAATGTACAGTACTACACATTTTTTTCTATCCTCTTTGAAAGTCACACTACCATACCAAAACACATTTCAGAATGCAGCTCTTCATTTGAAACACCTTTGACACTTGTGAGCAGCATTTTTTATTAAGCTGAAAAGTGCTTATCAAATGAAACAATGAAACTTGAATGTTTTTTTATCAAATTCTTCTGTTTTCTGAAGTAATACTAGTTGTTGCCATTTATCACTGCTGTACTACTAGAAAAAAAGATTATCTATTTCTGAGGGCTCAGATGTGTTAGTTATTAGATTTTATTGTGCAGTTTTATTGTATATCTCAATTAGCTAAATCATTAGATTAGAATCAAATCTCATGAAATGTCTAGCCATTTTATAAATTATAATACTGTAACATTACATTTAACTTTAAATGTAAGCATACAGTATATCAGATATATTCCATGCTATATATTTTAAAGTGTAGCATGACACAATGTTAGTTAGCCCTCTCAGTCCACTGAATTGTTTCTTCTTTCACCCAGATGGAAAAGATGTCAAATCCATCTGAAATACCTGAAATGTATCTATTGTACCTATAGTACTGTATATAACCTACAAGAAGTAATGTAGATTTCTATTTTTAAATTCTGAACATATTTTGGTCTGAAATTCTATAGACTTCACATGCATTTTCTCTTACTCCACCATCTATTACAGTTCAGATGAAATTGATGGTGCTCAATAATGCAGAGCTAATAGGCCAGACTTTGTCCAAGATCACATTTATCTTTGACTTATTATTTTAATAGACCCCAGATTCACAGATGTTCTCTTAACGTTTTTTCAAGTGGTAGCTGATTACTCCTGCTTAATGAATGCTAATATGAATACATGCAGGACAGTACATTGACTCAGCAATGGGTTTAGTTTCCTGCAATAGCCCACCCCAAAACCTCTAAGGGCATTACAACTTCTCCTTTAAGATATTCTTGTGGCAGGCAAATATTGCAATGTACGCTCTCTCAGTATAATAATAACAATCATAATAATAATAGTGTTTATTCAGTCCAGATTAAGTCATTCATGTCAAATGTCAGGGTTAAAGTTGCTGTATGAAAATTACAGTTTTGGTAAGTCTTACGTAATAGTAACGGCATACTTTTTGGTCGTTACTTTTGATGCGGTCAGTGAAGACCTGCACAAACGAAGGAAACCTATCCGTATACCCTTTGTATTTTTATGCCAGATCAAAAGGACTTTTTTTTTAAATTAAATGTCCTCTGTGTATCTATGCTGAGCTGTTTCTCATATTGGAAACTACAAATAAAATGTTCTTATTGATTTTTTTATTTGAACCCAAAGCCCAGATGTTTCAGAAGCATTGTCCTATGTTCTGACAAAGATCTCTCAGAGAAAATGTGCACAACCCTGATAATTTAAATAATGAGTAGGATATTTTAGATAACTAATATTTTTATTCTTTGTGGGAAACTAATGCTATAAATATATCTTTTTTTAGTTTTGTGAATTTCCCACAAGGGATTTTCCATTTCAGGGGGTCATGTTTCAGATGTGCAGGCTCTGCTTTCTGACATGTAAATACTGTATACTGCTGCATCAAAACCCTGGGGTAGCTCCCTAATAGCAGCAATTACAGCTGCAACACGTTGCAACATCAGTTCCATTAGAGTTTCTCAAATACCCTGGGAGACATGGGACCACTTAGCCAACTGCAGTTAGCACAGCTCTGCAGAAGACTTGGGTAGCAGTCCAGTAGCTTCTTGTGGCTAAAATCGAGCTTCTATGGTTTTTATCCGCTAACCACTGTGACCTACCTGTTACCCACTGAGGCTAATGGAGTTGATACTTCTATTGCCAGATCTGCCATTCCTTCAGTGATGCTCAAGAGGGGTGGGCATCGATAAGCACACCACTTATGAAGTTGCATATTTATATAAACAAATATGAGCCTTCTTGCTCTTAGCACAGCATACTAAGAACAAGGCATGACCTGTCAGTACTTTACACAGTCCTCTAGAATCAAATGAGACATACAGTACCACAGTACCACATACAGTAGCTGGCCCAATTCCACTGCTCTGGGCTTTTCTCCAGTCTTTTAGTGGGGTTGGTATTTGTTTTCATGTGACGAACTTCAACACTCAGTGGTTAATGTTCATAAATGATGAATTTTATATTTACATGGAATGTGCAAGACAGAATCCATTTGATTAAAAATATTTGCAAGCTTGCTTACTGAACCACAAAGTAACTTATTTTCTTTATTAGAAGGAATCTGCTCAGTAGAAGATGCAACTCAGCCCCTCATAGCCAAAAATGTTTTTGTATAACTAAATGCATGGGAACATCATTTACTTCCAAATGTGTCTTTTTAATAAATTGCAGTGTGAAATGGATTAGATTACTCTGGGGGTAATAAAACTATTCAAGGCACAACACAGCAGGATGCTAGCAGAGTGTGGCGGCAGTATCTGTTTTGAACAGCCAGGGGCATCCAGGCAGGATAATGAAGACAGACCTCAAGAGGAGAAGGAAGTGTCGATGATTCCCCATTGAAGGAAGATTCCTTGAGGGGGTTTAATGATGTCTCCGCCTGAAAAAAACTCTTTGATAAAGGACACATGATTTTGATTGAGGCAAGGGAATGGTTAAGCTACTGTACCTCTGTAGGCACCACTCACAGTGCCCTCTGGGAATCTGGTGCCTAAAAAGTATTGCCGATCAGGATGCAGCAGGAGCATCTATCAATGGCCTAGTTAAAATAATATCATTATAAGGGGCATAGAGCAATATCTGTATTGTAGTTTTCTAATATCCACTGGGACGTTAAACAAATAAAAGCTGTTCTCAAGATACTCTCAAGGGTACACTGCATAAGAATGATTGGGGAAAGATCAGCCACTCTTACCATCATACTCAGTAGGTTGTTAGTAGCTCATTGACCCTAGAGACATTTTATGCCTTAGGAAGTCCCTAGTCCACAGGTATCTGCAAATGTGACTACTTCTAAATGGAAATTGATTTAATGTGCTCTCATTCAGGTATCTATGTAAAACCTGCTCCAGTATTAACACCTAATCCTCTTGATTTGTTCATTATACCACAGTGTTCGTGATTTCTTTTTTTAATGGGACATTACTTACTGTATAATTTAATTTTAAATAAGCATTTTCTATATCCTGGTTGTGGTTGCTCCACTGTATCTTCTGGATTGTATTCCTTTTGATCTCTCAACTAAAGACCCAACTAATTACTAAGAAAATACAAATAGACAATCATTTCAATTGCAGTTTAAAAGGCGATAGATGAAGTATAAACATGGCAACATTATTCTAGAGCTTCAGAACTGCATCACAAAACCCTAGGTGTTGAAAATCCATGTGTAGTCTTGACATGTGGGTATTTAGTAATGTGTCAGGTTTGGGGTGAACGTGAATTTAACCAGATCTTTACAGAAAACTGGACACTTGATTGCCAGTTTTGGAAAGGGTTTTGGAAAGGGATGAATTTGAATAAGCTAAAAAAATAAAGGAATCCCTGATTTACAAGCAATTAACAACAAAAATGTTGAGTTTATGCCAACCATTCTATATAATTAGTCGATCATTTCCGTATCGGTATTAAAGCTGTGGTAGAATGTCTCAAGGGTACAAGTCTGTGTGGATTCCAATTTTACAGGAGCTTGTCAAACATGTTTTATTTATTGGAGAAGATGATTGACAATACATCCAACCAAATTATATCTTAAATCTGTTTGACATCACCTGTAAAGAGTATAGAAATAGCCTCTAGGACACTTTCTAAAGAATAATGCAGACGTTTTGTAAATGGGTTTAAATAAATAAAAAATCAACAGAGTGCTAATTGTAAGTAAAACAAAAAATTACATTCTAGCTAAGGTCTTGTAGACAGAAAAGGTTCTGCATGTAAAATGGGAGAAAATAACTGAAGTGAATGGAGAACTAATTAAATTTCTTCACCTGATGTGGTCCTGAAGTCTGGAGCCTGCACAAAGCATGAAAAAAAATCTACCAAACACAAGTTATTGAATTATGAGGATTTTATATGGGTTCTGTCCTCCTTCCACTGGACAGTAAATTATGGGTGTACTTTATTTAGCATGCTTTTATCTCTTTGTTTATCTTTTCTGGAGAAAGAGCACAAGAGGTTACTTAAAATAAAAACTCTGAACTCTCTCAATCTGAGTTTTCAGAGGTGTAATCTTATAAATGATTTAGTCAGATACTGTATAATTATATATTTGTAACATTGATTTCAAATTGAGTGAAAAGGCTATCAGGACAGACAGACGTCTTAATACTTCTATAATATTTAGCATGAAACAGCTGTTCAGCTAAGTTTTTAAAATTTTAATGTGAGCCACTGGAAAGCACGGTGGCACAGTTATTAACATTGCTGCCTGTCAGCGCTAGGCCCCTGCATTTAATTCTGGACTGTATGTGTGGAGTTTGTATGTTCTCCCTCTGTTTTGAATTGGTTAGGATTGGTATCTCATCCAGGGTGTAGCCTGGTTTGTGTCTGTTGCTTAGGATAGGCTCTGGCTCCCTCACGACCGTGTATTGGAAGCAGTGGTTAGAAAATGGATGGATGGATCTGAGGTACAAATACTTCCTATTGTGAGTCGTACGTGCATTAGAAAATTTTTCCATATAAGAAGAATTCTAGAACCTGCAGAAAGGTGTGAAAATGTACTTGTGTTCTTATTAGTTTTCTCATGAATGGTGAAGAAAAGTCTGTTTTTCTTGCTTACATATTTGAAATAAAAAGATTGTGAATTCCTTCACTATTTAAAGGTTTTTTAACTAGTGTATTTCAGGTTTTATTGGAACCTGCATTTGATTTATTTGTGTTGGGGTTTTTTTCCCCTTGTAGCAACTACCAAAATGGGAGTTCACTGTACTTCTTTTATAGATCTTCGCTTGATATGAAATAAAAATGATGCAACAGGGAATAAAAAGCCCTTCAGAGGTATCCACTTAACTGGTACTGAAGGTTAGACATATTAATTGTCGTTTCTGGTGAGCTGTGAAAGGGTTTCGTGAACCGCCTTGGCATTCACAAGCTTCATCCACACACACTGATGACGCAAATATCACAGCTAAAGGTGCAACCCGAATCTCCCTGCGATGGAGATTCAGACTTGTGTCTTTGATTTCAAAAGGCCAGGGTCTTATCAGGCGAATCATCCTCCCATCCAAATCTCTTTTGTAGTTCGAAACAGGCGAAGGTCATCTTTCTCAAGGCATTGACCTTCTGTGAGCGTGTCATTGTCTTTTACTGAAAAGGCTTCAGTGGCAATTGTCCCGTGCCTAAGGCGACAGAGCATAGAAGAAAAGTTCAAAGTTGTTTTTTTTTTAAGGCGATAAAGTTCAATTTGTCACACTCGGTAGTTTTTTGTTCCCAGGGAATGACCTTGGCATTATGACTTCAGGGCTGAAAATAATATTACTTGATAGTGTGCATTGCATAAAACTGTGAACCAACTTGAATCAATGGGTGTGACAAGCTTGTATACAAAAGGAGTGAAAAGAAATAATAGAAGTACTAATTTAGATGGGCCAGGAGAATTACTCTTCAATTCTGGTTGCACCTGGTCTTCTGTAAACATGTATTCTAATGAAGAGTGAACATT
The DNA here is from genome assembly GCF_055471065.1 of Atractosteus spatula. Classification (NCBI taxonomy): domain Eukaryota; kingdom Metazoa; phylum Chordata; class Actinopteri; order Semionotiformes; family Lepisosteidae; genus Atractosteus; species Atractosteus spatula. Next base: position 10,941,256 of record NC_142724.1, read on the forward strand.
CATAGGCTTGCACTGATTTTTTTCAGATGCTTTTACACCTGTCCAGTTACACCTACCCCTGCTTCACCACCCATGTGGGGACATTTGATCATAATTATGCTGATGCAAGTTAAGCAACTTGCTAGATTCTGCAAAGGGATTTTCTCGGGATATTTTGGAAACTGAAATTTATTTTAATTCTAACAGAGGCAACCTACAGACTCATGTGTGTCGTTTAGGAACTCGAAGAGCACAACAAGCTTCCCTGCATTGTACCACTAGAAGTTGGGAGAAACTATGTCCAGGAGAAGTGTCCTGAGCAGGGGTGGGTGAGATGGAGAGCAGGGATGTCCATATTAAGAAGGAAGAATTGACAGGTGTACACTTCTAAAATAAATTAGCTGTATGTTTCTGTTGCTGCACTAGACAGATTTACTACAGCCAGGCTTTGCAGTGTGAATATGTCATGGTTTCAGTATTTATTTTTAAAAGAACTTTCATTGACAGCTGCTTTGCCTTTACTCATCAAGCAATAGAAAATGCAGGCAGAAGGGTTCTGTGCCCAGTGTCCCTGTATCAGAGTGAGACTTGGTTTAAGGCCATGGCAGATTTGATATCCTCACAACTAAAGGCAGAGATAAGGGCTGATGAAAGGACACAGCTGACAAATACCAGTGCTAAACCAAGATAAAACTTTTGTTCTAAGTGTGACAAAGACCTCTGCTGCCAAGTGAGCAGTGATTTTTTTCTGTTTTGTCCTTACTGAGTTTAATAAACCATGTTCTCTGATACAATTCAGTCAGAAGCAGAATAGGCACACCACTTGATGAAGCTATCCACAAAGTTGATTTTACACACACAGAGACGCCAAAAATATCCTTCTGTGTTGTTTGGGTCCGTCAAGAAAATGGCCTCCTGTACTCATACTGTATGACTTACGACTAGTTACAAAACCTGTAGGCACCTCAGCAGACTGGGTTTAATTTTCACCAGCGCTTCAGTTTGATTAATACATCTCTACGTGCAATTGAGTTGATTGCTCTGAGTAAACAGATGAGGATCTCTTGTTGTGAGTTCTTAGAGAACAATGAAATTCTTCCTCAGAGGCAGCTACATCTTCAAAGCTATTTGTCACTGTGAATCGAGATAAAAAAACAGGGCTGAAAGATGCCAGGTTTAGTTGCTGACAGGTTTGCAAAAGCTTCCCCCTGTGAAAAACAACTTTAGGTGACAATTGCAGACAAGAAAAGTGGCACTTTTGTATACAAACTTAATTATGTCATTTTAAAGCAAGCGCTTTGAGGAATGTCATACAAGATCTGGGTTTGTTTCTGATAAATTACCTCAAAGCTACTAGCTGTGCCCTCTCTGTTGCCACACTTCAGTGTAATTCTATTAAATCTGCGGACAGCATTATATTTTTTCAGACTTTAGGAATTATTCTGCTGCACCTCACAAGATTACACAGTGTACTCTGTTTATTTCTGTTGACACAAGTACTAAATGTAAACTGCTTTGTGATGGAACATTCTTTTCTGCTCTCCAACATTTTTAAAACCTTAGAGAAATCCTTGTACTTGATCAACGGAGGTTTTTGTTGCAAAATATACAAATAAGCAATTCAAATGTGCTCAGGCAGCATTAATTGGCGGATCACATTCTGGCTGGTCACATTTTATGATAAATGAAGACTTAATTAATCTTCAGTTTTTAATAAGCTGACTGGCAAATCAAAATCAATAAACATGCATATGCATACATTCTCACACAAATCTCATTATAACAGAAAGGCTTAAACGTTTAGTGATAAAAAATTAAACAAACAAACTTTTTTTTAAAAAAAATATTTTTTAAAGGTTGCTAAAGTAGAAAGAAAAAAATAGATTAACAGGGTTTTGGAAACAAAAAGAAATGCAGTACTTAGTTGGATCAAGCCTGGACGACAATGAAAAATACTAGTAACGGTGCAAAGCCCATGCAGTGCCCATAAAGTCTGAAAATGCGATCTTGTTGACAATAACAGGAGATTGGAAGAGGAGTACATCTTTATTAGATATAGATGTATTGATTTTTAAGGTTGCCTTCAAACTCATAATACATAGAACATACACAGATTCAGCATTTTAATATGAATACCAAAGTGGAAGATGCAAGCAGAAACTGACATTTCATTTTATTTGCTTTAAATGTTAGATACTTCCTAGTTTAGATTATCTCTCAGAAGGTAAATGCGGTTGCATTTGTTTAGCTTGTAGACCAATGAGGTGTTGTAGTAGGCTTGCTTTGGTGTTCTAATATGCATAAAAGTTTTGCTTATTGCGATCTTTTTTTCCCAATTCTGTACAGTTAGTGGGTGTGATAATTTGAAACACTACCTGAGTAAGCAGATTTTAGATGAAAATCTAAAATCATTTTTGTATTAAGTATTTCATTTCCCGTTGGAGTTGAACTATCAGTTATGTTGCCATTGAGGATTCTACAGCCAGACTAAAGCTATGCTGATTGCACATATAGTAGTATACAGATCATAAGTGCTTTTCCATGTGTTTAAAGGGACCCCTTTGGGAGGTTAAATTTTACAGTCCCAGAGAGGAATTCCAGAAGTTTCAAGTTAATATCTTTACTTTTAGAAATGGTGTCATGTGATCCTCAATAAACTAGTCAGGATATCAGTTTAAGAACATCAAAAACAGAACTTTCTAAAACAGTGTTCCTGGTCCAAAGAAAATACAGTATATTGAGGCTGTTGAGGATCTGTGCATTACTCTGTATTCAACCAATGAAACCCTTTTGTAGTAGAATTTTAATTTTTGAAATCTCAATTTTTTGTTATTACACACAATTTGGAATCTCAAGTTGATTCAAGCTTGGTTGCTGGCTCGGTTTCCATACATTTTAACAGATTGGGAGAGAGAGGGTTTGTAGATATTCTCTTCCAACTGCACCACCTTGCTAAGCCATCCATCTTTTGTCATGCCACAAACTCCCCAGTGCCTGACTGGAGAGTTAGAGCCAACTGAAAGAGCAGCGCGTCTCTCTCAGATGCCACTGCAAACTTGCACAAGTTTCTGGAGTCACTGTTTCACTGAAATCCGCAATGCTACCCTGCTAAGGGGCTTAGGGAATCCCAGTCAGAACTGGTTAGTTGACCAAGACTTAAACCTGCATTCTGTATGAGGGTTTGACTGGATTATCCCCTGACTCTAACTCCACCTAATAGCATGTACAGTAATTCAGAATTACTGAAGGACCTTTTCAGCATATATGTACAGTAGATGCGAATGTAATAAATGTAATTTCTATCATTTTCCTCACAAGTGACATAAATATGAATTTTTTACTGTAATACAGTTTTATTTTTCTATACAGTATAACTCTTGGTCTAAGGTGTTTCACACACCACAGTAAAGATTCATAAAGGGTCATAAAACCTGATTAATTGAGAAATAGAGTTTAAGGCTTCATATAAAGTTAACATACACACAGCATGGAAAAGTCAGGAATTATAAAACGAAATGATGAATGTGCTATGTCTTTTCAACATTTTAATGGGGTCAGAATCCTTCCTAAAACCTACAGAAAAAGTATAGTAACCTCAGACATTGATGTACAGTACTAATGGAGGTTAAATTTACATTAGGTTACCTATTGGTGCAGTCTTGGAATAACACAACATAAAAGCTTCCAGTAATTTTCTGTTTTAATGATACCAAATGAAAATATTTAATTTAGTCTTTTTTTCTTCCAGAGTTTCTATTTGATACTTTAATTGAATTTGGTGTATGGTTGTGTGTAATGATAGTAATCGCAAACCTTTTTGTGATTCACTTTTCATTAAATGCTTGGGAAGAGAAAGAGGAGGTTGTAATTTCAGTATTTTATACTTCATTAAGAATAACAATAACCAAGAACTAGGCCTATTGAAATTTTGAGTGTTTTAGTCACAATACTGTACATTTTGCTTAACCTGCTTGGCTGAGGGCTAACCTCTTGGTCACAAGAAGAGAAGGCTGGAAACTCAATCTGGAGTGAGGAGTGACCAAGGGGCAGCTGCAAAGGTAGAAATAGGATGCAGGAGAGATGCAGAAGACATACTGTATGCAGGGGAGAGAAGGGTATAACATAGGCTGATTGAACTTGGCTGTTGTTTATCATCCCAAACTTTGGTTATAAACTTAATTCCAAAATCCCCTGCTTTCTCCTGAGTGAGAAAATGACTGCTATGACAGGTACTGTAAAAAGTTAAAAGGCCAACTGCACTAAATCCTTGTTAATTTTAAGCGTCATAAAATAAATAGATTTCCCTCTTGGCCAGCCAAGGGATTCAGTCTCTCGGTGCTTAAAACCATGTTCTAATAATGTGTTCGTGAGTGCTTTTAATTATTTTTACTGTAAATCACTACTATGTGGAAAAGGTCTTTACTTTCTGACCCTGGAAATTTCTACCTGGAAAAATGTATCAGAGTTACAAGACTTAATAGATAATGGGTTTTAGGTGGCTTTTATTTTTTTATTCTTTTTTTATATGAGTTTTAAAACTGAAAAAGCCTTAACTTTTTGTCTTTTAGAAGGACATTGTTTCATATGGAAGCTAAGCAACTTGTATATATATCCATTAAGCTATTAATTCCTTATTGTGTAATCTACCATGATAGGCATTTAGGCAAATCAAGTGTCTGCATGACTTTGCCTTAATCATGAGTTTTCTAATAAGTACATTTACCTGAAACCCATTTAGATTCTCCCTTAAGGTTTTCTTTATCTCTTTATTATAAAAAATCCCCAGATTGTGTTTCCTAGCTTGAGAATGACTAGACTAAAAGGGAATATAGTCTTCCATTAAGCAGTTAATTCATTTAATTTTTGGGGGGGAAAGATGAGGTAATGTAAGAATAGAGGATACTCCTGGAGAGTATTTAAGGACATCAAAATACCCCTTCAATAATCCTGGCTTTTATCTACTAACAAGCATTCTTTCATGGTTAACAGAATTTTAAAAGAAGTGAAATTGTGATTTAGATAATGTGGGATAATGTGTAATTATATTCAACAGTGTATTCTGAAACCTTTTTTTAGTAACATTTTATACTGTCCATATTTTAGTATAGTTGCAAATGAAGAAGTACATAATTTCCTATGAATTTCATTTGAAAAGTGTTTAAAGTCACAATGTACTTACTGGTGTGAATTAATATGGCCCAAGTCCACATGAAATAAATATAGTACTTTCTTTTTTCAAAAATCTAAATTCTTAGTATTTTTTAAATAGAAATACAGTAGTCATTGCTGTGCTTTGTGTATTACACCAGCACACGAGGAATGAAGACTGTACGTATTTTTTCCAGAGCATACACTGTGAAGGCCATCACTTTCAAGTGCAAGTGAGTTGCACAGTCTCCACATGAAAGATTTTATCCGTTGATGTTACTGTGAGCTAACAGCTGCCCTCAAGTCAAAGGGAGTCATCTTTTATTCAGAGCTGAGGACACTCTGGTTAACTCAAACTCCTCTGACTTCATTCGCCTTTGGTTAATTGTGTTCTGGTGCCTGGGAAGTCCCACATTTAAGTTACATCTCTAAGCCAGAGTCAAGCCAACAATAAATGTAAGATTTACCTCTGGTTTCCTTTGGGAACCAAAGCCAGCTATTTTGACTTGTATGTGGACCAAGAGGAGTCACTGAGTCAAAATGATTGCTGACAACCCAATAACTGAGCCAAGATGAGGGCGGTAAAATCAGTTTACCTGCGGTATATACAGTACAGTAAACCTCGTAAATAAAAGCAGAGACAGTAGAGAAGATATACTGTAGGGTGCTACATACTTAGGTTTGGCATGACAATTAAACAATCCATGTTGTATCTCTGTATTGTGGTTTGGCCTGTAGGAAGAACAGAACAACCTACCCCATAGCTGGCAAAGTGAAGTGAACTGGCCCAAGTTATAGACAGATTTTCAAATAAATATGATTTGTGTTGTTGTTTATCTTGGTTTCAACTCAGAGGAACATAGCAGACTAAACCAATTGAAGACTCTGAAACAATACTTGTGCGTGAGGTTTTGTCCCGCCATGAGACTGCCATCTGACACTGTCAATGAATCAGCCAGAATAAGCTGAGTTCCAAAAAGTAAAATGCACAAATAAAACTGAGGCTGTATTTTATTACCACCCCAAATGACTGGTGTCTTGGATGGTATCTGCAGTGTTTATATTAACAGAATTCAAATTTAATACAATGGGGCTATGTGCTCTCCACAAACATTAATAATTACAATTTCTGAATTCCAAAGTATTCCCTTGAATTCCACTCTGGTAATTAGTCTGGAGTTAGTATCTTTAATTTATTCTGATCTTTGTTTGCATGAATACTATGTTGATCACATGAAAAAATGCAGTTATACTGACTGTCCTTGTACCAAATTAATCACATAACATGAGGAATGAGGAAAGTTTTCAATTCTGTAAGTATGAGGACTTTGTAATGTACATGTGATAGGTTTAGTTTGTTAAACAAAAATATAGGATCATTAACTGAAGTTTAGTTACAGGCACTGAATTTGAAATTGAAAAAAGTCAAGATAAAGAATGCAGACACTGTCATCACATCTGTGCTGTCTGTGAGTGTAAGCTCGTAATATTTAGAGTTAGAATTGGAGTGAGGATTAAGGAAAGCAAATCTTTCTTTTGTGTACAGCCAGTGAATTATAATTACTATTCCATCTTCATTCTTCTTTGCCTGCCCACCTGTCTCCCTCTTATTCCTGCTTATACCTGAAACAATGAAACAGTGTACAGTTTACTTTTTCTGTCACTTTCATGGGATTAACCTCATTGTTGTCCCCTTGTAGCCTACACACTAAAGCTGCTTCTTATTCTCCTTCTTCAAGGGTAAATTGTAAGGGCATTGTTTAACAGATATTCAGGAGGTCAAATTGAAATCTCACACATCTGTTTTCTGCATACAAAAGCTCACTGGCAGCCTACGACTCTGCTTGCATCTTTTCTATCCTTCTTTCCTTTACCCCAGCTGCACCCTTGCAACAGCTCCCTGTTTCATTCCTTATATAACATATAATAATTATAAATATATTAATATATAAATTAATACCTCTTCTCTAATAGTTTATGTTCTGATTCCTGTATCTTCAGTTATTTAAAGTTATTGTTTTGTAGTCCATGTGATTTTATTTTAAAGTGCAGTATTCCTACAGGTACTGTATAGAAACATGTATATTTGATTGTGTAAACTAAAGGGACCCAAATATATCCAAATCACCCATATATTATTGTATATTGCGTACTGTATATAATAATGGCTTTCTTGACCAGCACAGGTGCAGCCCATTGTAGTCACATAATCAGTATAGGGAATTGGCATAAGTAGATTAAGTAAACTGCTTTTACAGCAATTGTTGATTAATGGCTCTCAAGTGCTCAATGGTGCTCATGTCTGGTAATCAGCTAGATAAGTCAGGGATGTAATGCCGTTCATTTCTGAGAGGGAGATGGGATACAATTTCAAATGCTGCAAGTATCTACCTGATGCATCTCCAAAAGGCAAATACCCTGTCCATGTCTGTGGCAAAATGGTTATATAAATGACACTTTTTCGTATGGTGTCCCCACCTCATACTCATGCTGCAACATTAGAGAAAGAGGGGTCACAGTCATCATCTGCATATGTACTATATGAGTTTGAGCACACCCACAAATGATATGGAGCAATTCAGCTTTATACAGCTTTATTACAGCTTTGTAGTGTCTAATTAAATACTACACTCACAGGAAGTTTTTTTTTTCTCAAAACTTACTGAAAAAACAGAATTACAACTGAATGTGTTTTTAAAACATTGGAATTCATTTCATTAGTGTGTTGTTCATGCAGGAAAACCAGCTTGAATAGAAATTTGGTTTATTTTGAAGAAGACAAAGTTCTGAAGTCATTTAACTGAATGGAAAAAGTGGACAAGCACATTTTCTTATAGAAAGTGTTCTTCAACCATTAATACACATTATTTTTTAATATACTGTAAAATTTAGCCTTTATTTACTGGGATTCAGTTCCAAAAAGCTGTAAGGCAATTAAAAGTCGTGACCTGATTATGCATGTTAACTTATTATGAATCACAGTTCAATTAAAACTGGTTTCCAAATCTCATAATGTGCTTTGATTTCAAAGTTATATTTTAATAAAATAAATTTCCCCAACACTCCTACAAGGAAAATAAGAAAATTACTATGAGGTAATTTTAACTTAATAAAGTAATATAATTTAATGGATTTTTTAAACAGATGTTTGGGAGAAGGTCAGACTTTAATCATGTCTATATCTCCTCTCCTCTATATAAATAACTCAGCTCCTAAGCTCTCCTTTGCCCATCTTTTCTCACACTGCTCCCTCCCTCCTATCTTCACCCCCTACAGCAGCTCCCTGGCTCATTCTCTGGGGTGGGGGGACAAGGTGACAATACTTCAGCCAAGCATACAATACGGAAACTAAGTAAAATTGTGTCAAGACTGGAACAAGGTACAGTATAATGAGCTCTAGAAAAGAAATGACAGACCATGTTAGAAAAAAATGTGAAAAAGACCTGAATGATGTCATCACTAATGAGGAATATGAGAATATGTGCAAAAGACAATGCACTTTCCCAAATTCAATAAGATGCTGGGATTTCTGCTGGAAAAATGTACTGTTTTCTTATAACCCCGGAAATACACTTCTCAGCTTTGTGTGGTACAACCATGTTGGAGAGATGGTGTTGATAAGAAAGCAGGCCATTCATACTGTCTGAACAGGGATTATCACCTATTTAGGATGGTGACCCCTGCCAATCATGGCTTACTCCAATCACCATCCATTCAGCACAGTGAAACACACCTGTTCAAGATCTTCTCAAACAATTTGGCTTCAAAGCTGAGGAATAGAATGAATGGTAATAGGTGGGCATTTGCCTATGTGAATAGGAATCATCTTAAAACTTTCAAGCCCTATCTGCATGTGACTCTTTGTATTTGGCTTTCATGCAAATCAGGTTGGGAGGATCCATTCTATTAGACTTGGAGGGGATTCCTAATATTGTGGTTATGAAGTAACTTATTCTCCTATCGTACTATAAATACAAGTACGTTACACTTAGAATCCTGAACATAAATACCTGAAGGCTGTCTGACTGATGAAAGCTAGTCCACACAGTGGCAAATAAAAAATAACAAAATACAGTGTACCAAGATAAAGGACTGAGATATGTTTGAACTGTTGATATCCTCTTTGCACAACTCAGTTTGGTAGTATTAATGCTACAACAAAAAAAGCACGTTGCTGGATGACATAAAGAGGGATGGAATTTGTGATGTGGTACTTTGCTCTCCAGGAAACTGTGAAAACATTAATCACATCAAAGAAAAGCTATGTAATTCTCTGTGGTTTTTGTTTTATTTACTTTTTTAACTCCCTGTACAGTGTTGTGTTTTATGGTTTGTAAGTCTATTTTTATGATACAGCACAGACAGTGTTTCAGTATTTATTTGCTTACCAGCACAAAATATTTTTATACCTTTGTTTTTCTCTTTCCCATAAAGATGAAGATGCTGGGTGCAGTTGTGAAGGCTATATGAAACAATACAGAATTATTTAGGTCTCAACTTTAAATAAAGCAGAGATTTCGTCTTGTTTCTTTTAAAATTCAAGCACATTTATTAGTCTTGGCCAGGTGCAATACATCACATAAGGCACAAAAATTAAATGGCTAAAGCATAATCTGAAAAACAAAATCAGAGAGCTGGAATGGAACTGGAATTAATTAGACCAAGAAAAGCAAAGGAAGTGTTATTAGGAACATTAGCAGTAGAGCAGGAGTTTTCTGAATATATTTAGATCAAGATGAAATATAACGACACATTTTTCTGTGCCTGTGCACTTACAAAGTCATATTAAAACTGTCTCTATTTTACAACAGAAAATCCATAACAAACATGGAAAATAGCACTGGCATAACATTCATCTATGTTTTGTATTAGTTTCAGTGCCACTTTCCAGGAAGATTTAATTAGCCATTTCTCTGTATGCACTTATGTACTGTATACTGCCCTACTAAGAAATGTATTTTAGGCAGTGTTTGCATGTAACTCGTCATATTTGAATTTCACACAGATCAGGTTGATAGGATCTATTCCAAACTTTCGGAGAATACCTCTGGACTTTTTTCCGTATTTTTCGTGTTATTCTTTCATTACCACAAAGTACAAGAAAAATGTGCTTTAAACTTTATGTTCCAAGGGTCATAATAAATCTACAGTATGTGAATAGCCCTGTATTATAATTTTTGAAGACTCTGCTTGAAACATGCTCACTTTTCTGAATAACTATTTTCTACTAGTGATACCAAACACAAGTAAAACCAATATGAGAACACCACACTTTAGGGAAGTTGTGGACTCCCTCTCTATTGTCCTCTGACAGACCTCCCATCTTAACACAATGTTCTTTACAGCCAGTGAGCAGGTACCATATGATTATATCTGTCAGAGGATACTCTAATCTAATAACAAATAGACTAATTGTGTTTCTGAATGCAAATGGAATCACGATAGCAAGTAAAGTATTCATATGCAAATTAACAAATTAAATAAATATCCCTGAAGGCAACACCATTTGTTTATGTTTTTATGTTTTATATATATGGGTGAAAAATCTAGGTAAATGCAGCTTAAAAGATTTTTTTTTCCTTTTTTTATATGATGTTCATTTAGCAATTACCCAGAACTGGCGCCTATTTCTTGATTTCTAAACACCTTTGATCACTGGAGTGCTTAGAAAGAGAGGTTTTATTAACTGGGACACCAGGGAAATCATATTCTACCAAATACAGAAATGTTCTCTATTGACTTCAAACACAGGTAATGAAAAAAAATAAGGTTAAAGATTTGTGGGCAGAGAAGACTTTTTGTACTGTATTTTTTTATAGTTACTATTAGAAATAAGTTTAGTTTTTATTGGGAGAACTGGTGACTTTAATGGAATCAGATCCTTACTTTCCTTGAAAAATGTTTCCTTAAAGTTTCAACAAATTCTATGAGCTCTGTTGTAACTCACTTTCTACCTTCCTTGGTGTGTAGATTGTGGCAGGAGACACAACTGCTTTGGTTTACCCTTTATCTGTATTCCTACTGTAGAGCCTGACCTGACATGGTTTCATTCCTGACTTGGCCTGAGTATAGTACAGTACGTGACATTTCAGGCGTAATTGAAAGGCAGGGCTAACCTTATCAGAAATAGTCATTACACCATGTGTTTAAGTGTCTTGTATAGCTCTAATGCATGTGCATTGTCACTTCTAATAATCCTTCATGGTAACTTTAGAAGGTGACTCGAGCTGTATTCAGACTTTAAAACATCCTGCAAAACTACTTGGATTGAGAGCACTATGGGGGATACACCCTCTGTGTGTCTCATTTGATGTTCTGCAGAAAATGTTTTTTTTTATAACACATTAAACACATGTCCAACCTTCACTGAACTGTGTTGTGACTTCTTGCATCCTCTGCATTACAAACAATATACGATCTTAATGCACCTTGATTGAAAAACTGCTGAGATTAAAAAATAGATGCCAGAAACTTCCAAATTGCTCATGCTAATTGAAGCTTCACCATGCTCGCTGAAAGAAGATGATCTTTAAATATACAGACCATATTTAACATATGTATGTTCACAAGCTTTAAACTTAAATGCCACTTTCATTTGAAGACTGTGAACATACAGTATTCAGGTAATAGCCTTTTTAAAGATGCACCAAGCATACTGTAAGTTATGTACATTTTATTACATAAAGACTGAACATAGATGTAGTGCAGTACCATAAAGACAGTCCATACTCCACAACTACTCCATGTTAGAAATACTGATGTTTTGTATCCAGTTCACGCATCTCTTTAAACTGTCCTCCTAGAACTTTCCACATACAGTATACAGTGTATACAGTATGCTGTAGAGTTAGCTCATAATTTAAGATACAGCACACACAAAGGATCTTTGAATATTTCCCCCTTTAAGAATGGTTTTGCACAAGAGGGAGGTGTAACAGTTTGTGTTTCTGCCTCACAGCTGTTGTGTCCTGGTTTTTATTATATTCTGAGTGTATTTTGTCCCCTTTGTTTGCGGGTGAATGTATGTCTCTCTCTATGTATCCTCCAATGGACTGATGGACTGGTGTTCCAATCAAAGTGGATCCAGCCGTGAGGCCATTTTATTCCAGTTTAGGTTCCAGCTCACTATTGGATTAATATTGTAGGTTATTGAAAATGGATGGGTGAAAGAACTAGTTTAATAACCTAAAAACAGGGAGAGCTAGAGGAAGGCTTGTTAATCACAAGATTACTGCCTGTCTTTTCTTTTGTTTTCAGTCTATTTGTTTTTGTCAGAAACATTCACAAGCTGTCATCATTATAGCAGAACGCTATATACCAGTAGGATTTCTTACCACTCATTTGTGAGTGTGACTGCACTCATCTTGTGCTGCTGTATGAACTGATTCTCCATGCTTTTACTGTACAATAGGTGAGTCCCTTGGAGCATGTGTTGGATATATTAAGATAGGCCTGACCTTGTGAATTATGATTGATTCTGTGTGACGTGTGAGCCGCAGTCTTGTAATTCACTGAACATGTACATCCCACCTACCTGTTTTCCTAGGAGATAGTGCTGAGATTCTGAATCCAGACAGAGACTTAAGGTGGTAAATGGAAGTGAAAGGTACTGTAGATGGTAACCTTGATGTAGTTGTCCTAATAAGGTTTCTTAACTCACATTCAAAAAATGAATAATACATTTGTAATTAGATGTTCTTTTATTAGAAGAAAATAAAATAACACTTTAATACATAAAGGAAAATGTACAGTATATTAAGAATGGGTGGAAAATGGAAAATGGAAAAGGGGGAAAATTAAGACAAGAAAAAGCAACCACCTACGTGCTGTCACAGTTTTTGGTCTAACAAAGTACAAAACGTCTCGCCTGCATTTCCTCTTGAATTTTCTTGAATTGCAAGATTTTAAAATATAAGCCTGCACCGTGACGATTTCCTGCTTGCTTTTACCACCATCCCCCTTAATGTTGTACTCTCCTATTACTGTAAATCACCTCTTTTAAAAGTCCAATTTCAAGGCATGACAGTCTGTGAACTGAGATTCCCCCCATACCTGCTCTTATACAGTAGTTTGCATGTTTTATTCACTGAATTGGAAAGACCTGCCTGAGTCAAATGGACAGTCCACGTGCATATTGCAAAACCCTCTGTATAAATGTTACTGTGTATGTATTATACTGTATGTTGTCTTTTCTTTAAAATGGAATTCTAATACCCCTCAGTTGCTCCCTTCGCTGTTCACTAACCTCATTATGAATCCAAAAATCTCTTTTCAACTCATGAAGCACAAAGCAGCAGATGTTGTGGAGCCCATTGCTCCAGGAGGATGTGGCTCAGTCCAGCCAGTCTCCATCTGGTCTACTCTGGCAGCTGCATTAGTACACGTTGCAAGGGAAGGTCAGTCCCCCTCACACCAGTCTAAGTGCAGCCTGTGGGAGTGCCAAAGCAGATACTCCCTCATACCCAAAGTCCATAAAGCACTGATATTTTAAAATGAGAATATCTAAGCTTAATGTCATTTTTCCTGTTTTTCCCCACAACCTACTGCAGTCTTGTATATTTCTCTGTAGTTTATGTAATCATAATCTGTAAGGATGTAAAGAATTGCTAGATCGGTATCTATCTTTTAATGCCTTTCTGCTAAGATTTAACAGCTATTTTCCTTGCTTGTCAGAAAGGAAAGGAGGAGAAGCAAAGTCTTTCAAACATCCAGCATTTAAAAGGTAATATAAAATATTACAAAATACCCCCAATTAAAACTCCGTACAGGTGGCTATGTAAAACTACATGCTTTTTTACCTTTTGTATTACTCTTATGTACAGTATATGCTGATGCTTGATTCCAGAGGTTAAAATGCACTCTTTCTCAGAATCAAATATGAAAGGCCAGTTCCGTAAGAATAAAAAATTGTACCCTACTGGTTATATCTCAGATGCTATGGAAAACATAGCAACATCGTATAGATGTTTTTCACAAGCTTTTGAAATTGCAAAGATCTGAACAATTGAATGCTTTACATTTGTGCCTAAAAAGATATTGTTTTCAGCATCTTCACTCTAGAAAACTGCATGTCAACATATTTTTATTTTTACAACATTTAAGTCCTACTTTAAGCGTAGTTTCAAGCACAGGTCAATTTGATGCAGATTCCAAAGGTTGATAAGCTTTATTTATATAGCAATATGGTTTATTGCACCCTCTTCAAAAAACATAAATTCAGCAGTCTGAAATAAAATTTTAGATATGAATATTTAAGGCAAACATTTTTTTTTCCAATGCAATAGTAGACAAACTGGAAGATAAGTACATAAGCAATTCCAATTAAAAGAGACAACACCCACTTTGAAGTTGACACTTCATATATGGTCATGGTCATATAGCCAGGTGAAGAGGGAGGGAGAATGTCATTAGTAAAATGCAAATTAATCTTTCAGCCTGACAAACCTAAAACAAAAATTCTCAAAGGCACTACTGGTACTTTTTAATATAATTTCATCATAATGCTCAAGAAAGCCCTGCACTAACTGAAGGCATTCACGAGCTCCCACACTTCCAGGATCTCTGCAGGTCTCCTGCCATCTCCTGCCTCTCAAAACTGTGGGATCGTCTGAAAAAAACTTAAGTGCAAATGTGAGAAACCATAATTGTATACCTATACCTAATAAAAGATTAAAAGGCACTTATATGAATTTTGTCCCTGAACATGCTGAGCTGAAAATGTAGATAATTCATCATTTTGTCCAATTTGGAATTCTTGACTTTTTTGTCTATTTGCATCTTCACGCTGCACACTACTCAAATGTCCTCCCTCATTTTAAGGGCTTTATTAAGGTTGATAGATTCCAAAGACTGAATTCAAGCTGATAAAAGTATTCTTCATTGAAATGCAATGTCTTTATCTTTCTTCAGATAGAGAAACTATCTTCTCGTAGTTGAATGCAGCTGTTGAGAACAGTGCTAGGCCAATTACTCTAAATATTAAATCACCCCAGAGCCTCAAAAGTGTACAATGTACAAAAAAATGGATAGCTTGTCCAGCAAGAGCCCATTCTGCAGATTTTCAGAGCTGGGTTTATGTGGAATCTGCACTTTTTTCCCTCTGAATAATTGGCCAATTTGCCAATTCCCCACAAGCTTCGGGGATGATAAATATGTTGTTCTTCAGGAGAACACATTAAAACCACTGAGAAAATTGCCCAATTTCTTAGTAGGTCTAGGTGTTTTGTTGTTTCTTTTCAGGAGAAAATGCTACACTTGTACACCACTATTGAATGCTGTACTACACCTGGGATTGCATCTACTGCTGCATGTACAATATACAAACATTTATAATGCTGCTGCCATACAGCGTACAGTATGTTTGCTCTTCTGATTTCCTTTTTGTCAAAATGGGAACTGAGGCATTCAGCCATGTTTTTAAAAAGCAATAGGGCTGTTTGGTCTAACCAATCATTAATTATTTTAAGCAACTTACTTATGACTGGCTTAATTAGTCAAGGTAATGTAAACTATAGAAGAAAATGGATGAAACCTGGAGGACTTGTTTTTCCCTGGGGAAAGAATGGATACTAATGACTTAGAAAACTTTGTATCACTGTCAATGTTGTAAAACTGTTGAATGTAGCTAACACACAGCTGAAGTCTAGCAACTAACCTTGCATATGCTTCGTCATTTCAAAAACCCCTTGAAAATTGGAAGGGATAAGAATGTCAAACTCTTTGGTCTGAATGCAAAATGTTAAATCTGGCATAAACCCAGCCCAGTGTCCCACTCAGTCAACATGATCATTACTGTCACATAGCGCAGTGGCATGCATTATGTTATAGTGCTGCTTTTCATCAGCATAAACTGGGAAGCTTGTCATGATTAAGGGGGAAAATGGATGGAGCAAAATACAGGTACAGTACGTCTTGGAGGAAAATCTGCTTCAGTCTTATAAAAACCTAAAACTGGTATGAAAAGTCACTTTCCAGCAGGAAAGTGACTTTTCACCATGGCTAGACTGTAAGATCGCCATTGAGTCCCTGAGTGACTCAGTCAAAGTTTTGACTTGAATCAGAAAATCTGTAGCATGATCTAAAACGGACAGTCCATCAATGATCCTCCACTAATTTAAAAGACTTAAGTTCTCAGAGACTGGACAAATGTTATACTATCCTGTTGTACACAGTTGGTAGAATCTTATCCAAAAACACTTGTATGTGTAATTGTTGCCCAAGGTGCTCCCATCAAGTTTCACCGAGTACTGATTCAGGGAGGAAAATACTTTCCTAGGTTTTACATTTTTTATGTCTTTCATAACATTTAAAATAACTCAACTATAAAAGTGTTCCTTTTGCATAATCATATTTGGATGAAAAATATTGTCTATAAAAATCTGCATCCTTTGTTTGGAATTCAACATCATTGGAAGATAGCATACATTCCTGAAGTATACCACCATTCTTTTCTGCCCCATGAACAGCAGAACAGCAAAGTCATCTTTGATTATGGACTTTGATTTTGGATTCTCAATATGGACTATAGGCAATGCTAGCAGCAGTAATTTCTAACATTTCTTCCAATATTGTGATTAGGTCTTGAAACTACCCTGCATTCATGGCGGTATTCAGAAACCAGTTTATACCAGCACTTTTATAAATGCCCAGAAAACTGTTTTGGTTAACATCATTGCTCTGTGTGTCTAAAACAACTATGCTATAACTATAAGGAAGGCATAGAGAAGGTGTATAATATAATACTGTAACTACAGTAGTATAAATCATTCTTATAATAATTATCAAAATTTCTATTTTATTTAACTTTTAGGGTAGTGTCCTTGTATATACTGCTGAATTAAAGAACAACTGCTATAACAAAGGAAATGCTAGTGTTTGGATTCTAATCTTGTGCACCCCATGGTACTGGTACTGTGTATGGATGTTCCCCATGCCAAGACTGCAGCAACTTGGGAATATTAAATTATTGAATATACATTGATGCCTTGACAGATGTATTGTAAAAAAGCAGCACTTTTGAAAAAGCAAAGAAAAATTCTCTTGAAGTCACTTTCTGTACTTTAATGGGTTTCTCTCAGGCAAAACCTATGCTGACACAAAATTGCTGTATTTTCTTGTTGCCTCATAACCTCTTATGCTTATTTGCTTTTGCTATGTCTGCATCAATTGCTGTACAGTATGCCATGTTAAATAACCACACTACTTTTACACAGCATGTGTGAAGAGCTCATAGAATTTCACAGGGTGAAAGTGTAAGGGGAAACATCCAGAAGAGTTTTTAAATGGATGACATACTGTAATGTAGTACTTGAAGCTTTCGGTAGCAACCAATTTCGTTATTATTAATTGGACCTGACTGTTTTACAAATAAGAAACCAAAACTGTCTAAAGAGTTTTCATGTCATGAGTTAGCAGTCACCAATAACTGTTTCTCCATTATTATTAACAACATTTCTTTATGTATTGACACCACCTAGCTATGTCCCACACAAGACTAGGAGTACACTGCAAATGAAGGGTATGGACTCGTGGACTCGTGTTTGTGATGTTGCACAGATTATGGAGTTAGTTATGGAGTGTTATTAGGCTGTACAGTATCATTTCCATCTGCTTTCATGCCACATCATCTGTCCTTAGTTATTTTTAATCCTGCATTAACAGTTGCTTTCCTGTTTGAATGAATGCATATTCATTAACGTACTCTAACACTTAAGAAACACAACCCTGGATTCAAGATGAACGATATACAGAATAAAGGAATCTTTTTGTCGTTTTGAAATAATTCTAACAAAAACATGAAATAGCTACATGTGTTCATGTTGCATTCATGTTCCTCTATGCTGGTGATGAGCAGCTGATGCATGTAACAGCACAGGAATGCAGTCAATACAGTATGTAAAACAGCTGATAGGTCAGCTACATTTTTCAGTAGCATAATGTTGCACCTGACTACTCTTATGTCATCTCAGACACGCTCATTTGAGATAAGATGCCAAGATACAGCAAACCCAGATTTATTACACTATTTAATTTTTCTTACAGTAAAGGTGTCTTCTGTGGAGAGAATAGTTTAGCGATGAGGTATTTTGCTGAGAGGCTTAATGATCAGCATGATTGATTGAGCAGCAATGAAAGTGAATGTTTTGCTGTCATTGTTTGGTCAACAGTTAGCTAAGGGAGGTTTTTCTATTAAAAAAACAAGGAAGAAGATTTTTAGTTAAATTCTGAAATGTGTCTAGATTTACACTTTATAATAATTTGCAGAATAATAATTAGTGTTCATTGTGATACTGTACAGTGAGAATACCACAGTTAACAAAAATATGACATCCCTTCAAGCTGACAATACCTTTATGCCATCACCATCCAAACACTGCCATTCCATCACACAGATCTAAGACCACCTTCTACCTTTTCTTGTGTACATGTGTTCTACTACCACCAAAAAAAAAACATTCTGTCATTATCCCCGGAGCAGGTGTCCATATTGGTAGCAAACTACAGTCATGTAACACACTGATGTTCTATTAAGACATTTCATTTCCATAGCAGGTGAACCTGATGACTGGAACTAAAAGCACAAGTCTTCCGTGATGCTCAGTTGTTATGTCAGCCAAAGTTTTTGTAATGCAGAAGGGCTCTCAAAGGAATTTTCCCTGAAAGTGATGATCCTATTTCCTGTACAGTGCTTCTCCTCTGCTAGTGGATTAATTGAGTCTGATGCCCTGTTGACTTTACTTTGTTAGATTCCTGACAACATCATTCCCTGGCTACATTGTGTCTGTTTCACTTAATTGTGGCGTTATAGCAGAGTAATTAAAACTGACAAACATGCGCCTTTTATATATGCATTTATCATCTGTGTACACTCACCCCCAAAAGCATGTGTTACCATGCAAGTGTATTCACACTTGCATAACTAGTCATTTAATACTAAAGAGTGCAAACAGAGGGTGTGAGCTGTTTCATTTTCTGCAGGCATGACACAACCTTCTGTAGCGGCAATGCTTGTTAATAAGACAGAATTAAGCGTTGGTATGCTCCTAAAGGAGGCCCCATCTCACCCTCCATCTCTGTGGTGCAGCCACAGAGAAAGAATTCATGCAAGCTGATTTAAGATGTTTTTCTTTTGATAAGAAGCAAGCTCCCAGACGGGGATGCAATTAGCTAAGCCTGGCTATCATGATCAATGGTCATCCACTGGCGCCTATCAGTCTAGGGAGTGCCGAATGGACATCTGGACTGCATTCCTAAGTGTCAAGAGTAAGTGACTTATATCTCACCTTGACCAACCAATCAGGGACTGGCAGGGCGTGGTAATACCACGTGGGTCTCCAATGCCCACCAAACTCTCAACCAATCAGCACACATCTGGGTCTTGATCAAAAAGGGAGCGCAAGCTCAGTTCTGGGCTCTCCTTGGCCATTTTCGCGCATCCTCAGAGACAATCACGTGACAACTGCTGTTGTCTGCAAAAGGACTTGGACTTTGTTCTAAGCGCGAGGCCGAGGATCCCGTACGTATTCAGAATTCTACCAACGTGAATGCTCCGCTTGATCAACGGCAGCCTACAGTTGGACCCTCGTCGACAACCTGAATAGCTTATTCAGAAGCAGCGCTGGACCGGGAACGAACCAGCTTCTTCCCAGGCAAAAGAGTGACTTGTGAGGACTCGCGGTCACACTCTGTGCATAGAGACTTTCTACTAGCCAGCCGGACTGCTGGTAGATCCCCTCAGAGCAACGACTGCCCTGCGCGCC
Source organism: Atractosteus spatula (assembly GCF_055471065.1). Lineage (NCBI taxonomy): Eukaryota > Metazoa > Chordata > Actinopteri > Semionotiformes > Lepisosteidae > Atractosteus > Atractosteus spatula. Next base: position 10,961,142 of record NC_142724.1, read on the forward strand.
GCAGTCAGATTCCTCCGCCCGTCCTACTCCGAGCTGCACCTCGACTGGTTGGCCAGTAGCCAGAGGACGCCGACACAACGCCCATTGGACAACCGCTGCAACAGAGGCTGCAACAGAGCCTGTCAGCTGGTTTGGTGTTCGTGCCGGGAAATTCCAAATCCAAACACAGTGGATAAGTAAACCCCATTTTCTACATTGCGTCTCGAGAATTTAATTGTACCTCAACACAAGTTGTTATCAATTTAATTCATGAGTAATGTATTTACTTCCGAGTTTAGAGTAACAGTGGGTAATAACACTGATTAGCGATTTGGTAACCGAACGATATATATTGACATATATTTTCTGTTGTGTATCTCTTTGTGTTTGAATCTCTTCGAGATTATATACCTTGTATATTGATAACCCTCACAGTAAGGTCTGCCACTCGTATCCAGGCAGACTAGTATATGTTTGGTGCACAGTTTATATTAATAAATGTATCTCGTGTATTGAACCCGTGTGTGTGCGTTGTTAGTTGTTCTGACGATTGATTTTCTAAAAGCCCCAACGAACAACCTCGTGATTACTGCTACAATTGATAATTGTCTCAGTAAACCCATCAAACCACTACACTTCTTTGACTTCATACACAGGTGAACCACATAGTGTTGCAAAAGTAATTATTAGAGTGAAACTGTATACTGAATTTCTTAAGTGTTTCAATACATGTATTTCTCATTCTCACATTTAGATACCTTGCATAAGGGTTTAGTGTTAAAGAGTATTTTGACATCCCAGTGACTGCTCTCACTTGAAGCTCCAGTCTGAAATGCACCAGTACAACTCTGGATATCTTTTTCCACTGCCACATACAAATGAGACCACACATTCTGGGACATTCTGTGCTTCGGGAGCGGTTCATTATGGAGATTTTTAAAAAAGGAAGACTTGTTCAGCTCTTTACAAACCTCCAGTGAGTTAACGCCTGCTGGGGTGCCAACATACTCCAGGTTTTATTTAAAGTAATATCTCCTATCTTATGTTCATGAGTTGAAGCCTGGTGTGAAGTTGAATCAAGGATTAATGTGCAACTAGATCCTCTGTATATTATAGCACTGCTATTAAGCTGCCTAGGCTTCAGTCAGTGTTTAACAAGTACCCAGGGGATTGCAAAACTGGTAACTTAAAAATTTGTTCAAGGAGGAACTCAAGTGTTTCTTCTCTTTCATTCAAATAAATTCAGTTACTTCAGCAATTTGGCACATTGTTTGTTTTATTTTTCCCTCAGTAATGATTTCTCACAGCAATATTTTTCTGTTATATGTTCTTCAGAATTTTGTTTTTACAGATAGGGTTCTACTGAGCATGTTAAATGAATGTTAAATTCATTAACATTAAATGAAAAGCTCAAAGAAATAACAGGACATGTTAAAATATTATTTCTAAGGATGCTACTAACTTAAAAAATTCACTTGAATATCTGAAAAGAAGCTACTTTAAAATAGATAAGTAGCATACAGAAATAAGCAATAGAAGAATGCATAAAGTCCTTAATGGTGTAACACTTTTTCTGACATTACTAATGGGCCTGTTATCTGTGACGTTAACAATTCTATTAAATAACTTATTATTTAATTATATTCTGTAAGGATTTTCATCTTTTAGAAAATCAGCCATAGTGGTTTGGAGAAAAAGACTTCCTGGAAATGAATATGTACCCTTCATGGTGCATTAACAGATGATATCAAATATTTAGTGACAGAGAACATAGCTTTTAAAATTCAGGAATTTAGGATCTAAAACTGTTCCACGATAAGGTCTTTTTTAATATGGTGAAATAAGGTTATTTCTGTCCCAGCAATATGAATTTGGTGGAGTATATATTATGTTGTCTCACAATGTAGGATTCGCTGACACCTTACTTTTAGTCTACAAGTGGAAAAAACATATTAAGGCATGACAATTAGGATTTTGGACAGCTCTAGCAGCTGAGAATATTACAAAAGAAGCATCTCTGTGAATCAGACAAAAATCCACCTGTGAGACTAATTGTAATTGTTGGTATGACAAATGGTAACCTACATTTATGCAGTGCTGCTGGTGAGTTAATTGACAGACAAATTATGAAGCTCTGTGTTGCATTTGTCAGCAAAAGGAATTCCTTTAAAGAGCAACTTTGGTTTCAGCAGTCTCCGGCTTGAATACATTTTTTTTTAAAGATGCTGGGGTAACTGAAGGAGTGGCTTTGTCAGAAAACGTTGTTTTTTCCCCCCCAGCTTCAGACAGAGTGAGTCCTGTTTTGTCTTTGTGTAACAACTGACTAGGAGAAGATTCTTCATTCTTTCATGAAAGTCATGACACTAATTACATTTCAAGTTCTATCAATCTTTAAATTATACTTCAAAGCCACAATTGCACAACAGCTAATCAGGGATACTGGATTGTCGGTAAACAAATACTAGAATATCCCATTTACGGTACAGCATACAGTATCTACAGTATATTTATATATCATGTCCATGGGTGCATATACATATGTCTCTGTGCACGCAACAAATATTTGAAGACATTATATGTTCTTATGTATATAACAGTGTTAAAGAATTAATAAATTAGGGAGTGTTAAGTCTAGTATTATTGCTTTCTGCAATGAGAACACATTGGAAATTGACAATACTTAAGGAAAATCACAGTTAAAGTGATTCAGCTCACTGAGTGGTTGATTTGATATGATTTGTTTTACATTGGTGTCTGAAAGCAGCAGTAATTCTAAAAATATGCTGTAAGCCAAATCATTTCAAGGCAGGTAAGAATCTATAGTACATATATATATATGGATAAAGAAATGTTAATAAACACCCTACGATTGACTCCCTAACTGAAAAATGTAAATTTGTGCCCATAGAAACAAACATTAGGTTGCAGAGACTTCTAACAGCTGTATACAGTTACTGCCTGCCAAAAGTAATAGTAAGGAGTGTGTTTTATTGTATTACTTTCCCCATCTTTTCTATTTAACCTCCAATATAAATCTCTATACAAGGGCGGAATTTTACAGTCTGTACTGCAGTTCTCTTCGTCTTCTTGTTTCCCTAGGTTCTTTTCTCAGACCTCACCTGAAGTCTGAAAGACCAAATCAAATGCAAAAATCCCAGAACTCCCATCTCAAATGGACACATTCCTAAAACTTTTGTCAACAAACTTTGTAAGCACAGGTGGGCTGCAGTCATGCAAGGTGTCTTTTTAACATGATGTGCTTTTGGAGACTACTTTATATGACCTTTTGAAACCCCTCCAAGTGCTCTTTGCACCTGTGTTTATGAAGACATGTAAGGTGTGGTTTGGAGATGTTGGGTTGGGCATCAGTGTGGAGCAGTGTTATGCATAGTAGTTACTCAGAGTTATGCATTGAAATCCCAGATGATAGGCTGCTGTTATTTCCTTGTCAAGATATTTAATCTGAATTGTTACAGTTAAATGCACACATGTATTGGGTTGTAGCTGCTTTAAATATAATTATCCGCCAAATGAAACCATCTAAACTAAACATCTAGGATTTGAATTTATTAATTCAAATTAACTATAACTTACTGATGAGCCCTTTTAAGGTTGAAACAGGTATCCATGGCTACTAAATTTGACTATATACATGAAGTAGGATATGTCAAAGGCCTTAGGATCCTTTTAGGATAAGCAATGTTATACTGTATACCATAAATGCAAGGGATTCATTAATTACATTTCTTTTGCAATTACCATGGTTATTCAATAGCAAACTAAATGAATCTATAACATAAATGGATTTTATTGACTTCATTTCGTTGCTAAAGGTAAAGACACATGCAGCATGTTGATTCAGCATGTAGAACCCTATCTGAATGTGATGCTTGTGGATGCAAGGTAAAATACTGTTCAAAATCAATAGATTTGTTTTCATCTGTACATACTTGAGACAGATGTCTGAATGTTTTTATATGGATTATTGATCACTAGAGACGAGATAAGTCTTACTATATTACAGTTCTCGCTTGGCAACTGTTTTGCAATAAACCTGTCAAGTTCATATTGTTTATAGAGATTTAAACGTTTTGTACTAATTACAAAAAGGTAGAGTATGGTAAGAAGCCATTCTTGCATGGAATGGAACAAAGACTGCAGCAATTCTTTATATTTGCTCATATAATAAATGTTTTTTTTACCCAGTAACTTCAATATACATCTTCAGAAAGTGACATCAGGACTTTTCCTTTACCAAATTATCAAAGAAAATAGTTTTTGACAAATAGAGCTTCTACTGTATAGATGTATGTGTAGGCCTTAAAAATTGGATGGTTTATTGTGTAAATAATGTGAAAGTTATGAAACTGTCTGTGCCATGCCAGAGGCACTCAAACAAATTTTATTTTTCTTACACAATTGAGGTAAAACTCCCCCCAAAAAAGATACATTTAGTCAATGCTTCCAGCAGTGAGATTTTTGCGATGTTGATAATAAAGTTACTACCATCCCATGAAGCAACCTAGTGTGTCATACTGGTTTTATTTTTTTTATTTTCCCCCCCAAATCAACTAATACTGTAATTTTAGAATTTGATAGTAAAGGATACCATGATATCCCCCTGTTAATTTTGCAAGTATGTCTGACGCATTAAGAACAAGACATAATGGGTTTCAAGTTTTGTCACAAAGGAAATATACAGAAGATGTACTCATCTATAAAGTCATCTATACTTTCATTTTTCTAAATGTTATTCTTTACTGGATATACTTTAAAACACATACAGTACCACATTTGTTGTGCTTTCTCAGTGTTTTACTCCTTTTGCAATAAAAACCTTAAATGAAAACTATATTTTTGTCAAAAGGAAAATTTAGTTTTCCTGGTATAGTGTTCTCAAATCTTCCCAATGGTCAATATATGCTAGGGATGATCAGTACATAAAAACTCTCTGTGTTTGTTTAAATAAGTGTTATCCATGTAAGACTCTTTTGGTCCTACAGAACATGATGCTTGTTTTCCTCTGAGGAAATTCTTCTTACGGATTACTGGCTTGCACCTTTTACTACCTCCATTGCATTGTTTGAATATCACTGTCTCTTCTGAAATTTGCTAAAAAGGTCTGTTTGTTTTTGGGTTTTGAATGTTACCTCAAGAGATTTCTCAGAGTTCTGTAGTTTTTCATCTCCCTGCTTTTAAAGCTACGATTTCTAAGCTTTGAATAGGTCCCCAATTGAACACATTCGTTGTTTGATTTGAGCCAATGATTATTGGTTTTTATGATTGTTGTCATATCCTGTATCTTTATTAGTATATATGTTCAACCCTTGAACACTTTTCATGTTGTTTATCAATGTGGGAGATACTTTGAGAGATACTTCAAGACTTTACCAAACAAGTAAGGCACAATGGAACACAAGACTAGAGAGCATTGCTTAGATTTACAGCAAATCCAGTTTCTTATACTGTACCTCTGAGCACAGACACTTTTTCTTTTCAGGAATTTTCTCATTGGAAAAAATTTCAGGACCAGTCTACTTGCATGCATTTTCTATGAGTGTTTATATGCACATACATAATGTATAAAAGTTTTTAATGGAGTCATTAAATTTAATTAAATTCATTTCCAAAATTTATTTCCCCACTGCTGGCTTTACTTCTTTTCATTAATCCCACAGAAGATCTAATTTAGAATTGAATCAGCATGTTTATATTCTAATTAGCCTTGTGATGCTATATTTCATCCCCGCTTTTAATTCTCAGTCATCTTTTGAATAATCTATAAACACTTCGCCGTTTCAATATTTTAATGTTTACATATCCTCACTTTACATTAAAAAAACTTTCTGGAGGTGTATTGTTGAAGTGTATTCTCTTACTTTAGGAGTGGAACATTTAAGGTAAGGTATGACTTTCCATCTTGTGATCAACCGTGATGTACTGTATGAACAATGTGATTTTGTGTCCTTTTTTTTAAATGGCTTTTAATGACCTAAACTTTTATTGCTGACAAAGATTTTAAATCATTATCTCAGAACTTCAATCCACTCATCCCTAGTGGTCTTAATTGTTCTGAGAGTGAGTCACGTGGAAATGATGTTTTGTCTGTTTCCTTAAAGCTGGTTTAGCAAAAAAAGTGATGAAATTCGGAAACAGCCCCAGACAGAATTTACTATTGCAATAATAGGGAATGGAACTTCATTGTGCGGCAAAGAATAAGTTGTCATCTGGATTTAAAGTACATCAGATCAGAATCAGAACTATATCATGATTCCACTAAGATGGTGGTGTGTATTCTTGTAGCCTCTCAGCTCTAGATCATAAGTCTCATAAATAATATGATCTCAGAAATATCCTAAATAATCCTTGAAGTCTCACAAGAAACTACTAACAGTGCCATGAAAAGTACCCCTCATTTTTTTATTTCTATACTGCTGAATTATATATTTGCTCCATTAGAATTTGGAACCAATATTAATATTAATAATGAGCATGCAATTTTCAAAATACATTACTTCAAAGTGTGAGAGATTCCAACATTGTCCTCATATTTGTTCATTCATTAATCCCTAAATTGGACACAAAAGTCATGAAGTAAAGAATTACAGGATTCAGCAGCTGAAGCTCTCTCAGAACCTATGGAAAATGTCCAAACTCTGTCAAGACTCTCATCCTGAAAGGGAATAAAGCATTGTGGGTGGAGCAGCTCAAAGTGGTATTGAGGTTTGTGTAGTCTTAGACATGCTTTCTCAGTTTCTCAAATGATTTACCTACTAATTCATCCCCATGGTCAAGGATAAATCCACTTTGCCACATTGGAAACCGTCATCCATCTCCCTTGCAACTTTCCATTTGGGAGTTTGATGAAGGATTGTCTAAGTAAAGCAACTCAGATTAACTTGACACAGTAAAGCTCTTTCCAGGGGAAAGATAATTATTTTGTGATAACTACTGCAATTGCTACTACTCTTTGTATTACAAGTAACCGTAATGATAATGCAGTAACCCACTGTAAAAATATTGTATATACTATTTATTTCTGTTTCACACACCAAACTGTTCATGATATAGTTAGTACAGAAAGAATCAGAAATAAATTCTCATGATTTTTTTCAGTCACAACATGTTAATTTCCCCCATTTACTTCCATTTCACCAGAACAAACCTCTTTAAAAAATCTTTAACTTATCATAAACAAGCCGTTATCTACTGTACATCACCACTGTGTTCTTGGTTACTCGGCTTAGGTAAAGCATGAAATAGAATTTAAGTAACATAAATTAGTGCATTATCACTCATCTGTATATGTTGTATAAAAAGAATGCCATCTTTTTAATATTACCGCTTGGGTACAGCATAAGAATAGTCTGAAAGGTGACAAACATATTTCAAGACAGCAATTGACCTTCTAATTGAAAGTCTTTTGTAGGAAAATCCTTTATACCAGACAGTGTTGATACAACAGACATAGGCTAATCCTACAATGTAATATAGAACAAATTAAATCTTGCATTTTTGATGCTGTGTGACAATTATGAAGCATTAAATATTAATATGCAATATCCTGCATTCATTTACCTAAAGGAGAATTGATCATAAAAGTCTCCATTGAATTGTCAAAAATATGTTTGATTGTATTATTATTATTATTATTATTATTATTATTATTATTATTACAGATATGTTGACTTTCTAGAGGATTCTGACTCACCTGCATTCTAATATACCTGGAGTAAATGTGATTCTGCCTTTTGGTAGATGTTTCGCTCAGTTATCAGGAGGGCTCATGTCTCTGCAGAATCAATTCAGTGCTCCTCTATTATCCTGGTAGTCTGAAGTCTGGAATGAGGTACAGAAAATATGAAAGATAAATTGGTAAAATCTGTTTCAGTATTTCTTCAGGTTCTGAGCCTTCTCTTTCATTTTTTTAACTATAGAAATCACTATTCATAGATATAAGAAATGTGGGAACATGTCAGATTTCAGAATAATGAGATATCTAAATACTGTACCTTATATAGGATGATACAGTGTGTCAACATCTGAACATAAGAAAGGTAACACGCAAGAAAAGTCTTTTCGGCTAGTCTTGCTCATTTGGTTGCTAGTAACTTAGTGACCTGGAAAATGCAGGATAGATTAAGAAATAAGAGAGAAGTTCTACAGCAGAGTTAGGTACTGTATTTGTACATTTTTTGGAGAAACAGTGATAATGTAAACTTTTACCTGTTCCTTTGCAGCTAATGCATGCTGACACAGCTACAGTACTGTACCAACTCAAAATTGTATTATTATTTCTTTATGTACTGCTTAATTGCATTGGAACAGTAGAAAATTATTATTTTAAATATTTTACTACATTTTTTATCCTTCAGCTTTATTATCCATCTAAGGACCAATATTTTTTTTTTCTTCATTTCTGGAGAAGACAGCTCAAGTTTATTTTCTGATGCCCTCTATGTATCTTTTTTAAACTATATCTTTCCCACAGGTTCTGCTGTTTGCAATCTCTCCTCAGTTCCGTTTTTTATAACTTTTCACTCATATAAATGGAACCTATCACTTACTGTAGAATGCAAAGATGATCTGATTCATTGCATTGCTGTTAATGGCCTTTTCTTACTGGGGACTCATGTTTCTCTTGATAAAATCAAATACCTTTACCAAGCATGGCTTTTGCTCTGTTATCTTAACCACCGATGGGTGTTGGAGCAGGGGTTCTCATCATCCAGATTTCAGAAGATTATATCAGTCCATTTTGTTCAAGACCCATCAGCATTTCAGCTTAGATTGGGATGCCTGACAGACACTGATTGAGTAAACATGAAGGGAGTGTTATCATTCAGTGCAATCTTTCACTGAGCTAGTCCATATGCACGTCATTTAGCTCCTGCAAATAAAGGACATCAGTTCTCAGCATCAGCTCCCAAGGAAAATTTGATCTGTAATTTAAATAAACTGTATCTAAAAAATCATTTTATCAGGTGGCATTAATCAGCAACAAGCAATACCCCACATTTAAAATAAGATGGTTCATTGCTGGCTGCCTATCATTGAAACTGTTTTTTTTTATCATTTTCATCACCTGAGTGAATTTGTAGCAAAAAAAGCTTTGAAAATCAGATCCAAAGTTGTTCAGTCAAGGAAGGTGTTATTACGAAAAAAAAGGATTTGAAAAAGAAAATGTATATTTTTTTCAGAATGTTATATATTTTTTACTACTATTTTCATTTTTTGCCAAGAATTTTTAAACTTTTTGTAGAAACCTTTCACTGCATTGAAAACCTTTATTCGTTGAAATAAAGTGGTCAAAGGTATTATGCCTGTGCTGTGCATGAAAAAAAGGATTATCATGCACTTTATATACTGTCAATATTCTCAGCATGTTTTGCTCAAGCTTATTGACAAGTAAACTTTATATGGTAAAGAACCTTGATCCACACATTTATCAAAATTTCTTTCACTTACAGCACAGTATATTTCACTCTCACTTCATGTGTTTCCTAGTAGCTTAGAGCTTCCATAAATGATCCATGGGATTTACAGTAGGTCTACGGACTGAGAATCCCAAGCTAATAATGAAATGCACTTTTACTGAATTAGGTTTCAAATTTCATTTTTATCTCTAGCGCAAACTTATTGCTATAAAAATGTAGCACATTTAAGCTCCTAACTCTTAGATTGTTTTCACATTGTTTTTCACACCCATTTCATCTCTAGTTTGAGTAGCATAATCATACAAAACATTATGATAATATAAGCAAATTCTACTCCAGAGCAAACCATGTCTTACAGAGACTTTTGCCAGTGATTTTCTTGGTTTTCTGGCAGTAAAGGTTGAAATTTAATAATTTTCTTTACCACTAAACAATTAATGCCAAGTCTTTACCCTCTTTGTGAGTTTTGGGATTTTGCGTGCACACTCCCTGGCTATAATTTTACCAGGAAAAGCTAGAACAGGATATGTCAAGTATTCCATACCATTTTGACGTATTTCCTGCTTCTAGTATGATCAACTCCAGTTGAGATTGGGTTGCGGATTTCTATGTGTAGGAATGAACTGCACATTCCAGTGGATCCACCAGCTTTCATTGTGATTGTTCTGGCCATGAAAGGAAAATGGAAGTCTGTCTCACACCTCTCAATCCAACCATGCCTTTACTGCCAAAACATACAGTTGTAACAAGACACATGTCAAAAATCACTGTAATTCTGACACCCTGTCTAAAACGTAAAGCAGTTGTTCTCCTGGAGTTCCCATATGCAGCAATAGGAAAAAGACTCACATGAGAATTCCAACAATGACATACCTGGGACTCACTTCACAGATGACCAAAGTGGGATTTCCAATGAATTTCAGTTGTTGTAGAAGTAGAACACTGTGTACAAATAGTACACAAAAGGATAATACTCAAGAGGGACAGCTAGTCTATGTTCAAAACCAGTGGTGCGGAGTGGCTACTGAATATTCCTTTCTTAAATCAAGCAGGCTTAAAATAGCACTGTGGAAAAATATGGAATCTCTTTGTCAAAACAGCGGTGACTTAAAATAACACAGTGAAAATTAATTTTCTTTCAAAAAATGTAAATGGAACAGACATCTGTCATGATGACAGAACAGACCTCATTTTTTTGTTAGTTGACCTTCTAATTACCATTGTGAACAAGAACTGTTCTACAAACCACAAAATAAAGGGCAACTTTAAAATAAACCTTTAGAGACAAGTATTACTTGCCTGCTAGAGAGAGAGTGCTAAATTGTCACAAGCATTGGGATAGCATCATTAGTTGCTTCTAAAAATAATAATATAAATAACCATGGAATACATTGTTAAAGTTCTTGCTCAGTCAGTCGGAGCCCAGCAGGAGCCTAACAGAGTGCAACTAGCACAGCAGAACGTGCAGGCACAAATTAGGCTAGATTGAGGTGAAGCAAAGACATTGCTGAGGTGTGGTCAAGCACCTGAACAATTCTGGGCAGGCTGGCGGCAGCACAAGTACTACAGAAGATGTATTACCAGCAAACATATTACAGATGATAACTCCCCATGATGATGTAGAGGCTTTTTTGTAAACTTTTGAAAGAACATCAGAACAGCTGTTTTGGGATACCCATCTTTGGACAATCTTTTTTAACTGGGAGAGCCCAAAAAGACTATATTTATAATATGTTAAATGCAGAAATTTTGAGCAGAAAAGAGGTTGTCTTGTGAGTGCATGCACAGAGATACAGCTAAACGTTAAAACCCAACAAGGTAACTGTTCTCCAGGAATTTCCAGGAGGAATTTGGAAAAACAGATGAATTATGTGGGAATTCCAATAAAACAAAAGTGTCTTGGATGTAGTAGTGTCCTGCGCTCTGACCCCAAGCTTCTCTCTCCCTGTCTGTGTGCCTGTATGTCTCATGGAGAGAAAGCTAAGGTATGCAAAAAGACAAATTCCTAATGCAAGAAATTGTATATGGCTAATAAAGTGATCTTATCTTACCTTATCTTAGTACACCACCATCAAAATGTAGCTACCAGGAAGTACAGCCATTTAGTGCTAAGGCTTAGTAGTGACCAATGACTAGTGACTATTCTTCATTTTCAATTATTGCTGACATAAAATAGCCCTGTGAAAACAAATGCATATTTTTTCCTACGGTAGATAAATTAAAGCAAACAAATAACCTATTCAGTTGCAGGATAGACAGACTTAATCTTAGTTAGCTGACCTTATAATTGCTGTCATGAACAAAATCTGTTCACAAAGCCATGAAATGTCAACTTTGACATTTAGAGACAAGTATTTGTTGGCTGATAGAGAGCAAACTGTCACACAGTACGAGGAAAATAATTCAGAATTATAGAAGTGTGATAAGTTGAAATAAAGTCCTAAATGTTTGCATAGTGAAGCACACAATGCCACACATAAGGCAGAAACCCAGGCTGATGGATGAAAAATTAAGTTAACACAATACAACATTAAATACCTATTGAGAAGTGGGAGGTAGGAGCTAATAGGATCTACAATTTGCATCTGTGATCAAGTGAATATGTGTGTAGCTACTTTATATACTGGTTTCATTTAAAAACTTTTCAGGGTATTATTTTGAGGTTGATTTAATCTTTCTGCCTGTGAGAACATTTTGTACTTAAATTAAATTGTATCAGAAATTTTAGCACTCAAATTCCTAAATCACACAGTCCCAATTCACATATATCAAAATAGATGTAGTTTTCAGTTTGACACTCGATAACAGAAGGACACCTTTGAGATATCATTGGCACCTGTTTGTAGACACACAATTCAACAGCTGCAAACACACTTGACTTCTAAAAAAGAGCATTTACTGCAATGAATATTTTAAAGAAATAAATGTGTTTGTAAAAACTATGTCTTGTGGGAACTTAATTACATATTCTGCTGCAAAACTACAGAAAATGCTGTGCCAGACGTTTATTATACTCATATTCAGTTGACTCATACATAAAAAAAATATATTTATATAAGAATTTCTTTATCAAAGTTATTTTCTACGGTACATGCATACACCTTTGGTTGTAAGGCTGCTGAAGTGAAAATACATATGATTGCAGAAGTACATTATGTCCCTTTACAAATGTGTATACAATTTTAATTCCTAGGCTTCAAGTTACAGTTCAGAAGGCTTTCTCTGCCAGTCAGACAGTTATCTGTTTGAGATTTAATAAAAGTGCCTATGATTCTTTTTATCACTGAGATCATTTTGACCTTGGTGTTGGTGTAAAAAAGCTCTCTTCTTTGAAACTTTGAAGCTTATTGCAACAATGCAGACAATGTTAGATGCTCTGCAAGATAATGTAGCCTATGGTCTTGTTCATATTTCTCTTTTTTGTCCCTAGAGCACCAAGAAAATAGGATGTCTGGCTTACTCTAATTGTCATTCAAGATCCCTGCTTTCCTTTCTGCTTCTGCAGACTTTTATCTTTTTCTCTCAGTGGAAAGCCCCAGTTAGTTCATTAGGGAGGTACATCTTTGCTCCATCTCATGATAGCTGTTATTTGATACAGAGCTACTTATCAGTCTTGTCCTGCTGTACCTAGTGAAGTGTCAGCAGTTCTTAAGAAAAGAGCACCATAAACCATAAATTCCTGTGGATTTTGTTAGAAATAAAAGATCCAGAAGCTATTATTTGCCAGCAATTGGTAAAAAAATAATTTTATGGATTTATCTCTTAAATACACCTTAGGAGTGCATTATAGGAGTAAGTAAAGTAGAACTCACCTGAACTAGTTAGAAAAGGCAAGTTTAAATAATAACATCACTTTATTAACCCTTTACAGTTTCTTGCATTAGGAATTGTCTTTTCGCATATCCCAGCTTGCTCTCCATGAGACACACAGACTCATGGAGAGGAGAGAGCCTGGTGTCAGAGCACAGGGTCTGCCATTGTACGGCGCCCCTGGAGCAGTTGGGGTTAAGGGCCTTGCTCAGGAGCCCAACGGAGCAGGCTTCCTCTCCCGGCTGCAGGATTTGAACCGGCAACCTTCCAGCCACAGGCGCAGATCCTTAGCCACAGAGCCACCGCTCCGCCCAAAATTTTATTAAAGAAAGATCTGGAAACAGGAAACAAAAAAGGTTATATACTGCAGATTGTCAAGACAGTGCTTCTTTTATTGCTAAATTCGCACTTATCAGTATCAATACAATCAGAAAAAAATCACTAAAACAATATAAAACAGGACCATCATGTTGAAATACTGTGAAGGAATATTAAAATGTAGGAAATATTTGTATATTTATATGTGTGAATTGGATTTACATATTATGGCTCCATATACTGTACAGTACACACTCAGTTTTACTGTGGAGCTCTGACCGACAGATTCAAGTACAAACCACATGACCAGACAAGCTTAAATGGGGAAAAGTGAGGAGGCTACATAGTAAACTATGCTCAAATCAAAATTTCATTTTGGAGTGTAAGGTAGTTTGAGCTGACTGTATGAATACATTCTAGGACTGTGAATATTACAGTAACATTACCTTGTGGGTTCCCCTGTTTGACTCTACATATATTTGTGAAGTTGATCCCACACTGAAAAGTTAAAAACATCGAAAACGTAACCTTTTGACTGTGAAATGTTCTTCAGGTGTGACACCTGCAGAATTAAAACTCTACTTGTTTCTTTGAAGCTCTCATGTAGACGCAGCTCTAAAAAGACCTCTAAAGGGACGTTTGATCAAGACATTCCTACTTTCTTCTTTATATTCTTCTGGGCAATAATATCACTTTTCTCAACCTAGTCAACTAACCTGTACATACTGTAGCATTTTAAATGAGGTTGTGTTGATGTATTATAACAGGGTTGCTTCTTTGCAGAAGGGGTGATGTGACCCAGAGAGATATCAGGAAAGTACTGTACTCAATCCAAAGCCAGACCTTGGATTCATAAAAAAAAAATACAAAACACTAAGCTTTCATTTCACAGCTATCCTATCTGGGATACTTTATATGTTTTATTTCGTAAATGTCAGAGATATTCAGACAGTGGATAATGTATTCCTGTTTTAAAGCTTAAACTTAATATTAATATTTACACTGAACAGGATTAAGTGGTTATTGAAAATGGATGAATAGCCGTTCTTCACATTAATTAATATTCTAAATAAATATTCAATTAATGCTTCAAGTCAGTCAGATAATTTAAATTAATTGGAAGAGGCACACAAATTAAAAAACTTAAATATTTGAATTTACTTCCTTAAATTATTGTTCCATGTTGTATATTGAAAGTCTGCTATTCCATATTTAACAATTAAGCATAATATTTAATTAAAAAAAGATATTCAAAGAGTAATTGAAATAATTGAAAGATTAACTTAACAGCTTACAGCTTAAATAAACAGCTGTGTGTGTGCAGTGTTTTATACTACAGTAAGTTTCACCTGACAGTTCTCCATGGACAGTGGAATGTTCCATGGAAAAAGAAAAAAACATTTGTTGATGGAAAAAAACTGTAGTATAAGGCACACCCAGTTTGAATAAGTAATTAGCATTCAGAGGAATTCTGCATGAGCGAAAGGAGCTGTCAGGATAGGCTATTCATGGAATGAGCTACTCCTCTGGGCTAATTAAGAGGCTTATAATAGCAGCTAGGAGGAAAAGAGTTTGAGAATTTGGCTAAGTCTTAGCCTGGAGGCAGGGTGAATGAGATGGGGGGTAGCTCTCTTTTGTAATAGATTTTTCAGGTTTGTAAAACTCAGAGTCAAGGGTGTTTGAAAAATATAGTTTAAACTGTAGTGGGGGGAGTAACAGGTGCTGTACAAATAGACATTATTTTATATAAAGCAGCCAGCAGCCATATCACCCTGCATCTCACAATTTGCAACCCACTGAAGCTAAGAAGGTGTTTGCCTGGCCAGTACCTGGATGGGAGACCTCCTGGAAACTACTGTTGATGCAGGAAGTGGTGTGCCTACTAGTGAGGCTAGTAGGGGGCACTCACTGTGTGGTCTGTGAGTATAGCATGTTTCTCAAAAAAGAGTAGGGATGTTATCCCAGTGTCCTGGCCAAATTTCCTATTGGCCTTTACCAATCATGGACTCTTAATAACCACATCTATGGATTGGCTTCTTCACTCTATTCTCCTCTCCACTGATTACTGGTGTGTGGTGAGAATACTGGTGCACTATGGCTGCCGTCGCATCATCCAGGTGCAGGCTGCACATTGGTGGTGATGGAGGGGAGTCCCCATTACCTGTAAAGAGCTTTGAGTGGAGTGCTATATAAGTGTATTATTATTACTATTATCATCATCTCAAAGCAAAAATGGTGAGGGAGGCAGTGTCTGAATTTGAGAGATAAACAGAATCCTGTGTTCCTAAGGGTTTGTAGTCTAGTTGCCAGGCAGATTGGTGTTGACATGCTGCTAAGGAACAAGGTTGGCCAGCTGAACCAGGGCTCACTGGAGGTGTTGGAACCTGGAGGAGTGGGCCACTTGGCAAGGTAGCAGGCAGAAGTACAAAGGCCAAACAGCTGAGAGACAAAAGCAGTTTAGATAGAGCCTTACCAGCATCAGACACCGGTGATCTTAAAGAATATAAGGTAAGACCAGCAGTGGGTCTGTTGGTTTCTGTGTCAGGGATGCAAGTGTTTATTACAGAGGGGCATCCCAGGCGAAACGGGATCAGTCTGGATAGTTATTGAGAAGAAATTACCTGTTAGTAAGGATCTGGTGATTACTGAGAAAAGAGTGAAGAGTATGGACATGTATGAAGATCTATTTATAATCAGTAGAGTGTAGAAAAGGGCAAGACTTTCCCTTAGAGGGTGTAAAAGTCCAGCATTGGTTTGGGGAAATTAAGCCATTCTACAAGACATTATTAAGTTCTGAGTCTTTATTAGAAGGGAAAATGTGCAATTCAGGAGTAAACAAATACATAAAACAGACTTTAACTCTATTCCTTAAACAGGCTTCATAAGTCAGACAAAGTGAGGAAGAAAAAAATCAAACACTACTATGTAGTCTACCTTGTATGGGCTAACACATTCCCACACAAGTCTGCCTCCAAGCATGCAGTTCTAACACTACTGATACTCCCACACCTGTTACACATTAGTACACAGCACAGAACCAATTGATTTACACAAAGCAGTTAGCTAATTAGCACATACCACCAATCAAGTATGTAATTGAGACACGCAATTGTCAAAAAACACTAGTTTGCCTTTTCACAACTGAAACTAATAAAGAACTATGATCCTGAAGTTAGTCTGAAAGGTGATAGACCACTTAAAACAAAAACTAAATTGATGTGTTGATACTGTTGACCTTTGGGCACTGAGTGTGCTGGAGTGGTCACAGAGAGATGGGGACTTTTTTCAAAACCTTAATTTCCCAGGAAATTAAGCAGTGATCTAAGCAGTCCATTATGGTAGTAAGAAAAAAATCCCAAACCATTTTTTTTGCTAAATAACAATTATTTTATATCATCCCTCTGTGGAATTCCTCGGTGTTACATAATCTCGGCTCCTGTTTAATAATGACTCTGACACCATCACAGGGCTATTGAATCCAGTACATTAAGCTTTCCAACATGTGCATCACCATATCATTCATGATGTTAAATTTCACAATGCCTTACAGAAGAAGTACTGTAGAATCAGTTTAAAAAGTATTACAGCTCTTACTGATGATCCTGCAAGCTCAGATGGACCAATAGGTCCCATGAGTGGTTGTTGGACATGAAGTAACCATCCAATTCTACCCCCACTCAAAACTCACGGCATCTGGCCATTTGTCCATCACCACTTTGAGAATGCTGGTCACATTAGCTAATGAAGTAGCCCTGGTTGGAAGAATACACAGTAGTCAGACTCCATATTTTCACTACAGGGTAAAGTTATCACCTTACTCTATGGCCCCTTGATAATATATTAACCATAATTAAATATTTAAGTAAGTAAGCTTTCATATTCTTGATGAAGGCTGAGAAGTAAACACCAAAAATAAAAATAAATTATTTAATGCTAAACCTTCCAGGCCTGTAAGCTGTCTGTTCAGAGAAACTAACTTTAGCATTCTGTTACCTGTTGGTTTGACAGAACACCCAGCTTCAACATTTTCACAACTTTCCATACAAATGGTAGACAAGTTGGAAGAAAGGCCGGGTGTCATTTCAGGGATGTCTAGAACTGTGTGATGATATACTATAAGTATTCTGTGAGAAACCCCTAGCCAGGACATTTCCATGACCATAGTACTGTACATCGCCAGACGTCATGTTCCATACAGTAGCTCTGCTCCAAGTAGTGTGCAGCCTAATACTGCAGAGAGGCAAACTATTCTCCACCATGTGTACCCATATCTGCAGGGGACCTAAGACCCACCTGCATTGACAGACAGGCTTTGTATACTGTATGTCAGCCAGACATTTGCTGTGTAGTACATGTGTAGATATCTGGCTCTGGCCTGGAGTCATTGACCTGGTCTCCTGACCTGGCTTAAGATAATTTTAGAACAGACACCTGTTGTTGTACAGTACGTGACACCAACAAAAATACAGTAGCTGGCTGAAAGGTGGGACAACATCATCAAGAAAAGCCACTGGGCTATAGGTGGACTCTTAAACCTCCATTCAAGGTAATAACATGACTGAACTATAAAAACCTCTGTAAAACTGTTGCAATTCAGGGCACTGTGGGAAATACACCTTGTGTGTGTCTCCTTCAGTGTTCTCCAGAAGTGGCCATTTTCATTACAATTAAACTAATCTCAACCCTTCACTGGACTGCACTGTGACTGCTTGTATCACTACACATGTACTAAGAGTTGAAGGCAAGACTGATCACTCTGTTTATTGTACAAGTATGCTAAGAAGTGTGGATTGGAAAAGCAAAGGACAGAAGTTGTTTTTTTCACCCCACAACTTCCAGGTAAGCATACTGGGGATGCAGTGATTGTTATAGGGTAGGCAGAAGATTTCAGTCTGAGCTGACCCTGAACTACAATACAGATCTGAATCCTTGTGGGTTTTTTTTCATTTGTGAGGCCTATCTTAATGACAAAGTGTATGGGAATAGCCCATGGGCAAATTAAGATCTGAAGAGAAATCCAGACCTGCAAAAGACATTAGAAAATAAAAGTTAGTTACAAAAAGGCAGAGCCTCAACAATAGATTAAGACTTCTTGGGTTCTCAAAGTGGATAGTGCACATACTGTACCAAAACTATTTTACCTCAAAAAGACCCAATCTTTCCTTTCCATATTGAAACCAATACACCAAATGGAATAGATGGGCAAAATCAACTCCTCTTATTTTAACCTTTGTTACAGTCTTAGAATAAGAAAGAGTATCTGTGAGTGAATTTAATTAGCCCAGTGCAGCTATGGTCCAGCTCTAACACTGAAAACATAGGAGTAAAATAACAGAAAAATGAGACATTTTGAACGGCAAAAAGAAATTGGAGAAATCAATACCGCGAGCTTCATCTTGGAAACTTTCAATATCACTTAATCAGAGGATCACTTTCTGGTCTTTTATCTTCTGTGACGAAGTGCAGTGGGTAACAATTGCTTCAATAATCAATCCAGGATAGTGCTCTCTGAGGTAACATTATATTAGCCTTCAATACAGATTAATAAGACAAGCAGTTTAGAGAAAGGTGAAGTATCTTTAGAAACATCTTTGTCATGTTCCTACATATGCTATTACATCTGTTAAATATATCTTACTGTGACTGTGTGCGACTTGGGCAGAATATGTTGCACTTCTCTCTCTTTTCTTTGTGTCAGTTTTCAAACACAGATCAAAAATGGGTATTACAGCAGAAGCCTGGAAAAATATTTCAATGTGCTGGTATTAAACATTTATTGTGACAGATTCGATTCACAGTAGACTGCTATCACTGTGCTATACAATGCCCCATTGGACAATAAATGACACATGCGCTAGGAACAAGTGCAATATACTATAGCCGAATGAGAAACCAAGGTATTATTTTTCAAGCTCTAAATCTGATTTGGAGACCAGAGCTTATAGAATTCCATGATATTGTATAGGTCCAGGAAAATACATCACTCAAGAACTTGTTTTACGCAACATATAAAAAATGGCTTTATTTTTAAATATTGTAGCAGTATAATCAAAAGTAAATAATTGGGAATCTGTAAATCTTCTATGCACTGCACATTCTGTTTGTTACAACACACAGTGTGCTGCTCTGTACATGTTCAAGTAAATATTGTATATACAGTATAACCTCTCACATAGAGTACAGCTACACAAGAATGAGCTGGTACATGCAATGTTAGAAGGAAACATACACTACTCATCTTGACATGATAATTTTTTTTAAATGTCTATTATAGCTTTGATGTGATTGTACAATGTACAAGTCTTTGCTCATCATTTTTAACACCAGATGCATTGCACCTGGTAATAATTGCTAGTAATAGTTGCCACCAATTTAATTGGTTAATTCAATAAAACTTCTGGAGCCTCTTAGCCAAGATGACAAAGTTTTGGGAGCTTGAACCTGAGTGGGCAGGTCAGGTCCTCCTAACACACTAAGTCAGAGGTTTCATATTTCAGTTTAGAAATATTCCCCCAACATACTGTACATCAGCAGCTAAATTACTGTAGTTAAGTCTCTCTATATGGGATATGTCTAGAACTTTTATTTCAAGCATTCCAATTTCTTGATTTTGAGGGTTCATAGATTCACGATTGTTAATGATTTTATTGTTCTGAGGAATATATAGCTATACTTTTATAGATGTCAAACCTTCCAGTTTTCTACAGGATTTCTGAAAAAATAGATGTGGAAATGTCTCCCTTCAGTATATTCTAGCTAAAATCATGTAATGTGTTCTACATTTCCTTTCTTATTGTTTTGCATTGAGGGCTGTAGAAGAAATTGTTTAAAGCTACAAAAAAGGCCTTATAATCTTGTAGAATATACTGTACATGTCTTTCAGAAGCTTTTCAGACAATGATATAGGACTCACTATACTAATTACAAAGCTACAAATTGTAAAATCATGTTAATTTAAGCACAGATGAGAATTAAATTGTTCAAAACAAAAGATGATTGATTAAACTAGGGCAAATAATCAGCAAAAGCAAGAGATACAAACACATATCTGGAAACATGCCATATTTCCAATATTCTGTAAAACATCAGTTAAATGTGGGGATCTATAGTAAGCACACATAGAGCAAATACTGTATACTTCATGTATGCTAGTTTGCTTGTTTGAAAAAATGACAAATAACCTTTTCTAGTATCTCTTCTTAACTTCATGGCAATTAACATTTAATAAGTATATTATGGACTTAACTACAAGTGCACTGAATATTAATTGCATATGTATTAAACACAATTCAAAGACAAAGATTTGATTTTCACCAATTAATTTTACATACAGAGAATCTTTAAGAGTTATGTAATATGTTTAAGACATAAGATATTGAAATAGACACATCAGAACCAGCTGAACATCATCTACAGAGTGTGAAACAAAGTGTTTATATCCTTTTATGTCAAAGGGAGATATTCCAACTAATTAGTTGACTGATTTTCCTACTAACACTCCATGCCAGTGAGTCTAACAAACAGTCATTGGGATTATGAACAATCTTGTCAAAGGTATCTGCCCAGTGTGGCAAAATCACTGATCCAGCCAGCATACAAGTGGTTGGAATTGAACAATTCTATAGATTATCGATTAAATCAAGAAATGAAAACCAAAACCAAAGCATTCTACATCAACTCATTGATTGTTCCATAAATAGGTTTCCTTAAGGTTTTGTGGTAAGATATAGGGGTCGGAAACATATCTATGGATGTAATGTCCTGTAGTAAGAATAGACAAAAAAATCTAATTAGTACAAGGGTACATTCAGTGTAGGTATAGATTTCATAGAGATGAGCAATAGTCCTATAAAGTGTAAAATCTTATGAATGAATCGCCAAACATCACCAGCTGTTAAGTGAAATTGTTAAGAAGCATTTAAATGATGATGGAAATGATGGGAATTAATTTGGTGAAGGTGTCTAGCACAGGAGTTAAAATCAAATTAAAGTCTCCCGTAACACTTGCACACTCTGAAATATTTGAGAGTTTAGTCATGCATAGCCTAGAAGCAGTGAATCAAAAACAGTGTGAAAAAACTGGTGATGCAAAACTTAATACTGTTAAGCATAACCCTGATTTGACAAAGGTAACTTTCAGCATCACTGCCCGAACTATTGACGGTAAAAGGTATCCTCCCATCCATTCCTATAAGAATTCCCTGTGATTTATTCTGTGCACAAGAGTGAGCAAAGATCTTGCACAGTTTATTTTGAAATCTTTTAGCACCAACTCATGTTTACATGTAAAAAAGTGATCTCCTTTGAAGAGTGGATTCAAGCTGCACACTCTAGTATATAATATTAAGACTTATATTTAACAGATATTTAAAACACAAGAGTTAACTAGTCAGATGTACTATGTGTCAAACAAAAGACATGTTATTAAAAGAGACAGAAGCATTAAGAAATTATCTAATTAAGATGTGTTAAAAGCACAGCTAATTATGAACTTAAAGAGCTTTGTTAAAAACCTCACTGATGGTTCTTCCACATGTTACTTATTTATCAGTTGATTAAGACAAGTGGGGTTAATTTTTCTATTCAATTACTTGTAATTTCTTTTGAGTATTTCCATAAAGAGACATAAAAGTATGGCATTGCAATCAAATTGTGTGAAAATCAGGTGTTAATGCCTTAGGGCACCTATTTTTTGTTATAGAACATGTGATTTTTAATAAAGTTCAGATGCACTTCTGTTCACTGACAATTTAAGACAGAGTTTTAGAATCATCATTGACTTGTGTCTTTTAGTTTTAAAATTCAGTCATTAATAGACTTTTACGAACCTTAATATTCAAGACTGTGTCTGTTTCTTAATGAGACTGTCCCCTGGTTTTGTGAAAATATATATTTGTGGCTTTTTCATCTTTGATTTACATTTCTTGTCAGGTGTTACCTCAATGATCTGATTATTTATGTATTTCGTCTTAGTGTGAAGTTGGTCAAAAAGTGTCACAGTTAAAAAAATAGGCAGCCAGCTATATGAAATTAGTAACATTGATAAACATTTAGTGTAAAGTGGTATTGTTGGTGAACTGAGATGTTATTTTGGTATTTTGTTCAATATATTAACTGCTTTATTTTCCTTTAATAAAGCACAGTAATTGCAATAACATTATTGATTAAAGTTGCATTGCAACTTCTGCAAACAGATTTTCTTAAGGACTAATATTTTCTCTTCAAACTCCAAACTAGTCACAGTTTCTCTTTACTCAGCTCTTTGCATTTATAGTATAGAAAACATAAAGCCGGATGACATACAGTATAATAAGATGAATCATTTAAAGTGAGAAGGAAATTGACTTCCCCTTTAGTTGGATTTTCAATAATCTATGGAGTTCATTAGTCTGTTGATGCTGTATGTTGAAAGATTAGTACTTTTACCATTGTTTTTTGCAGAGCTTTTCTTCTAAAGATTAATTAATACATTTTAGCACAAATTCATCATCAAACCTTCATCTATTTAATCTATGGATTTCTGGCCTATTTGAATGTAATGAGTGGGAAATAATGAGAGAAAAATATCTTCCAATTTTACCATAACCCATATTTTTCATACAACAAATGAGTCTCCTCAGTGTACTTGTAAATCTTTCTGTTACGTTATGTGTTTTGTTATGTGTGAACCCCTTGTTCCTATTGCATAAGGGGTTTGAATAAATCTGCAGGGCACTGTATTTTTAACGACTTCTATAAGATGAGAAGACCCTTAATGTGCTGGGGCTATTTTCCTGTATACATTGATTCAGCAATGTGCTGAACAATGGCTTTTTTATTAAGCTTAATCTTTTGTTGCTGTTGCTATTTTTTGAGCCTGTCCCAGTGTGTCTCCTGCAATAACTCAAGAGCCTTCTGATGAGATTAAGTTTTGCCTCTGCTGGTCAGGACCCTCTACACCTTTTTAAATCAATAATCTGAGCTAGCGAGTCGCATAACAATGAAAGGTCAAGGATTTTCAGATTTTGAAAATCATTTAAAGTGCGCTCATGAATCTGAACTCTAGATTGGTGACCTCTCCTTCCCTTTAATCAGAATAACATGGTTTTCCTGTTACAAAAGGCTAAAAGGCAGAATACCTGTCAGCTCCACTTTACTATTGCTTCATTATGGATTTTTACATACAGTATATCTTACTGCATGTGCTGTGCTTCATTCTATGTTTGCTGTTTCCAAATGAAAAAGATGCTTTGCAATCCTTTTGTGTGTTACAGTAAAGAAGGCTTCTGAAAAGCTGCTGTGAGATGGATTGGCAGCAGGCATATGGAGCTGAGCTAATGAAATTGTACAAACTTTCCACTCATTTACTAAACAGAGGAGGGTAAAAATTTTTCTGTCACAAAGCTGCTCTTTAAAACACTGTGCTATTGATTCAATTAAAATATTTGACTGAGTATTTTAGTGAGCTAAGGGTGGTCATTCCAGTACTTCCATGAGGTAATATAGACTTTAAGCTTGACAGGGTCCACATTTTAAAAACCATTCCACCAAACATGTGCTGGATTCTTGCACAGAGAACTTTATGGTCAATAATGTCCTTTTCAATTAAAACAGCTTAGTGATTTAATCCCCAGGTAACTCCCTGGGATTTCATCCTCAAGAATGAAATCCACCTCATTTTGGAGCTTATTGTATTAGGTTGGGAATGGTGAACTGCATCTGTTATAAAATTAATTTGAACTTCAGGCAAACGATAACATGTTTGCTTCTGAGATATTACTACTCTAATGTCCAAATTCTAGAGAGTATAACCCAAAAACTTTATGTGACAATTATGCGACTCAGCCTTCAGTTGAGGTTGTGAAAAGGGTAATGGTGTGTGGATAAAAGAAATACGTCAAGGGAGATCTTGAGCAATACGACATATATATACTGTAACTATAGTTTTCAATACACCAAGAAGTGCCATCATATCCTAGAATCAAAACAGTTTTCATGCAGAGTTAAAATTAGTCATTGGAACTTTATCTGTTGTTTCATCTATTAGACATGTTGAGCTGTTGCTAGAAATTATTTGTTACCATTGAGAATTAAGTACTGTGAATACACAAAATAGATTTGTTGCAGTTTGTTATTTAGGCTTTTCTGATATGGTTCTGTACATTAAGAGAAACTAAAGGGTAAGGGAAAACAGCAATGGATATTTATTTTGAATAATTATCATATTGCATGGTGAAGCATTGTCTAAAAAGTGTGGATTTTCTTCTGTTTGACAAAATGTTTCATAATTTATTCAGCAGTTGCCTTCATTAATTACAACATTAATAAAAATAATGTATCTATCCACCATGGTCAAGTAGAATTGCTTGTAATCTAATCAATATCTCTAGGGACAATGGCCTGTGCTTAGTTCAAGATTTTAAGAACTGCCTGGACGTTCCTGTTTTATGCACAGTATCTCAAGTTCTGCACTGAGACTTTGTACTACACAAAGCCATTGGTTTGCGTTTTGCACTTTCATCTGGCAGTCAATTTAATTGTTTCAACAGCTTCTAAAAAAGGTCTAGTGTCTGTATGACTTTTTCCCTTACTAAAATCAGTTCCTTTCCAGTCACTTTTATGTGGAACAATTATAGAGAACTAGACAAATTGGACGACAGTACTTGTGCAGTCTGAGATCATTTTTTTTTCTTCGAACATACAGTATTAGCTAATCTATTTAGAACTTGCATACAAAATGTCTACAACAGCATGCTGAGGGTTCCAGATGAAGAGTGCTCCCATTTATTTCTGTCAGAAGTGCACTCAGGGTGTGCCCAGTACTTAACTACATTAGACGGGCTTTTTTACACATGTTTTGGAAATGTCTTGCATGTCTTGTAATGAAGCACTTTTATGCATATGTGACTGATTTGCTTTCTGATCTAATTGCTGTGACTAAGCCAATGAGCCCTAGCCTAGTCCTGCTCAACGATGACTTCCAGAAAACTGTCAATCTTCAGGCACAACATCTTTTAGTGGCAGGTCTAACTGCAGCCAAAAAATCTATTTTGCAGGGATGGGTGAAGACTGAGATACCCCTAAATCAAATTTGATTGCATTTATCTTCAGAACTTGTTCTTGTAAAAAGAAGTATATCCAGACTGCCCTGTATTAGTGCAGGAACTGTGCCAGTCTTTGACAATGCATATTTTCTGTCTACAGATTGTGCTTTTGTATCATCTTTTTCACATAATTTTGTTCTGCTTTCTTGTTTTCTCATGAAATGTTCTGTTTGAAATAATAAAAAAAATGTTTAAAAGCATGCTGAAGTGTTTAGAGGTCAACTAGCCTTCTTTTTTCATATTTTGTCTTTTTCTTTTAATCCCACCCTGTGGGTTTTACTTTAAAACTGCAGAAATTTTAAATACAATGAGATTCTGGGACTCCATTTTTAAAGGAATATGTCTGTAGGGGCAGGTTTACTAAATGTTACACCAACAGCAATTTCTTCTTCATTTATTATTATAGAAGTGAACTAAAGCTCACTACTGTTGCTATGGTACAGTAGGTAAATAACTCAGAGATGTCAGAACTCTTTAATTAAGGTTTTAAATTGCTTTTGCTTTGTTCTTAAATCTCAGCAAGATTCTTTTCTATTTAAAAGGAAACATTAGAAATAAGTAGAATGACCTTCTGAAAGAAAGTTCAATAAGTACCACCTTAAAGATCTGCATTTTTAAAAATCTGGAGGTTTTCTTTTTATCCCTTAGAAGAAAGGTGGGTTATAGTACGAGTCCAGTTTATCTGACAAATGACCATAAAAAAATAAAAATAAAATCATGCTAGGAGAAGCCCGTCATTATCACAGTCTCCAATTTTCTAGATGTTTATTTCAGATACTATATAATAACATGTGCACACATTATTTGGTGTTGAAGGTATTTTTCCTACTAGCTACAAAATGCCATGCATGATGAGAGTGTTAAGATGGCTTGTACAGTAGGTGGACTTTTAATGCCAAGCTTTATTTTTCTTAAAAATGACTGAGAAGTGGCCTGTATGTTCCTTTTGTAGTTAAAAAGATAAGTGATTCTTAGATGCTTCACTTGATGCTGGAAATGTACAAATATTAAAGTTTAATATTGCTCTTCCAGTTTCGACCTTGCTGGTGAATAAAATGGCAAACGAACATAAATAATTGACCAGATTCCCCCTTAATAACTGCATTAAGCCTCCCTCCGGTAATTCAGTCATGCCTTCCTCTCATGTCCCAAAGGATATCACAGGAGACTGTCCTGGTTTGTGGTTTGTGAAGTATTCAACAATGATAGTCCTTGTGTCTGTGCTAGATGACATTTACGTTGACAAAATAATGAATAGCTCAGTCAATGAGCACACCACAACAACTTCTGTTATTTTTTGTTAACATTTATTATTTCATCTAACATGAATTGATTTGTACGTCTCAGTTTTTTTTCATGAATTGAAATAATTTTGTTTCATATTTAATCTGTTGACATAATATTTTGTTTAAATGTCTTTGGTATTCTTTCATGGCACAAAAGTGAGGTGATTGAAGTCCACTTTTTCCACACAAAACAACAGGAAATCCTGTGAGTTTATTAAAGAGTGTGCGTGTGTGTTGTCTTAGCTTAAAGTGTGTAGTACATGGTTTGGTTTGCTTGGTGGTTTCAATAAAATAAAATAAAAATATCTTTCCCTCAACTGTCAGAAAAACAGTATTTTAATAGTGGTTTATATTAGATTTTGTCAAGCATTATGTTTACCAAGGTGAGTCTCTTGAGATGGCTTAAAAATGTAATTTACATAAAAGGACTATTAATGTGTAATTAGTGAGGATTGGCTCAAGCTGATCTGGTTGCTTAACAGCTAAAATGTATTTTGGATCAGGCTGTATTGTGCAGACAAGCTAATTACTTAAAGGTTGAGAAAGTGGCTGGATTTGATTGCTAGCTAAAGTGGGGTTTTTAGCGGTATAGAAAGTTGATGTAGTAAGAAATCAATATATTATAGACATTTCTGAAGAAATTTCTATGCTTTCCTAAAACATGATAAAACAAAAATGAATGTTTAAAAAAAATCAAGAAAAAAAGGTCACATTTCAAGGGCCATAATTGGCTGTACTTAAATTACAGTATTAGTGTAGTGTTGTAAGATTGAATTGCGAAACTCCACAGGATAATCTTTTCACATTCTAACTAATTTTACTAACATAGATCTACCACAACTTTAAGTACTTCTTGCGATACTGTTGTTAAATTACATTGTGTCTAATTAATTAAAAGTGTCTAATTAAAAATCTGTCAAAGACTAGTGTGTCACAATTAACTGTAGCCTCTTCTAGTTTTGTATTTGCTAGCTACTTAAGTCAATTTCTGTCATGCCAACGCATTCAATTCAATTCAGTAGTTCAGTTAGGCCCTAATAAATGTAATAGAGGAACGACATATGTAGAGAGCATTTGGCATGACTCATCTAGATGAGGGAACAATAGCCTGGCTGTGAGGATAAGGCTACCCAAATATGTTTTATTATTCCAAACATTTAAGGGAAAAAAATAAAGCAGAGCAAACAGATACAAAAAGGGTGATACAAACACCCAATCTGTAGATAAAAGACAAAAACTGTAACCCCCCCTCTATTGCAAGGAGTGAGTTAGGGAGTTAGGGATGAATGCACTTGGGATAAATGAAGGAATGCAAGATATATAACCAAAGGGAAGTCTTTTCTATACGTAGGTAAGCAGAAATGTGTGAGATTAGGATCTAACTTTATGTTGTAAAACTCCATAAATACGTCTTTCTTTAAATTTCTGAGCTACTAGATGTTTTTAATATTTAATTTTGATATATCTAGAAGAGTTACACAAATTGTGCTTGGATACACTCGAGAATTGTACTAGAACCCGTAATAGCTGCACTTCATACATACAGTAACTATGGCCTCTTTAAAACTCCCTAAGAGGTCAAAGGACTACCCAATTAACAGAAAGTTAAATGTTAATATTCACTTGTCATTTTCATCTAAACTATTGTGCCCCCTGTGTCTTTTTCAAAATAAACAAGAAAAACTCCCAATTTAATTTGTTTTCTAAAAGCCACATGAATCTATGAGTAAACTGGCAGGGCTGTGGAAGAAGACTAGAGAAGACCTGAGAAGTGAAAGTTTTACAGGGTAGTAGCATGAATGTCTGAGAGGTGTCAAGAGAGAATTCAGCACAGGGGAGCTACACTCATTATAAGAGACCTTAAATCTTCCACTGCTTTCAAAGTGCCATGAAGAGCATTGATTGGGAACACATTTAAATATTCAAGTTGCCAATTCATGGATTTTTTTATGTGTTAAATTATGAAGAAATTGCCCCTTTCAAACCCTAGCTATGAACTTGTTTTAGGAAAGGTGTTGCCCAACTCTTTATCTTTCATTGTTCATTCTAATCTGCACCTTTGTTTCTCATAAAGATTGAATACATTGTGTTAAATGAAGCAGTAAAGTATAGATCACTCAAAAAGTTTTTTTTACTGCTGCCACATGAAAGATTTATACCTTTATAAATCAGCCTCTCTTCAGAAGTACAATCAGGCATGTTGATATTGAGAGCCTCTTAATGGTGGCACTCCTGCTCTGATTTGCATTGTATAAGTAAGTGCCATTTTGGAAATGCTGTTCAGACACATACTCATTGAAATGTCAGGTCAGAGGAGAAGTGATTCTGGTAGTTCTACAGATGTTTCACATTTGTTAGAAAAATACACAATCATCAGCAAAAGATACTTTGTTAAAAGTTATGAAAACACAACTTTATTTCTGATTATTTTTGTATGTTCAAAAAGTAATAAAATACCATTAATAAAGAAAATGGGGCTTAGGTACCCATGTGGAGACTGACATGTAAGCATCTCATTAATATTTTAGACATTTTCCTACTGGAAATCAATTTAAATCTAAACACACAAAAATGTGTAGGTGGATCTCCAAGGTACCCACAATGTATTTACTGTGCTTCCTGTGTTCCCGTTACTCATTCCTTTTTAATTATTCTCATTTATAATAAAATATTTATAAAAGATTAAAGTGTAAATATAAGGAAAGAAACACAAGCATCAAGGTCATGCATTCATATATAAAATAGACTAGAAATGAGGTACAAGGACATCCCATACTAAATTAAAATTATATTACTGACAAGCTGGGGAACAGCAACGTCTGTTTCTGTGAAGGCACAAACACAGTTCTATATATTGAGCTTTTCAGATTTCATTTCTGAAGGAGAGAGCCGAACATGCTTACTGGAATTTAAGAAACAAAATAAATGCAGCTGTTGATATTGTGGAAGGAATATATTTACTGTAATTGTGTTACTTTCGTATCTTCTGCATCAAGACTGAAGACATATTTTTGTCCTTTAATAAAGTCCATATCCATACGTTTCTGACAATTTAATAACAGCTGAAGAATAATGAAAAAACACTGACAACAATTCAGCATTCGTCTTTTTAGTTCAACAATACTGTTGACAATGAATGTTCACACATCTGTTACAGGGACAAGACAATTCAAAGTTAAATTTGAATTTCTTTGGCACTTCTCCCACTGTGAATATTTGCATTTTCCCCTTTTTGAATTATAAGGCAGTCCCCCAGTGACACAGACTGTATAACACAAACCCGACAAAAAATAAAATAAAAGATTACCTTTACATTACATTTTCTCCCAAGTATGACCACTTTGACAGCTCAGAATTGAAATTGCTTTGTTCTTTTTGAGGGATCAATATGGAACTGTTGACCTGTGGGCTACCTGGTATTCTGAAATCAAACGTCTGCATTGGAGAAATGGGTTGTGATTCCCATAATTGATCTTCTTAGATGTCATCTACTGTACATGAATATTAGGTTGTTACTAAAAGTGCAGCATTGGAAAGCATGACACAGTAAGCACTATGCTGGCTGCTCAACATGAGAGGCAAAAACCTGATTTTAGTCAATAGCTAAGTTTTGCAGGAAGACAGATTAATATGTTTTAGTTTCTTAGGCTTGCTCTCCTTGCACTTGGTTTCACAGGTAACAACTTGGTGGAAGGTGTTTGTATTTAAACTCGCAGCCCACTGAAGCTAAGCAGGTGTGAGCCTGGCCAGTACCTGGTTAGGAGACCTGCTGGGAAAGCTAAGGTTGAGGCAGGAAAAGGTGTTAGGGGGGCCAGTAGGGGATGATCAGCCTGCGTGGGTCCTAATGCCCCAGTGTAGTGATGGTGAGACTATACTGTAAAAACATGCTGTCTTGGATGAGATGTGAAACCTAGATCCTGACTCAATGTGGTCATTAAAAATCCCAGGGCATTTCTTGAAAAGAGTAGGGGTGTTAACCCCGGGCTGCTGCCCAAATTTCTAACCTGGCTTTTAACAATCATTGCCTCCCAAAAATCCCCATCTGGTAGCTGATGTATAGTTAGTGTACTGGAGCTATGGACTGTGTCCGCTACATAATAAACATTCTGAAGACGTGCTCCAGTCTTTCAGCAGATTTAGTTAGGTCTGAAACTGCAATTAATATCCAAAAAGAAATATTTTTCTTCTTCACACATAAATCAGTGGTCTTTGCTCTCTGACATTACGTATTACATTCACATCTGCATGTTAATGTTTTTGACTATCCTTGTGTTTGTGTTGGTCATTCTGGTGGAAACATAATGTGATTTGGAAACTAGACCAGGAGATTCAAGCTATTGTGTAGTGGTCCAGTTTTCTGTAGCAATCATTTTTGTTCTCTAATACGTAGTAGCTACTGTATACCTTGAATGAAAAAACATTGCAATTCAAAGCAGTACCTTCAGTCCTTGGGGAGAATATGGAAAGGGGAGTGTGGCAGAAGCAATGTATGGTTAAACTCTTTCTATCACACTTGAAAGCTGCCCACAACCCTCTAACTACTGAAAGCATGTAGATGGGAGAAATGAAACAAAAGCCTAAGGTGCTCAGATGCCTGTATAGGTTTCTATTGATGCTTTTCAATCTTCAATTAAAGAACATAAATATCCTGTTTAGAATTTAAATTCAAAGTTCAAAGAAGCAAGTCTGGTTTAAAAAAAAGGCAGAGAGAAACAAGGGCAAAAGCTTTGCAAACACTTTGCAGTAATTTACTGTAGGTTGCTTATATGTTCTGAAATTACAGGTGTACACATAATGGATTGAAGCAAATGATTGCTGTGTAAGAGAACTACAATGGCAAAGACAGTTCCAATACATTTTCAAAAGTGCACGTGTTTTTTAAAGTGAATTCCTTTTTCTTGAGGATTTTTCAGAGGCAAATCTTTGTTGTAATTGCTAATAGATGATTTTTCTTCCATAATTCTTTTTTTTGTCTTTTACTGTTTGCTTTCTGCCTATTGAGGAATACACAATTATATGCATGCGGAAAATTCTAATTACAATATATAGAAATATAAATGTATTTTGATAAAAGGATGAAAGCTTTTCGAGTCCCTGAATGATCATCTTCAGACTATTTATTTCTCAAAATGTATTCAATATTAATGAGAAAAAAAGACCAGAAAGTTGTAGGTTTAAATCCTGAACAGGTCACTGCTGTTTCACCTTTGAGCATGGTATTTCTCTCTGATTGCTCTGGTTAATGCTCTGTTGTAAAAATGGACACTGGTACTCTCCGGGTGAGAATTTCAAGTAATACAGAAATACACTGCAACGCAAAGTTTATAATTTGTTTTCAGTTGACTCGTCTGCTTAAAAAGGAATTAATTAATATAAAAGACATTGTACTAGGTCCCATTTCTACAGTACCTTTCTCAAGAGAATCAATTAATAGTACATTGGCACCTTTGTCGACTTGCATTTCCAAAAAATGACTCACAAACCAAAGCCCTTTTAACCTAATCTTGTAGAAGCACATGAATAAAAAGATGTTGAAATTAGTGTCAAAAACTAAAATTAAGCTTCCGTATCATGAAGATAATCATTTTTAAGCAATAACACTTTCCACTATTTACATACAGCTTCAGGTTTAAAAGAAGATAAGAAATTCTAAGCAAGACTAAATGCAAATAAACAGGCTTCCAAACGGAAGTATAAGCAATAATCAGAAAGAGTTATGCAAGACTAGATAGATATCACAATGAAGGATGTGGGAAATTTAGCAATATAGGTAGAATTAAAAAGAAAAGATGTTGCATTATGCTAAATGTGAATAAGCTGAAATGTGCTCCTCTTGTCAAAGACAGATGATTCATCCCAGAATATTTTTGTTTCTTCTGTACAAGGATATATGCAGTAGTAAGTTAGCTACATCTTGAATTATTTAATTCACTTAAATACATTAGGTGCAGGTGGTGCTTACTGGAATTACAGAATATTCAACAAATTCACATGCATATCAGTAAAATAACTACGGCATCGTCAACAAAATCAATTACAATTAAATTAGTGAATAACTGAATAAGAACTAAATTAAGCAGCTGATTAAGGATGCACTCTTGCCTGATCCTCGATTTCTGTTTCTTTCCATAGTTATTGTAATGCCTTGAGAGCAAAAAACAAATTTGGATTTAGAATTTCTCAATCTATTACTGGTCATTGTCCAGTAAATGTGCACATCATATACTTTGCCAGCACAAAGATAATGAACTGAGTCCTAATCTGTTGTAATTATTCCACAGTTCTTGCAATTAAAAATGCATTAGAGTGCTTATGATTGCGATCAGTTGATAGCTGCACACTTAGTTATTTAACATCTGTTTGGGATTGTCTGAGATAAGTTTTGTATGCTCTCTATTGTGGCTGGGCGCAGGTGTTCAGCACTCAAAAAGAGCAATCACCATGAATTTAAAGAGACGCTCAGAACAACAAGAGCATGAACACACCCAAAACAGATAGGAGAATCATACTGATAGTGTGTTGTTAGAGGGTCTGGATGTTTTTGGGAGCAGGAGTTGTATATCTTGGGAAATGTTTTTTACATAATTTGCTGCTACTGCTGAGAAGCTGTCAAGAGAAATAGTTTTAAGATGATAAATAGAGTCCCCCCTCCCAGTCCTAGTTATAATTCTGAAATTTACAGTACAAAGGAGCCCAGCAGTTTGGGGGACAACATGTGACTGCAGTGGATTTTGGAAATGTGATAAAATGAATTATTACAAATCCATCTGTAAAGAATTGTGAATAATTTCCAGTGGAGCTCATATATTTATACGCCTACTTTCCAAACACCTTTTTTAATTGAAGTTTTGTTAGCCTGGGAGGTAAGAAGTGAAAATGTGTTGAATTAAAGACTTCTCAAAGAAATGCTGGTTGACAAAAGAGAAAACTAAGAGTGGAATTGGCAAGAATGATTCATAATGGCAAAAGGAAAACGATAGTTAATTTATGGTTCAAACTAGATAAACACATTGCAGTAATTAGGTTGTGTCCAGTTGTGTACTGTATAGAGCTGGAATGTCACAAAAAGATTTTAAAAAGGTTTTAAAGAACAGTTTTTAAGAACACTGAATGCAAATATAAATAGGTATAGTAAGACTTACATAGTACAGTAAGTATTCCTTAGAAAGTTATACTTTATTTCACAATTAATTGATATTGCAATTTGACAGATAGTAATGGTAAGAGCAAGTCTGTAAGTTTAGAACAGCCTACAAACTCTCAATGCTAGTGCTGTTCTTTTTTAATTTGTTGAGCAAAAAAAATTGTGCAATATGTGTTGTCTTCAGACCTTAACACTCAGCACTATGAGAATCTGGTGCAGCTTCAGTACAGTTTTCAAACTTTTAATTAGAATACAGTTTTCATATATTTTAATTAGATTTTTTGTTTTACTTTTGTGTGATCATTTTTGTGCAAAAACACGTGATCACTGAGACTAATACTGTACCTGCTTGCAGGGACAAATATAAAACTTTATTTTAGGCTGCCAGCCCACATACAAAAACCTTAGGCATGAGTTATGCATTTCTTAATTTTGTTGGCACACAGTGTGAAAAGAGGCTCTGATGGAGAGTGAAAGTGACTTTTTAAATAGAGCTGCTATTTTTTCTTCTACCGTCTGTAACTGGCTTAATGAGCTACTCTGATTTTTTCCCCACCTGTTTCCTGAGTGTCTCTGTTGTGTCCTTGTTGTGAAAATAAACAAATTTAGCATAAAATGATCCTTTACACTGATGTCTTAATCCCTATTGAAGCTTCAATTAGGGCTCTGTAGAAACTGGCTAATAGGAAGTGACTACTTGATTTTTAAAAAGAAAACTGGTTTGAAGTCTCTTAAAACAAATACCATCTTCAGCAAAAATATTTTTATATAACTGCTGCTGCATTACTCTTGCAGAGTCTTCAAATAATATACTTCATCAAAAATTATATTCATTTAAAAAATAAAAACATACTGTATTGTTCATGTTTTCTGTTGTATCGCAACCCTGTTTTCCAAAATGTTGCACTGTAGGTTACAAACATGATGTTTTTACAGAGATGCAAAACAACCTGTCTGAGGACCTACAGTACAGTGAAGTGTTTCACTATTTGAAGATCACAGTGAATTCCTAAAGGAGACATCTCTGCTCTAGTTTCCTTGTCTCAGTGATTGTCTTTTACAGGAATACTATGACAGTAGTCACTCACTGAAAATGCACAACACGAAACAAGTTATGCATAGTGCTATAGTGGCATCTGGAGTAGAGATGTGCTTGACTGAAGTTTCCAAGATACAGTACATGGATTTAAATATTTATAGATCCAACTAAATAAAGCCTGATCCTCTGGAAGCATGAGGGATCAAAAAAGAAAGGTGGGCTCTCATGTATCGTATTAAATAATATTTATAAATGCATTTTTCCAAAATGTTGCAAAACAATTTTTAATTCCTTACATACTGCATGTCTTATTGTTAGTAATCTCTAAAAGTGTTGTTTTTTTTTTGGGGGGGGGGGATTTCACATAATTTAAGGAAATTGTTTTCCAGGAAAAGTGTACAGTCTGAAAAGACTTCTCAAATGAAGAAAAGAATGAGGTGGATCACATGTACCCCAATATTGAATTTGTGCTGCATTCATGCTCACACAGTTACTGTATTTGTGGTTAAAATATGGAATTGCAACATGGACTTAAAAAAAAACGTCTACCACCATAAATTTGCTAACATTTTTAAATTGCTATTTTGGAATAGCTAATCAGTTTCTTTAGAAGTTTTCCATGAAACAGACCATCTTGGTGAGCCCAGTCAAAGAATATTAAATGTAATCCATTACGTCTTGGTTTACCTGTTTTTTCTACCGTTTGTTCCACATGATTTATTGGTTCCTTTACATTCCTTAACCTTCACAATTATTTACGGATTTTCACCCAATATAAAGCCCCTTGCCTTAATAAATAAAATCTCATCCTTAAACAAATATTGCTATTGTTCAATGTCATACAAAAGATCTGAATGGAAACACAAAAACCCTTCCTTAATTTATAATTAGCTGAATCCGTTAATTATCATTTGTTTTTCATATCTCAAAAACATTGTACCAGATAGGCAGATGTCCTTCAAAATAATGAAACTTCACTCAGAAGTGTAACCTTGACTTGATGTTAATGATTCTAAATGATGAGTGCATTACATATCTGTTAATAAGTTAGGAGCAGCTATGAATGCTTATGTTTATATTCATCATTATCCAAAGACACACAAGGAATCTGAGTTTTTACCACTTTCTGTGTCTCCCAATGAATAGGACACTTGTCAATTGTATGTTAGTGCCAAGTGTTTTGACATCCCCTTAGACAGCTAGCTACTGTACAGTGCAGCAATTATGGACAAGTCCCTTCATGAATGAAAAATAACCATATGTGTTAGAGGAACTGGATCCAAGACCCTCAGGGAAAGATTCAGAACCCTAGATGTGACTTTCAGATCTCAGACATCTTGAGTGTTATTTTACTTGAATTTCATAACAACAATATAACAATAAAATAAACGTGCATTCCTTGCACCCATTGCTTGCTGGGATAGGCTCTGGCTCTCCCATGAGCCTGTATTGGATACAGCAGATAGAAAATGGATGAATGGATAAAATTACACACTTCTAGAATAACTGGTGTGACAAAAATAATGATGATTGCATTACACATAATAAGATGTAACAAGTTTCAGATACAGCTGGAATGCAATCGTAATTAATTACAATTTTTATAGTGACTGTCAACTGTAAATAACCCCAGCTTGAGTGAATATCTCATGTTGATTTCAATATAAGACTCAGACGTCTTTAACCATATTCATGTGTTTCAGAAACAAGAATGACTATTGTTTTCCCAGATTCTTGTTTGTCACAAAGTCAAATCTGAACTCATTAATTGCACGTATGGAAGCCTCTTCAAACTGCTTGAGCCACAGCAGGTTTTCATGCTTTGTTAGCTGTGCTTGTCAGGTGCAGGGAAATTAGCTGTGAATAATTCTAAAATGTGTTCCAATTGTTCCTTTTTGAATAAAAATGAACTTGCAACAACCATGTACAAATGCTGCACTCTGTTGTAACTCTAATCCAGAGTTTCTTTTACAAACACAGAATTTTTAGGTGGTCTATTGTGAATATTTCAGTTCAGAAGATATACTGTTTCTGTACCTAATATTGAAAATATTGGTTGTCCAGCACTCACACTTAAACTGCCTAATGGGATACTAGTTCCTTGGAGGTTTGTCAAGTTCAAGTTTGTCTTATGTAGCTGAGTATGCTTACCTGTGAAATGAAAAGCTTACTTGTGTGTTTTCCTCACATGAAAAATGACATAACAGATGACATAATATTGACATAGAAAATGACATACCAAATGAAAGAAACATGGTAGCAGTTACAGTATAATTTTAATAATAATTTTCTTACACTTACAGTGTATATATCACTTTTTGGTAAAGGCCAATGTGAGTCAGGACCTCAGTTTTACATCTCATCCAAAGGATGGCGCCTTTTTACAGTATAGTATTCCAGTCACTATACTGGGGCATTAGGACCCCCACAGACCACGGGGTGAGTGTGCCCTACTGGCCCCACTAACACGTCTTCCAGCAGCTTTCCCAGGAGGTCTCTCGTCCAGGTACTGACCAAGCTCAAACCTGCTCAGCTTCAGTGGGCTGCCAGTTGTGAGTTGCAGGGTGATATGGCTGCTGCCTTTAAGGCAGATTGTAGATAGCAGCAGTGTGCAAAATTCAAGTAGTGGCAGCATTTTAAATTTAATGCAAAAACAGAGGGGTATAAGTGAGGGTAGGACAATTTAGTAGGAAGATTAAACTACAGTAATGTCATACCTACTGAAATATGTTCTAAGCTATGAGACACACCTAGGGACGATGTCTCATAGCAATGATAAACTATGAACAATAAGTGATAAGAGTTTAGGTAAAGCTTGCACACAAGTAAAGCCATAAAGTACAAAATAAAGTTTCATTAAAAATGCAAGGATAATACTCAAAATCACATGCCACATAAAACAAAAGCCCTCACTTCAGAGCACTAACTAGTTTAAGCCTCAAAAAAAGTTTAAGCCTCAAAATATTGGTCATATTCATAATTAAATGTTGCCTTATGCAATACTAGGTCTATTATTACTGACACACAAGTTGAACCACAAAGAGCAACAGCAAATATAATTATATACATGTATATTTAATACTTATCCATTTTCCATCCCCTTAACTTAGCCTTCTGTTGAACATCAGCTCAAGCTAACAGATGATCGAATCTTCTAAGATGTTTTTCACCCGAATGTTTAAGTGTGGGACCAAATTGGATTTTCTTTGGGGCGATCAGTTCTGGAGATTTCATTCTTTCACCAACTCTAACGAAGTGTCTAACTAAGCCTGAGATCACCGCATCACATCACGGTGTCTGAAATTACAAGCCAAAAGGTTTACATTAATCACACTTATCTATTTCATTTGTAGCTTGTCGCAAGTTTTCTGTTTCAAGTTTACTGTGAATTTACATGCAAATTCTGAGGCAGTGAGGTGTCTTTAGGATTCCCAGGGTAGTTTTTACCAGATGCCAGCACTGCTCACATCCCATCAATCTTTTATTTCTATGTGGCTGCATTCACTCCTCCTGCATCATTTCAAATGCACAACACCTACAAATAATGAAGAAAACCATGAATATAAGGAAACAAACCTCACCAGGTAGGGCTGATAAGTGTTATAACTTTTTTTATAGACATTATAGTGACAGCTGGTTATGTGAAAAAAATAAGAAGCATGCTTAAAATAAAGAATCTGCTATTCTGGAGGTTATACTTCATTAGAAACAAACCAATTAAATCTGAAGTGCACTGTACTTTAGGTATAATTAAATGTAAAATAGCAGATGTTAAAGGATTTTGAAATTATTTTGTATTTTGATGTATACATATACAGTACTGTACCGTAAAATATTAAATACCCATTTGTATAGGGTCCTAATGTTTAATGTTAACAGCTTGGTATTCATGAGCCTGCTTCTGTAGTGTAATAACAGAAAATGTTAACAATAGTCTTGTAACATTTCAATCATTTTATTCTCATGAAGCTTCTTTCAATTCAGAAAGGTTCATTCTCAAAGCATGTTACATACAGTTCTAATTATACATAAAAGAAAAGCACAGAAAGCTGAAAAAAGAATATTAAAATACAAGAAAATGTGTAGTTTAATATGATATTAAAAGAAACAATTAAGTTAATAATTGAAGGCCATCAAAAACAAGTTCGTTTTGAACTTCAGAGGGTGTGTTTTTAATATGGCTAGGAAGAGTGTTCCAAAGACAAGGGGCTGCTGTTGAAAAGGTTCAGTCCCCTAACGTAGGTTGTGAAGGTCTTGGAACTCTGAGAAGCTTAGAGCCATCCTGGCATGTGTAGAGATAGTAACTCTTGAAGTTACACAGGAGACAGACCATTACAGCGCCTGGTAGGTCATCAAGAGAATTTTAAAATCCATCCTGTAAGAGACTGGCAGCCAGTGCAGGTTTTTCAGCACAGAATGAATATCTTCAGATTTTTTTTAGATTATATTGAAATCAACTTAAACACCAAAGTCCTGGACACACAGTACTGACGTTTCTGAAGTAATTTCTTGGATG
Source organism: Atractosteus spatula (assembly GCF_055471065.1). Classification (NCBI taxonomy): domain Eukaryota; kingdom Metazoa; phylum Chordata; class Actinopteri; order Semionotiformes; family Lepisosteidae; genus Atractosteus; species Atractosteus spatula. Next base: position 11,000,754 of record NC_142724.1, read on the forward strand.
ATCCAGCTGGCAAAGTTTTGCAGTTATTAAGTTCTGAGGAGGTGTTACGTCCCAGTGTGTGTTCTGTGTGTGTTTTTTCTGTTATGTCCACACTGCTGACCCTTGATTGTTCTCCCTTCCCCATTGGCCAACCATCACACCACTGTTTCAATATGATGTCATCATCAATCAGCCCTCAGCCAATCAGAACTCATTTTATTCACTATATAACATGGAGGCTTTCAGGAAGAAAAGGCCTTTTGTTTGACTTCGGTCCTGTTTGGTTTTGGTTATCGCTTCGCTTCGCTTCTGGTTATTGCTTCGGCTTCGGCTTCGTTTGTTGGTTTGTTTTGCTTTGTGTGTGTATTTTCGTATAGCTTCGGCTTTCTTGTTTTGTTGTTTTTTTTGTTAGTTTCTTTGTACTTTCATTTGTTTGTGTATTCATCCTTGTTTTGCCATTACCTTGCCCCAGTGTTACATGTTCAACTTTTGTGTTCTTTTGTACCCTGCTCCTGTTGATTACTCTTGTTTTCCCTTATTTGTATTCCTGGTTCACTTGTGTTTTTGTGTGAACGTTTGTATATAAGGATAGTTTAGGTTGTTGGGTACACTTACACACTTAGTTGATTTTGTATTAGTACACTAGTTTAGTACGGGTGAGTGCCATTTGTCTTGTATGGTTTTGGGTAGTCAGTGCAGGTTAGCTAGAGTGTTGAAGACGCCGAAGACCGTGTGTTTTGGGTTTTCTTTTGTAGTCAGATTAGCTTTCCCTCACTGTCCTAGCCAGCTCCATTTTGTTTGTTATTTTCTTTCCTTTGGCACCACTCTAGTTCCTTACCCTTGTTATCACGCTTCCTAGTCCCTCACCAAAACCCCCCTGCTTCCAAAAGAATTATCCTAAATGTTACCTTTTCCCCTAGACACTTGGGGTCGTAACAGGAGGTGAAATAATTATAAAGCAACAATAATTAAACAGATTTTGCTTACACATTAGAGCTGTACAAAAGGTAATATTGGTTAATAATCATTCAAAAAGTAAACTTTTTTGTGTTAAAAAATGTAACCTTGTAATTTTACCTTAACATGTCTTGTGCACTTTACATTACAGTCTTGCGCAGCGCAGAGTTCAATGGTCTAGAAATATGATGTCACTCCAGATAAAATATAAACTTCTATTTAGCCACCAATCTGACATTGCAAACTAGATAGAAGTGTGCTGTCTTAGAATCTGTGTCAGGTTGGGTTTTAATCCGACCCTTAGTGAACTCTCATATTGAGCTTGTATTTGTTCTTCACCTACAGTATCATTCTGTGAATCTCTTTGATGCGTTTACAGTCGGCTTTTACAAACTGAAAGAGTTTTCTTTTCATTTGTTCTGCTTCTTGGTCAAGGTGAAATTTGCACTGAAGCTTTAAAGCACAACTCTGAGACCAGTACGCTCACTAAATATGTTCATCAACAACATAATTGACCAGAACGAAATATGTTCATCATACAATAATATGACTTAATTCTACATGCCTTTCAATGTCAAATCTCCATGTCACCTCAAACACTTTACATTTTAAAAGATCAACAAAGAAATAACAGTAATACATAAAACAAAGACATAAATATTGAGTTACAATAAAAATCAGGAAGTGCAAGGCTGAATTACTGTTCTAAACTGTTAAAAATAAGTAAAACTGGGAGTATTGTACAGCTTCATGCTGAACATACCTCCTCCCCACTGATAGCTGATGTGTGGTGAGCGTTCTGGCGCACTATGGCTGCCATCGCATCATCCAGGTGGATGCTGCACATTGGTGGTGGTGGAGGGTGAAGCTGTACAGCGCTTTGAGTGGAGTATCCAGAAAAGCGCTATATAAGTGTAAGCAATTATTATTATTATACCACAATCCAGGCCTATAAAATCAGATTGTGCCATTTATACAGGTTCATTTCAAGCATACTCATCAGTCTTCAACATCACAATGAACCAATACAAGCAGGCCAAACAAGGACTGCTATGCAGTAGGACCTCGGTCTGGTTCAATTTTGAAAAACAAAATCTGTTCTCATTCATTTAGAAGAACCAGCAATCAGTGCATAACAGTAACCCATCTAGATAAAAAAAAGTATGAAACAGATCAGATGCTCTTTCTTTGAAACTGACCACATTAATTCAGTCTTCATTAACTGAACCATTTTAAAGTTTTCCATTCCATTTTAAGTCAATATCATATTAAAGGCAGTCACTCTGTCAAAACATATCTCCAAAGGAATTTTGTGTTTTGTAATTAAATTTCAAGTCTAAAAGGACTTTTAAGTTGTAAAGAGGGTAATGGGACAGGCCATTTGGTGCATTGTTACTTAATGAATAATGAGCATCGAGCTAAGTTCGCTGATTTCATGTAGAGCTGCCAAAGTACAAAAAATCTGTTATTCCTTTGCTTTTAAAACTATAATGTGAGAAAAGACACATTGTATTTTTTCTCTACTTTAAATTTACTTTGAAATGTCAAATTAATTCACCCCACTGCATAAAATGCTTTACATAATCAGTATTCACTGCAACAAATTTAAAGCGAAATAAGAATCGGTTTATTCTAAAAGTGGCTTAAAAGGCATTAGTTTGTTATTTATAAGATAAAAGTTCTTAAATTATAGGCAGAACTTGTACAAAAGTTAAGTGGGTACATATGACTTTGTCAGTTATATAAATCTAAAGTAATTCAAGTAGGTAGCTGCGTCAGCATGTGTAGGCTGCAAAGTAACAGGTAAAGGTTTATTCCATTCTGAAAAGAGAAGAAAAGAAACACTACGTTTCGGCTGTGGAGCCTTCTTTGGGTGTAACTCCCTAAGAAGGCTCCACAGCCAAAACGTAGTGTTTCTTTTCTTCTCTTTCTATCATGGAATAAACTTTTACTTGTTCCATAGAAAACTAAAGCCTACTACAGAAATGTCTCCTACAGTATAAGGCATTTTCATGCATTTGTAACTAACTCTACTACGAGTTGTTCTTCACTCATAAACATACTGTGCTTTAAAAGTGGTACCTTTACTGCAATACTAGCACAAAATACATTATACCAAATTTCAGTTCTTTGTAGATGTGTAAAAATATTTTAAATGACATTTAGTAAAAGTTTTTTTGCCTCTGCCTGGAGGCAGTTTTTCTTTTTCTTTCTATATACTGTATGATTATAAATAGGAAAAAACTAATGAATATATACCCCATACCCAGACATATTACAGGTGATAACTGAGCACTCTTAAATCCCTTGTTAGAGGAAGTGTGAAAATGCAATTCATTTGGACAAGTCTCGGAGCAGAACTAGGTGTCTGTATGATAAAGCAAATTAAATTATACTTCACATGTCTTTCTTTCTGGTCTGCTATGGCCTTATTCCCCTTTTTATTGCGAGTCCCACTGAAACATCACAATCAGTCAAGTGACATACAGTAATCATAAGGGACATGCATCCATTTGCAGCAATAGTTTGGCAGTGTCCCTCATGAAAGAAATAAGATACATTGCTAAAGAAATAGCGTTGAAAAAACTAATTATTATTGTCAAGTTTCATAAATTCTATGGACATTCACATGGGTTTTCAACCTGTTGGAAGCCTGTCTTCTACATCTGTCTTCTAGCCAATAGAATATCACCCTGAAACTCACAAACGGCAGCCCACTGAAGCTCAGCAGGTACCTGGATGGGAGACCTCCTGGGAAAGCTAAGGTTGATACTGGAAGAGGTGTTGGTGAGGCCAATAGGGGGCATTCACCATGCGGTGTGCCTGGGTCCTAATGCCCCAGCATAGTGACGGGGACACTGTACAGTAAAAAAGGGACTATCCTTTGGATGAGACATAAAACCGAGGACCTGACTCTCTGTAGTCATTAAAAATTCTAGGGTGTTTTTCAAAAAAGGGAGGTATGTTATCCTGGCCAAATTCCCCCCCTGTGTGTGTGTGCCTCCTAATAATCCCCATCTATAAACTGGCTTCATCACTCTATCTCATTGATAGCTGATATGTGATGCACATACTGGTGCAAAAAGTGCTTTGAGTGGAATGTCCAGAAAAGTGCTATATATACCGTAAGTGTAAGGATATTATTATCTCAGCTCTCAATTAACCACCTGTCACCTTAAAAGAAGTAATAACGTGATTGATGTATTTTTTCTATTGTTTTCAGCTGAATGATAATTAAAAAAGGAGAGGTTAAGCAATATCTGGTGCCAGTTCTGTAGTGATCTCAGGAGGGAGAATAAGCAGAAGTAACTGTATAGGGGGTTCACAAACAAACACATTATGGTAATCATTCACATTTACCCGAGACTCAATTCATTCTGCTCAAGGGTGCTATGAACCCAGTGGCTGAGCCACTCATCTTTGAGATCTATACACATTAACACATAGTCAAATACATAGTGAAGTACTTCTAGATTCCTTCAAAGTCTGGTTCATATTTGGTATAGTTTGCTGTTGGGATAATAAAGTAGGCATTTGTTAGCTTTTACTTGATGTGCATTATAAAAAAAACAGAGCACATATTTTTTCTATGAAATTTGTATTACAACCATTCAGTTCAATTTTGTGATCTTATGAAACATTATATGATATCATACAGTAATTACAAGCGTATTGTATATACTGAATGTAAAAGCTATTACAAAATAATTCAATAAATGTTTATCATGACAAAATTCATCAATCTGAAAAGGGTGAATATTCCTTCTGTAGATCAATCTACCAGATGAAATAGGCCTAAACAAATGCAAGATAGATGAGATGATACTGAACAGCAAAAAAGAATTACTAGGTTTCTGTGTGCTCTGTTCAGTATGCAGTTGCCAGTCCAACATACAATGAGTCATAAGGGCTGCTGAATTCACTCCACTCAAGCTCCTAATTATGTACTAGAACTATTCATTTGCCTAATTTGACCAATCTAAAGCTTTTTGACAATTACTGTTGATTGAAAGATACCAACTTTAACTTTAACAAGCTAGTAACTGCGTCACTTCAGCCTCAATATGAAATTGCATCTGTCAGTCAAGTTTTCCGGAACACCTATGCATCTTATGGAAATAACACAATTGTTCACAGGTAAGCTTAAGTAGAACAACATATAATTTAAAGTTAAAAAGCAGATGTTTTTGAGAATTAAAATAGAATTGCACAACTCACTAAATCACAGAAAAAATCTTCATGCCCATTATAGAAGCCAAAATACTCCCACATGAAATGGTAATGAAACGGACAGTTTTCATTTTTAATGAGAAGATATGAGTAATATCTTAATATCATAGTAATCATCAATTTCCCTACGGGATTAATAAAGTATTATCTATCTATCTAATATGTTTTAGAAATAGCAATACAATAATTGCTCACAGGTAAAGAATTTAAAACTTTAACTCTGTGTGAGTTGTATTATACCTGAATGTATATTTGGCATCAAGATAGTGGCTCTTTTGTTCAACCTGAGTGTCTTTATCCTAATGAACTACAGAATGCAAAAAGATATAACCAATGATTATTATTGGTGAGCAAATGCCTGACCATGGGGCCTTTTTCTTTTTCTTATGATATATAAAAATGAAAGTGTTCTTCAAGTATTGTTGATATACTGTATACAGTATATGCAAAAGTGTTCACAGACATTCAGTTGTCATTTAAAGAGTTTGCAGGAGGCCTAAAGAGGTAATTCTGAAGGAAGGTACAGTATAAACAAGCGAGGGAAAGTGAATTTAGATGAGTTTGCATGTTCAATTGACATACTTTACAGGATATTTCAGATTAATCTGCTTCAACATCATGATTATGTCCTAATGATGCATAGAGCTCTAAGACAATAAAGAAAGTGCTTTAAGAAAAGTACCAAATAAGTAAGTTGAAGCACCTATGAGATTTTACGCATAAATTCAATTTTCATAGTTGGCAGTAAAGGCAAATGTGAATCTGTTGTAGGGAAATCGCTCAGGACTCACATTTTCTATACTATTTTCTATATGTACTAATGTATATGTAGCTATTCTGTGCTGGTGTTTGATGGTCATAGTCAAGTACTTTTTACAGCATGAGACTGAGAAGAATTAAACATTTTTGTTAATTGAATTCTTAGTTACAATTTCAAACTGAATATTAGTGAGTCACAGTAACCTGTTGCATCACTTAACACATTTATATTGACCCATGCTGCTTTGGGTCTCTTTGCTTAAAAAAGTGAAAAAATAATTAACATACTTGCATAAATAATGTACCAATTTTCTCAAACTTCATAAATGCATCCTACTGTGTCATTGAACTCTGCAGTTTTCTTGGCCATTTTGTTTTTGCGATAGATTCCGCAGTTTCAGATTTTTTTTGCACATTATTGAAGGAATGGGGCCACCTGCTGGAGGCTTGGTGCTATTACTGCTACGTTAGAATTTACAGAGGCTTAGAAGATTCGGGAGGCTTGTGAACTTGAGAACATAAAATCTCTTTAAGATGTGCGTAAATCTGTTTGTTGTGGTTTTATAGCTTAGTATCATTCTTCCACCGTTTCATACAGTCTTTGTTTATAACTCTCTGCTGGATAAATACAGAAACTGTCACTCCTAATATAATGATGAATGTTCCTTTAATTATTTCATGGAGAAAAGAATGAAAAATAGTTAAAATGCAATATGAGTATACTCTTGCAAATGTATTTATGGGCTTTTTTTTAATTTTCCCCATTGGGCAGACATAAAATATACATTCAAAGTAAATTAGAGAGCATTGAAAGACAATTAGGTTAAACTGTTATTGACCAGCGCCTAATGATCCTTGTAAATTATACACCTCGCACAAATGGAGCCCAGTTTATTGATGAACCTATAAACTGACACAGAACAGTTAAAAGCCATTCAGCAGTGTTTATTAGGAAACAAAGAAATCTCACAGAAATGTCTGCTTCACAGCTAATAATTAAAACCAGAAAAAACCGAGGTGGCAGACTCACAGGGGAAATAAAAGTAGCAGCAATTCTGATTTAACTCTGAAGAAAGATTTTAACAAGCTGTGAACAAAGAAGTGTTTGCTGTTGTTTTGGGGTTTTTTTATTATTTCTCCTGCTTTTTTTGTGCAAGTAGGAAATCTAAGGACACTGGAACTTGCTAATTCTCCAGAGATGTGTTGACTGTTTTATAAAAGACTAGAACAGGTTGCACTTTGAAGCAGATTTGGTTACATTCTATGATAACAGGGTAATATACAGGCATTTTTATAGTTTGATCACGGGACACTATTACAATTATTTAGGAGCACAATTCAAAGGAGAAGGCCCACAACAGATAATAGACATGCTATTGTCTTTTAGAGATAGGATTTATTCATTCAAATTGAGTAAGTATACTTATATATATATATCTGAAGAAGGCTCCACGGCTGAAAAAGTTGTTTTCTTCCTTCTCTTTTCAGCATGGAATAAACCTATTACTTGTTCCTTTGCAGCCTACACATGCTGACGCAGTTACCCACCTGAACTAATTATATATACGGTATACATACAGTAAGTATAAGTTAACAAAACAAAATGCCATTTGTATTATCAACTAAGTGGACAAGTCATGACAATGACTAAAAACATGTTTATATGTGAGGGCCATTACAGACCAGAAGTCATTTTTTTTCTATTGTTTGATTCATAAGTCAGTGCAGAATAAATTCAGAAGCTTCCATAGACCTAAACATAATAGAGAGTAATATACTGAAACACACTAGACTCTGTGGTTTCCAAGCAACCACAGAATGTTAAGGCCAAGAAAACTCCTGAAGTTCAATACACAACTGCACAGCTGCACATGCATACAAAACTTTCTTTATATCAGGTAAAAAAGTAAAGATGGCTCTATTAAAAATGTGTATTGATTTTTTTAGCCCAGGGAAACTCTGTTTCATATTAAATGTTACAATATTGTGACATTTAAAGTGTGTTAGAATTACTTTCTCCATTGGAAAATAAGGCTTTTATAGCATTTTTGGGTCAGTGCTTGGGTTTCAGAATTAAAACTGATACAGCTGCAAAGCATTGTTTTCAAGCACCAGAAAGTCAGATCAGTTACTCTACACTCATTGGGATCTGCTTTATACTGTAGATGTATCAGTGTGGAACACATCTGATAAATAAGACTTAATGTGAACAATTGCAGCAGATTACATGCAAGTAGGAAAAGCATAAACTAAAGACACAAAATGAGAAACTTTGAAGTTATATCTTCTACAGACAATGTGGGGAAGCAATAAAAAAGGTAAACAGACTGTTGGGATACATTGCTAAAATCTTAATATTTAAATGTAGGGATGTAATGTTGGGCAGCACTGTGGTACAGTAGTAAATGTTACTGCCTGTTAGCACTGGGGCCCTGGATTCAGTTCCTGGGGTGCTATCTGCACAGTGTTTGTAGGTTCTTCACCTGTTCATGTGGGATCTGGTTTCCTCCCACAGTCCAAAGACATACTGGTAGGTTAATTGGCTTTTAAGAATGTTGACCCTGGTGTGTGTGAGTGTCTGTGTGTCCTGTGACGGACTGGTGTTCCATCCAGGGTGTACCCTGCCATGCTCCTGTTGCTTGCTGGGATAGTCTCTGGCTGTCCCGCGACCCTGAATCAAAAGAACAGGTTAGAAAATGAATGGATGAATGTAATGCCAAAATTGTACGAAGTACAAGTAATACCTCATTTATAATACTGTTTACAATTTTTGGTTTACTTCCAAAAAAGTTATTGCGGCTCTGGAATCATTCTTGTCATAAAGGAATTTCCCACACTGACAAGATAAAGGAACATCCAGAACATGTTTCCAGTATGGTGGTTTAAATTACATCCTTCACTGTCTTTTAGTTTCTATTCCATTTGTTTTGCTTGTTTTTTCATTTAGTTTTTTTTTTTTACTTCAGTAGTAAATATTTAACATTTTACCTTCCATTACCACAGGCAGTTATTTTGCTTGTAATGTGTTCAAAGACCTTATTTAAAATGCAGCATTTGCCAAACAGACAAAATTGAATTAGGTTTTCGGATCAAGGTAGTCAGCAATCATGAAAAAATGCCAGATGGTACTGGGGCCTGCAAGTCACAGTTAGACACTTTTGCCCTAGTCTTATATAGCAGTCATGTGGAAAGTTTTTTTTCTCAAAATAAAAAGCACATGTTTAAAAGCAGATATATTTATGTTGTTGGATATGAATTTTATATAAAATTTCACTTTTTTCTTCATAAAAAATATTGCAAACAAACCCAGTTATATAATCCATAAAAAATGAAACTGTATTAAACAAATTAAAGATATTCATGGCACCCAAGCAGAAGTAGATTATGGTTCTCTGGAGACTGCAATATCTTTACCCGTGACACGCAGTGTATAGCTTAAACCCAATGAACTATCTTCTAAATTGTGTTGCTGAAGCCAAACAGCTCAACCTTAACTCTTCTCCTGAGTTTTGTTCTCCTTCAAGAATTTAATACAAAGCTTACAGGTTGTTGAAGCTTATCCCTACCTGGGCACGATGGGAAAATGAAGGTTAAGCAGTTAGTGCAATGTTTGTTAAAAAGCAGAACAATATGATCATACCGATAAACCACACATCATGTTTCATGTTTCAACAATAATCAGTATGGTCAGATTGAAAATTAAAATCAATTTCTTACAATATTAAAAGTGAAACTTCTCTAGGTGGTACAGTGGCTCAGTGGTTAGCATTGCTGCCTCAGAGTTCTAGGCCTCTGGGTTCAATTCCAAACCTGATTTTTCTGTGTTAAATTTGTATGTTGTCCCCACATGAAGTTTTGACATGTTTGCCTAGCTTTCCTTCAAATAATGCAATGTCAAAGCTGGGTTCTTTCGGGTTTTTTAATTGTGTGAACCCTGCATGTAAAAAAAACTATTTTCTTGGCAACCCAGCAATAATAATCTCCGTTTTCACTATCACAGAGCTGAGACCTTGACTGAGTGTCATAGTTTTTTTTTGTAAAAGCAGAATAAAGAAAGAAATGAAATGTAAACGAATTGTCATCTCAGCAAGCTCGCTTTTGAAGAAGAGAATGCTAGTTAAGGTGTTATTGTTGTTGACAAATCAAAAGAACACATGAAGAATCACTGTGGTTCTGACCAGTGTTTTTAAAGATGAAAATCTGAGGATCACAGAACTGGTAAAGTGACAGTTTGCATTACTGTAACGTAATGTAATGTCAAAACATATCGCTGGTTTTGCACAGTGTGGAAGTGGTGTTTGATTAAACTGAGCTTTAAGCTTGAAGTGGTTACTATTCTCAAGTATCATTATCAGACATGATGGGCTGTTGTTCTTATTAAAGTACCTTAAAGCAGTGGCTTAAAGGAACACTGTTGTCTGGTTTTTGCTCCAGATGAATTTTTAAGCACAATCTCCGTTCAAAGATCAAATGGGATTTGTAATTCATTTCAGCTCTGTACCAATTTCTGAGTTTCAGAACTGCATTTACAGTAGGTGTATTATCTGTAGCCAATTGGCCCTCCTCTGGAGAGAAAAAAAATCTCATTGTCTTAGTATCTGATGCATTATCGTTCCCACCTACTATATGTCTGGTCATCATAAACAGATTTAGACACAACAGACAATTTACACTGTACTGTATATGGTTATTATAAATAAAGGCAAGGAAGTTGATGAAAGACTGCTTAGGTTTCTATATGCTGAAGGGGCTGAAAACAATATGCATTAAGTGGAGTATTTTTTAAACAAAGGATAGAGTACAGAAACAGGTTATCCATAAATCTAAACAAACAAGCAAATTAATTGAAGTAATTTATTTTCATTGGATGTTTAGAGATCATCTTGAATGAAAACCTCTTGGAAACACTGCCCTAAAGAAAATGCATAATGTATTTTATTTAGATATTTAAATACTATATTGTGTGTAGGCACAACTTTTAAAATTAAAGTGAGTGTAAATGTGTCTGTCCTGAGAACTGTAAATAAGCAAAGAACTCTCAGACATTGCAAGAGCCCTTTGCATCAAAGCAGCACTAGTCTGAGGTATCAGGGAGCAAGTGCATGGACAGAGTAGGCAGAATGATGCTCAGAGAAGCAGTGCCAATATGAAAGTGACACCTTTTAAGAATTTGAACTTATAACACCCTTCTGTAATGCAAAAGAAGTTATCATATAACCATCCAATGCAGTGGACTAAATTATAAGGAGCATACACTCTTTACAACCATGAAAAAAGCATTAGAGAAGAACATATGATCAATAGTCTACTTATCTGTGATATAACTGATCATACTGTAAATTTAACCACAAGTTGCTAGAACGACAAAAAGGCAATCATCAAGTCACACAAAAGATATGATGGTACAGTCACTTAGTGCAAGAAAAAGATGACTATGACTGCTCTGGTCATCAGGACAGTTTAAATAATGAGAAAAGGTATACTTACAATTTAATATGAAGTCTTGCCCTTTAAATTGATCCACCTGCTAAGGTCGTATAGAAATATTGACTGTACTCACAAACCCAATAAAAGTACAGTACTGCAGAGGTATATTATTCTCATAATGCAAGTTGAAAAGTGTAACCAGTGTAAATGTCACCAGTGTCAGCTCCATCTTCGAGACTTGCAAAACCAAAGAAAATCCAGTCTTCAATATTAATAACACACAGAATAAAGGCTATAATCTTTAAATTTTTCATAATTTTTCCTAAAAGGTTTTATGCTCCTTATAGTTAAATAGTTTCATCTGACAACTCTCAGGAAGAGGCACTTGTGTATAAGAGCTTAAAAAGATTACAACTGAGATAAGGTCATTTTAACAGCTTTAGTTACCGTTTGGTTGACAGTAGTTTATTGAGCTGATATATTGATAAATATTTATCTGATCTCATCCAACCATTTCTTGAAGGTCCCAAAGGAATAGACTGCATGACAAGGCAGTATGTGTCAAAGACCCATCCACCTTAAAGTGCCTGTGTTCTTCCACATGAAGGTACTTCTTTGTAATTGCAGTTATGCCTTCATGTTCATGTTTAGCTGCAGAGCAAAAACTAATCCATTGGATTCACTTTGCCATTGCCTCTTGTAATCTCCTCTGCTTGAGTTTGTAGGTCTTTAGAGGGATGTATTTGCATAATTAAAAATCCTTCAATACGCTTTGTACAATTAACGGACTTAAAACATGACATTTTAAAAGTTGACATTGGACATGCATACCCTGCTATTACTGTATTTAGTCTTTTCAGTGGAGCACCTATTTAACTTCTAACACTGCTTGTCAGTATCCAACACCATACTTTTATTATCTGGTTTAGTGACAATTATATCTCTTAATAAATCAATATTATAACAAAAAAAACATTTTTTTTTAGTTGCAAACGTTCATGGGTGTAGAAGATACGTCTGCTAGCTTCTTTCAACAAGGTAGTTTGCTGGTTTGAAGATACATTTGTTAAAGTGAATAAAAATATCAAATTCTAACCAATTAACTGAAGCATTAGCTTGGAGGATTATTTGAGGATTGTTTGTTAGTGTGCTGTTTAAACTAGACACTGGATGAAAGAGAAATTAACTTTGCGTTTCTTTCAAAGCTTCATTCACTACAATCTTGGATGGAGGTTCTTTCACGCCAATGAGTAAAAACAATTGAACACATCTTGCAGTTAAATGTCTTTTTCTGGAGTTGAGTTATACAAGAGGAATTGTCTCAGAAAATTTAAGTGCAAGTTTATTCTGTTAAAATAACTCCCCGAAAGTCACAGCCCTAATTATCACCTATTAAAATACTTCTTTTGCAATTATCACTTTAAAAAATAAATAATAAAAGACTGCCTCTGACAAGGAAATAAATACCCCCACTTAATTTATTTTATTCATCTAAATGTAATTTTTTTAAAAGTATTTTACCATCCTTGTTTTTAAGGTACAGTATAAGCACCTGGTGGACGCCCCTGGGCCAGGGATGTCAATGCCCTGCAGGTTTTATTAATTACTGCAATTATTAATTGCTGAATGCATTTAAGAAAGATACATTTTTTATCCCTTTCTGAACATCCAGTAAAACAACTGAATCTCCTTTATTTTTTTAAACAAAGAAAACTATAATGTGTCTTCAAAACTGACTTCAAAAATTCAAAATACTTGGCATTAGAACAGTTCACCCGATGAACTTCATCAGGATCAGGAAATAAACAGAAAAGTGGAAACTAAGGAGAAGAACATTAAGGTTGTGGGTGCAGGAAACACATACTCTTGAAGCAGATATTCTGCTATCCTAACAGAAACAGCTTCATTAGATCCTTGTATCAGTTAGCTTCTAGCAACCAAAATAGGTTAACTGAATGGCTGACTTTTATTTGTCACAGAAAAAAAAACACAATTGATTGACACCTCTACAAATTTGCATTTGTGACAGGTTGGCACTTGATTTGCCATAATTTCCTTTTACTTAAGAAACCCTTAAGAACATTACACATAATGGCCAACATTTTGTGGAGTGTTGGCGCCCCCGCCTGCACATGGCCATTTTACATCCCATCTCTAATCCAACAGATCCGCGGTTAACATCGATTCGAGGATATTTGAGTTAATTGACACTACCAACTCTGGTCATTAATCTAGTCTGGTTAATCTCAGACAGGTTACATCCTTGACTGGGGTGGAGAGGTTTATGGCTTTTAACATTAAGGAATGACAGCCTGGCTATTAGCATGGACGTGTGATGTGCTGACAAAATACTGTAGGGAGACTTTTTGATAGAAGAAGAAGGGTGTGAAAGGTGAATGCTGGGAAATTGAGGATTTGTCTTCTCTCCCATACTTCCATTTCAGAAATGATTTAATGGACTCAATTAATTTACTAAGGTCTTGCAAGAAACAGTACAAAAAATAACAAATTATTTGGTCTTTCATCTAGCTTCACTCACTGCAATCTGGGATGTCCTCTAAAGTGTTCACATCTAAATAAAATGATGATGTGTTCACATCTAAGTAAAAACTAAAATTCAGACAGTCTCAAACTAAGATTTATATAAATTATTTAATATTCATGGCAGAAACATTTTACTTCTATTTACATTACAAATGCATGTACAGCACTGAGAACAGCCTGTATACAAGTGAGAGATATACATTCCTTAAAAACATTTTTCTTACTAAATCAAAAAAATCATACAGTATATTATTATCAGGCTAACCACAAAAACTACAAACAGTGGCACGATAATGCATAACAGTTTCCTACTGGTTAAACAAACGACAAAGATGTTCAACCAGTTGTAAGTGCTTATCTGACATAGTAGTAAGAAAAAAAGACAAAAATATATTATTTTCTTCACAAAATGTCCTATTCACTTAAATCAAAAGTTTGGTTTGAGTATTTCCTCCTTTTGGTATTTTTTTAGATTGTCTCCCCATCAAAAGTCTCTTTCACAACTGGTCTTGTTCATGATGAAGACTTCATGTACAAACGGTGGTCTTCTCATCCGCAGACGTCAATGGACTGGAGTTATCTAATTTAAAAAGATAGAGGGCAAAAATCAATGTGAATCCATTGTATCGCTCTGTAATGCAGTATATGATTTAATAGATCCACCCTATATAAAAATATTTCAAGACCTAATTTTAGCATGCATAATTATATATACAGCAATCTATTATTTAAATACAATATAGATATTAAACAAAAGGATCAACAGCCATACACTTGACAGTAATTTATTGAATGAGGTGAGTGCTTCTGATACTGCCATAGCTGTGCAGCAATTTACATTGTCAGACATCACAGATGTTTCTTGGGAAATTCAGAAGTAACAAGAAGGAAAAATGAACATTCTTTAAGGTATGTGTTTATTCACCTGAACATTGCACATAGTAATGATAGTTCAACGATTTAAAATGTGCCAAAATAATATGAAGATTAGTCTTAAAAGACAGAAATACCATACACAAAAATGCAGTTATGTCTTTTGCATTCAGTCACATTTTGCAAATGTTCTGTCAAATTCCACAATACACTCTGAAATGCATCAGGTGAAATTAAATAGATTATCAGGAGAAACAGCTGTGTTTTTGACTTTGCACAATTTTTGTTGTACTTGCAAAAAGCTGTCTGTCTGCATGTGAAAATTATCAAAAAGAAATCTTCTGGTAGGCAGATTTTTAACCTTTGGAGACTTTCACAAAGGTTCTTCCTGTGTATATGTTGTTGCCATGTTGATGTGGGTTTTCTCTGGATGCTCTGTTGTCCTCATACAGTCTATAGACATACTGGTAGGTTAATGAGCTGCTGGGGAAATCCGCCCTGACACATGATTATGATACAGAATTAAAGAACAAAAACATTTCTTCTTGTTAATATTGCCTAATAGTCCTGTGAGAAATCATGAAATGTTACAGTGGCGTTAATTTCACATAAATTCTCTCCAAATAATTTCAATATTTGGTAGCTTTTCTGTGAGAATAACTAAATGAAAGTAAAATAGTTTCCATTAAGTGCAACTATCAAATAACACACTAAAAACTCTTTTACGCACTTAAAGAATACACAGTAAACAATTATACATGTCACGTGCGTGCAAACAAACATACATGTAAATTCAAGATACAGAGCAAAAACAGGTTTAACTCAATTTCCAGCTATTCTTAGCTTACTGCTCTATGAAACAGCCCAAGTCCTTGACTCCTCCTGTGTCCAAACACATTCACTTTCCTTTCTATTGATGGCTTACTCACAACTGAGTTAAAGCTAAATTCAATGGAGAATTCAGAAAATTTCAATGAAGCTGTAGCTTGCTTGATGATGTTAAGTTCCAAGAACTCTACCACTGATTCTTTTATTGCGGAGTCCTTTTCAAAATAACACTATGACAATAACATCATGTTTTTCATTCTCTAAAGACATTCCCTGCCTCTAACTGAAAGGCTGGGCCACATTTGCACAGATTTGAGATCGGATAAAAACAAAACTGTCTTGTAGGCGTGATGGTGCGTCAAAACTAGAAACCGTAAGTTGCAGTAGATGTGAGTTACCTTTTAAGTGGCTGGCTGGCTTTGTGCTTTGCTGTCTGTTAATGTGTGGCCAGTACTTGCTTCGAGGCAGAGGTGTCATGGAGCTATCAGGAGCTGTCTTTTCACTCAGCATCCTCTCATTCTGTAGGAAATAAAAGCATGAAACTCTTCACTCTGAACAAAAGCTTTGTACTCTGTGGTTTCTATTCTGAAAAGAACTGCTATAAAGCTGTTCTTGCATCTCAGACTTCACTCATTTCTAATTCTAAGGTAGGCTCTGCAACAGAAATGTTACAGCAACAGGTTCATTACTTTTGACAACATGCTTGGATGCCTTCTTTACATCATGTGAGCTGGAAGAGGATCCACTGAGCTTATTTACTTTTCCAACACTTACCGCATTGTAAAATATGCATGTATTCTAGTTTTCTCTTGTTTTTTTTTAATTTAATAATGAAGGGGCAGTACATTTATCTGTTGTTTTGGCTTTTAAGGAAATTGTAGAAGCTACTCCATTGCAGCCATTAGGGTAGGAATATAAGAGTACATCAAAAATGCCCTTTTCATCTCCACACCTAGAAATAGTTAAGACTCCCACTACACAGCATGTTGTAGATTTTATGAGCTCTAGGATTATTTACATATTCAACTTTAAAACAGATTTTTTTAGCATTGTGAAGAGTATTTGGATATTATTGTTGTTGTTTTCCTATTCTCAGGCATCCCTGTGTAATCATAAGATAAATGTTAAATAGGGTGCAGAGACCATGTAATGTCTACTCAACATGACATATTACAGTGCATCTCCTACTGTATACAATGTTGCATGCTGATTTGGTAAAATTATGCAGGAACATTGAGTTTAAAATGTTGGTCATGCAGCTGAAGAAGTGCACAGTAATACATGTTTCTGTAATGGCACTAAATGGGCTCTGTGCAGTATTTGATTAGATTGATCCATTTCTACATTAAAACACCGAAACTTTGCAAATGTCTAAATGTCGTTCTTATTACCTTATCTATTGTGGATGATCCTGCCTGAAATAGGTCCAGTTGGGGACCTTCACTCAGATCAAATAGAAAATCCATGAACAGTTCTTTTCTTTGTCATTGCTGACATAAAAAAAACATTGCACTTCACTGAAGCTGTAATTACATTTTGCTCCCTGTTTATTTTTCAAGCTACCTAATGTTTTTTCCTGGCACCAGTGCGACAACAATGATTAGAGTTTAACAGACGTATAGAAATGTATCAAACAGTTACCAACCAAACACTGAAAACAAACACAGATAAACGTGAACTTTCCACATTCCTAAAAAACTAATAAAAAAGCAACTGCACAATTAGCTACAGGCAATTTTTTTACAAAGGCGACCTATTTACAAAGTTCTTGAGGCTGACTTTTTGGCGACCTCTTGCGGCAGTGTTGTAGTCATCATATGACACCTTATTACATTGCAGTTGCTGAAAATATAAAATTATGTTGCAGAGCTCAAAATGTTCAGTTTTTGGTGTTGGCTTATGTAAGAGCCTGCAACTCACAATACCTGAATCTGAACTGTTTTCCCCATTAAAAAAAAGTAGCACAAGTGCAGTATATGCAAAATTAAGGCAGGGAAACCGAACTTTCTGAATGCCTGTGATGTGCACATCAACTGAAATGACAAAACTAAGTAAAGTGTTTTTATAAAACGTGTTAAGTTCAGCTTTATAATGTGTTTTTTGTACGGATGGATATCTTTTGAGAGAATGATTTTAATTACTACTATAAAGACAAACTGCAAGTGTTCAGCAGATTGGTACACCATGACACCCAAAGGAAAAGTTAAATCTGTCCTGTAACTGCAGGCTGCATAGCTTGACTTAATCAATGTCCCATTAAGCAACATCTGTTTTCAAATACCAGGATGTCTGCAGAGAATATGTTTCCTATAATGAAATTTTCATTAATTCTGAAGTCTGTAAATAGCAGAAAGGTCTAGATAAAACTCTTTCTGGATAACAGACAACCAAAGAGTTGTACAAAACCAAATGCATACCAAAAAGAGCTATTTATTTGTTATCTTGTTTTGCAATGTCTTCTCAAAGAGCAGACAGTGGATTAATCTGGAGAAGAGGCAAGACCTACAGTTTCCAGGCACTCAACCAAGACAAAACAGAAAGCTATGGATTGACCGTGATATAAAGAGTACATTAGGTTACTCCTGTAACCCTGATTCATTAAAAAAGTTTTTTTCCTGAGCAGCTTTGTCAATGAAAGAGGATGAGGTAGATAGGACATTGTGTTCCTACTTGGCCCATCACCTGTGTTGGCTCCCCATGATACCCCATTGAAACCCTTGGGTGTCCCACACATTAGAAACTGGCTGCTGAACCAGGTCTCGTCTGTATTATAAATCTGTATATAAATTAGATTTACAGTTGCCACAAATAATTGGATTCACACTCTGACACGTTAAATTAATTTCTTAAACAATTTTACATAACAGTTACATTAACTCCATAAGCACATAGAAAGTAGTTTTTCTTTTTTACTATTTGCAATTACCTTTACTATAACTGTAATTGGAAAAGTATATATTCTCCAAGCATTTTAACTTTATCGCCATTGCTACAAAGACTGAGTATCAACATTTTAATTCTCTATGTACAGTGGAGAATTCACTTGTGACATTTCGAACTTCCCAAACGGAAGAAACCTGATAGTTTTTTTCCATTTATGAGTTAGTATTACATTGTACAATGTCAAAGGTGGCATTACAAAATAATGTAGAACTATAGTTTCTCAGATTTCAGGGATCACTTTTGCTATGCATGTGTTTGAGTCACAATGATCCTTTCAGAGACTCAGGCTCATCAAAAATGAATCAGTTTTTCTAATTCTCATCTCAACTGCACCTCCTATTACTTTTCTGATGTTGTCTCCCAGCCAATTTGCATCAGGAGACAGTAAATCTTTGGTTTCTACCTTTTGATGTGTTTGGGAAATAATTAGGAAACAGAAATGTGATCTTTTATATTTTGCTCTTTTATGATTAGCCACTTAACCTACAGACTACAACTTAAGTATTATTTAATTGACAATGGAGGTATTTATCATGTCTAGATGTTGGCATCTAACCTTTATAGTTTTAGATTTTAATGAGAAAGGTTTTCTTTAGACATCTCTGCAAATGGTACAGTAAATGTCTAGGTTACACTTCGTCAGTTAGGTTCACGTCACCAAGCAATTTTACAGAAGCTGTTTTCATGCCCAAAGATATCCACTTCTTCACCACACACAGGAAGCCTGGATATCAAGAGGCCTTACTCAGCCATACAGAAAATTACAGTGAATCACTGCTGTGTTCATTTACAGCCCCTCAATGATGGCTGGAGATGATGGACAAGGTCCATCCAGAATATTTTATGGTCATATTTCTGAGTGCAATATGTGGGCCTGGGTAAATGATTCATTCTTTGATGCATTCCCTGCTTGTGCTTTTCTGTCTCTCGTGGCTGTTGTATGGGTTCAAAGTGTTGAGCTCCTTGCAGCAGATTTTGAGGAGTTTCTGAGAAATAGTTGCTTTGGGACTCATGTCAATGTTGCACTTTGCACTTCTTCAGGTTGTGTCTTGAAGACATATTTGAGGAAATATGTCTTATTAACAAATATGTCTACAACCGTTCTCTTGAGTGTACGCTATACTGTAACTGTGCTGGACATCTGCTTTCAGGAGTCTGCAGTCAGATTTCCGGGCACTTCAGCATGCCAAGCTAAGTTAGACATTGCCTCAAAACTTTTGCTGTTTGTAAGAGGAGGCTAATGTTGATGGTCTATCTTCTGAATATATTCAGCCAGAACACCCAATAATTGAGGTTTTTTGTGATACATTTTCTGGTCTCAAGACTATACAGTAAGGTAGAGTTCTTGACTGCCTGACAAACTATATGTTTAGTTTTAAATAGCTTAGTGTTTTTTGAATTGACCACTGACTATAGGCTAGACTTGTGCATTTGATGTACATTCTTCATTAACGTCTGCCTTCTGTGAATGATAACTTCAGAGGTACAGGAAATGCTCAGTGCTGTTCACAGTCTCTTGATGAATCAAGAATCATTACCTGAATCACCTGAAGATTTACCTTCAAATGTTTGTTTTTCTACCGTTTGGTAGATTCATGCCACTCTAAGAACGTCAGTAGTCAGATGTAGCACTGCAGTATGGTATATCAAGAACAGAGCTGGAGTGATGACAAACAGAGCTTGTGTGACTCTCATTGAATTGAATTGAACCTTTTTTGTCCCTAAGGTAATTTGGAATTTGGACATCAAAAGCAAAAAAATACAAAAACAATACAATACCATAATACCAATACAAAACATAATTCAACAACATCACTGAATCAGAACTCTTCTAGTAACAAAAAAGGTTAAGAGCAGACCATGATCTGATAAAAAGGTTATGATGATTATTATAATAATTATTATTGCTGTTATTTTTAATAATAATAATAATAATGTTTTTGTTCTACAAGGACAAGGCACTACCCCAGCTCTGAATTCAAACAAATACAATGCTCTAAAAAAAAAAAGATAAAACCCTTTGTAACCTCATTAGGGTCTGTAACAGATTTAGGAAAACTCATTGATGAAAGTCATATTGTCAAGGAGCAAACAAAGAGTCCCGATGGATTTTGGAGTTCACAGAGTGTAAAAAGGGGAAGGGAGATCATTGGGAGAAGCTCAAGCTGTTTCTAAAGTTCTTGCAGCTCGTAAAAAGTGAAGATCCTGTTAACTGTGCCTCTCAAAGTTTTAACCCTGAGTGATGTTCCAGGAGCATCTCTTCAGCAACTGGAAGATGGTTCAAGAGGGAACAAAAGATTTGTGATAATCTTTTCTGCAATGGACAGTAAGGTGATCCCTATGTAATTTTTATGAGCATCTGCTATGTAATTTCCATGGGCTTATCTCCTTTCCTGTAGACTGACATGATCTTGGCATCGCCAAGACTGTCTCAGAGGGTTTCCCATCTGCTTAATCACTACCATGACACACCTTTGAGCAACTGGTGTTGCTAATTCTGTCCAATACATAAAAATAAACTTTATTTAAATTACAATAAGCTTAAAATATAAAAGTGCATACATATTATACAGTATGATGTAATTGTTAAGTGCAGTTGTTAAATGTAGTGCCTTCAAAATCTGTATTACATCTCTAGCGAGTGAAAAGTTATGGACGTTTTCAAAGTAGGTCCACAATACTGGCACTAGATTATACAAAATTGAAACTGCTATGAAACAGCACTCCCAGAAACAACTCTATTCACCGTGAGGTTCAGGTTTGATTTAAAACTATTATATTTTCTCTCTGTCTGAAGTCTTAACATAGTTATTTTTTCTTTATTTTGGTATTAAATTTATTTCAAATAACTTGGACAGCAGTATCCTGTTATTATTCCTTTAGTTGCAAAAATCTTTTTCAAACCCTTACTTTCAAACCCAACATTTCAACTAAATGCAGTTAATGCAGCCACCAAGTAAAAAGTAACAATTGGATGAAATGTAACTCAGCAATGAGCTTGTCAATTCCGGCAGAACAAAAGCAGGAAAAGCAGATGAAAAAATCTATAATCTGCTCTAGTAATCCAGTTCTATTCATGAAACTAAAATACTTTACAGGGTGTCAAAGTTAAACATTCTATGTCTCACTTTTAAGAAATATATATTCTTTTCCTCAGGTGACACACTCAGACTGTTTCAATTGACCCATAGGGTTGCAGGCATCCCAGTTTCAGAAACACCATACTACAAGAGCATTTCTTTCAGAGGAAGACTGAGCTATTTTGCTAAGATACTGTATATACTGTATGATACATACATTTGAAAATCATTCAGAGAGAACATACTGTATACACATTACATTGAAAATAATTATATCATTAAAGACATCAACCCATACAAAGTCATTACATACCACTCCTACTAGAATCCACACAGGCTATCAGCACCTCTAAGTTTATTTTCCCAACATTTCACCCAAACCCTCATATTGAACATACCCCTTCATCTACACATGAACACTATTTGCACATGTACAGTACATAAACCAATACTCTTTATTGTGAGCTCATGAACTCATATTGTACCTCTTGAATTTATGCAGAACTTTCCAAACAAGGAAAACACTTTGTCATGATAATAGTAACATAACAAAGGCATTTTCATCTTTTGCTCTTTTAATTTTGGGTATTTGAAAAATAAAAGAATGCTTTGAAATTATACAAGAACCTAAAAGACAACCTCCGAAATAATTTAAATATTTTCAGAGAAAAATATTTATTTTACAAAAAATGAGGTTTGTTTGTTTGTTTGTTTGTTTGTTTGTTTGTTTGTTTGTTTGTTTTACACCTCACTTATTTTCTTTCAGAAAAACATTTTTTTTAAATTAAACTTTTTTTCCACAATGAATAGGCAGGCCAACTTATACAGTACCTTAGGCTTTGTACAGTACCTACTGCATGTACTGAACTAGTAGAAGTTATTTGTTTAATTTAAAAGTTCAATATTTAAATTTCCCTATATTAAATCCTTGTATTTTACATAGATAAAGAAAACTTGAAAACTTTCATTTACATAATTTACAAAAGATTTGCAATTCATTTTTGCTGGTTAATATGAGCGAAACACATTCCATTTTTACATAAACCATTGTAGACATTTTGCACCTGTGAGAATTATGTTTCCTCAACCACAGAGGTACTGTATGTTATTAGTTTCGATCTTGGTAAATGCGTCACTGAAATATCCATTTAATACATCATTTAGTTACATTTTATTGTTTCTGTTCTCTATCAATAAGTATTAGTATAAAAATGACAGATTAGACCACCAACAGAGCTCTTCCAGACAAGGATAATTACCATTGAATAAAAAATCACTAACGTAACACCCATCTATAAATGGGCAACAAACCCAAAACATGTCTTACATCTATTACATATTGCTTTATATTGCTACTCAGAAATTTTGAACAAAATTAGATATCATATGTAAGCGAATTGGATTGTAAAGGATAGTCAAAATGGATTTAAACGAGATGGAATTTATCTTGTTGAAGACTAAAATTAACTGAATTGTTTAGAACCAGGATCAACAAGTGGTAACCATTGGATAGTGTATTTAGAACTAAGGCCAGGAGATACTGAAACAACCTACCCAAACATTTAGACAAACCTGATACTCTGGCTTCTTTAAAAACATTTGGTTGACGTTGCCAGATTAACTATCTACTAGCAACAAAATTAATTAGATGATCTAAATTGTCTCTTGTTTTCCCATAAGCACATTTTCCCTTCATGTTTACATAGACAGTCTTTGTACAAGATGAGTGTTTTGATATGCATACTATTTTTAAATACCTCATCCTTAAATATAATACAGTCATATTTTACATGGCAAAACAACTCTAAAAATAAATTTCTTTCTGCTTGCTAAATACCAATGTCACAAAAGCATGTCACCTATGTGACTTGAACAGACAAAAAATAAGTTTGAAGCCTGACTAAGATCTTTACAGCCAACTAAATGCGCAAGCGTCGTGATGTGGAACATATCTACTTTAAACTCATTAATTGCTTAGCCTTTGGCCTAATACTTTTTCATAAGCAAAAACATTTCAACGTGCAACAAGTTTGCAAGAAGCAAAAGGAGATTCACCCACCTCACACACATACAGTACCCTTGTATAAAAATAGCACATAATAATAATTTTAATATCACTGCCATCACTTGGCAATAATTGCTAGAAAATCATTTCTAGTAGGCAAATTGCCCAGAATAGCATGGTGAGCATGTTAGCTTACAACATTTTTGGGGCTGTCAGAGAGCCTGCTAATATTAAAAATGAAATGAGGTGCATACATACTGTTTCCAGCAGTTTCAGTTCTTTTCTTTGTTTTCAGATGAATTACTGATGACCCTGTCAAAAAATCATCAAACCATCCTACGCTGACAATTGTAAAAAACAACTTGATTGGCTGTGAGACTGACAGTAATAGTGCCTGAATGACAAAGAAAAAAATGACAAGAAAAGTGTAGAAAATTGTTGGCTAAAGAAGTATATGGTACGCAAGATGAAATGTTAAAAATAGTGAGCGCTGATATATGTCGTACAATCAAAGATTGTAATGCTGTTGAGAAAAACATCTTAACTGAACTGTGGGCAGGATAATGACAGACACTCAACTGCTTTAAATCACAGTCGTTACAGAGTTTTACTGTATACAGAGCCTATAGAAAGAACCCTTTCTGATATAACACATTTTGTGGTCTAGCAGCCTGAAACCAAGACACAATTTACATTTATTTATGCAGTGGAACACACAACCTACAAGTGAAAAAAAGTGATCAGAGATTCTGAAAAGTAATTACAAATACCTAGAAAAATGTGTTATGTACTGTACACTAAATGTCTCCAGCACACATTTCTTTTTGCATTTTTGTTGCATTTATTGTATACATGGTCCATGGTCCAAACTAAAAAATAAGAAAGAAATCTCCTTGTCTCTAATTTGTTTCATGCATAATTCAATACACGGACCATACCCTGCACCATTGACATCCACAAAGACTTAAGGAAAAGAAAACGTCCATGTGTGTCTCCCCATAACTTTTCAAACTGAACAAGAAAACAACCTAAGATAAAAACAAAGAGACACAGCAGTGTCCTTTTCAAAAATATGCCTCTTCAATATGGATCTGCAGATCTTTTGGTTTTGAACAAGAATCTCCACTTCTCATAATCACAATGCCATGTCGTCTTCCTCTGCTTCCACATCGTTCCTGCTGTACTCCCATTACTGCAATCCCTGGCATCAAACACTGAAGTCTAGTTGGGTTTCAAAGGAATGTCTACAGTCATGGCTGTCACAGATGTCGGAAGGGCAAGCTGTGGAATGACAAGGACAGCAGTAGAGACCCCATGCGTAGCAGTAAAAGGGGGAACATGGGGGTCAGCCCAAGGCTCAGGGTTATAGAAAACCTATGCCCTCAGGCCACGGACATGGGGCGACCCGGTGCTAGGAGGGTCTCAGGACATCCATACCCTCAATGCTGAGCAAGGAGCAGAGCAGACACAGGAAGTAAATAGGCTACACAACAAAACACACCGGAAAGACATGAATAATCACAGGGAACTAGGACCAGGACAGAAGAGCAGTGCCCTCTAGGTGTACAGGGCTTGACAATGGCATTCTTTTCAAAAAAGGAAAGCACCAATTCTTTTTTTCTTCATGTCATCCAGTGTACTTAGACTAATGACATGACCCAGCACGCAGCTAGATGACTTTTATTAAAAGGACCCCTGGGTTGCCCCAACTGCCACTCTCTGGCCTTACATTCATTTTTTTCCCTCATCCTCTTGTGCTTTAATTTAAGCTTTACTTTCTCCTGCACTCTCTTCTGCTTCTATCTCCAACATTCAGCGTTGCTCGATCGCAATGTCTTTGGTGTCTTAAAACCCGGGTTCCTCCCTCTCAGCCTCTACTGCTTTTGATCCATCTCTTCAGCCCTGGTTCTGCCTGGTGTCCTACCTCCAGCGCAGTCAGCAGGCATCCTACAGCTTTTAATGTCTACTTTCTTTATTTAATGTCTGCACTTCCTCCTTCCACTAGCCCTGGTGTCGAAAAAAGGTCCAGAACCTTTGTTACCTTCATTACCGGGTTCCTCCCTCTCGGCCCATTTTGCATCTGATACCATCTCCTCGGCCCCGGGTCTGTCTGGTGTCCTACCCCCAGCTCAATCAGCAGGCATCTTACAGCTTTTAATGTCTGCTTTACCTTTTCAAGGTAATGTTTGCATTTTCATTCTGTGCCTGTACATTCCTTCTGTCTCTTTCTGCACTGGTGTGTTTTTGGGGGGTTCCCTTGTTTCATTTTGGGGGTCTGAGCTTCCTTGTCTGATGGTCAGAAGACTACCCTTTAACATGACTGGTTAAGCCGAAACTTATTATACATAAATACTCAATAAACATTCACAAAACATCTGATACTTGGATGTTATTATTCCTCATTAACTTTTTCTCCTAGCATTGCCCTATTGCACTTTTTACATTCTTACAATTTCCATGTTCTGTTCTTTTGCTTTTATTGTATGTGCTTTTTTACTATGATTGTTTTTTTATGCATGAATATACCATGAAAGGACTTGTCTAAGTTTAATGAGTGAAAATAACTTATAAATGTCTATATATCACACAGCTGCGTTTGTGCTGTTTTTTAGTGTTTTTGTTCACATTAGAAATGCTTCCTGACTTATTTTTCAAGGAATTCTCAAATTCGCAAGTAATTTGAAATGGCCTGTGATTTTCAGTAGCAGTACATGAAATGAAAATGAATAAATGAAGACTTGATGATGATGATGTTAATTTCTAGTGAGTAATTTGGATATTTTCCAAAAATTTCGAAATTATGACCAAAATCCAGTTGCTGAAACCTTTAGGATATTGAATCCACTTAAATTTTACAGTAAAAGCACAATAGAGAACTGTTCACTTTGTCTAGCCAACACTAAAATGATAAAACAGCATTTAGAAATCTATATTTTTTTCATTAGATAAACAGATTGATATATTTTTAATAAATATCACAGTGTTTTTGAGAGTCCTGAATATTGAATGTCAACACTTCTGACATTTAACCTATAATGAAAGCACCATATATGGTCTCACACTAACAGTCGATTAAAAAATGAAATAGAAAATGGATCTCAGGTAAGATCTATACATGAGATTCTTATCATTTTGGTATCATAATAATCATGATCACCATCACCATCGTTGTTATTAATATTTCATCATTTTGCTATCATGTTCACTTGCTGAATGACTCTATCTTTGATCTGATATGTCTAGCTTTGGACTCAAAATAGATTAAACCAATGCTTTTATAAAGGCCTTAAATAAAACTGTCTGTCTCACTCTAGAATTGATTAGAGTGCACACAGACTACAAAACAAGAGCAACATGAGCAACTGTACTTTTTTTTCTGTAAATGACATTTCTAGTTTAATTCTTAATTGTTCTGCATTGTTTAGAAATAAGGGCCTCCTAACTGTTTTCCTGTCTCTGTACTTCTTAATTCCATTCATTTTCCCAATTAACACTAACTAAAGTACTTGTCTCTGGCAGAGTGTTGTACTATCATATTATAACGCAACGGGGTTCAGGTGGGCGCCCTTGCTGCATTAGGTCGGCCCCGCACCATCGGGGGCTCGAACCCGGGACTCCCGCGTCACTCAACAGGGACCCAGCTTGTTGAGCTAAAGAGAGATCTCTCATTAGCGTACCGGGCTGGGTCCCTGTTGAGTCAAAGTAAAAAAAAAGACTTCTGGACTCATTTACTGAAAAATAATTTTCATGCAGTTAGTTTTTTTATTACAGATAATGGGTTAGTTATGAATCATACTTACAGCAAGCAGTGCAGAGGGTAAAGAAAAAGTAAATGTGAAACAAAGCATATATTAACGTACGTTTATCCATGCTTCATTCATTTACTTTTTGGCTCATTTACAAGACTGTGTTATCATATTTAAAATTGTGTTTTTTTATGTAAATCTCCAACCACTCCTTTTTTATAATATCACTTAAAAAACTAAAACCCAAGATGACCATTGTACAATGAGACTCACACATTTCTAAGTGATTAAAATATCCAGTCCTGAGGGACTTCTTTCTCCCTCTCTTTCTTTTTCCTTTCCACCCATTTTCTGTCTCTTCACACCTGCCTTGAGATAAATGTTCAAGAGTAAAGTGACCCATTTCTAAAAGACCTCTTGCCACGTTCTGAACAAGATAAAGATGTCTCGTGTTTCAAAACACTATCTGTTATCTGTGTTATTCTGACCCAACAACACTTGGGGACTTTTTATAGCCCCTTAACTGAATGACCCCATCAATCTCTAAATTGATCTGAGCGACAATAATTGCATGGTGACTTTCAAAAGAGATCTCTTGCTATTTGTAACAACATTTATTATTATTATAGATTTTCCATAAGATTTGTTGTCGTTCATACTTCCCAGATTCCTCAAGGCGTACAATTCTAGAATTTATTTTTATTGAAAACAGGCCATAGCTGTTTTTTTGTGGTTTGTGAAATAGTAGCAGCTAAAATGAGGCCAGTGTGTAGTTTTTACATAATTAAGGAGAGTGGCAAGGATGCACAATAGGCATTGCCAGGTATATATTTTATTTTAAGCAGTGTAATGTATATTAATTCAGGCGTGTACATACCCTAGATTTCTTTGACAGCCAGTCGTGCTGTTCAGCTATAGCCAAGGCAGCCTTGTGTACTTTCTGATAAATGGCTTCTCCTTCTCTTGTCTGGAAAGTGAAGAGGCCTTCTCCAGTGTCGCACATCCTGGTGTGATGAGAATAGTTTAAATATAATCTATCTATGCAAAGTACAGTATCCTCTAAGTAGGTCTGTAAATAAAAAGTAGAATACAAAAGCCTGTTTTCTTCATTCTACGCTGCAAATGTTATGTTTTCTAAATATTACCTGACTCTGTTTTATATTTTGCATTTACATTTTGCTTTTTATTTTTGCATTGTTGCCTAATTTTCCTGATGATTATGGCTAGAGGTAAAACCAGAGAGAATTCACCCAAAAATCTGTTTCTGAAGAAGGGAACAATCTAACTTTTTGTTCTAAACTCCAATAAATCGCTATTTTCTGGAGTTTTTTAATTTCAAAAGTATAGTTATTATCTGGGTGTCTGGTCATTTATGAAAAAAAATAATATCTCTGTGAGGTGAGTATAGATATATCTGCCAGTTAAGGCCCTTTTTATTTAAACGAATGCCTGTTAAATTATAAAGTACCAAAGAGCTGCCCAAAGCTTTTAAGGCCATTGCAAAGTCAGACTGTACAGGGGCAATACCAAACAAGAACTTGCATGGATAAACATTCATCAGAGCCAGTTTTTGTATACTGAGTTCTCCACAATGTAATTTCTATGTCAAGGTGTGCCTTTCCCACATCACTGTAGGGTGCTCCTCATTCCGGGAGTTGTGGTTTATTTTGGAGACTCTTCAGCCTTTGATTTGTTCTTCGGGTTAACATCATGAGTTTTAAGATGATTAATGCTGCCACATCAGTGAAAACAACATTAATGAGAAAAGACAAAGCTTATGATAAAAGACATATACTGCATGATATTATACTGTAACTGACGTTGTCTATTATACATGATTTGGCATTTGGTAAGCCAAACCCAACTGGTGACAAGGACATATTGGACTTCCATCACAGTTAGATGTCATTTTATGCAATACAGTATATTCTATGTGAAAATACAATTGTGTGTTTAAGGATGCAAAGATATTAGTGAATCTAAGGATTATACTGAATAAAAGGAAAAAAGAGTATTTTTCTATTCCCCAGTTTATCTTATGTAGTCTTATCTTAAGACTACAGAGGAGTATAGTATACTGTATATCAATTAGAAAGGCTGTGCAGATTATGCTTACCTGCCAGCTTCAAATGTAAACCAGTTGTGATCGCGACCATAACGCCTCAGAGCGGTTAGGGGCCAAGAGACAATTTTGAGACGGGGATTCAGGACATCCCACAAGCCAATCGTCTCAAAGGTGATCTGCAGGATACATTCTCCGTGGACATCCAGGTTTGGGGAAGGCATCAGAAACACATGGAACCTTTCTAAGGAAAGAAGTAAGGCCGGTTAATCAGAGATGTGGAGCAACAGAAAGACATCATTAAGGCTGTGACTGCTATGTGATGAACATTCATTTGTAGTTGGATTATAAGACATGGATAAAAGCCATTGGACGAGCTCTGGCCCAACATAACCTACCAGTTGCAGCTTCTCAACATTTATCAACTTCTTTTGGAATGCACTGCCCTCATTTCAGATCTTGCCCCATAGTATGCTTTTAGCAAAAGGCACAGGAAAAGGCAAAACCTTTGCAAATCATGCTCTTTCATTGTAGGAACTTTGCTTAATACCCCCTGGTGAGGAATCTAGAGTGTACTGTTGCCCAGCATTCCTCCCAAAGGTCATCTACCCTGTTATCTGCCTTGCCACACCCTTAGTTGCCTCCTGTGAGCCCCCTTACCCTCTGCCTTCAGGTGCCCTCGGAAATCTCCAAAATGCCCATTAAGCCTAGAACCACTGCTGCTGCCTCCTGGGCACAGCTGCACCATAACAGACATATCTCGGGGAAGATGGAGTGCCATGTCTATCAGCGGTGCTGGTATAAGTGCTCATCTCCCCACCCCTGTGAGCAATGGTAAGCTAGTGTTTTGTTGTAGCTCTTCCATTCTCTTCCATTCTCTTTCAGAGAATCAGAGTCACAGGAACAATTTGATATTCTTAAGACAGACACATCTATGTACTTAAACAAATAAAAATCATGCTATAGAATGATATTTTCCAAAAGTAATATGAAAAAAATAGATGAAATGATACATTAGAAAAAGCAATAAAAACTATAAGGGAAGACAAAGCACCCTATCGGGTCTCAGTTTCAATACAAACCACTCCATTCTCTGAATACCCCTGTGGCTAGCAGGTCTGGTTCTCCCAAGTTGAAGTCATTGATTTTGGGTCCCACACATTCAATGTGCAGCACTTTGCACCATTCGTTTGCCTCCAGTTCTACACAGTAAAAAAGACGAAGAATGATTCATTTGTGTGTTGCCATCAGAGAATCACATGACTCACAGATGGCTCACACAGTTCTCAGAAAGAAGCTTGTGTTCTGAAAGTTGCCAATTAGAGTATTATGTTGTCTTTAATAGTTCAACGGGCTCTTTTGAGGTTCCATGGATTCTAGAATACAAGCATGTGTCTCAGACACCTAAGACAATTCCAGTATTTCTATGTTTTACCATACAACAGAATGTAATTTCCTAGCTGGAGGCACTGTAGATATATTCCTCTTTTGGACGTATCTTCAGACCATTTAAAGTATTTTTCTGATTTTATTGATACAGCTACTGTTAAGGCAACAGTACTAATGTGTATGTTGTGTAAAACTGATTTCTGGTGGCTTCAACATGTCAGCTTTTGGTTCTGGTCAGACTAAAATAAATAAAAATCATGACTGAACATAATTTGGTAAATATCACTGCCAAAATTAGTAAAACAAGTTATTAACTAAGTTAATAAACTAAACAGGTTTTGAAGACATTTTCAGTGCCATTAAATGTAAACGTCGTAAAATGTAAACACCAATCCAAATTTTACTTTGAATTTTAAAAACTCTGAGATTTGGACAACATTTTACATTGTACTTCATTCATATTACATAATTAATTATTCAGTCTGGTCATATTACTGTAAGAAGTAATTACGTCTTGAGGGATTTCTTCACTTTGAACCTCATTAGTTTAAAATATGAGCACAGAGTGCTTCATTTTTACTAATTGTAATTGTAAGAAGAATCCAAATGAAAAAAAAATCTCTGTTTTTTAATTATTTCAAAGTTCAAATTATTCGAAAGGGAATGGTTATATTGAATTAGATTTGAGGAATGTGCTGATGACATTCTGAGTGACTAGGACAAGTTTGTGCTTGAAAGAGTCTCATAAAAAATTGTTTCCCCACTCTCTGGATATTACATTCATGTCTTGCCTGATCAATTTGTTATCTCTTATTTGAATCTTCTCAGCATAACTGGTGTTGGATGTTGTTATTCCTTTTCCTCATATTAGACTAAAGTAGTATTTGACTGCTGTGTACATTCTGGTGATCACTCACGTATTCACTCAAACATAACCGCCCAACATGTCCTAAGGAACAGAATAAAAATAATCTTCAGTGAATGACTCGAAAAATAGAGGAAAAGCCAATCGTACATACTAGCTTATGCTAAAATGTAATAATATGGCCAGTGACTTTGAAGAATAAAATTCAAGCCATCATCAATTAAATCCTCCTTGTGCTGTGCACCTGAATAATGACAGCCATTGATGTTTTTTTCTGTCATCTGTATTGTTAAGTCATACTCACCTGAATCACATGCAAAAGTCTTTGAGGTGTCATCATTAAAAATGACTGCCACAGCATGCTTCTTTGTGCCCTTGGGTATCCTAGTTATACTTTTCACATTATTCAATTCAGTCACCTAAAAAAAAGTTTGTATAATTGGAAATGGATTTTTTAACAGAAGTTTGGGAGGAAAGTTAGATCCTTATCTCTTCTGAGATTGTCACTCAGTAAAATTCAGTGTAGTAGTAGTGATGTGTTAAAGATGTCACTAGGGAACTCACTTGTAATCTATTTTTGTTTAAAAACATATGATTTTACTCAAAAGCATCATTCCAGATAAAAAATCTATCTACCTTTCCAGTTATGGTCAATAGCGTGATAATAACTGCATTTGGCAGTTTTGCTTTGTTCTCCGTAAAAACCTCTTTAAAAAGTGTCTCTAAATGAGGTTTTTTACATGTGGAATTTCTAAACCAATGGGTACAGAGCCTGCATTGAGTGGTGCAAATTCTGTTCATCTTCCTCCTGTAAATGTAAATGCTAAATGTAACAGATGAGTCAACTGTATGTTTATGCTTTGTCTTCAACAATAAATCCTCTCTATCAGGACAAAATGTGATAAGAGTTGCTGCACAGTGGGAATGTATGAATTCAGCCCCATTAATGCCACATCCCCAGAGTCATAGCTTTCAACTGGCTTGTATCAACGTGAAAAATGATAGAGATGCGTCAGTTCCAAATTCTTCTTTATTCCCTACAAGTTGATCATTTGGAAAGGAATCCTATCTCTGTTCTGACATAATTAAGAACCAAAAGTTAGATATAAAACACTTATTTTCTAGAAACCTTTCCATTTGGGTCCTAGGAGCTCTCAAGATTAATAAATCTCCAGGGTCCTATGGCATCTTATCAATTGTACTTAAAGAATCTTGACCAATTTGTTCAGAAGCTATTGATGCAACTCTTTGAACACTTGCTTAAGACAAAGGTAGTGTCCAGGCAATGCAGGCACTGCTATTGTAGAGCCCATCTATAAACAGTCTGAGAAAACTGAACCCATTTACAAAGGAAAACAGGCCATCTTGCCCATCCAGTCTATTTGGCAATTAGTCGCTAACTTAGTTGAGCATCTCAATCAGCTAAAACCTGAAAGAAACCGAGGTTTCAGCTTCAAAACAATTACTGAAAAAGATTCAAAAAACATTATTTGTATATTTTAGTAGTTATCCATTACAATAGTATAGCGGAGATGTATTATTTTAATATTTATAATCATTCATAATATATCAGAAAAATATGTATAATTCATTCATTCATATGCCAGAAATGTTTCTGCTCTCCTATCATGTGTAAAGGAAGGGTGATCTTTTCTCCGTGGGTACAGCTCTAAGTCAATATGTTGCTTTGAAATTAATTCTTTGTTTTAATTATTGAAGGTGACTTGCCTTGTGATAGCACCGGAAATAGGCTGCTCGCTCATCTGAAAACTTTTCCAGTCTCTTTGGGCCTTTGCTCGATGCCTTCTTGAATACCAGCCAGCACCTCTGATAGATCTGCAGAAAACAATGGATGCCCAGCAAGCAGTTCATTCTAGTAAATTACACCTGATTTGATTAATGCCTTTTCTGTACTTTACTTATTCATACAGAGATCCAAAGGATTTAACAATCTATCTTTTTATAGGTCATGAATAAGACACAGTATATTTATTAGTTCCCTGGGGGGTTACATTTGGTTTTTATTTTTGTCTGGCCTACCTTTTCTTCAAGTGTGATCAATGTTTGTTCCTATAATTACCTCATAGACTTGAAAAAAGATTGCAAATGAGAGAAGATTATTTGGCCTGTCTTGCCTTTGTGGTTGCAAGATGGTTATGTGTTAACCCTGAATACAATCTAAACTTATTTTTTAAATTTGTTTTTAATTTTTCTTCTTCCAGTGCATTATATTATTAGACTATATTAAAAAAAACTAATAAAATATTTGAGATTTTTAGCATGAAAGTTTTTTTGGAAAGGAAATAGAAAACCTTATTTCTTTATTTATGCATAAACATAAGGGCATCTATCAGACCTCAGCACTAGAATCAGCAATGCTTTCTATTTACAGACATGTTTCTGTCTCAGGATGAATTAATGGGTAAAATAAAAGAGAAGAGTCTTAGAAGTGTTTGTAAAACAAAAGAAAATGTGTGCTGAACCTCAGGTTGAGACAAGACTGTGACATGAGTCTCACTCTGTTTCTCTCATTCTTTTGATGTAATCCCCACTCTAGAAACGTCTGAAGCATATTAATTGTTTATATCATTTATACAAAATTTATTTATTTACCTATTTCTTTTTACACCCTGTATGACCTGAAACCAGTGTCCAACAGGGGAACAGCCAATTCCAACAAAGTAAAATGATATCCAGCTCTAAGCCAGTGCTACAACTCAAAACACTGGTTTCAGCTATGCTTTGAACACTCAGGTGTTCTTGGTGAATCTACCAGTAAAACCAATTATTGTACTATTATGTGCAGGAGGTGAGGTAGTTATATATTATTTTTATGCTCATTAATGTTAAGATGGGCTTAAATTCAGACATTTCTTTCTAGGATTAATTTTTGAAATATATAAATTACAGGAGGGTACGTGCCTATAGAACATAATCACAAAAAATAAGTCAACATTTTAATGAGAAATCCTTCTTTTCACAAATAAATTTTTGATCTACTAATGAAATATACAGTATAGCCAACAAACGATCTCAAACAAATAAATCAGCTGTTGTATGGAATTCCATGATTCCTCCAGTTGTATTCATGCCCAGAACTAATAATTGTCCGTGCATTATCTCACAGCTCTACTACAAATTATAATTTTCTGATGCATTATTCTTTTTGGATTTTAAATGCTTTTTAGCCAGTGTTTCACTACAGGATGAGAAGTTCCCATGAAAAACAAACTATTGTGGATTCAGTGCATGCCAAATGGATTATGTAATTCAGGATGACTTGAAATAAATAATCTCGACCTCTGAAGTATCTAAAGTAACACTTATATAGTCTGATTTTGTAAAGCACACAAAATGTGCCATCTTCAAATTCTTATCCCTGCTAGAAAGTGTGATGTCTGAAACTCCTGTACTGATAAGTTTTTTTTTAAGGTATTCATTCACCATCAGAGAAAACATCTAACTGGAGACCTACAGGGACAAATATCATGACACTGCCAGAATATTATTTATGAAAATGGTCCAGTCAGATGTTTAGAAGGGGTTTTCCCTTCTGAACGGGTTCTCATATGTTAAATACTGCATTTAATAATAAATACTCCATTAATGTTTGTATATATTTTCGTAGAATGTCAACTTCTGAAAAGTGTCCCTTGACATCTAATCTCTAAACAACTGCACTCTGTTTATATGAGCGCTATTCCTTGAAGTTTATTTTGATGCATCAGTGAAATTCACTTCCCATATTAGGAACCTGAAGTGTAACTGATAATTGTGCTTTGGAACAAGTTAAGTACCAGCGTTGTTTAAGGCCTTCTCAACTGGTTTTGAAGACAAATAAGTGATCCATTTATATCTAAATGACCATAAATACATACACACTGCATAGACATTTATTTATGTAATGTTTGTCTCACATACATGACAATGAAACTAACATTTCACTAATGTGTTCTTGATGTAATTGATGTAAGACTTTTATCCTGACTTGTTCTACTTGTAGTTACAGATTCTTTATTTAAATCCTTCAATATTCAAACCACTCTGACAATGTGTATTGTTAGAGCAAGAACATTTACTGTAATTGTGGAAGGCTAAGGGATCTAACCCCCAAACATATCTTTCACCACTTCAGTGTCCAAAATTGAAGCACATACTGCAGATATATTTTGTATATATAATGAAGATGCAGAGAAAGCGCATTTAGAGCTCAAATTTGAAAGAATAGTTGTAAGTTTCTGGAATAATTGTTGAAGTTTATTTGGGATCCTTTAAACAACAACTGAATGAAATGTTAGAATTAATTTCAACACAGCCTATTCTTTTTATGTTTTGAAGAATGATTATACTTCCCGTTTTCTGAGAAAAAAAAAAGTTGGCACAAAAAGATTAGCGAAAGACAATGTAAATGTGGAATTGAACTGAAAAAATATGATAGTGTATTTTGAGATAGAAAACATTTAGCCAACTGCACATGGTGGGAAAGGCTTAGCTTCATGAAAGTTATCTTGGAAGTATTTTCAGTGCATTTTTTAAAAGATTTCATCACATATGAGGCAGGAGTTCAATTTGAGGAACATCTGTTTGTGAAAACGCTGAAGGCCCTGTCTAGTCCATACTACACTCCAGTGCAGTTTTAGGTCACCTCCGATTATTATATTAGGGAATATCGGAGAAGAAGGGTCTGTAGCAATCAAGGATGACCTCCCTCTTTGAGTGAAAGTCATCCGATTTCTTGGCTTCCTCCTCAGGCAGTAATGTTTCTCAAGAGGAAACCATCCCGGCCAAGGTCACCTATTTTAAAAGATGTTGAACCATGCCATTTCTCATTTATTTGGAATCTGGGGCTGGGAAAATTGTGCTTCTCAAGTTTCCCTACCACGAAGAAGCTAGCAGATGTTTCTCAAGATGGCATATTGCAGAGTTTACACTTAATTTCTCAATTCCTTTCAATGCGACAGTTTCTGTATGTAACTATATATAATTTTTTTAAAACTTTTATAGCTTTCAACAATATTTTTACAAGGATCAATTAAGTACCCTTACTACAAAAATATGTCTTCTTCTGTTTCAAATTGTATATTTTTCTATAGGTTTAATGTCTGGATGCTGGACATTATAAAGATCAGTCCAACAAGAAATTACTCAGCTATTTTATTATTTCTGTAGGTCTATATATGCAGCTCATAATCTTCTGTTTATACTGTACATTTATGTTCTGTCTGCCTCGGTATGCTTCTATAAGTTTAAATGTTTTCCTAAACCTTGCAGACAAGTCTCAGTTTGTGTTATGTAATGTCTGTAATATCTCCGATATTGATTATGGAATACTAAAAGCTGCTTAGCAAAACCATATCATATAACAGCTATCATAATAATTAAGCTGTAGAGAAATAAGTGTTCCTCAGGGCAACATACTTATTGTCCCAACTTTGAGTGTGAAGTAATGTATAATAATAAAACTGTAGTTTTTTTATTACACTATATCTCAATTATAAATTAATCATTAACAGCATAAATAAAAAGCATAGTTTCCTTTTGGGAAGCTTTTAAATTTCCAGCCCTAAGTCTTCAGTCACCATTCACCCACTCTTTAAAAAAAATGGACAAACGTTGCAGAAACTTAAAGGTTAACGGAACACTTTGTGGAAAATTTTCAAAGTATATAAATAAGTGCACAGGTTTTTCATTTATGCAGCAATTCATTAGCAATAATCACACTGCGAAAGATGCTGCCATCTGTGGTGTAAGTCAGTGCAGTGGATCAAAAGTTTCTTGCAAATAAAAGGCTGATCTACAAACTGGACCTCCTGGAATTAACATTCTGACATCTCTTAAACCTTGTGTACAACACAAAAACTTTCTTTTATTTTCCTATCTCAAATGTTGTACTATGTGGTTCAGCCCTACTAGCAGCTGTTTATGTACTGTATGTCCCTTCCTTGGTGTGTCACATAAAACAGCGTCAGAAGTAATTGCATAGCCCTCATGTCATTACTTTAATAATTCATGGCCATATATTTGTATTTGATGCAACAATTTTTAAGGAACATCTATATGCAAACATAAAAATTAGACATCAGTACTGTAAGCAAAGAAAAACGTTTTTGCCTTCTGGCAGAGTGCAGATTTTGAACACAATGAAAAATTATTGCAGTCGCTAAAATTGGCTTCTGTATACACCATCAGAAAACTAAATGAAGCTTATCTTTGCTTGCATTTCAGAGATGCAGACTAAAATACAATGATTACTTATTTACAATTAATCAAAGTCAAGTGAGTTTATTGTTTGTTTGGGAAATTTCCCTTTAGACTGAAGGGGTAATTTAAACCAACAAAAACATGATGAATCTAAGATGAATACAGAATATTAGCAACATTCACCTCTGTTCAGTTGTAGTTCACATTTTTTGTCTGTATTTAACAAATGATTGTATTTTAACTTGGGATATAGTGCATGCAATAACAGACATATTCTACAGATATTCCCTGTTCTATATTTTACCTTGTAGCCTGATTTAGACAGATCTCAGAAGCTTAATAAGACTGAGCCTCGTAAGATACCTGAGAAACCTCCAAGCAAAACCAGATTGCTGTTGTAAGTGATTCTGGTAGACATGTAGGTGGTACTTTTTCTTCTCTGGGTCAGAATTCTCAAAAACTGTGCTGCTAGAGTTGTTGTCTATTGGATGAGACATTAAAACAAGTTCCTGACTACTTTGTCGTTAAATATTCTATGGCCCTTTTCACAAGAGTAGGGGAATAACCACAGTGTCTTAGCTAAGTTTCACTTGGGAATCGTACAATCGGACCGTCTTAATCTTCATCATTAATTAATCTGGTAAAGCTGTGTCTCACTATTCTACTTTATCAGCTGTATAAAAGGTGTTGTTTCATAACCAGATAAAACCCATTTACATTAATTGGCATCCAAATTGACAACATAGACTCAAGTGACTATTAAAACAACATAGCAAAATCACCAAAGCATGAGCTATAATGTAATAAGGTCAAAGTGGAAGTCTTATTAACCCTAAGGATATTGATGATGATTATGATATGATGGTAATGATGATATTTTTTATATATTCCATTTTTTTACTAACATCTCAAAGTTAGTAAAGTATATCTGAGGTCAGTTCTAAGTGTTTCTAAGGTATTTAGATGTAAAAAGAAAGTTAAATGAAAGTATTCACCAAGTTTATATTTTTATTTTTAGACAAATGGTCTTCTAAAGTTTTTAACTAAAAAAATCTGAAATACATTTGTGAAATTTTGAAAACAGGACACAGACACATTTTATTAATTGAATACAAATGTAAATGTTAAACACCCTTATAGCTAGCTCACCAGTTTACGTCCTAGGGAAAATGTGATGCAAAAACTGACATAAAACAAAAGATTACTGCTTTTGAAGACCCTACATTTATCCATGGAATTTCTTGGAATTATAAATGATCGATCCGTTTTGTTCTGCATAAACAGTTTAAGATTATAAAAGACTAAACCGGCCACATTTCATTTTTTTAAGAGACGGAAATGGTTTGTTGTGCCTTTGGGAAAGTCCATCTGCTCACCTCTAATTAAATTGTCTCTTTCCCTTCTCTTTGTTTTCTTTTTTACAGTGTTCCTTCAAAAAAGCTGTCCTATTTTCCATTTTTATCCGTTTTATTCCTTTCCCCCTGGTGCTGCTCTCCCTGCAGTAGTGGTGTTGATTATGTTAGCTTGGCTCTCCCGCTGAGGCTGAGTTGAGCGGTTTGTGGAAGACGGATTGGGGTGAGTGTGCCCAGCCAAGTCCTGTGGGGATTCTACTCTCTGTCCCTGGTTTTATTCCTGACTGTTTCAGAAGGAAAAGGCTATGAACTGTGCAAAACCTGCGATATGTGAAAGTGCTATTCCTAACCTCTTTGTATCCCAAACCACCCACTTGACAAATTTGTTTTGTTTTTTGTACAAAGCATGATGTGTTAAAGTTATATAATGTTTTTCAGAATATGGCATACTGACTTTGACTGTCCTTTCAACAAAAAATAGAGATACAGATACATATACACAATAAAAATGTAATTTTCTTTTACTGTAGATCAACCTACTCTAAAACCTGTTACGAAGAATGGATAGATGAACAGAGCAGATAAGGAAAGGAAGTATCAGATGCAGATGTTGATATGTCATGCAAAGGTAGCATAGGAAGTTAAGAAAATACATCACACTATAGATTACTTTCAACACATGTATGTAGATCTCCTTTGGCTTAATGTTCATGTTAATGTAGTTTAAAAATCTGGTGATAGCACAAGCACATATTTTTGTTTGTTCTTTTAATTCTGTCATTAAATTGCAAAGGATAAGGTGCTTGAAGATTAAAGTAAACCGGAGTATCCTGACGTCACTTTTTGCATGCAGGAATCAGGCCTTGGGGAGACCTTACACATGAATCGAACACTAGAGAAAGGAGCAACATTCATTTTGGTCATTGTGATCATTATTTTTGAGGAATAGCATAGTTGTATTTTTTCCTGTTTGCCAGGGAAAGATGGAATTTCTCTCTCATCTTGGAGTTGCTAGGTACAGGGATATTTAAGTATTTCAGCACCACCTGCTCTCCAATACTGGAACTAAAGTGTGAAATTATATTTACAAAACATAATTTATGACAGCTTGCAGAAAAATATGGAATCTGTGACTTTTTCCCACCAGCTTTTGTTATTCCCTTGGTGTTTGCCAAAATATTTTGTGCCTTTCATTTGTCCTGTCTTGGCAAGGTATTCTCTATGGCTGTGTGATTAATTACTTCATTAAATATGAATAACGAAAAATGATCAGTGTGTTAAAGGATTTACCAAAATTTTAGATCTTTGGCAATCAAAATGCTGTCATAGAAATTGTATGGTATACCTTACGTTCTAGAGGTGCATTTGAAAATGTTCTTACTATTTATTTACACTCACAACCACAGAATACAACATAATAGAATGAACTATTGCTTAAGATCATTGTACTAGTAAAAGGTCAAGATAGATGTACTCCATATTCCTGAAATTACAGTATCAATGAGGAAGGCGAGCAAGTCAGGGTAAGAATAAACACTGTTGAATGTTGTAGCTACAGTGCAAATATGTTATAAGTCTGCAGGTTGTGTTTTAATTACATTTTGTTAAAACATTTTTGTCATACAGTAGCTTTAATGACTAAGAGGTGTGATTTGTTTCTTTAAGAATGTTGTTATTTCAATTTCTCTAAGCATTTTAACGTGAATATAAATAAGGTCATGCTGCAATCCCTTTTCCTTTTCATTTAATTAATATGTTAATGACACAGACCAACTGATATCTTATTAATGTGATAAACCCATTTTGTCAATTCCAAGAAATGAAAATCTGTGTTTTGCAACTCATTTTGCAAAACGTTTTAAAAAATCATGAATTTGTGCCTGAAATAAATCCATTACAAAGATTAGATTTTTTTATTTAAAAAACTGCTCACAGGCATGATGAATGGCAATGTTAATATAGCTGTGGATTAGTACATTTTTTTAACTGAATGGGTGCTTTCATAAATGTTAAGTGTTAATTTTGAAATGAAAGAATACAAGAACCAGCTTGCAAATGATTAACTTACAGCATGAGATGATTAAAGACACTTTCTTTAAAAATTGTGTTCAGGAGTCTCAGGGGAAAAAATGGTTTTGGACAGACATTGCTTTCAATTATGTCAGACAGACAAAAAAGCTATTTGGAATTGACTGCCAGGTTTCACTGTAGAAACTCTTTAAAATCAGTACAAGAATATACAGACAATATGTGGTCCAATTTCAGATGCATATAATTGAAAACCCCTTTGAATTATACCATTTTCTTTTTTTTTAAGGATGTCCTGTAGGGGTTTTACACAAAAGACACTGCTGGGTTGCAACTTTAGTTAGTGCTCCTTGAAATCCAAGGATCTTTATCCTTCATAAAACTAATTAAAATACACCCACTGTTCTTCAAGTGGTCTGATGCATTCTTCAGAACAAAAGTATCGAAGGCTTAGGACTTCAAAAAATAGAGATTAGCTAATAGAAAAGTATTAACAAAAACAAGGTCCTTGTATGTTTTCTGTCATTCCTTTTTATTTATTTAGTCCAGTAGCACTGTTACTTTATACTGTATATAGGCAAGTCCTTTATAATTTCACATCAAACTTGTAAGGTCAGAGTCATAATGGGCAAATTGTCAGAAAGAAAACAAAAAAATGCAGAAAAGACTTTTCATTTGGTTTCAGAATCATCTTTTTCAAGAGCAGATGGTGAGGCAAGCATATGGAGATTTGTTTTTTGTCACCAGTGCATTATGAATATCACATGACAACGATTTTATGGCCTAGATTAAAACAAGTTTCTACTACTTTAAGCTGTTTTTCCTTTTAAACTCTAAATAGCCACCTACATTATGCTACTGTACTAAAAATGTGCTTTTCTTTATTGATTATTGAAATCACCCTTGGGTTGGTGTGTTTGTAGTTTAGAACATCTGTACACATTTTTTATTCCAGAAACAAAATGAGTGAAGTTTGACCAGCAATACTGTGCTCAATACTCAAATTCTACATCACAGAGCCTACATACAAAATAGAAGCTCATTTCAAGAGGAAAAAGGCTAAAGGTGATCCCAGTGTAAAATCAGAATGATGAAAACTGCATTAAAATTAATTTCAGATCACCATGTGGGCAGGTACACAAAGGGATTTTTTTTTCTAAAACATCATATTTCTTTCTTTGATGTGCATACAGATTGCCGAAAAGATCTCAGGAGTTCTTTTGTTTTTATTAAAGAGCTTGCACTTTTCTAACACCGGAAAAGTATTCTCTCATCAGCCTGACTTCTTGGAAGGTCACAAGTAATATTTATATACAGTGATAATTGGGTCATTTGAAAGTTTAAATAAAAATAGATATAAGTAAAAATAAGAAAGGTACAATACAACAGGTAGTTCTTGGTCAGATTTTCCTTTATTTTAGATTGCCTACTTTGGTGTTCTCTAATTCCAGTTCTGGACACCCACAAATAACCTTGTATTACTCATCAACTACTCAAAGATTTACACTGCATTTAAAACACTTCTGTATTGAAGCTAAAATCAGCAATGAGAGATTGTGCACCTGTATTGCACAAAACAAAGACAACAACTGTTTTTTGACAAGACAAGAACTTACAGTATTTGAATTTTGAAGCAGAAATCATGAGCTTCTAATGGAATCATTAGCTGGAATATCAGGAATGAAATACAGAAATAACCATAATCCGTCATTAGAGATGAAGTCTGTTGTTGTAAGACCCTGGTCTTGTAGAGACACCCCTGGGTTGTGAAACAAGGAGGGATGCCCTATTCCCTTCCTACCTGGCAACAGAAGAATCCAAACAGGGTAACAAACCTCAGTCTCTAGCAGTACTACCACTAGCCTCAACAACTTAAGACACTAAATCTCATATTAGATTAGAATTACATCAAAAGAGCTTTGAAGCAAAAATAAACTACTACCATATTTATGCTATGATCCACCTTGCCTTATTGATACCTCTGTGATGTAGTGAGAGGTGACTCTGTAAGGAAGCCGCCATCTTAGCTCAATACCCTGGCCCAGTGGCGTGGCCTTGAGCCAATATGGCTGCCTGTTAGAAGAGCTGGAAAGAATGAGGCACAGCTGGTCCACGTGAGTCTTTAGAAGTGGAGTGGGATTCTATGTGAGGAAAGAAGCTGTAAGGATAGGCTCCACATGAAATTAGCCACTCTTCTGGGGCTAATTAACAGGCTTATAAGACCAGTTGGGAAAAAAAAGTTGTTTCTGTGTGTGTCTAGGCTCTAGTAGGGAAGGAGAGACAGTGAGAGTTCCAGTGGGGAGGTCCTAATACTGACAGATTTGGCCGACTTACAGGCCTGTGGGTTTCAGCGGGCTAGGAGGTCATTTGAAGAAGATATAGTTTAAGCCGTACAGAAGCACATTATAAGTTCTGCGCAGATGGGATGCATGGTAGCTTTTTCGCAAGACTCAATGAAGATATAGTGCGCTGCCGAAAGCAGGTTTGATCAGCTGAACCTCGGCGGACTGCAGGTGTTAGCACCGGGAGGCGATGAACGTCGTTTGGCAAGGTAGCAGCATACTGTATCTTTTCCCGACAGCTAAATGCAAGAGGAGTCTAGATAGCACAGGATGAGTCCCTTTACCTTAAAAACTGCCAACAAATGTCCTATCTCAGACAGTGGGAATTAGAGAGAGCGTTAGGAAATTAGAGTTAGGAAATGGCTGGTGCTGTGCTTTGGGATGCAAGAGTTTTTCCATAGAGAGATGTCTGTGGCCAAAAAGGATGAGCTGGGAGAACAGTGGATGACGAATGAAGGGATGTGTTAAGGCAAATAATCTCTAGTCTAGTGATTGGTGAAGATAGAGAAGTACTGGGTACTAGAGAGTACGTCAGACTCTCCGCCAGGCTGTTGATGAGTAGTAAGATTGGGGAAGTGTTGAAGATTGAGAGAGAAGAGAAGTAAGGTAGGAGACATGAAGAGCTAGAAAGGAAGATGGGTTCCACAGAGCGAGTCAGAATATATCTGAATCCTCCAATGATTGGTGATCAGTGAAGATAAAAAGATCTGAGAGCCATGGAGTAAGTCAGATTGTGAATGAAGACTCCATTTCCCAGGATAAGACTAGGGAGAGCAGAAAG
Organism: Atractosteus spatula; assembly: GCF_055471065.1. Taxonomy (NCBI): domain Eukaryota; kingdom Metazoa; phylum Chordata; class Actinopteri; order Semionotiformes; family Lepisosteidae; genus Atractosteus; species Atractosteus spatula. The sequence goes on from NC_142724.1 coordinate 11,045,145, forward strand.
TTTGAGAGCGAGTGATGAGTAGTGAGAGAGAAGAGACAAAGAATGGCCAGCCAATGGAAGATGTCCACACAGTCTTCCCCAAGGGTCCAAGGGGTTTTGGAATACAATATAAAAGCAGAGACAGGGAAATTAAAATGCAAAGGGATAAGGTGGCATGCTGGCAATATCGGGATGTCTGAGGAGTGTGATGGAGGAGCATATACTGTGTTGTTACATCCTCATTCAGAAACATTTATGGCACCATGTTGCAGATAAGATATTGCTGATCTGGAATCTGTCCAAAGAACATCAATCAGGTACGTTACCAGACTTAAAGGTCCTACACCAATAGAATAAAAACTAAATCCAGTCTTAAACAGAGAGGACTACTCGCGGGCCTGTGTCAAGTATTCAAAATCCTCATAAGCTTGACAAAGTCTACCCGATAACAGGGACCACATTTCTAAAAAAAAATCACTTTGAAATACAGCTTTGTAAATTTACGCTTGGCCTTTTCTTCAACTGCATGATAAAGTTGTAAAGGGGCATATAAATCCTACAGGACAGTGCTCTAAAGTCATTTAAATCAGTCCTTCAGAGACAGAATGCCTCGAGGTCAGTGAGTTTATCTTCATTGTTTCTAGGTCTCTCCAATCTGTCTGAATCACACATTTGTGCATTATCTTTGCTAGCTAGGGATGCTGAGGGATAAAGTCTGCAAAAAAACACTGGGTTCATTTTTTTATGCTGCTTAAACCACGTTTTTAATGGTCTCTCATAATACGTAATGAGGAGTTTTACTGTATGAATCTGAATATAATTGCTAAAATTGTTAGTGCAATGTGTAAAAAGAAGTTTCAGTGGAAGTAATCCATAGAGACATACCAGTTGGCAGAGAGTGGATTTAAATAAACAAGTAATATGAAAGTGAACGAAAGAAAAAGGTCTCCTTATACACTAAGTGTTGTCCCACAGGAACTGTCTCTTGCTATCACCTTATCTGTAATTCTAGAAGTTTTTTTTTTCTGTGTGACCCATTTAAGGGAAAAATATCAAACCTGTGAGGTAAAGTGTTTTAAAAACGCTGTATAATGATCATGCAGCAGATGTTTGGAATTGAACTTCAATTTTAGGAAGATCACCTGAAGGAATGAAAAAAGTGGAGGTATAAGAGTGAAACGAGACAGGAGTAAATATATGGGTTATGTTCATTTCCAGACACATTTTAAACGAATTACACAAAATATATAATAGTAATCAGTTTTCTTAAAAAGCTTTCTCTACCAGAACAACTCTCTAAAGCAATGGTTTCCAAAACTGATCCTGAAGGAACATTGTGTCTGCTAGTTTTTGCTCCTTCCAAGGTTAATTGATTCTGGTTTTCTACTTGGGATGTATTTGTAACTCTGAGCACTCAAAAAAGTGTAAGTTGGGATTTGTAATGGCTATCAATCATGTGCCGATTTCTAAGTTTCAGAAGTGCCGTAATTCAGGTGTGTTGCCTAAAGTGTAACCAACTGGACATGGGCAGAAGGAAAACAATTCTCATGTGGGAGTGTTATTCCCATCTGTGTCTGTTTATCATCAATTGATTAACTAGTCAAATCTGTTCAGTCAGCAGTGACAGCAAGCAAGTTAAGGAGAGACTGTGTACTGATATTGTTTGAAACAGCACCCTTAAAGTATGGTATTTTTTTAAACTCAGGAATGACACACAAAGTAAGCTGAATGAAAGCCTAAATAAACAAGCAGATTAATTAGGTTATCAATTAACACTGGTTAAAACTAGATCAGAGCTCAGCTGGAATAAGGACCAGGATTGAGCACCTCTGTTCTTAGAGTGCCTGTGCAGTTTTATCTCCATTTATTCCGGCTGTGACGAGTAAAACACTTCCTACTAAGTAAAGGTTCTCGTTTGTATGTTCATACTGCTTTTTACTAAGATCTATATTGTTGACACATTATTTTTCACTCAAGCTGTTTCATGTTAAAAGGTCTGGTCTTGCTGCTTCAGCATGTGCTGCTGAAGAAAAGTGCAGCACAACAGCAACCAGCCATTTCTATTCATTTTGTGGTTTTGTTTGAGAAGGATCTTAAGAATCTGATCTGCCATAAATGCTGTGTGGTTCAGGGGCTGTTTGAAAGCCTGTCTTGAGGTCTCTATATCAGCAAGTGTCAGCAGTCTTTTTCTTCATTCAAAACTCAACATCCATCTTATACTTCATTGAGCACTAGTTCACTGCACTCCACATGCACCAATGCAATGTCCCTCATGACACGTTTTGAAAGGTAGTGTTTTTCAAAATACATGGGCCAGACAAACTGAATTTTTCCGTACATGTGAGCCCTGCAGCTGACAAGATATTGGCAGATGGGTGACTGCAACAAAAGATCCTGACAAAAGCAAAAACGATTTGGTGTGAGACAACAAATGAGAGCTTTCTTCATTGTTTTGATAGGCACTGGAGCCTGTGCTGCCACAAGATCACTTTATTGGCCATATATAATTTCTTGCATTAGGAATCTGTCTTATCGCATTCCCCAGCTTGCTCTCCATGAGACACACAGGCACACAGACGGGTAGAAAGAAGCTTGGGATCAGAACGCAGGGTCAGCCATTTATACGGCGCCCCTGGAGCAGCTGGGGTTAAGGGCCTTGCTCAGGGGCCCAATGGAGTAGCATTCCTCTGCCGGCCCCGGGATTTGAACTGGCAACCTTCCAGCCACAGGCGCAGATCTTTGGCTACACCGCTCTGCCACACCCCGATAAATCAGGAGGCAACATTAAGAGGACCAGATTGTACAATTCTCAAAGTAGTACTGGGGTCAACACTCATAGTGCTGGGTCCTTGGTTTAATATCACATCTGAAGGACAGCACCTTCTACAATGTAGTGTCAACATACTGGGACATGGTTTTGGAAATTCTGGTCCAGGGGGAAGATTGCCACTTATAGCAGAAAGCTGGTTTTGCCTGGAGGTCTCTCATCCCAGTGCTCACCAGGCCAGGCTTTCCTCTCATGCGATCAGGCTATTGTTTTTCACGCCTTTCCCCCTGATGGCATGGAGATTCCACTTTAGGAATCTTTGGACACCCTCTATAAGCTGTAAACGGTTGTCCTCTGGCTGATTTTAAATTGAATCCCTGCTCTGCTGGCTGTGGATATCGTTAACAATTTGTTCGACTATTGAGCTTTAATTCCTCTTTTCTACTGTCAAACAGTTTTGGTTCTTATTAAACCTGACATTTTCTGTTGGTCCTGCACTTTGAAATGTTTCTGCTTCTTCACACTGCCAGCCTTTCAGGAGTTTTTATATACCATTCTAAGGAGTCTGTGTACTTTAATATTTAACTATGTTTATGAGATGGGATTTGAGTACATATAACCCTTGCCTTTTTGCCATGTTCTGAAGAGGCCTGAAGTACATGTGTATCCTTTATGAACAGCTTTCTGAGGAAGATTGGAAACTGTAAGGATTGTAATGGTATTGAGAGACATTTCACTCTTTCACTCAAATGCTATGACTGGTTGAAAACAGTACTAAGTTATACATGCTGTATATTTTCTTTTTTGCAGTTTTTTCTGGTTATTTGTGGTATCTAAAGTACCTTATTAATACAAACTGGCATCAAAATACTGATATTCAGATGGAATTGTTCAACAGCAATTAAACATTAAATGTTATTTTTATTTGTATAGTTTCAAATTAGCACATTTATTTCATTCCAAATATTCTTGAAACCTCTTTTGTAGCTCTTTACATATTGTGTCAATAGCACTTTGCAGAAGATAGAATAAATATAGAAGATATTCTTTAAAATTAATTCTGCACTGAATTGTAGAGCCCATAATAAAACAAGACAAAGAAAACTTTGTAGAAACAAAAGCAATTGTTCCCTTCACTATATTTTCAGTATATTTACAGCAGGAATTCCTAGGCTTATTACAAGTGGTTCTTTCTGACACAGTTAACCAGTTAGTGGCACAGTAACTCTTTATTATAAGGAATTTAGAAATATGTAAATACGTAAGTATCCTATCAAGAATCTGCAGCTAATTCAATATGCTGTGTGAAGACTGTGATATTTTAGGATTTAAAATTGGAATGAACACATGCTGATTAACATGTTTTAGTCCAAACCCACTGACAATATCATAAGCTCCCTGTCTGAGAGACACATGTGTCAAGAAAAAAAAAAGTTGCAAGATTTGTTGTGCTGCTAAGTGATATGCAATGAATTAATACAGAACATTGTAGAAGCTTTAAGTTTGTAAGGCTCATGCCAAAACAAAAACATTTATCTTATAAAACAGTTGATCTCATTTGATGCCAACTTTACAAGAAGGACATCTATCAGGCATCATAGAATAGTGAGTTATTATATGTAATGTGTAAATATACTGTATATACAGTTGATTCCTAAGGTTTTTTCTGCCAGACAGCAATCATTTTTTGAAGAGGTGATTACTTCAGAAATTAATTTGGAATCAGTTTGCTAGTGACTGACAGGAACGTCTGGAAGGCTTTCAAACACAAGAATGCTGCTGGTTAAAGTGAGTGATGCAATCACTGGTTTCCTGATGTGCCTTTCCCTTGTTTCAAAACAACTTTATTCATTAGCTTCTGTCATCAAAAAGCCTGCTGTCAAGACAATGTGGAGACAATGTTGCCTGAAAGTGTTCTTCTCTCATTGCTTTTTAATGCACTTATTTTTACTAAATATTTAATGTGACACCCAAAACATTAACATTTTGCTATGTCTATGTTTAAACACCTCCCACTGTCACTCATATTATGGAAAATCAAATCTTTTTAAATACTTGATGTGTATTATTTAAACCACTTAAGACACATGAGGGCATTTAGCCCAAAACTACAGCAAAATAAATAATGCTTATTTGGATCTATGTCCCCAAAATTGTTTTATATATTTCCACAGAAAACTGGATGGTCAACAGGTTCAACTGCACACATTAGAGACAAATATTGCAGATGTCATAATCCCCCACCAAAGAATTAATGCAAATTATTTCCTTAACTTAAATTACATTGCGCTATGAAACTATATTTCATGCAGTCAGCAAAACCTAACAACATATTGGACTTTTTAAACTGGCTGAGAATTTAATGACAATGCCCCTTCTATTTGCATGAAGTAGCAATTCAAACTAAATTAAGCTGGCAAAACTAAAGAAAGCAAAGTAATAATTTAATGAAGGTGTGTGGCGTCTCTTCCCTCTAGCAGTCGCAATTTACATTTTGTTCACAGTGATAAAACTCAATGAATATCACTTTATTTTTTAAAAAAAACAGTACATCACCACACATCGATCCCCCAGAGTCATACACTTCAGGGAATAGAGAGAGCTTCAGAATATTTTAATGGAGATCACTTACTGTAAAGTGGTCTTGTATGGGTTTTCAAAAATACAAAATGTGATCCACTTACCCCTAAATGTCTGCTGCGAATTTTCACATATCCCTGTTTCACAATATCATTAAAATTCGAAGCCATTGCCTGAGAGCTTTCTTATCTTAGAAGCCCAGCGCTGGTGGAGAGTCTGGATGTCAGACGATGCACAGATGCTGAGATCTCACTCCTGGCTGAGACTGCAGACACTTAGTTAGTGTTCAGGAATTCATTCTGGAGTGCAAAGTAAATGGCCAGTTTGAATCCACATGGGAGAAGTGTGTGAGTTGCACGGAGACATGGATAGCTCAGCAAAGCCAGACAGAAAGAGACACATACAGTGTAGGCAGAGGGGTTGGAGTAAGCACAGGCAGTGCGACTGAAACAGCTACTAAGAAAGGCTGGCTGCTTGCTCTAAGGAATGTACCATCTTGCCAAGTTTCTGAAAGGACAGGAGTCAGTGATGCAGCCCCGTGTCAACTGGTATCTATCTCCCTCTCCCACCACATTTGCATTTAACCTTTCCCAATAGTTTTCCTCCCTGAGAAAGGATTTCCGATTCTGGTCCCAAACCACTATGACTTGTTTTACATTTTTAGCCTATACATTAAAAGAATAAAGTCTAATACATGGTGCTTTGTTAAGGTTTCTAGCCATCAATTGGCATCTTTGACAATTTTGGCACTCACACTCTGAAGCAGGGGCTGAACAGAAACAGTCCAGTATAGGTGTGCATATCTTCAAATTATCTACTGCAGCTTAAGGAGCTTGTTCCACAGCTATTTATAGCAAAAAAACACATGAGCTTTATTTAGCTTGCTATCTTCTGTGAACAAGGCTTTGTAAGAAAACTGTGAAATAACACTTTCAACTTGAGACATCATCTTCATGTTTTTGCCAAATTAATCTAAAAATGCACTCAGTAAGCAAAATGCTTTATACTGTAACAAGCTGTCTGGGCTTTAATTAAATCTGTCAAATGAATGCAAACAAATACTGTCCAATTAACACACAAAGTGGATATTTGTTTTTTGTTTAACCCGTTGGTAATAAAATGTAGTATTTTAGAAAATCAAGAGATATGAACAGATTTTTGACAGATTAATTAATATCCCATTATCCATTCAATAACCCTAACTACGTAGTATGCACAGAGTGTGGTGCCCCTTGCAGTATAGTTAGAAAGATGGGCACATCATATCAGTACTCGCAGACACCTAATGCAAAGTGAGCATTTTACTGAACAGCATCAGCATAAGAGCTGAATAGGAATGTGTAGAGGTTAATTCCGGGGTGAAAAGCAAACTTTTAGACTGTGAATTTGTGTGAATACACTGGATCTATACTAGTATGGTAAATCCATAGGCTATTGGACTAATAAGGGGGAAGGGGTGTCTGTAATTGACAAATGTCCATTAGATCACAATGACACAATTGAGCTACCCCTGTAGGGCACCATTGAAGTTCCTGAATTATAAACCTACAGTATGTAGTATTTAGTTTATGTTAATATTTCTGCATTCCATCATTATTGTGGGGAAAAGTCCGGTATGTCAGATTATCCTGACAATATTTTACAGAGTTTGTCCAAAGTCTGTTAACAAAAATACAACATCAACTGTTTGGAATTAAATCCTCTTTTGGAGATTTCTGCTGTTGGGGTTCTAGAATTGTTTACGGTAGAACTAGGAGGATTAAGATATGTTTTCGGCAACAGTTACCCTATACACTCCAGAACCTGTCTTAATGATGCCATCGCTGTAAAATTGAGGTCAGTACACCCATATACCATCTGTTGTCTAACTCATTCGAGTGGCCTCATTGTGTCAGCAGAGTGTGAACCTGTGTTCTCACCACACATTTTGTTTAATTTGAATGGAGCTGCAATCCAATTTGTTCAGCATTTTTGTTTTTGTTTTCTTTTGAGACACACAAGCCCCCATCTTCTTTAGGCACAAATTGGTAATATCCTTTTTTCTAATTGTTTGAAATTCTTCCTTAACCAGACCGAATCCAAGGCCATAGAGGAATGTGTTCTCTCCTTGAAAACTCAAGTAGATTCAACAGACAGCAGCAACAATAACAGCACAAAAGCCTTCTAAAGTGGAAACTGAATGATGACACACTCGATGTACAAATAAAGCAACAAGCACTGAACAGAGAGCACAAAAATACATCTAGCAATCCAGAAAGATGTTTAAACAACAAGTGCAAGAAATGCCATGGGCATTGTATAATTAAAGTGTTTGGAGAGATATTCAATGTAGTCATTTTCACCTGAATATTGAAACATTGTTCTAATATTTATTTTAATTTGTATGACCTTTTTTTTTTTGCTAAATTAACTGGGAATGGATATAATGACAGCACCAACATAATTGCAAAAATGTATCAGCTGGGTCTGTGAAGTTAATTTCGTGTTTTTTAACAGTTCAAGGGGGGCTACATTGGACCATTAATGTTCAGTGTGTAAATCTGTCTTTTCTTCTCCTTGAGAGCTGTGCTGACATCTGCAGCAGTGTGGTTTCAAGGGCCTCCAGGAGATGATGCTGTCATAACCTTGACTGCTCCAGCTGTATAACTGGAAGCAGCTGCATTCACTGGGGAGCATAACCGCAACACAGTAGGGTCCCATTAGGTGGAATATTGTATTCTTACCCAGCTGAACCCTAAAGAAAATGTTATAAGCTTCACACCCTACTTCTTAGGCTTGTGAGGGGAGTGACAAGTGAAACCTCTGCCTTTAGTTAGTGAAAGAACGGGAGTTACCAAGGGTAACAATGCTACAATGCTTTGAGCTCATGTTCTTCTGGTGTAGTCCCATCTGTGATGCTGCATCTTCAGTCATGCATCTTATTGACAACTCCCCTTACGTGGTCATTTTGGGGTTGCATGGTGTCGTGGTAGAGCTGCTGCATCCCAGTGGTTATGTCCAAGGTTCAGTTCTGCCCTAGTTTAACTTCTGACAGGAACCTTCCATGTTCCATTCTTCCTGTGTCTGAGTGGGAAGACATGTTGTCTTGGTTCACTACTGTAGCTTCTCTACACTGTCCCTGTGGCAGGTGTCCCATCACACCCCACGAAGGGCATTATGGGTGCCCTGCAGTCCATTCTGCCTTGCACTCGTTATCTGCCAGGTTAGGAAAAAAATTAATTCTCTGTAAATTTCTTGAGAGAAAAATATCATAGAAATTTCTAACCTTTTTTTAACTAGTTTCCCCCTAGTTAAGACAGCCAAACAATATGATATTATGATTTTGCCATAGTAAGATGAGTTATAAAACTCTACAAAGAACAGATGTAATGAATAATGAAAAATGCTTTTCTTTATATACACACAGCACGTATAACATTTATATTCCAGAGCTGGGTGGCCAAGTGGCATAGTGGTTAGTAATGTTGCTTGGGTTCAATTCCGGACTTGGGGTGCTATCTGTGTGGAGATGTTCACCCCGAGTTCATGTGGGTGTACTCTAGGTGTTCCAATTTACTCCCACAGTCCAAAGACATACTGGTAGGTTAATTGGTTTCGGGCTTCTGGAAAATTTCCCCCTGGTGTATGTGTGTCTTTATGTGTGTCTCTGTGCCCTGTGATGAACCGGTGTCCCATCTAGTGTGTACCCTGCCTTGTGCCCATTGCTTGTTGGGATAGGCTCTGGCTGCAATTCTGAATGGGATGAAGTGGTTAGAAATGAATGGATGGGTGAATATTCCAGAAATGGGATTTGGGTATCCACAAACTCAGTTATCAGTTGAACTAAATAAGCTGTTGCATATGTATTATGAAGAATTTGTTTCCTGAGCTTGAAATAAGCATTCCTGACTTCAGATCCATTGTTTCTTTTATGTTCTAAATCCTCATTATGTTGTGTTTACTGCAGCAGGAGACAGCTGATTCTGACTTGTTTTAAAGTCATTAAAAACAAATCAACTAAAACTAATCTGTAGGCGAGAATGAGCTGGCTTTGAATAATATTTGGTTATTTAAAATTGTAGGAATAAAGGGGGAAATTATTGATTGTAAATGTATATTGTAGTAATAAAAAAATCCTCTGTCCCAGGAAACGTACCGAAGATTAATTATAGTCTAGCTGTTTTAATGGTCTAGAGTGGATTAAGATAATGTTCTTGACTGGTTTATTTCTTCTTTTTGGCTATGCATCAGAATATACACTGAAATTAAATTTGATTTATTGCTACCCAGTGCCTGCCAAGGTATTCCATAGCCCTTTACAAACCAAAACAAAATGAAGTTCTTAAACAAACTACACTTAATCACCAATTTTTATGCAAAGCTCATTTAGATTAATTTTGATTCAATGGCAATAACAACACCCAAGAATTAAGTGAACTGAAAGAATTATAACGTGTTTTAGTCAAAATATGGCTTAACCCACTTGACTGAGAGCCAACCTCCTGGCCACAGGACATGGAGGCTGGGACCCCCCTGCAGAGTGAGGAGTGACCCAGGGGCAGCTGCAGAGGTGGGGATGGGGTGGAGGTTGGATGCAAAAAGAGTGTGTAAGGAAGAGAAATAGATCAGGTGTAGTATTGTTAACGGTTTTAGGTGAGGAAATGGCGTCAGCAGTTATTGCGAATTACTGACAGCTGTGTCTAATTGAACTTGGCTGTTGTCATCCCTCCTAAACTTGTGTTATAAATTACATTTAGTGTTCAAGTAAAGAGTCCAGTTCCCTCGTTCCTCATGTTAATAGTAAGGAGGTTCCACAGGAACTGCCAGTTCTGGAACATGGAGACTGAAGATTCCAGCATGGTATTGCCGGAAAATTCCCATTTTGTGATCTTTGAGAACAATTGGAAACGCACAGAATCAGAAACAAGAAAGCCACAATCTATACAACTTCTTCCTGATAAAGATGGAGCATATTACGATTTTGTTCATATAAAAGACCAGTCATTTTACACAGCTGTGTTTAATAGAAGTAGAATAGACTTCTATTAAACAGCTGTGTTTAATAGAAGTTATGTAGCTGCTATACTGCAGAGATGAGTCCTGGTCATTCTCTCTAATTATTATCAGACTATGAGTACCCAGAGGACCAAGTCTGACAGCTATTATGCATCACAAGCTCATTATTATGTGTAATTGGAGGCACGATAAAACATTTTCAATGAACAAAGTTTTTTCCATGTTCATTCCCTCAAATAGTTAAATGTGCCTTGCGACCACATCGCATTAAAACCTGAGCGAACAGGGCTAATTTTATCAAGAAAACGCAAAAAAAATAAAGAAGTCTTCCAAAGTTGGGTAGGTGGAGGTGGATTAGAAAAGGAAGAAGAAACATTAAAAAAAAAAGAAAAAAAGAAAACCAGAGCAATGGATTTATATTGCTCCTATGCCACAAGAGAAAATCCAAATTCTTTACTAAAGTTCAGCACTTCAGTGAAAATAACATACTGTATATGTTTCTGCAAGTCTGTTGCAGCTGCTCAGTCAACATTAATAAGGTATTTTTCAGAAATGATAAAAAAAATCTTTTTAAGGTCAAGTAGTTTTATTTTTAGAGCTGAAACCCTTGGGCCAATATGAAATATACCATCAAGATGAGAGGCATGTCCATCATCTTTGATTTTATGTCCTTCAAAGTTGCCTCACATATATTTTAACGTTCATTTCCCTTTGATCCCATATACGTCCCAGATACTCAAATCTTTCTGAATTTTAAACAAAGCACCTCCTCTGTATTTTTTTCTCCTCCAGCACATTCAGAGAATGGAGTAAATTGAACATTGTGATTTCCAGCACTGTGCCTCCGATATGAAACAGAAGTTCCGCCTGAATGCAAACATCACTTTTACTTCCAACAGCCAATTTCCAGGGAATTTAAAGCTGAGGAGGTGCATAGAATAACTTAAAGGGGTCTCTCCTCTTTGCCACCTCCCTACCCACTTTCAAAACACTGTGAGTGAACATAACAGCTGCATCTAAGATGCTTGAGAATTTTGCAGATATGTCTTATAATAGTAAGCAACATATGTGCCAAATATTGCCAGTGTGTTTGGAAAATGTCCATCAATGTTAGAGTGACTATGGTGTTCCATATATAATCTGCAATAAATAAGCATAAATATCCAGCTACACAAGCTCCATATGCTGGAGAAAGGACTAAAAATGCAGTGTAAGTGCATTTTTTGTAGTTATCCATGTTTTTTTCTCCAGTCTACAAGCTGTCAGTCATTATTCAGTTGCTCAAGGGCAGCAATCCAACATTATCTCTCAAAATAGCCCCAGGGCTCCAACTGTGACATTCTTTGTAGAGTGTAGGGTGTACAAAATTACATTTAGCAAGTGCTCTCCCTATTAGTAAACACTAATTAAAGAAATTTGGCACAGGCTACTGCCAACATCAGCACTCTGGGCAACAATTTACACATTTCCAGAAGCCACGTGCTGGCGTGTGGCGCAGAGACGCCTGAAGTGGCTTGGATCCCATGTCCATCTGGACTTCTGAAAGCTGACATCAGTTTCCGGAGGCAAAGGAAAATCCCTTTTATCGTGTCACAGAAAAAGGCATTTTTAAACGCACATACTCCTCACAGGCACAGTTTCTAAAAGGTATCCATCAACACTCCTGAAGTGTTTTACTGAAGTGATCTTTAAATTGTCACCTTCAGCTTGCTTTTCAGGAAATGGATGTGCAACGTTGCCGGGCCTTTTCTGAAGTGTCTAAATTTCAGGCTACTGCAGACATTAATTCATTAGTGGTTTTCTGTTAGGAAAAAAAAAATAAGCACAGACATCAATTTATATGGAGGGCATTAAAAAGCAGAGAAAAATGACAGGAGTCTTTGAAAGATCACTCAAGGACTGCTTTGGCCTTGTTAATGTTAAGCCATTATGTAACTAAAATGAGACCTGAGAATTGCTGTGCTGTTAGACCTGGTCCTTTTTGATTCACTCTTTTATTCCCTTGTCCTAATCTCGTTAATGGCATGTATTAAAAATTATTTTTAAAGTACAACGAGAGCCTCCTTTTGTATGAGGATTATAGCTCAAGACTATCCCAGCAACAGCAAGTGGTGCAAATGTACTTTTTTATAATTATTTCCAATGCCGAGCTATGGTTGCATAAAACTGAATAAAAATGACGTTCTCTAAGGACTTCTTTTTATGAAGGACGGTCTTTCAGTTGAGAGACATAAACAGTTGAAAATCAAAGGTGGAACTGAGGTGGGTGTTAGAAGTATATCTGGCCTGTTCAAAAAAGAGCATTAAGAATATTATGCACTGCAGAGTGTTTAAATATGGAAATATGCAAATGGAACCCCAGCCAATGACAGTGTGCAACACAGGATGTGACTTCGGTAGGTCTTATACCTCAAGTAGACACTGTGTACCCTCAGGTGGGCACTAGTGCTGCCAGTGTGCTCTACTGTGTATCAGTTGTGTGTGTGAAATGTTTATTGTACAGTTTCCAGGAAATCGTTACTTAATGGGGCCAGCGAACATTGTAAAGATCCTGAATTAAGAAATAACAATTACAGATCCAATAGATTTATATATTGTCTTTGCAACAACTTTTAAAACCCTGCCTTTATTTCTTTTGAGAACTACAGAGAGAAGGCTGAAGAGTTTTAAAGAGCAAAGGTTTGTTTTCTGCAGTCATGTTTATGGCATCTGCCTCTCCTTTGAAAAACAAAATATTTCAAGTTCCTGAAAATGAACTGTAGCAAAACACGAGTGTTTTCATAAAATCCTCAGTGGTGTTTAAGAAAGGTGTTATACAGTAGGTGTTTTTTTTTTCTTTTCTGGGTGGCACTGTGGCACAGTGGTTAGCATTATTGTGCAGTGGGCAGCGCGGTGGCTCTGTGGCTAAGGATCTCCGCCTGTGGCTGGAAGGTTGCCAGTTCATATCCTGTGGCCAGCAGAGGAATCCTACTCCGTTGGGCCCCTGAGCAAGGCCCTTAACCCCAACTGCTCCAGGGGTGCTGTATAAATGGCTAACCCTGCGCTCTGACCCCAAGCTTCTCTCCCTGTCTGTATGTCTCATGGAGAGCAAGTTGGGGTATGTGAAAAGACAAATTCCTAATACAATAAATTCTATTTGGCCAATAAAGTGATCTATCTATCTTATTGTCTCGCAGTGCTGGAGCCCAGGGTTCAGTTCCAGATCTGAGGTGCTATCTGCATGGAGTTTGTATGTTCTCCCCATGTTTATGTTGGTTTCCCCCGGGTGCTCCAGTTTCCTGCCACAATCCAAAAACAGACTGGTAGGTTAATTTGCTTCAGGGATAACTGTCCCTGGTGTGAGAGTGTCCATGTCCGTCTCTGTGTGCCCTGAAATAAACTGGCATCTTATCCAGGGAGTATCCTGCCTCGCGCCTGTTGTTTGCCAGGATAGACTCAGGCCAGCCTGTATTGATTAGAAAATGGAGGAATTAATAGAAATGTTGTTTCAAAGAAATAAGAAAAGCATGTCATTGTTGACTAAACTAAATCAGTCTAAAAAGGATGTGACTCTAAGCATTTTATGCTTATTATGCTAAGAAAGTCTGCAAAATATGCATGGAACACAAACAAGAATAGGGCATACATGCATACAACCAATACACAGCAACAACAGCAAGGCTGGTTGATCTTATGCCATACTGTCACCTAACTGGAAAAGGACAAAACTATTGTGTAACTGCATTAAACAGAACATACACACAAACAATTTTACAAACTACCTGCGTATTAGAATTGCTTTGGTATGCCAATTGACCTGATTTATTTATCTTTTTACAAATAAATATGAATGTGAATGGCAGTAAGCAGAGCAACACTCTTCCAATTGAAATATTATAGCAGAGCAGCAGGTGAAATTTATACTTAGATGTTGAATGTATTTTCAGAGCTTGATATTATTCATTCAGAATTAACAAAGTTAATGCTGGATAGCTTTCGGCATGTTCCCCAGATTAACTTCATAACAGAGATAAATGAGTTTGACACCTGTCTGCATTTTGTCTGGTATAAGGATGGTCCCTTGGGGTTTAATTGTTGCATTAGATTTATTTATATAAATTTAGGACTGCCAATTATTTTATCCATTTGTTATAAACAAAAATAACACTAACTCTAATGTATTCAGAGATGCTTAATAGTCTTTATAGATGAGTGATGAGACAAATCAACAACTACAGACAACACTGTATTTAAAATCTTTCTTTTATAAGTATTTTAATATATCGAAGTTTTTTATATATTTTAAAACTGCTGACTAATTTATGGAACATAGTTATTTGTTAAAAAACGTTAGCATTTTTCTTCACTTAGATTTTGAAGTCATGTGTTAATATAAAATGATATATTTAATCTAATAAGGATAGCAGTTAAACAGGAGGCTTCAAGGAACAGATTTATGCCCATTTAGTGTAAGGTATTACATAATTATAGATCATGAAAGCTTATGGATAGATTTGAACAAAAAGCAAACATATTATGCAGCCTTAAAAATGGGGCAAATACTATTACTCCCAATAGGATTCGTGCATTTTTAAGGCCTGTAAGTGTATTAAAAGAACTGTCTCAATATAAAACTTGTTTATTTATACAGGTTTTTGAGTTAAGCCTTATAATAAGCTGTATTGCACATTGCTGTTCTTTACCAAGTTGAAAACACAACAAAAATCAATTCAACATGTTAAAATACTAATATATTATGTATGGAAAGCATCATGAAAACCAGGGAAGATAAGATTTTATCTAAATGTATAAAAGTGTAAATGTAGAAAGGACATGAGAAACAGTAAAACGGCTGTTATGATTTCAAGGGAAGATCTTATAATGGGTGGCATTAAGGATTACCTAGATGGCATGTGAGTGGTAACCTTTGAATGATTGATTTGAAAGAGCGTGAGAGATACCTTCTACAGCTTCCCTAACCATAAAAAACCTGTTCAAAACTGGCATTAATAGAAGACAGTGCAATCGAAAGTAAAAGCACAACCTGAAACCCTTGGTCTCCTGTGAAACTGATCCTGCTACAAGAATGGGATTTTACGATGTCCTTGTTCTACACATTTACAGTTTGCTCAGAACCATTCAGGTTACAAAGGTTTTAATCCTTTGTGGATTACGTATAGCATTCTGTTGGAGATGCTCTTGATACTTCCAAAAGCTTTATTATTTTTTTGGACAATGTGTATGCTTTTACCAGTTCCACAGAGACTTGTCTCGTTCATTGTCAGAGCGTTGCACTGGATTCACCCTGTTCTTGCTAGAAATCCCTGTAGCTTTTAGCTTTATAGAATACAACTTTAAATACACAGAGATGGAATGAATTATTGGACATACCAAGAAATGGGAGTTATTACCTGACGTTCGGGAATGATAACAAGAAGTCAATCTCACACAGGTGTTCCTAATCACCAGCACTGTGGAAATTAGCTACACATATCGAGCACAAACACCTCCCTTCGCATTTGTTTCAAGCATCTCTCTTCCACCTCATCTCCACCTTGCCGCTGCCCCTTGGATATGAGTTATCCAAGAATGGAGTTTGAACCTCCTCGTCCTATGGCCAGGAGGCTACCCAAGCGGCTTAAGCCAAACCTATCCCAAAAACTAAATCCAAACAATCACAAAGCATGTAATTCTTGGATGTTATTGTCCCTAGTGAAGTTAGCTCAATAGCCCTTGAAGAATAAGGATTGATGAACTTACATAGGTTTGATCTAAATGAGGCAAAGATGGAAATGCAAATGTGGCATTCAACAGTGGGCAAAGAATGCATGTCAGTCCCACTCTATCTTTGCCAGCAGACCCCTATCTCCAACCCACAGACTGGATAAAGTAGGACTTCTATCTATCAGTAGATCAATCGTAGATCTGCAGGGTC
This sequence comes from Atractosteus spatula, assembly GCF_055471065.1. NCBI lineage: Eukaryota > Metazoa > Chordata > Actinopteri > Semionotiformes > Lepisosteidae > Atractosteus > Atractosteus spatula. Next base: position 11,061,380 of record NC_142724.1, read on the forward strand.
TTCAGTTAGAAAACCAGTTTTTGTTTTTGCTAGTTATTGCCAATACCACTGGGTGACTGTAGATTGCTATTGTGTCTCTGATGAGAAGAGTAGGCACATCAAATGGAGAATACTAGAAGAACGCATCAGCACCCTGAAATGTGCCTGTGCCCATTCATCTTTCATCTTATGAATTATTGGTAACTCCAGTGAATAGCTGTCAGGCTGTTAATTAGATGATATTTATGCACAATTGGATGATGAACGCTTAGACGTTGAATTATTAAGTTAATGCCCCTGCAGCTTCATATTCCTTGAGATCATTTTGCTGTGCATTTCCATTATTGTAAGATCTACAGTAATAAAACATTTAATGCTATTATTATTGTAATAGCAAAAAGTGGCTTGTAGTCAGCTTTTCTGGAGCATTCAGAACAATTCATTTTTTGTATGTTCTCATATACAGCTTGGTAGGAAAGTATAAACACAAGACAATGGAAGGTGGTAACATTACCATTGCCACAACATGTAATGTCTGTCCTCTCTGTTTGCAAACATAGTGGGAAGGAACGTTTGGGTGATTAAAGCAAAAAAATAGAACAGTGGCCACAATCTCTATTCTGGAGCGTTCAGAATTATTTATAGAAACAGACTCCAATTTCCTATCTTGTTTTTTTTCTAGTGAAAGAGTTTGTGAAAGGACATTATTTGTAAATTTTAGTTTTATATTAAAAAACGGAAACTAAAGCCAACCTATTTAATTTAAGGAGCAAACTTGTACCTGTGTATGTGTTGATTTTATTATTATTCTAATTTAAGTTTTATTTTTGCTCATGCAGAAGCTTTAAGGATTTACTTTCCGTTTTCATCTTTAGTGCAGCTCTTGGCTCTTGCCTTTGCATAATGACATAAACTGCATAAAGTCTCAGCATTATATGTCAGGCAGCTACAAACTTTATTTTCTCTAGAAATTCTAAGTCTTAGTCTCAAGTGGTTAAACTAGACAAACAGCCTGGAATCTGCTCAGGTTAAAATCCACAGCCTGGGTGTTGCTGGTTTGAGTCTGGGTACTCTAAGGGTCTGAATGACTGATCAGTGTTGGAGCTGAGTGGCTTTGACTCAGACAGCACATCCTCGACTTGCTTACTCCAGAAATGTTCTGGGTGTCAGTAATTTTGCAGTGTCAGCAACAAAACAAATCTTTGCTAACCCTCCTGGGAAGCAATGTAGACTTGCAACATCACGCATCTCAACACTGGCGTTGAGGGGTGTTGGCAGAGACAATCAATTCTTATTGTTCATCTGATGGAGAAGGGGTAAGGGTGGTGAGTTTCCATTAAACTGAACTGGGGATTCCAACTCATCCGTAACTTCTTTTAATCGAGTTTTCTTCATTGGTTTACATATTTCATTTAGCTTCTGTGCCTTGTCCATATTTAAAAGAGCATATACTGTAGCAATGATTTCAAGAAGGTCGTAGATGGCTCACCTTATTAACCCTTCCAAAAATTTTAAATATGCTTTTAAAAAGATCTGTGATGCAGTATGTGTGTTCCTTTGTGTGTTTCTTTTTTGTTGTGTTCAGGAATAAGGACAATAATGATCAAGACAGGTGCTTGCCTAGTACTGTATATACAGGAGGACATTTTGATAACACACCTTCAAATATTATTTCTTTGGCTTTCTTTGATATGTTCAGTTTCTTTGGCTTTGCGTGTGTGTGTGTGTGAGACTGTGACCTGGGCATCTAAATCCTGAACCAATTAAGAGAACCCCCACACAGGGACCAGAGGAGAGGTCACTGTATTTCACTCTGCTTTTCAGTGTGGAATTAACCTACTGTATATTGCTTCCTTATAAATAATAAAAAAGCAGAAATTATTTGTCCTGAAAAAGAAAAAGGACACCCCAGCAACATAAATCAGATATGTTGAATGGCTCTAACGACATAAGGGGAACTATAATACTAGATTTTTTTAAATCCTGCTACTTCCTTTTAGAGTAAGGATCATTCAAGAATTTATAACATTAATACTGTTTCTTGCAACCCTGGAGCAAGGGAGCATGTGTTGCCTGTTTTTATTTTCTAAGATAACAGCTAATGAGGAAAACAACATGCTCTGATGCACACCATGACTTTATCACCAACATTTTCACAGCTGAGCGAAATGAATGCTTTTGGCATTTTAAAGCTACAAAACACATAATAAATAAATTACCCTAAAGCAGATTAGGTTCACAAACTGCTGTTTTGATACAATCCACTCTTAACGGTTACATGCATTTGAAGCTTTCAGTGGAGCTACTGTAACTAATCATTTTGATTCAGTTTAATCACTTAACCTCAGACATTACAGAGTGTGCTATTTTATCTTCAATGACTAATGCATACAGTCTTGTACCTTGAAAATCCATCTCTCCTGACTGCTTAGCAAAGGCCCATTTCCTTTATTTTTTTTGTAAATAGTCAGCACCTCTGCTGCTTGAAATCTATTAATGTACTGTTAGTGTACAGGGAAAAGCACTGCTAGCTCAGTGCAATTCAAAGCCAGGCACTTATGTTTTCAATGTAAACTTTATCTTAATACTCAAGCAAACAGCCGGGAATCAAGAGCAGAAGAATTTCCTATTTCCTTTAATAAGGTAAAGGCCTCTGGGGCCAAAACCAACGTGTAAGATATTGAAGGAGCTCACATTTTGGGCATTTTTCCAAATGAAAAATATAAACATACCGTAGACACTGTCTCTTTATATCAGGGGAGAGGTAGACCTCCCCTGATCATCTGGTTTAAAATGCACACTGAAGGCTTTATTTGTTTTCCAGGAAAATATAACAGCAACAGCTTTATTTTGTTTTACTACAGCCCCCAGAGTTAAATAACCTCTTCAGTGGGTTTGTACTGTGTAACGATGATTTGAATGTTAAAATCTCAGGTGGTTTATTTTGTTATACTACAAACAAGCTGTGCAGAAACACCATTTGAGGGTTACGGCAAGTGACATATCATTGATGTGCTTTGCAGTGGGTTCAGACCAAAATAAGATGGTAATAAAGTACACTGGATTTTTAGTCAGTTTCTACAGAAAATTGTATATTTCCTTTTGGGATGCTCACCTTGGGAAAGCCTGTATGGTCTCAACAGACAACAGATTTTTAGTAATATAACCTTTCCAGTAAAACTAAACACTCAGCTTAGTCACATTGAAATATAATTAACCTCCTCTGCCTCCTCTTGCAGGAGAAGTTCAGAACTGAGTGTTTGTTTTTGGATTTTTTTTTATTTCTTTCAAAACAATTTTTTAAATATATTTTTATCATTAAAAAAATCCAAAAGCAAACACTCAGTTCTGAACTTTTTTTCTCTTCTAGGCTGATCTGTTAAAGTACTGAACATTTTGTTCAATGAACCAAAGGAACAGTGTTACACTTAAGAAACTGTTTTTAACCAAAATCCTGTGCTGTTTTCACCAAAATAAAACAGAACTTTTGTACTCAGTTGTAGATATAGTTACCAATTGACTCCATGTTCACTGGGACACTTTTGAGACAGGATGGGATTTCAAAACTACAGATTTATTTTAAAAGATATTTCAATAAAAATGAGTGCCTATATGTAGTAACACCAATCATCTGTTCAATATTTTGGCAAAGAACGTGACCAAACAACCAACCAGAATTGATATGAACAGCTCAACAATTTTACTGATTTATTATAAAAGTAATTTTCAGGAATGATTTTATAGTGAATAATTGATCAGTACAATATTTGTGTTGTGCATAGGCTGTTAAATACTGATTTTATTCTCAACATAAGGCATGATGCTGAATTTATAAATCAACATCTTTAAAATTAAGACCTGTTTTAAGAAGCCTACCTGTCAGAAAATGCCCAGGTGTCCCTGGAGGTACTGTATATGGTCACTCTATAGATCATTAATCTAGTTAAATTGATGTACTAATATTATAAATATCATTATAGTTGATAATATCAATATTATCAACTATCATTGACATAAAAACACCCAGTGTGCACATTTCTACCATTATTATGCACATAGAAACACTAAATAGTAATACAATGTTTGGACACAAACACAAAGACTCACCAGAATAAAAGGTACTGGAACAGCAACTGAGTTGGAATCAGGGAGATAAATGGCACAGAATGTTAATGCAAATGTATGCATGTTTGAACTTGCTTGCTGGCAAATATCAGAATGTAGAAACAGGTTGTCAGTTCAAACACAGAAACATGCAACATTTTAAGAGCCATTTATCCTAACTAGAATGTTGTAATACCAAGGATTTGAGAATGTGAATAGAATCATTAGTTAATTCCATCTACAGAACCTAGTTGTCTACAGAATAATTCTTAAAGAAAGAGGCTCTCAAATCTGGTAAAGGGTTTATGGTCATTTCTGACTCTTGTTTTTAGGAGCTGAAACTTTTGATTTAAGGTTCAAAAAGCTTAATTGAGAACGAGCCTTGTGCACATACAGTAGGTTGTCCAAGATCAGGATTGGGATCACTGCTGCATACAACCTATGGGACCTGCAGGAAGAGAGCCGAGAACCCCTGAATACTGTAGTGTTCACAGAGAATAGAGTTTTGTGCCTATACCAGTGCTCTGCTTGATTTTCTGCATCTTTCCAATATATCTCAGGGGATTAAAACTTTCTGTTCTTTCTGAGATTGCATTATATAGCATTACAGACATTTTACACTATTCTGCTCTTGTCAGGGTTTTGTCTTCTATTTACAGAAATAATTCAATGGAGATCTTTTGCTTCTGCTTTGCACCGTTTTGTTCTAAGAGTTAATCCTGATGGATGTGTTTCGCATTGTACAAAGCACAGTCTTTTAGATTAATGGATTTGCAGAGCAGAAGAATTGATGTTGATGTTTAGGAACACCTGACAATAAGTCATCTCGATTTGATTGATATTGTTGCTACAGTGCCTTGTATTGGCTGCTCATGCGTAGTTTCCCCTGAGTGATAAAGAGTTTAAAAATTCTGATCAATGCGAATAAAACTTTTCTAAAGGATTTGTTCTTTCCCATATAAAAAAAATATGTGGTAACAATAGTTAGCTGTTACAATAGTAGAAACCATTAGAGAAGGTTCTCTATTATTGATGCTATTAACACATATACAGTATATTGTAATGCCTGATCTGGTCTAATCTCCCTAAAAACCCTGCACAGAGGTGTATATATACTACACATAATAATTTTAGGAAACAGGACAAGCACTTCAACAGTACATTAAATAAAAACATCGAGACTTTGAAAAGCTCATCAAGCCTTAAAATTGCCTGTCTTGGCAACAGTTTCCTGTAGAAGAGACAGAACTGGAATATGAAAATCTTGGAGAAATCACAGCTCAGCAAACTGCCTCCAAACGTACAGGTTTTACTTGCTGTGTGTTACACACTAGTCTAATATTGCTTTGTATGAAATGCCACTGATGTGGGATAGCTAACAGAAAAGTCTAATATTATAACTCAGTATTGCACTCATATGTAGAATATATACTGAATGCAGCACTCCCCCACATCTACTTTGTTATTATTCACCATATATTACTGTTTCAAAGTGTTGCTATGAGATTATTTTTTACCAAACAAATGCTGCACATATCCCACTGTGAATCTACAGTCTGCAAGCCCAGGCAGAGCCAATAAAACACTAATAATCATATTTCTGCCTGCTGAGCCTTTTCTAATATCTGAATTTTCTAGCCTTTCTTCCACCAGCATGACTTCAGCTACTTTTTTTCTGTACAGGGAATGCCTTTTTTTATGAATTTTTAAAATATTGGAATTTATTTTTATCTTGCCCAGGAAAAAGTACTAAGCTTCAGAAAGTTCCTTTATGAGTAAGCACAAGATTGTACTATAGTGATGTCTGACAACTTTATAAATGAAACTCTGTTTTACTGAAAGATTAGCAAAATAAACAATACAGTGTCCAGCTAAGAAAAGGTCTAAGAGCATAGAGAGCCCTTTCTCCAACCTTAGAAACAAATAGCAATTTATCACTATTAAATGATGAATATCATTCAGCAATATCATACAGCTATCAGTGGCAATGGTCTTGGCTAAACTGGGTCTTCAATTAGTCCAGGTACATTCCTGGGCTCAATGGAATATTCTAAACTGAATCGTTTTTAGTCTTGACCAGAGAAGATTATGAGTGGCCCTCATTCACAGGCCCTGACAGCGTCAACCCAGAAGAACCACAGAATCAGTACTGAAACACAAACCAGAGGATAAAAAGAAAATATGGGAAGTGCGTTTAAAACCGAGAACAGGGGCCCTTTTGTGCACAAAGTATTGCAGACGTTTCACAGCCTTGTTGTCAAAGAAATTTCAAGAAATGGCTAAATACCTTCCCCTCATCTGTATATTTTATGCAGTGTACCCGTTAATATATGTTACTAAATGATTTCCTGTTTAAACTGAAGCATGGGATTATACTTAAATTTTAAATGTTTATGGAAATTACTGCTGTTATTGCATCAAGAGTTTGCAATACCAGTGACAGTACTGTTGACAGAAAGGTTACAAACCAGTTGAGTCCATTTGGTACATTTTGCAATATGGGACTTTTGTCAGTTGCTGCCACGTCCACAAATTATGCACACTCAGCTAGAAGGACTGTCAAAACGTAGGAGAAAAGTGATCACCACTTTGCAGCTAGTTAGAACACAAGGTCATTTTCCCCATGAGTCTGACCCAACAGGCCTACTTCTTCTGAAAAAAAAAGAGAAATCCACTTTGAAGGCAACACTGAGACTTCTGCCTTAAATCTCCTACATGAACCATTGATGCATCTATGACTGTTAAACAAAGGAAAGTGTATAAAAATATTTGTATTATCATGGTTCACCAAGTATATTGCACAGCAGCTGGAAATATCCTTGTCAAACCATGCTGGTTTTACATGGGTTTTCAATCCATTTGTTATTTTTTTACTTGTGGGTTTTATGTGCAGGCATGTTAAATTTATGAAAGAGCTAAATCCATTAAGATTAATGACTAACAAAACCTCAATTACATTAACACTACCATTCGCCTAATGCTGAAAAATTCACACTTTTGTTACTGCTCTCTCAGAAATGTTGTCTCACAAAAATGTATTCCCAGAATAAGATTGTAAATGTAGCCTTAGACTGTCAATGTTTACACCTTTCCTGCCTTTTTACACCTCTGTGTAAAATTTTCCAACAAAATACATGTAAGGTTTTTCTCTCCATTAGCTCATCCTGCAATTCTTTTTTCTTTGACTTTAATGTTAGTGTTACTTTATTTTGTATTTTACCGAGTTTTTGGAAACATAATAATCATCATACTTCGAATGAAATACAGTTCCTTTGTAGTTTCAATTCAGATTCTCAGCTACTGAAAACGCTACAAAGGGTTTTTCTACTAAGATTATGGACTTCATGGAATTTAACTGGTCTTTTATGATAAACTTTCTTTGAACCTGGGTTTTTATTATTCTATTTGATGGCCACGATGAAAGCAGAGATAGTGAAAATATGCTAAAATCCAAAAAACACATCACTATACATGGGCTTTTATTGAGATTGTGTGTTTTGCAAACAAATACACTGTCAACGAATGCTATAAGCTCTACCACTCTGTGATTTCTCCTATTTCATGCAAACACAATAAATAAGCAAATGTTATTTTCTAGAAAAAAGAAAACATCTAAGTATGCATTTTGAAGAGGACCATTAAAAAAAAGTTCTATAAACTCTCTGTGTCATAGGAATTCTGGGGATTTTGATGTGTTATCTGCATGAAAAGTTCATCACTCTCAAGCACAGAACAGGGGCTTCAGCTGTCGTCAGCTTCCAGGTTTATGTTATTTCCAAACTTGGCGTAGAGTTGAACTTTGAGATCAGACAGTATTTGCTGAATTGATGCTACCCGGCCCTCCAATGCTTTGATTTCTTCTTTTAGCAGTTCCTAAGGATGAAAATATGAACACCATTGTTACTAAGTAAACAAGCAGAGCCCATCTACCATTCCAGGTAAAGACTTTTTGGAGCAAGAAAACACACCCTTTACAGAAAATACTTGATTTTCTTTGTGGAAATAAATAATCCTTAATTTTGCACTTCATACTGAACCAACATACAAAAATACTGTATATACTTTATAGTATATAGCACACAGTACATAGTATATAAAGTATCCACAAATACCTGACTCTACAGCCAAAATGTTTGGTTTCTCTTTTCTAGTTTTTCCATCATGAAATTAACCTGTTCCTTCACAGCCAACACACACAGACAGAGCTCCCCACATGTACAACAGTATATTACAACAGTAGATCATTTATACAATATACAAAAGTAATCTACATTTATTTCTAAGTCAGAGTTGTCCTGTCGGAGTTGTTTGTGGGAAAACATTACTTTCACATTACCAGCTTTTCCCCAGGTTAGAGTATATCAGAGTTTAATTTTCAAACTTATATTTTGAGTGTGGCAAAGGAAAACAATTTATATTTTATGATTCCTTATTCTGTTAAAGTAAGTGTAGGGAACCACACTACTAAATAGTTTTCTTCTATTAAAGTAAATGATCATTCATACCAGTATGAATATGCATTAATTTTAACAATCTTGATGTCAGTTCAGCTATCCCCAAACTTGGAAAGCTTCAACAGCTTAAGTATAGGAGGTAGAAATTGATATGAATAGGGTGTCAATTGATGGTACAAAATATCAATGGACAGCTAAAAATTTCTGATAAGGTATATTTCATAGTCACAAAAAAGTTACAAGTAAGCTTGAAACTGTACACTGAAACATGGTTAAATAAGCAAAGAGGAATCTGGGATCTTGGCTTGACATAATTTCTGGGGTAATACTATTCTCAATTATTGTATACAGACCAGACGGACTGTCTGGCCAAAAAATGCAGACATAATATACACAAGGATCCATACTGAGATACTGTTTCATAATGATACACCGCAATATCATTTATCTGCCAGTAGCTGCAATGGTACAGAATCTCACAATTCTCGAATCTCAAGTATTTACATCAAGTCAAAGTTGATTAAAAAAACAAAGTAACACATATAAAATTTAGAAACTGCTGTAGAGACTCACAACTTCATTAATTAACCAATGTGTTTTTGTACGAAAATTAAAAGAAACCATCAATGCAAATAGTATGCAACTGCAAGATTTCAACAGAAAATCTCACACATTCCCTGCAGGAAACTCCACCTTTGTGTTTATTTACTATATGTTAAATTAAAAATTCTGTGTTATTGTTTCTTAATAACTTCATTTACTGCTGTGAAACAATTAAAATTTTCACATTCCATTCTTTTGCATCTATTAAGATAATTAGGTGAGTCTACAGCTGTTTTAGGTTTCTTTTCATAGCATTTCAGTACAAATAAAGTTGAGAACTGATTCTGAAGGGTCATGTTTTAAGAGAGCAGATCAAGCATACTATATTGATAAACATTACGACAGCTTTTTCCAGCTGACTGTTAACTGACCACAGGGTAAGACTTACTCAGAAGTGAGAACTTGTTAAAAAGCAACAAAGCGATCAGTGTTATTGAGCTCTTCAGAAACAAGACTGTTACAGGAAAGATAAAAACCGCCACGCTGCTCTACAAAACACACACTCTGCAGAAGATAGGCAACAAAATGTGCTTTCAGTAATGTACGTTATGTAATTTGTAAAATTATACGAGACAACAGTTTGCTTTTTACTTACTCCATTCATCCATTCATCATCAAACAGAGCAAGAACAGAGAATTCATCTCAGTCCAGAAACCAACCCAGGACCCTAGAGCAGTAAGGCTCTTATAGCTGTTTACTAACTATGGATTAGAATGAACTTCACAAAGTTAGGCCTACCTTCCCAGTATCTAACATATCCTGTGTTTCCTCCTGGGTGTGGCTAATGAAGACATCACCAATCTGATAGGGAATTAGTAAAGTGTCATCATCAAACATCATGATGTCATCACTGGCGTCCTCCAAGTTCTGAAGAGCTTTCTGAAGAAGAGATGCAAAAGACAAAAGACATAATGGAATACACAACTGAGGAGATCTACCAAACAACAAGGCAAACCTTTTTTTTGTTGTTGTTTGTGATTGCTACTGGTATTTTAGAATAGTTTTCTTCCAAGCCCAGATAGTTTTAATAGCCTTCAATTAAACGCGCTAATGTGCATTTGCCAATTAGAAATATACCTTCTTTGCTTCTATTTCTTCTTTGAGTTCAGTCATCCGGTTTGTGTTTCTAGCAAACTTGTTTATCTTCTGTTGGTCTTCAAAGGTGACATTCACGTCTTCTACCGCCTATAAAGATATGAAAAAATGTAAAGAAAAGAAAGCAAGTCGGCCCACGTAGATCGTTGGTGCTTGTAGTAGCTACCCTGTACTGATCAGAGGATCTCATTCAGCAATTTCTTGAAAAATCCCCGGGTACTGACTTTTAGATGTGGTCCTTAGCTGTAGTCATTTATAAAAATCCAATGGTCACATACTGCGTGCTCAAATTATTTTTGTTAATAATAAGAATAGTTTCAAAGATAATCATCCAACGATATTAAGATTGTACTTGCAACTTCAGAAATTTAAACCTCATTCATTTCATTTAAAGCGTTTGCTTATTGTTTTTACTTAATACCACCAATTTTCCTCTCTTGCTTGTGTGAAATGCAGCTGTCGTTTACTAAGGGCGTTTAGGATTGTATTCTTAATAATAAATTACTAAAGAGCTTTATGGAATGCAATATATAACTATATATTACTGTCTGAAACCAACAACAGATCAAAAGCTCACCGATATTAACCACCACGCCCATAACAGTCTATAACGAAGATGGACTTTATTAGTGCACACGCTTATAGAACTGCTTTACCAGCTTTAATTTCCAGATTACACATAATGCATGCCTACCCAGCAAAACCGACAAAAAGATGAATTAAATCTAAAACCTGTTAAGAACTACTTACAACAGACTTCTTCATGGTCGCTGCCATTTTTATGGACGAATCTATTCAGTCACATGGAGAATTATACCTTCTGGAGTATTTGTTTTGATTTACAGTGTTTTCATTGACGCGAGGGTTTTCATTTTTTTACTTTAAAATCTTAATAACATTGAGTACAGCGCAAAATGATTTTATGTGTAGCTCACATATCGGTTTCTGGATGTATATAATTTATTTAAACAAGTGGTAGGTTCCGTTTAAAGGGACGCACTCAAAGAACGCATGGAAGCTTTAAAAGTTTGGCCGATAAAAAGGAGATTTACGGTAATACTGCTAATGCCCTGCAGGTGGCAGACATATCACAAAATCAATGAATTATCCTAATACTGGAATAAGTACTTTTTAAAACAGTCATAAAAGGGATTTTTAACATATAATTGTTTCTCCCTCCATCCCTAATATTGAATGCTTTATTAGTAAAGGATTTTGTATTTTATCTTAATTTCTTTTCCAACGAATACTTGGTACGTCATGTTGCATGCTTAACTCTTGCTGTCTTTACTAGCAATACTAATTAACGCGAGTAAGAAATGTCAATAATGGTACCGTGTTTTATAGGATACAGCCGCTGTTCTTTGTGATTTATTTCTATGATCTATATTCTGTTACAGTTAGCAAACTAGTCGCATACGCATATGATACAGAAGTGACGAGCACTCAATCTGCGAACTAAATTCATAAAGATTTAGAGGAAAGACTAGCGAAAACAGCTAACAGATTACATCTCATTTAGATATGTGCAGAGTGTTTCATGCAGGTAGCAAAAACATAAAAACTATTACTATAAACTAACTATAAATTAAAATGGGAAATGCTGAGCTTGAACAGGCGACCTTAGAAAACCTTACCAGTTCATCCCGACACAGCATTTTCATCTTCGAGCCAGACAATATAGGAATGTAGGAAAACAATGAAAAAGCAAATAAAATGTAAGCATAAGTATTTAAAAGCATCACTTTTAAATCAATGGATGTTACAATTTGAAGTTGCAGAATTAAGATGTCATTTACATTACTGTCAGTTTGTCACCTTGTGACCAAAATGTGTTCAAAGACAAAGAAGAGAAAAGGAATGTCCTTCATTGACAAACTAAAAGAAATATACATTCACATGAAATATATTAGTCAAACTCTTGCTCTGCATGTTATGTATCTTAACACTTTATGTTTATGTATCTTCAGCCTTTATTAACTCTGTTTATCACAGCTGATTAATTTAAAAAATGTCCTTTCTGTGTTTGATGGGTTTTAAACATTGGAGGAAACAAAAAGAAATGCTGAAACAGGCAAGATTAATATAATATTTTTCTGGTTTTATAATTATAATATATTTAAGAGCAATATCGAGTTTTTTTTCATTTTTAGTTTAAAGTTAATGTAGAGGAATGTAAAAAAATGATTAACTTCCAGAGAATGTAGAATGAATGATTAACGAAACACCTGTGCCTGAAGGCATTTTTTAAATGGCACAGCTACTGATCCTAAATGTGTTATTGACCTGAAGGCCTAACTATTGCTGTCATAGAAACCTCAGGTTTCACAAACTGTTGTAACGTAATGGATGATTCTGCTCAAGAGGAATTGAATGAATTTGAACTCAGTTCACACTGAGCTCAAGTACTTCCTGGACATGATGGGCAAAGCAATTGCTTGTCCTCATTCAGTGGTGCAATTGATAAGTGAGGATATGAGTGTAACTTCTGATGTTATCTTGAAGGGCTTTTCACTGATCATTAATAATTGATCAGTTAATAATAATCAGATAGTCTTTACTAATATGATCTCTGATTATTATTACATTACTGCTAATGTTAACCAACTTCACTAAAATGTGTAAAAATGCATCATGTCTATATACTGCATGTGCTTGAACATGAAAACAAATGACTAAATTGACCATGTTAGAAAATGTTACTTTTGCAAATGATGACTTCATGTAGGGTTCTTGTCTGTACACGGTGAACAGGAGTTCCACATATTTTCTGGTCTTTCTACAAATTTGACCTTTTATTCAAATATTTGTCTGTCCACGTATTTGCCGTGATGCAAGGTTACCTTATACTGTACATCATCTGCAAAAAACTCATAGCAGAGGCTTATGTACAGTAGCTTTGCATGAGATGTGGGTAGGGGTGGACCCCCCCTAATGTGACCCAATAGGATAATTTGGGTTGACATGTCAGTAATGTCAACCCCTGAGGCTCTCTGAATTGACACATTTACCAGATTTCCTGCTGCTTTAGTGATGTACCAGAGTCATACATACCTTGTGAGAAACTTTCTGTCCCACAGCCTGACATGTTTCAGCTTTTGTCCTCAGGAATCATGAGTCATACCAGAGCTAAACCATTTCCACAAGTGTGGACTGGATGGACCACACCTATGAATAATATAGTTCTCTAGGCAGTGCCTAAGAATGTTATTTTCCCTTTAAGCTCTCTGTGCCCAAAACAAATTCAGATGCATCTATTATTTATGCATGAATAGGTAGTGCAAAACAATGCAAATGGATCTCTTAAATTAAGACGCTATCGTTTTCATAGTAATTACGTTTTAGCGGTAGTCCCATAAGGAAGCAGTTCATACCTGTTTTAACACCTGAAACTATTTTAGGGTGTGTTTAGGCAAAGTAAAGTCTTAAATATATTCTCTATGTTCTTAAAGGTGGATGAAGGCACTATCCCGATAAACAATGCAACAGCAAAAGGAATGTCATCTTTTTCTTCTTTTGCTGTCTTTTATTGTTCTGTTTACCATCACAGTAGTGTACCCTGCTTAGCCAGTTAGTTGTCTATGTAAATTAGAATTTGTAGAATCAGTAGGTGATGCAGTGATTGGCGTTGCTGCCTCAGAGTGCTGGGGTCCTGGATTCAATTCCTGGGGTGCTATCAGCATGGAGTTTCTATGTTCTCTCTGCATTAGTGATGGTTTCCTCCAGGTGCTCCAGTTTGGTAGGATGTTTGGCTGTGTCTGTGTGTGCCTTGGGATAGACTGGCACCCCTTCCATGGAGTACCCTGCTTTGTGCCCATTGCTTGCTGGGATAGGCTTCAGTTCTCTTGCCCCCCCGAATTGCATGAAGCAGTTAGAAAATTGATGGATGGATCTTGTTAAGTAAAGGAATAATGATAATAAATACTAAGATATGGCTACAGTGCTCATATATAAACACAGTTAAACTGGTCTGCCACTGCTTATCCACATCTTCTATAACACTGCACAGCTATTTCCTGTTTTCTGATGAGTAAGCCTACATTTTGCACATGCAGTTCAAGAAATTGTCAGTGTCATCTTTCACCTGATGTCAGTTTTCACAATTAAACCGTGTTTAGTTGCAAGTCATACAACAGTTTGTGAATCACAAACATAACCTTGATGATATGTTTATAAATTCACTATATTTGTCATACATAGTTTCATTTTTGGGCAGCAATGAAATATATACAGGTATATACTAACAAATTCAGATTGTGGGTCCTTAAATCCAGGCTGGATCTATTTTACCAGGCACATCATTATTTTAGTTAAATCACATGAGAGTTAATGTGTAACCCATATCAGAAGAAAATCAATTTTACATGACTTTTGGATCTTAGAGTGATAATGGTCTTATCTTATAATCATTGACATAAGCTGCCAGTGGCGCAAAAGAACTGCAGAACTCATTGCCATTTGAATGTCCTGAATGAACATCTATTAAATAATAACCAAAAAAGAGAAAAAACTACATTTTGAACTGATCTGGCACAAGGCAATCAGACTTCATGTTGACATAATAGATTAACCTTGAATATACTGTTTAGATTGCTGCCGTGCAAATAAAAGAGGATACAAATTTGTTGAATTCATGAATGAGGGCAAATCATTTTCTAGAATTCTTAGAAAAGGGATGCAACACACATGCGTCACTCAGGTTTAATTGAATTTTTTTTTTAAATATATAGTAATAAAATGTCTTCTGCAGTGTCTTTCTTTTTCTTAAAGTATTGTTTAAAAGAGGTGTTTTGCATAAGTAACAGTATCGTTCTCTATATGAACATTAAAACTTTTAAAACCACTTAAAAATAAGAAAGTTCTTCTTTAACTCAACAAAATCAACCAAAGTAATAATGATAACAAAAACATTTTATACAGCTCTTTTAATGAATCTCTGACTGCAGAAATTACAAATGTGCTCCAAAGTCTACCTTAACCCTGACTCCTCCTCCCTCAGCCCTCAGACTTTGAAAGTAGAAAGCCCTCAGACAGAAAGTTGTCATTTAATATCAATTACATGTAGTTGCACTTTTGTTGCACGCCCTTAACCGAATGAAACTTTGAAATGAAAATGAAAGGTTCCAAGTGTTTTTTTTCTGCTTTGCAAGTTTTCAATTTTTATTAGATAGCAAGATTAGATTTTTAATTGGAGCTCCCTTCATTACGTGTCTCTTAAGTTGAACTGAAGCCTCAGCTCAGGTGAATGACACAGGATGAAATATTTCCTCTGTCCAGGCAATTGTCCAAAGTAAAGACTATTGGGAAACTCCGCGGGGTGCTGTGAGGGGGAAGATCACTGCTGCTGAGTGGCTTTATGCAAGTATCCCTCTTCCTGCAGTATAGTGCTTTTACTACCACACTCTACTCTTGAATACCTTATTTTTAATAGGTAAGTTCTTGATTACACATGATTACATATCAATACAACCTAGAATATGTTTCAGTTACAGTAGCTGTCTCTAAATCAAGACTCAGTCCTGTAAAAAATAAACAGTATCACCACAAATATTAAAAAGGATTCTGCAACAAGTACAAAGCAGCCACTGAGTTTGCACTCCATGCCTAGACAAAGATAATCATGGAAGAATTCTGGCATTTATACTTTAGATTCAGAACTATAGACAATCTGGACAGCACCTTCTTTGTGGTAACAAGGTAGGGACCTACAGTAGGGTTAAAAGATAGCCAGCCATCTTCACTCCAGCACAACAAAATGATTTAAATGCATCAAAATCTTAGTAAGTTCAAATAAATTTTGCATCATTCTGACACACTCATAATTCTGCAAGAAACAGGATGGCCACCTGCCATTTTCTTCTAATAATTCAGTTTGCCTCTGTCTTGGGAACTGCTGCACCTTCTTCATCCTGGCGTTAATCCCGCATTGGCAGGGTCCGCTTGTCGGCACGCCCGTCTCCATTTGGCGCGGTCATAGGTGTGCTCCGAGGCGACATTCACTTTCAGTGATCCGATCCATCCACCACTTCTTGGGCCACCCTCACGCCCGTCGACCCTGCAGGCTCAGTCGCTGTCCATGCCACCGTGTGCTCGCCACGTCTCATCACATGTCCATACCATCGCAGTCTTCCTTCTCGCATCTTCTCCGTTATCGGTGCCACTCCCATGCGTCGACGTACATCATCATTGAGGACGTGGTCAAATCTTGTTAGGCCGAGACACCACCGGATCATCCTCATTTCCATAATTTAGTTGAATCTTGGCTGATATCATGAACAAGCAAACTGCTTCTGATTTGCACCTCCCAAGCTGATCTGATGTGATTATTTATTCCAGTTAAATAGGGACTACTAAATGATTGGTGCAATCTTGCCTCTTAACTACTCTATTTCACGTTTGGCCAATAAACTCCAATTTTGGTAGCTATCATTTTCAGAACAATACTACTGTATATACATATTACAAAATGGTGTTCCTGCATTAACTGCTTTAAATGCCATTTTATTTGGAAAATCCAAGTTACTATTGTCTTGTGAAGCACTGCTCTAATTGAACTGAAACCTGGCAGATTTCATCACACTAAAATTTAACATGTTGCAGAGATGTTGTTTGCACACGCAACAGGACATCACCTGCTTGGTATCAATGTCTGTTTATTCCTTCTAAATCTATTTGTCCAGTGAAATCCAAATCATTCTACTTTCTCCATATCTCGCAGTTCACTCACACTGTGGTACAGTTGTCTTTCAACGTCTGCCACAATTTTTTTCCACATGAGGGCTTTTTTTTCTACACTGCATGAGTAGGGACTGTGTTTTTATTCAAGTTAATTCCCTAGAAATGCTAACTGGCACTTGTTAAGATGAATGAGTGTTCAAGAAACATAGAGCTGTCGTTGTCAAATCACCGTACTTCAACAACAGTATCTCTTATTGTAATATAGGACTAAATAGGTGGTTAACTGTTGATGTCCTACACATTACTGTGAAATTACTGCTACCAGGTACTGTTATTTTATTATATTAATTATTAAATTACTAATATTGATAAACTATTTTATATAGCACCTTTAAAAATGGCTTCTCAATGCACTTTACAGTAAGAAAAAAAATACACACTGAGAGGAGACAGAATTCTATGATTACAGCAAGTGTTTGGGATACAGTAGGAAAGCAATGGGGCAGATACAGAACCACTTTAATAAAAGCCCTTCTAAGGGAAAAGGTTTAGACTCTCTGATATCCTTAGGGATAGAATTCCAGAGCTTTGGGGTGTGGCAGGAAAAGGCCCGGACATCCATAGTGTGTAGACAGGCTTTGGGGAATAAAATTAGAAGAGCCAAGGTTGCAAGGTATGGAGCAGGATGATATTAAGTCAGACAGATTCAGACAGGTACTGAGGTGTCAGGCCATGCAGAGCCTTATAGGCGAGCATGAGGAATTTGAAGTTGCCACAAAACCTCATAGGAAGCCAGTGCAGAGACTCCAGAAGAGAAGATAGAAGGAAAGGCCTTGGGATCACTTGGACAAGATCTGGTGAGGATTCTGGATATACTGAAGTTTAGCCAATGTGAATTTAGATACCTCAGTGAGTAGGGTGTTACATCAATCAATTCAATAGAAAACAAAAGTAGTATTGACCAGCTTTCAGCAAGTTAGAGACAACATAGAACATAGTCAGAGTACTTCTCGGAGATATAGAAATATTATTATTGTTAATAAAAAGTAAAGGACACATTAAGGAAAATGTGTTAACTTTACTATACATTTAATTAGTAATTATTCTGCATAAAGTATTTATTTTAATATATTTGATTAAATCACTATTAATCCTAGGCTTTTATAATGTATAGCAATCTGTGTTTGTATCTTTCTTTTCATGTTAAGACATTCCCTTCAACTTGAAGGGTTCTGTAAAAACACTTTTAAAGCACTTGGTATGCATTTAAAACACTTTATTGTTTTTTTTTACATTTCATGACATAAAAATACATGCAAATGCACAATGCTTCTTATGTACAATGTGTTTATAAAATCAATTTTATTATTACACAATGGGGTTATAATTTAGACAGTAAAAAATAATGCAGTATTCTATACATGACAACCTTATATACAGATACACTTCTATATTATATATTCATCTCACATATTGGGTGAGATATGTAGAGATGGGAAAGAACAGCTTTCCTGTTATGTTCATATTCATTGACCATATGGAGAGCTCTGAGATATCTTGAATTCAATATTGTTTTGCCTTTGAAGGCGTTTTTGGCTGTGAAAATGTTCTTTCTTTCCGTTTTTTTTTCCAGCTTTCCAGAGTGCAACTACTTAAGAGGTGTCTTCAGAGAATCAGTGGACAACAGCAGCATCTTTCTTGGAGATAATGTTACCCTGAAGCTCCAACAGAGGATGCCACCTGTTCAGAAAAAAATAAACAGAAAAGCAACTACATTGAGATACTTTCACGTTTCAAAATTGATGTGTTCTTGATTGCCCTAACCACTTAGATGAGCAGTTTGAGCCCTGTGACCCTGTGTTTGTACCTGGATCATATTGCTAACAAAGGGGTCTCCTATCCTGGTCCTGGAGGCCTGGCCTGCTCATTCATTTTTCAGGTCTCTTTGAAGGACCTGCTAAACTGGTCCAATTAAACCAAAAGGGAGCTGTTTTAGATTAGGAGCACAGCTGGACTGAAATATTGTAGGCACATGGCCCCTTCAGGACTCAGATTGTCAAACCCTGCATTATTCAGGAATCACATTCTGACTGCAAATCTCCAAGCTTAGGGAAGGATTAGTGAATAAGGGTTCCACAGCTTGAGTAGGCTCAGGGGTGCTATAGGTGAGAGAGGCTTCCTTCCTCCAGGGGTGAGCCTGTGCTACAGGGATGTGCTGTGTGTGCTGTGTTAAAAACACAAGTGGCTCAAAGGCACAGAGATGGGATGAACGAGTCTGCCTGCACATTCCCTCTCTCCCCTGTGTGCAGTCACATGATGCATTGCAGGAGAAGCAAATACAAAATTTGCAACTACAGGGGAAAGGCAGAGACAAATACAACTACTACATCTCAGAGGGAGACTGAGACACTGTAGCACATCCTCAGTTACACCCTGAAGGCAGCACTCATAAGCTGTTTTTACAAGAAGAGTTGACATCATCTTTGAAGAAGCAACACGGATTCATAATGCACACACAAAATATAGTGACCATCAAATGACCAGCATTAATTTTCTTCTTTTCAATATTGAGTCCCTGTGTGTCTGCTGTTTTAGGTAGGTTTTTTTTTGCTTTCTATTATGGTGTTACTCCCGACTGAATCTATTACCTCATCGTCGGATAAATGCCACTGGTAGTTCACGGTTGGGAACCAACGTTCCAGAATGGATTGCTTCCACTGGATCACTATCAGTTGGCACAATTTCAAATTCCCTTATAATCTGCAATCAAAAGAAAACACAATGGCTTATGCTGGAATCAGCTTATAGACAGACGCATAGAGGCATTACGTAGTAGTAAGAGATGAACTATCTGCGCCACCATCCAAAACTGACAGGTTAAAACTGAATGTGGGAAATGGGACATTAATTGCAGAAGTGAAAAACATTAAACGTACTTTTATACAAGTCTATTAAGTTAAACATCTGTTAAATCATTGAAAGCAGAATATGACTTGATGTATCGTTTTGTCGGGCTGTCAATGCAGACTACGGTACCGTCCAGTCTTCCTGTTGATGCCAGGTTAATAATGTACTTACCCAGCACAGCGCTAACTGGAGCTGCAGTTCTGCTAAGCGCCGGCCGATGCACATTCTCTTGCCTATGCCAAAGGGCACATGTGTGAATGGGTTGATTGTATGATTTTGCTGCAGCCAGCGTTCTGGCTTAAACTGCTTGCCATCATCAAAGTACTCCTCATTGGATCCCATGGCGTGGCTGTTGATCATCAAAATGGTCTGCAGAAATAAAATAATTCATGGCACTTGAGACTAAAATGCTTAAATCATGGAACATACACAGAATAAATACAAATGTTACTTATAGGGTTAAGGTGATGTGAAAAATGAGGAGGCAGTTTTGGGAAGTTATCTAATCACCTGTTGCACAATTCTTATATTTCTTATTGCCCACTGGGGAAAAAAAACACAATGCTGGATACTTGTTTTTTATTTTAATCAATTGACATACAAATCCAAGAAAAAATATTTATGTTTTGTGAAAGGCTGAAACAAATAGAGCATTGATTTTTTTATCTGAAGTGCATCTGAAGTGAACAGCCTCACTGATTTATGCTTGACGTGATGCTTGTCTGTTGTCACAGCCTGTTTCGTTAAGAACTGAGTCTGCAAGATCTAAACATATTGCAGTGAAACAGAGGGTATTACTTACTCCCTTAGGAAGGACATAATCTCCAAGTACTGTTTCTTTGTCTAACGTCCGACTTGTAAATGGAACAGAGGGAGACAACCTGCAAAAAAAATGATTAAATTAGAATGATGACTTACTGATCTGGCATGAAGTAGGTTAGTATAGGCATAGTATTAGTATAGTATAGTTTCTGAAACTGTTCCATCTCACACCAAATTTAAAAAACATCTAAAATGAAAAAAAATGTAAAGGTTTTAGAGAATGCCTAAGAATTTAAGATCTTATATCAAAATTTATGGTCACAAGAAAAGTTTTTTTTATGAAATCTGCTCCATCGCATACAATAAAAAAAACAAGTAATAAAAAGTTATTTTATCAATTTCACCTTTAAAAGATTACAAATAAGTTTAGAAAAGCTCTTTTTTATTTTTTAAAGAATGGCCTATTTTCCTATATAATATTAAGGCTGAATGTACAGTATTATCAGTATTGTCATTATATTGTCAATATTGTATTATCAGTATCAGTATCTCTGCAACAGCAAGAGATCAGTTTTCAACATAGTGTCCTCCAATGGATACAACCTTGAATGGACTGATTAAATATGCACAAGAAGAGATGTGTCTCAGCTTTGGTCCATGTACCTAAATGAACTAGGGAACAAGACTCATCTTTTCTGACCTTTTTGTGTGTTTAAAGGAAAACATGCCTTTGATTGGGGACGAGATTCACAGCCTAGCTTATTGTCTAGCTCTGTGAGGCACCCGACTTGGGAAGAAAAACAGTTGATTGCTCAAATAAGTCTTAATTTACAGACCTGACCATCCCCATCATATCTGACTATCTCTATCACCACTATGACTGCGTGCTAAAAGTCAACCCGATTTGCTGCTCCTCAGGATCTGTGTTCACAGTTTATTAGATGAAGTGATCTTTTCATAATAATAATAATCAAAAATACATATCTGGCAAGATATAATGTGAAACAAAGTGGGGTCAGAGGCCTGTATTGAATTAAGTGTACATACCGCATTGACTCTTTCAGGCAGGCCTTGAGGTAAGGCATTCTCTTGAGAAGTTCTGTAGTAGGGACCTGATTGACGGGCACCACGTCTTTTATTTCCCGGAGAAGTTTCCCCTGAGCGCACGGATTGCGAGAGAGATTGAACACAGCCCACAGCAAGCCGTTGGCAGTCTGCAACACAAGGAAACGGTCCCCTTTCATCATTTGTAATACAGATCGCCTGTTCTCATTCATCATGGTTATATTTGCCTTTATTGTTTATATTGAAAATCAGGAAATTAATTTTAACAGCAGCTGTTGTAAACACAAAACATTTGGATAGGTGATTTTTGTCAATTTCATATGTTGGTAGCACACTTCTAGAAGTACAGATTTTTTTCTTACTGCGAGAAGGTTATTCTCGATTTATTTGCGACTGGAGCAGTGCTGTTCCACTCACTCCCTCTAGTGTTTGATAATGTCTCAAAATGAAACCTGCTTGCTGATTCTCACTGAGCACCGTACTCTCTAAGAATTCAATGGATACCAGTTTGAAATATTCATATATAGAATGTAATGGACATTACAGCTTCTTTGAGTTTTTGTACTTAAATTTATGGGAATAATCATACATATTTTTGCTATTTCACTTCTTCTGAAAGTTTCTTTTAGTTTAAAATATCTTTATTATCCATTACCATGGATACCATAGTGTGCTGTAATAAATGATTCTTAAAAACATCTCTCATGTAATACGTCACTTAAACTTGAATAACTACATTTTTAACTTTAAGTAGAACATGAAAGCACCTGGGCCTCTATGCCTCTTTAATGTGACTGTACTTCCTATGCAAGTATTGTGCTGCTCATGTACTGTTACACTTCTGAGAAAGGACTGCCTTACCGTTTCTACTCCTCCAATCTGAAGCTCAGTG
The DNA here is from genome assembly GCF_055471065.1 of Atractosteus spatula. Classification (NCBI taxonomy): domain Eukaryota; kingdom Metazoa; phylum Chordata; class Actinopteri; order Semionotiformes; family Lepisosteidae; genus Atractosteus; species Atractosteus spatula. Next base: position 11,083,920 of record NC_142724.1, read on the forward strand.
GTGGCAGCATACAGTTCCTTCTTGGTCAGGTGGCTGCGTTGGTAGATATCACAGAGGAAGTCATCTGCAGGTTGCCCTGAGTGTCTGTTCAGTCTCTTGTCAATATACATTTTTGCTGGGGGAAAAAAATAGAACAAAAGGAATATCTCTGTCCTTTTAAAATATGATCTTAAGTATGATATATACGTACAACTTCTTGAAGAGAAAATACTAGAAAGGAATCAAAATCAAATCTTTATAAATGCTTATTCTTGGTATATTTCAAGTTTGGGGAGACACTTTTACTGTTATTAGTTTTTCCCCATGATGAATACAAAATAAAGTGAAGTTTTCAAAATAGCTTTATATTTAAGCCATGCTTTAGCGCAGAGTAAGAAGCATATGATTAAATCCTTGACAGTCTTCTGATTATCAGGTTTCCTGGAAAATATTCTTTTGACTTAATTGTAGGTTGTAATTATTAACAACTTACAGTTGTTACAGTTCAGGCAGATAATAAAAAAATTAAACTGTGGTAACCTTGTGAAGAAAGGGTGTACTATATGTGTATTTATGTCAGGGAACACAAACATTTCTATATATGGCGTGAACAGTGAACACAAAATATCTATAGCATAGCCTTTGGTCAACATTCTTAACCTAATCATGCTACTACAAACAATTAGCAGGATTTCTGCTAAGGAGAGGTCACTCAGTTTATTACACCATATCTGGTGAAAAAAGATGCTCTGTGTTCCACACGGAAGGCAATAGATCGAAATCTTATCACCTATCTGGAAACATGCTTTAAGTTGTTCCTAGGTCACATCACCTACTTAGTAATTCTGCTCATTTTAAGTTCCGCATACCTGTACTAAATATACGGTCCCAGGCATCTGTGTGGTCTTGCCATGTCTTGGTGTTTAAGCTTTTGTGCAGCTCCACAGGAGTTACCATCATCTTTCCAAAAGTACTCATCATCTAAGGCGGACAAAAAGAAACAGCAAAAATAAACAATGTGGGCTGGTGCTGTACGCACCTGAGTACCTGCCTGTTGTTTTTTTAAAATCATTTACTAGTATTTTGTTAGTTGCCATGTAGTTCATCATCAGCTTGTTTTTATTTCCAGAAAAATATAAATGTTATATGTTGGGAGCTCCCGATGCAAGGCAAATTCCCTTAGAGGGATTCAAATATTTCAATTCAAATCCAACAATATTAAAAGTTCACACACCTGGGTAAAAATGGTAGTGTGTGCCTGTTCCATTTAACAACCCTGGATATCATTAAAACCTAGTATTGACTCTTTGGTGTCTGTGACCTTCTTTAGACTAAAAGCTGATGATTATATTAAAAGGCTAGTTTTGACATTTTGGTCTGTCTGACTTTCTACTGAGAAAGGTCCACAGACATACGTGCTAAGACTCATTATCTGGAAAGGTTACCCTTTTCCCCCCCAATGACAATAAAATGTAGAATCTTCTCAACAAACCCCCAACCCTGAATTTTTCACCGCCTGCTTCTGAGAATGTTAATGGCAAGCCAGTGCAATAAATAAGACACGCATTATCTTGTACAGAAAACTGGAGGGCTATTCTGTGAATGCTCAGATGCAGCAAACTTAATGAACCTAGTTTTCTAGAGCCTTGTGAAGGTGCATTCAGTTCAATGTGCTGTATTAAGACTGGAACATTTTGCCTGCCACTTCTACTTCTTTGCCTCAAAGTTATTGTTAATTGTAGTATTAGCTTTATTACAAAAGTAATAAAGTTAGCCTCTCAGATAAAGCCCTTTATGTGTAAAAGGGCCTAGTTTTTTTTTCCCCCACTTACTGTTTTTATTGCTGTAATAAACTTCAGTGCTTCTTCATTCACATTTTTCTGCAGTAGGCCAAACCTCTTGTCGTACAGCACTAAGCAGATAGCTGGACATAGATAAAACATGAATTAACAACAGAAAGAGCCACATTGCAATATTAGAATACTTAATAGATCTGATGGACTGTTCTGCAATTGTGTGTGTTACAGTATGTTTAAGGTCCATTTGTTGATCAAGTCCTATCATGGTGCTTCACGTTCTTTGTCTTTGTCACTCTTGAAAGGTGAATTGGTGAAAGGTGAATTGTGCAGAGAAAAATAAATGAAATGTACATATATTAATATCCATAGGTCATAAACTTATAACACTCTTCAGTATAGATACATGTGAAATAAAATTAATCAAACTTACTTTCAAAAGACCATTTATTCAGCTCACAGTACAAATCCGGAATTCTGCCATTTTTGTCACTTGCAACTCCAATCCTGTCAATGAAGTCAGCCATTACCTGTATTTTTAAACAAATTTTCCATGTTATTTATGGCACAGTTATTAGAAGTGAGCTATTATTTTAGTGACATTATAAATAATTTATATTTATTTATAGTGTAAGTGTAAAGCAAATCACAAAATGGATTTTAGGTAGTTATCTTTCATTCTCATAAGCTTTCCAGAAACCAGTCAGTTATCAATCCTATATAAGAGGTTTCACAGAAAATGTCTGGTCCCACGCATAAGAAACTTATCTCGCCCGTAATCACAGGGAGTGAATTCTGTCACCGTGGTAACCACTGTACACTCAGGTTTCAGGCATGTCCTGATATTATTTCTTCCTGGAAGCCAGTTTTATTATCAGGAATTTCTATGACACAGCAGAGGATACTCAGCAGTACATGTTCTGTGGGGCCCTTGTGGCTTTTTCTCCATGACGGCTATACAGTTCTTCCTTTGAGAAGTAGGGGGTTCGATTTTGCTAGCTGGCCTTACTGTTGCCGAAAAGCTACAGATCCTGAAATATTTTCCCCTTCAACTGCTGTTAGGGTGGGGTTGCTGTTTTTTTCCCCCATGGATGTATGGCTACATCTGTCAGCCACCAAAGTTAACCACACCTCTGCTTCTGTACAGAGAATGAGATGGGGTCCATGTCACCATACTAGTTGTGATCACAGGTTAAAATGATGGGTAATGAAAGGGGGTGAGAATTAGGGGAAGGAGAGATGAAAGAGGGGGAGAAGCAGGGAGAGGGAGATGCTCAGGGATTGCTTTTTTCCCCCTTGATGTTTGACTCAAATGTTATTGGATGTTAAAACCCCCCCAAAAGTAACCAACCAAAAAAATAATAACCTTCCAGGATTGCTGTAAAACTGTTCTACAACCGGGTTCAGTTTTAAAGGATAAACTACCTGATTGATTTTTCCATCCAGTTTTCCTACTTCTGTAGGCTTCATGAGCTTCTGTTGAAAGGCGCTCCTCACCCTTTGCCAGTCTTTTCCCTCGCTGTGTGAGAGAACAGGAGACGGAGAGTCAGCTTCTGATCGCAATAGTGGAATTAGTGGGATTTGAATATATACAGAATGGTGTTCTATATCTACATAATATCCAAATAATTCAAGAACGACGTCCAAGTATTTATACATCTATCTGCCCACTATCATGAAGCCCCAGGTAACGTTCGGGAAGCAACAATGAAGCAATTCTGCTACATTTCAGACTCCGTTCAGAATCGCGTAGGGCGCAATACAGGAGTAAAATCCGAAAAGGACTCTAGCCCATGTAAAGAATATAATTAAATATATAAAGCTATACTTTCACCTAATGTGGTGTCTCTTGCGATAGAAATGTATTTAAAAGGGACTGGGATTGTTACTTTAAAAGACATCACTATAAAAAAAAACCACCCATTAAATTCCGCAAAATCAAACTCGGAAACCTAATGCAATTTACGCCATTCAGAAATGCTAGTCGTGTCTCTACAAAATATTTTCGCCACATTCTGTACATGTTGGAGGACGTGATAATAGCTTTAAGGAATTTACCTTTAAAAACAGGACTTTGGAATCTTACAGCTTGACTCAACAGGGGAGCGTTAATTACTTTTGAAATAATGCTTTGCAAAAAAACTAATTTTTTCAGGTCCTTACTAGATCGGGCTCGGAAATGCACTTTTCCGCCTTCACAAAGCAGGTTAGCCTATACGGATTACCCCGCATTACACAGCATTTCAATTACACGGACCACATAAACTGGAGGGGAAATAAAATATCTTGGATCTCCCCCTCCGTGTTCTATTTCATTCGTTATTCTTTATTTTTAATGGTATTGCTATTAAGTGAAGGATATGTCTAAATTCCTTCGTAATTAATAATACATAAACGGGAGTCCAGACTTGGTGGACACAGGTGATAGTGCCAGTCGCGTCTCCTCGCTGGGGAGAACTGCGCCTCCATACTCACAGGATAAGAAGCCCGTACGCCTCGTCCCTCAGGTCTCTGTACGCTTTCCAAGGTTTGATTTCCAGCCGCTGCGGGTAACTTCCCTCCTTCCTGTACAGAGCTTCCAGCAGGCAAGGAGCGCCAATGTGCACGGACTCAAAGGAGCCGAGCTTCATTCGAAAGATCTTCCCGAACTTCTTGTGGTAATCAATCTGGAAAGGTAAAATACACCGAGACAAAAAAAATGTATATTAATTTACACGAGAGAGAGAGGGCGAAATATTGCATGACGAAAATTAAAACGCCTTTGCAAAATTCTTAAAAAGAACAATACTACGCCGATTTGAATCGCTTCTTTTGAAATGCTTCGGTCTTTTACAATGCCATTACGATGCATTTGCTCTATGTCACACCATTACTGCTTTATTATAAGAAAGTTCTTAGGGATTATTACCAGTGCCTCATGCTGCCTTTTCAGACCTCCCTTGCGGAGGAGCTCGATAAGGCTTCCTACAAGGGGCCAGCTCTTGGGTCCCGGTATGGCAGAAAGGCTGTGCCCGCATGGGGATACAGGTAGCTCTACCGCAACCTTGGTGTCAAGCGCGCACGCAGAAGATGTTGGCATGGAGCGCTGGGTCCCCAGTGGTTTCTCTGTCAGGAAACCCAGAATCCGGTGAGCTTTCTTAACTTGCGTTCTCATTTTGCCAATTGATTATACACGCACGGCACTTCTCGCTAGGCAGCGTATAATTTAATATATTTGTTTTCTCTCATTAGCAGAAGGGGTCACGGTTGCTGACAATATATACCCTAAGGGATGATAGTTACAACTGATCGCTAAACCAATCATGAACCTTTGCAGATTGGTGTGGTTGACGAGCCCACCATTCATTTTTGGAAGCATGCTGTGACTATCGCATGACCCCGGGTAGACCAAGGAAGTGCCTTTGCTCATTACTCTATAAATAAACAAATACCCAGGGTGACACAGTTCACTTGGAAACAAATTCCTTTCCGACTTTGACGATTGACAGGGAGCTGATATGTGTGTGTAAATGCTACTACTACAAACACCGCTAGGAAGCTCGCTGAACAAACATTTGTTCAATTTTGCAACCCTTCGATTTTTTATTGTGTTTATCGTCAAGTGTTTTTTCCTTAATTACAATAGAGCTAAACGGCATTCAGGTGATTTCGGACTCGTCACTTAGATGAATGATCGGGTTAAATAAGTTGTTGATTTCCGAAATAAGCCAACACCTGTGTAACTATTAAGTGCAGTAAACGCTCTGCATTTTATGTAGAACATTATGTATCGCTGGTAATTTTCTGTTGCAGAACGAATAATAAATGTTTGATACAAACGTAATTCAGAAACCTATTCTTTTAAACTTCAACAGCAGCGTGAATGTCATGTCCAGTTTTCTGTCTTTCAGTCCTGCTTCATATATGCGTTAGGATGAGGTACAAGCTGTAAAGGCGGTCAAAACATTTAAAGCTTCTACAACATTGTCCTTTTTGTCCTGTAATATAAAGTATAAGAAAACAAGGCATTATTCAATTTAATATGTCAGAATATCTATTGAATGACTGATGTAGATTAATATAGGAATAGAGACCAATAGAAATACTCATAGGTAAGTGGAACATCTGTTTTGATGGGGGGGAAAGCACTTTTTATAATAACAAGAATGCTCTTTATCATATTGTATGCAATACCATGCATCCTTCTGAAGGTAAGGTTCTGTAAGTTACTCTGCAGTGCAAAGCACTGTTTCAAAGACAACATACTTCTGCAGCACAGTTACAAAACACATCACACTTGTTATTGCATTTAAAAGTGCTTACTCACATGGTGTCAGATACCATTACTGTAACCTTGACCCCAACGCAATGTTTGTAGAATGCAGAGGGTGGGGAGGAGGTAAGAACAAGTGATAGGACCCTGCATGCCCCTCATAAGGCAACCAGTTACTAATTTTTCAACAGATCCACTGCATCCTAATTAAATATGTCTATAGAGGGCTTAGACAAACCGTCTTCTTATTGAAATAAACTATCTCATTGCTCAATTTAACAGAAACGGTATACTTTAAAAAGAATTGATTAACACTGTATAACTGAGTTAGTGAAAAGAAAGGAGGTTTTCTTTGTGGTGTATTGATTACTTGTTAAATATTCTTACAAACCATTCAGTGAACACATTTTGGTACTTCTCTTGGATTTTAGTTTATTCTTTACATCTTGGTCCCTCTGTGACATCAGAATAAAATGGGGCAGAATAGTCCAGTCTTAAATGGGTTGTTTTCAAGTCAAGACTATAAAGGGATTCATTAGAGACTGACAAAATAAAAATAGGGTGTTGATGGCAGTTGAATACCGAGGGGAGACAGCAGGAGAATGAACCCACATGAGTTAATATTTGCCCTACAAGGGTACACAGGATCCACGAGAGCTAACAGTCATGAACGTCATCAGGAATGAACAATCTGCTTGCCACAGAATTGTAAGAAGCATTGAGTCTTTGCCAGTTTGACAAGCTAGCTTTGACATTTAGAGTAATTATATTTTTTTTTCTTTCCAGAGTGTATCTTTTTGTGGAATGTTTCAAACCCTGGGTAGCAATGCTGAATACTTCTAGTGTAGAGGGACTTTCGGAAAAAAGGAGCGATCTCGTTTGTCCATGGAACAAATACTGCACAGGAGGCGGTAATAGCTTGTGAATATTGAACTTTACTAATTACTAGAGTAATTGAGGCTCAGTGCCACCAGTTCTTGGTCTAATAGGCTTACTGCATACTGGCTCTGTTTTTAATGTATTCATAAGGTGTGTGCAAGTCTCCAAGGCAGAATGACTACCTGTGCATTTTATTTGAGCTTTTGATCTGAGTTAAACTTGAACAGAATGCGCACTCTAAGGTAGCAAGATAAACTCAGTGCTCTTCGTGGTGTGCACAAGGTGGGGTTTTCCTTGGTCACAAGGATGTCAAGATAACAGTTTGCAGGCAAAGCCTTCTTCTTTTTTTTCTTCTCAGCTAATTTCACTACCTAAAGAATGCTGTAGTTGTAGTAGGAGCGAGAGAATCAGCATAGCTGTATTGTTAAAGAGGTTCTTTTGTGATTTGTAAAGAATAGCATTTCTAGTGGGGATCTGCACCTCTGTTTTGTGACAGTCATGTTCAATTTGCAGAAATCTAATCCATGTGTCTGTGATCTACATATGTATATATATGTTACATCATGTTGCAAAAAAATAGAAAGGCAGAATACATTATAGATGATTCTGCTCAGCAGCTAAAATCCAGAATGGGGGAGTGTTTTGTAGAACTTAGGAAGTGCATGTAATCTATTTTAAATAGTATTTAAGGATAAAAGTGCATATATGGTGAGAAAAGCAGATTTATAAGCTGACATTTCTATTTTGAGAGTATTATACATTTGTAAACTTTGTTATGAGGTCCCCAAAAGCACAGCACACTTGTTAACATTGTAAGTAATAAAGCAATTAAGGTGAAATTAATCTTTCACGTGTCTAGTATCAGACATGAGGAGTTATACCTTGTAAGACCAAGTTTTATTATATGATTAAAGGTTGCTCTTTAGTACAGTTTACATAACTTTATTATGTGCTGTGAAAGAACTCATGGAGTTGAATATTGATTATTACTATACACTATTAATTAATAATAGTGTATTATTAATTATCCAGCTTTTTCCTAACAATATTGTTCATGTACATTAAGCCTATATTCAGTTGAAACTCATTTATATTAATTTTCTTAGAAGCAAATGCCTCTTTCACTAATGGACAGGGACAATATGTAAAATTGAGCTGTGATTAAGGTTTTAGATTATGAAGGAAAAAATATTGAAGAGACTGTAATAAAAATAATAATTTACTGAACTATATAATGGGTGCTGCTTTCCTCCAAACTCCATAAGTTCTATTGGCTGATGTTTTCCCAGCCTACACTGATAATGTTTTCTTCTAGGGGTGAATGCAGTGAAGAAGACTATTTTGAGGAGTTGGATGGAGCCTGCTTTTTCTTTTTATTTCTTTACATGACATTTTGCTTCTGAAAATCTCTATAACTCAACCACTCTCAGCTTCTGTCAGTAGCTCAGAACACTGCTGTTGATAAAGTAGTTTTCCTATTTCCGGTTTCCTTGATTAATTATGTTTGTTCCCCTTATGTCTTCCTTCTTTTCCTTTGTTATTTGACTAAAACTGATCTGTGATCTGTTTTATTCTATAATTGCTTCTGTGTTTCTTCTCTCTTGGGCTTGGGATTTAGTTAAATAAAAACAAAAGAATAGTTTAAAAAATCATCCCAATGATATTTAAAATATATATATATTTGTACAGAGGAAATCACTATCTTATCATACACTGATAAAACCCATTTTATAATAATTTTTCATTATAACAGTGCAATATCAATATTACAATTTCAACTTAAATGTAGTTAGTGTTAGCATTCCTAACACATAGTTTAACATAGATAAAACATAGTTTTATCTAAGGTAAAAACGTCTTCCTATATTAAGCTTTATACAAATTACTTGTTTTAAATGGAAAAATCATACAATGTTTCTGTCAAACTACTTGCAAAGTGGGTTTGAATGAACTGACCGAAGGAAATGGAGGATGAGCTCTGTGCAAATTAGCAGTATATAAAAAACAAAAACCTATAGCAAAATGTCCTCAATACACGTGATATTAGAATAAACAGCAGTCTGGTGTACACAAGGCAAAAAACAAAATTTTTCAGCTATTGACAAAGCCTTATTAACCCCAGGACTTCAACCCTCAGCAAGTATTTGGCTCTGTCTTTGCGTGGAATTTTCCACTGTGCACTGCTGTGACTCCTCTACAACAGAAAGACAAGACAGCTGACACTTACCTTTAATTAAGCTTTTCTCTGTAATAAAATATTAATTGAACTGTCTAAAGCATATATTTCAAAGGGCTTCATCCTATGAGATTATGATATATGTACTGTATATACTGTAGTATGTACTGTATGCATTTCTGAGCATACTGCACATCTGTCAGATCCACAAGCCATACACTTAAAAGAAACAACACAGTGTGTCTTCCCTTTAGTTGGCAGGTTCTGATCTCTTGCATAATTCGCCGTCCATGTTAGAAGTGAAGACCATGAGATTGTGCATATTACCGCAAAGATAACTATTGTGGGTAAGAGAGACAACATGCTCTGGGATTGGATCGCATGACTGTCTAGGGTGTGTTCAGACATTAAGAAAAGAATGCCAGTGCATATTCAGTGTGTAAATAAAAATAATTCTTGTTGTAACCTATTAATGATTTGCTCAAAACTTAATTTTAGTGGTGTTTCCCAAGGTCTTCTGCTGGTGATACTTCATGTAAACTAGAAAGAATTCTTAGCTGTAGGGAAGAGCTGATGTGGTCCAGTTTCTCAGATAGCCGGACAAATTCTGAACACAGAAAATAGTGGGTTCAGGTAAGGATTTGATGCGAGCCAATAGCCACCCCCAAAATGCGCCATGACTCGTTAAAGGGTTAAAAAAAAGTTTGGTGTAAACTGGCCACCCAAGCAGGCCTTGAACTTGAAAAAGTCCCCATTGATAAGTGAAAAGGTTGCAAAGAGGGGTCATGTCATCAGATCATGCTAGCCATTCAATCTGGCCCACCCTTGTTTCTATCAGGCACGCCGACACCCTGTTGCTGGGCAGAGAGAAGGCCAATCAGTCCACCTTCCTTGTCTGGCAGCAGTTAGGGGAGCAGCATATGAGCACTTAGGCGGACCGAATCCCAGAACACCCAGGTGCTGCTCGGAAAATCTCCTATTTATCTTGGCTACTAAATAGCAATATTTTACATTTGAATTCCTTGTTTCTTTGTTTTCATCTAGTTTCAAATTTTAATGTCACTTTCTCAAGGGCTGTATCCTGGAGTGCAATTGTTAAATGATTTAATTTAATGCGACTGTGTCTGACTATCTGCTATGATTATTTTTTTTTAATTTAGAAGAATCGCTAATTTCTTAGTTTATACTTATCCCATTAAGGGACTGCAGTGATCATGGAGTTTCCCAATCGGTTGTCAAAATGCCAAAAAGACAATATTGGAGTTTGGAGTGTTTATGTGTCCATGTCCCTGAATCCACACTGAGCATGGTTATCTTATGTACTGTCTAATTCGGGACCACCAATTGATTCTGGTCGCTCCACACATGGGGAGAAGCAAACCCTACTTACCTGCCTAATCTTTGGAGGTTTCAACAGGACTTCCTGTTGTGGCAGAAATCAAGAAAACCCTAGTCCACTAGCTCCAGCTCTGTCACTGGAAATTAGTGTAACTGCTTAGGGAATTCTGGGTTCTGTTGGTTAGTGACATAACCCATTTTCAAACTCACACATTAACTAATGCACACATTAGTTTGGCTAATGTTTGGAAATGCCCTTTTTCTCAAAGAAAAAAACAGGTCAGGATAAATTAAAAAGCATCCTCAACTCAGCTTCAGATTCAGATTCACTGAGTAAAAAAATAGTAATTCACCAAAACAGGAGCAAACACACTGATCTTTATTTAAATTAATCACATTCCTCTCACAATAAACATCATTTTTACACATAGCTATCTATGATGATTAATAATGCAATTAGTGGGGCTGTAATCAGAGAATGGGCTAAGAAAACCTACAGGAAAAAACTTTTCAAAGAGCAGCTTTTAAACAAGATAACAAAATACAACCAGTGAAATAATAAAAGGGAAATCCCTTTATGTTAAGTCTAATCATATGGGAACAGCAGTTCAAAGTCCTTTAAAAGGATTGGAGACTTTCTTCACCCCCCCAGGATGCAGAAGATGACTGAGGTTTGGTAAAAAAAAATGTACTGAAGAGAGGTCAGTCGGTTCAGTATGGCCTAACTTGCAGGTCCTAGACAGCTGGCTGACAGCCCTTCTAGTGGTGATAAATTAAGTTGCAAGTGTTTTTTTTATTTTTTTTATTTTGAAAACTATGAGAATATAAGTATGAGTAGTAATTTGGTATACAATGCACCCCAAGCACACTACATCAGCTTAGTCATTCAATGGTATGTTGTGGTTTCCATTCATCAGACTAGAAAAAGCCACTAAACGTTGAGTAAAGAGACATTTCACAGCACACACAGCCTCCCTTAACCATGAATTCATTAGCATGAGGGGATAAAAATGTGCAGGGTGTCATCATCAAGCTCATCAACTTAAAAAAGATACCTAACTCATTAGATGAAGTGAAGGCAAATTTTTCCTCCTTTCTTCACATATCAGTTTCCTTTATAGCAAAACTTAACAGGAAACAACAGAACAAATAGCAATTACAGAAAAACAAACCCACAGTGATCCATATTACTGAGACTGCCACTGTAGGCACACACACACAGGTTTCTAAAGGCTTCCACAAACCACTGATTCAGTATACAACACGATCATTTAGCCTAACCTGGTAAATTGCTCAATTTAAAATCTCAGACTACTGGCAGACATTCTGCCCCGGTTCACAATTTTGGCTGAAGGTGCTTCTGGTTGTGCATTGTAAGCAAAAAATGTGCCTGTTTTGTAAAGTGCGGTCTGCTGTCCAGATTGTTGAAAGCCCTTGAACAAAAAAAGGATCTCAAACAGAATTATGCAATTATGTTGGCAATGGCCTTTCATAAGGTGAAAACATGGGTGATTATTTACCAAAATCACCCCCAAAAAATTCAAGACAAGCTAAAGTTGTCTTTCCTGTTTTACTTTTTAACAATATCCTATTTGCATGACTCGCTGTAAAGAAAAAGTTTATAATACAATGCCAAGTAACTCCTAATGCTGCAGCACAACAGGCTTGGTTGTATGATATATGATTAAGGACAGTATCCAACTGGAACAGTCCACAGCTAAACCTTATCATGCCTATGTTACCACAATACAGCCAGTAGTCTGCATCATACCCTCTCCCTGTATCAGTATATGCAGTTTATAATACATGTCTGAGAGGAAGGTTGGATTCCTAATCTTGCACACTTCCACTCACCTATGTATATACTGCAAGTACCACACCCAGGCCTTCCCTTCTTATATCTCTCTCACATTCCCCTTCTGCCTCCCCATCTACACCCTTGCAGCAGCTCCCTAGCTCAATCCTGGCAATAGGGAGGGGAATTCAGGCAGCATATGCTCCTAGTATTTCACCCCTCTACCACATTCATTAGGATCGAACCTAACTATTGAAATATACATAAAACTACTGCTGTACATAGTTGTGCTCTGTTCTTGTTTGTCTTTTCTGTTTTTCTGTGATCCGTTACTGTTCATCAACAGCCCTATTCTTAAAACAATAAAGTCTAAACAACTGAACACACAAAATAGGGGTCTCTTCTGTGACAAACAGAAGAATAGAACAGATTATTCAAAAGGTATATCACTAGGTTCAGGTTTTGACTTACTATCGCTGTATTTCATGTTAGGAAATCTGACAAAGAAAAGGTTTCCATGCCTTATTTCACTTTTCCACTCTAGCATTGTGTTTAATACCTGTATATAGTATAAACCTTGCTGTAAATCCAGTATACACAAGCAAATTGCTCTGGTCTAAAGCACAAGGCTTTAGGGGGAGCGGTGGCTCTGTGGCTAAGGATCTGTGCCTGTGGCTGGAAGGTTGCTGGTTCAAATCCCATGGCTGGCAGAGGAATCCTACTCCATTGGGCTCCTGAGCAAGGCCCTTAACCCCAGCTGCTCCAGGGGCGCTGTACAATGGCTGACCCTTTGCTCTGACCCCAAGCTCCTCTCCTTGTCTGTGTGTCTCATGGAAAGCAAGCTGGGGTATGTGAAAAGACAAATTCCTAATGCAAGAAATTGTATAGGGCTAATAAAGTGATATTATCTTAAAGGAACAGAAATGGTGCAAACAAAACAATGACGGTTATTTCCATATGTTTCAATACACTGGCTCAACAGGCCACAGCTTGTCCTGGTTCCTTTGGTATAACTGTAGTGCCTGTGGCAGAGACTTGAGCTCACAACCCACCAGTTTTGAGTCCTGAGATTTACCCACTACTCTATGCCGCCTGCACAGTAAATGAAGATGTCATGTAGTAAATCAGTGGCTTGTGGAAGCCTTGTGCGTGTGCTTACCACGGCAGCCTCAGTAGCAGGAATCACAGTGGTTTTGTTTATTCTGTATTCGCTCTTTGTTTTGTTTTTATGAGTGTCAGTAAAGTGGCTGAGGTTCAGAAAAGCCACACTGAACCTATTGACTCCAGACTCTTCGACCTGAGCATGATTTTTCTTCTCCTGATGGTTGTAACAAGGGAGGGTCCTGCTTTAGAGGCTAGGTGAGCCTCTGGCTTTCATTTTACACTCTTTGCACACATGTCAACAAGTTCATGTTTTCTGACGAAATCTTCTTTGACTTACTTCAAGGAACTATGCAACCATGACAGACATTATGTTTTTTTAGGAGAAATCTAAGCAAGCCTCTGTTGTGCTTTTTCCATAGGTAGTTCAAACAAGTCCCTGGGCTGCCTGATATATGCAAAAGAATATTTAAGAACAAACCGAAAGTAAAAGTGGCTTATTCATAAGTTTAGAAAGTAATGAATACTGTAAAACACAAATACACAGAAAAAAAGGAATAAAAAATAAGTTTCAAGGGAGGCACTGGGGCCCTGGGTTCAGATCTGGACCTGGGGTACTACCTGTGTGGAGTCTGTATTATTCACATGCATTTTTGGGTGCTCCTGTTTCCTCCCCCAGTCCAAAGATATACTGGTAGGTTAAATGGCTCCTGGGCAGATTGATCCTGGTATGAGGAGATGTGTCTGTATCTGTGTGTGCCCTGCAATGGACTAGCGTTCTGTCTAAATTGTATCCTGCCCTGCGCTTGTTGCCTGCCAGGATAGGCTAAAGTTCCCCCACAACCCTGAATTGGAAAAAGTGGTTATAAAATGGATTGATGGGTAATATGAACTCAAGACTTAAGGCATGCTTAGGGTCACTCACATGGTTTGAGGGGTGACAGTCTAGCTGTTTGGACCAGACAGTTGGAAAACCAAGCATGCTGATGGGGCACATAGGAAAAGAATGCTGGGAAAGGAAAGTCAGAAGTGTCCTGTATTAATACCCCAGTAAGCAGATGAAAGAGATTGATGGGAGATAGGGTACTTTCTTCTAGCCTCTGTGCATGAGGGGTATGTTTGCAGTGAGACAGATCAGACTCTCTGTATAGTTGAAATGTTTCAGATTTCACACGCTGGAGGTTCTTCTGTAAGCCAGCATGAGACACTACATAAAAACAAAAAAAGGGTCAAAACTTTTGAAAAGATCTATGGCTCTAGGAGCATTGAAATCAGAGAAACGTGCTAAAAGATCACCTCTCCTATCTGTTTTCTATCAGTTTTATCACTCCCACTCTTTTTAAGATTAATGATTTCTGATTTTAACTGAGATGGGTTGCTTGTTCAATCCACGAGTGGCACAACTTTAAAAATCGTTCTGGACTGTCTCGGTTCTTTGCCAAGACATACTCCGCATCAAGGTTGTCTTGTAACTTGCAATGCAAATAGCAGCTGATTTCCACCTCCGGTGTTGACTAGTGAAGTCCCGTCAATTATAAACTCCTGAAAAGCGTAATCAAACAGACCAGGTAAATGAGGTTAAGTGTGCTCTTGGAGTAATCAATGTATTTGCTTTGGAAATCACTTGCCTCCAACTACGTTCAGCTGATCTGCAGTGTGGAAATCAGTCCCTATCAAGGTTTTTTTCTGTTAGCCAGTGATCAGGATGGTCTTGGTTGTAAGCCAGCTGAAGAAGGTGCAGAAAGGTACTGGTGCACTCTTGAATGAACTCCTGCAACCCTGTGTAGAGGAACTGACAGCAAAAACATGCACTGCCTGACCTCAGAGTCAATGACTGTGAATCCAATCCATTCTCAAAAGTATCCAGGAGAACTTCATGTTTCATTCACATTTACAGGGTCTCATTGCAATGAGGTGAAAGTAGAGCTATCTGGCTCTGGTGTCCATCAAATTTATTAGGAGTATTACTTAAAATAATTCCACTGTAATGCTGCCTTCACCTAGGACGACTATATTTGGTGTCTTTCTTGGGATTATCATCATCATTATTGATGACAATAATAATAGTAGTGGCAGTGAATATTGGAGTTGGCAAACAGAATTTTCACCTCCTGTTGTTGTTTTTTTAAAAACACCATATCAGTACAATGATGTTGTAGTGTCTTCACATTCTTTACATTTTTCAGGATCTTATTTAAGGGTCTGTATGGGCAATGTAAATATATGTTTTCATTGTAACTTAAAAACCTTATCCACCTGTTACAAATACGTGATTACGAAAACTAGAGAAATATCAGGAAAAAACAAGCGAATAAATAATAATTTGTTCTCTGTTACAGCTTAGGAGAAAAGAGTAATAATTAAGTTACACTGTGTTAAAAACAATTTATTAATGATGACAACTACACACTACAACATAATATAAACATACAACACACAGATACAACACACTACATACAACCTTCCTATTAAAGCATTCCAGAGACCTAAAATCCTAACCACCCAGAAAGATCCAGAATGTTACAAAGTATTTGACTCACATATAATGTCTGGAAAGGTCAAAAGAAGAGAAAGCTGCCTTCTAAACCAAACAGAATTGTGATTTGTGAACTGTGGTTCAATCTCTCTCTCTGCAAACCCGGATGCCACAACATTAATGGGAACCTATCTCTCTACTCTAAAATGCACCCATTTACCAGGATAAGCCATTTTAACCAAGGGATTCTTTACACAGAAAATCAAAAACCACAGAATAACAAGCTCTCTTTAACAAAGTTCAAATACGTACAGTAGCTCCAATCTAAGCATAATTCAACATGCCAAATTTTCTACCGAATGTTATTGCTTCTCAGAGCATTGTGTAGTTGTCTGAAAAGACTAAATTTATTCTCCCATATCTTTCTCATATCCAGGAGCAGCTTACCATCATCAAGCCTGATCCCATCAGATTTCAGAAGTTAAGTAGCCCTGGGCCTGGTCAGCATTGGAATGGAAGACCTCTAAGGAAACCCAGGCAGCAACAGTGGTGGAATTGTACTGTAGATGTTGTTTTTAACTCTAGACCAGTCCTGATGTCCTAAACCAGTGCCCCATTATGGTGACCTGCAACACTACTATGGAAAGCGTTGTCCTTCATATGAGATGTTAAACTGAGCTCCTGGTTACAACCATACTTCCATTAATGCTGCTTCTGTAAGCAATGATTCACAATGCAGCACCCTTTGTCCTGACTATTATTTTAATTACCCCAAAAACAATGGTGAAAAAGCAGAATGTTTGTCTGGCAGGGATGAGCATACAGGCCAGTCCTGCTGAAAACACCTAGAGCACACTCGCTGCAGTCGTGCAGCCTGCAAATATTTGTGGTAAAGGCAAAAGTCAATGAAAGATGATGCTCAAGCACCTAGCCAATAAAAGTGTGATCTGAGACGTTTGTTTACAGTTGGCCAGTGCCATTTAAACTTGTGGATGGAAATGAAGATCCAAAACATGCTTAAACAAAAAAAGTCTCCAACCCTCCAGGATTAGCCATAGCCTGGCTCCTCCTGCCATATGTAGCTCCTTCCCATCTCCCACTGATGGGCAGCAGCCTCCTCCTTCTGCCAAGCGAAGGCAGACTGTGGTTAATATGCACAGGCACTGACAGAATGTATTGGTGTGTAGCCAAGCTCTATGTATTTCGTCTGTAACTATATTTTCAAAATGAACTCCTTTCTCTATTAAATGGAATTTTAATTAAATTCTGTGGTACAAATATCAGTAATGACATTGCCAATAGCTGTAATTGGGAGCTGTTTGGGTGTCCCAGACAAATCCCAAAGGCTATGTTCATAATAGTAGGGGTGTTAACTATGGGGTCCTGGATAAATTCCACTCTGGGATGTTACCATCTGACTTATCTAAATGGTACCCCTTAATTCAATTGGTGAAACAATTTCTCACTTCTGCTATGTAGTAAGGCTTTTGCTGCATTAGAGACCAACATCACCTACAGTAGGTGAGCATAGCACTTTAATAGTAGATGAAGTGGGTCCCTTTCTATATTTAAAGTGTGTGGATTTATTTATAATAATAATAAAACTGCAATGAACTGGTGCCTCGTCTTGGGTGTATCCTTCCTTGCACCTGTTGCTTCAGCATCTGACTTTAAGCTACACAATAAAATTAGTAACATAAGAACATTTACAAAAGGAGGCTATTCTGCCCAGAACAAGATAGCCATTTTAATTGTTACCTCACATTGACTAGAAAATATAACTGATATATCATAACATATAAACAACATAAACACAACATAACACAACATAAAAACCTAAGGCTTTTTTCATAGGTCGGTTCTTAAACCTCAGTGTTTCCCATTTTGTAGATAATTAAACATCATGTGCAAGGTGTTTGTCCATAATTTTATATGAATCTTATTAAATTTTATTTACTGCTACAATACTGTTTACCAGTTCTCTTTTTGGCAATGTCTGCAAATTTGACTTGTTTACTAACCATAGCAGACTTGAGATATAATTTTATCATGGGAATTTAATAGGGAATTTTTTCAGCAACTGACACCCCTATTCATGAAAACTCTTGCTTTGAGAAAAGGTTATGATTGTTTTGTCACCTATTTCAGAAAGCTAAGCATAAATGTTTTGTCACAGTACTGTACCACCAACAGATCAAGTGACATGAACATTTTTAATTATTTGTTGGTTATTTCTTGCTTTTGTCTGAGAATAGTTACCATACCATTATCACAAGCATCGTGCTAGCATGTTTCATTTCATCAGGTGTACAGATGTTACATAATTTACTCATGTCTAGAAGCAAAGTAACAGTTACATAGTAACAAAGTAAGGTTTGTTTGCATAGTCCTCTGCTGGTTCTCTTAGAGGGGCTGCATTAAAATCAATTGCATTCATCTTACGAGAGCAGTTGTGCTCTCCAAAACTGTGCTGCAGCTTGTCACGAAAATAGTATTCCAAACGCAAAAAGGGGGTGATCAGAAAACGTGGCCTTGAGAAAAATCCGGCATCATTTCATGTATGAACGTAGTTATTTCTGACTTTGAAGAAGAATGCAAAGATGGAGCTGGCAGAACAGGCAGATAGCAAGCAGACATTTACCTTGGTATTTCCATATACTTTTGCTACGCAAACAGATTAATCAACAGCATTGCAGTGAACGACCGGATATTGGACTCCAGGTAAAGTCTTGCGTGTCCTTACACTGTGACACGAATGAAACTGAGAAAGGAGACAGGCAGAGTGGCAGCGTGGCTCTCCTCTTGTGGTATAAGGTGGAACTTCCACAAAAAATACCTTTATCTGACCAGGGAAGACGGCCTGTTTAAGCTTATAGCAAAGCTCTCATGCAGGAATCTGTCAGGCCCTTAGAAAGGTGGTTTTATTTATTTGTCGTCATTTACGTGTCAGGACGACTCAACACCACCCATTAGTATACTGTATATTTAAGGAGCATTCACAAACAATGCAAGACATACCTTTTGACTTCAACATTTTTTACAGTTTTAATGACATTGTAGGAAGCTATTTCCCTGTATGGAAATCGTCACAATTTCCTTGTTGAATAACAATTCAGTCCATTTTTGTTTAATTGTCTTTTTTAAATGTAAAACTTTGTATTTAAAAAAATCAGCAGAAACATAAATGCTCTTTATATTATGTGAGCTCTCCACTCATACATGCACAATTTTATTTTCTGACAACAGAGTACTTGAAGTACTCTGCATCTGTTATAGGGTAAAGTAGAAGGCTCCACAGCTTGAAAATGTGATTTAACTCAGACTACTGTGCAAAAGGGGGTATTTGTGACTGTTATCTCAAACAGAAGTACAGTAGGAATCTATCTTTGGTCTCACAGAGTAACACCGAAGGATTACAAATGAGAAGAGGCCATTCAGCCCATATAGCCAAATCATTTTAAAGCTAACTTTAAAGGATTTAAAGTGCACTTCTTTCCATCAAACCAAGAAGGGGTTCAGATTTGTGAATACTAATATGATTTATCAGGAAACATAGACAGCCATCTCATTCATACAGCTTTTTTAAGTTTGAGGAGGGAAAATCTGGTTGCCACCACACATACAGCATCCTCATCTATAATACACAAGAATTGTTAAACAGGAGACAGCTGTTCTAGGATACAAAGACACCATTAATCCAGGGATCAAAGTGAAGAAGAGCCATCAATGTGGTCCCCAGTCTTTGGGGCAATTCAAAAACATTACTGTGTTCAAAGAAATAAACACAATTGCAAGTACATCATCATGTTACAAGGAGAACACAGGGATTACCATGAAACAAATCACCTTCATCTTCTGTAAAGGAAGAGTCCATTATCTCTCCAGGCATGTAAAGAAGGCATTAGTGAATCTATATATTACAGTGTAAAGGAATAAGCCCCAAACTCACAATTTCTAAAACAAAAAAAAGCCCATTATTCAGTAACTTAAGTAGCTTTTATATAAGTGATTTGATCATTTCTTGCTTTAATCTCAGAGTGTTTTATGTGAAGTGATAACACATAGCTGAAGTGGTGGCAGCAGTGCCACTATACTGCGGACCAGGTGGAGAAGTGAACATTTCCAAGATGTGCTGGTAGGTTAATTGGCTTCTTGGGAAAACGGACTGTAGTGTGAGTGTGTATCTGTGTGCCCTTCCCTGTGCCTATTACTTACTGGGATAGGCTGCAGCTCCCCAGCTACCGTGAAGAATTCGTAAGAAAATGGAGGTGTGCTTGGATTATGTTGCTTTATTTTAGGATGTTTATCAAATTACACTTCAAAACATTTATTCTGTTGTCTTTAACCTTAGAGCTAGTAGATGAAACTAGGGCGCCATCTAATGAGCAGTAACATTAAAACCATTAACCATTAAAAATTCAGTGTCTTTTACTTTGACACCAGAAGTTGGGAGGCTTATACTGATCTCCAGAGGCAATATTCAATTCATTCAATATTTCTAACAGAAACTTACAAACTGTATGTAAACACTTATTAGATAAGCAATCTTTGAAATGATTTTAAAAACTATTTTTAGCTAACTGAAATTGCCTGGACCTTATATTGGAAATGTATTTAACTCACTGTTTATTGGGTGCACTTCAGGATACTGTAATACAGCTAGGGCAGCAAAATGTTTTATCACAACTTTAACCCATTACAACAAGATTGTCCAGTTTTGGACATTTGGCGATTTTTATCGTTCTGTCTAAATTATCAGCACCTCAGGAACTATCCATTTAGTCCAGTAACTAGTTGAACTGGGCAGGTAAGAGCTGAATCTGAGTGAAAAACTGCAGAATGTTATTTGTATGTGCCCACCATTCAATAGTTTGAAGGGCTTGGCATTTCAGCATCTCTCATCTATAAAGAGTTTCAGCCATTCTGCTCCTCAGAATCCTCTAAATTGCTTTAATGTGAGAAATTTGTAAATTATTACGTGACCATTCCAGAAAAGGTGCCCAAAAATTAGATATGGTTAACATTGAATTTACTCATATGACTTCTCAGTACACACAAATGCAGAATGCTAATAGGATTCTTTTGAATGTTTGTTAGCAAACAAACTTTTGAAATAAGGTCATATTAGGCTATCTGAACTCACTCCATTACTCTGAATCCTTATGGAAAGGCAACAAAATTCTTTGGATAAGCATCTTTAAACCAGGTATACAGTATATGTTTCTGTTTGTGTGCCCTCTTCATGTTGCATTAAAGCAAGTAAAAAATAACCTCCAGAACCTATGAAGGTTTTTGATGTGCTCAGCTAAGACCATAATCCTGAAAGAGTGAAATGTATTACTGCATCTTCTTCAACATCAGCATGATCTAATCCAAGTCCTTCAGGCTGGAAATTAGATTATTTACTATTCTTTGGAGCAAATCATAGCCATCTTCATTTTTTATACAGCGCTGCCCTCAGCAAGATACAGTGTTCTGGGATTTAAAATGACCATTGCATAATTTCCTAACAGTCATCTTAAATTTGCTTTCTGCATCTTAATCACAACCCCAGGACATCCAAGTTTTTTCATAAAGCCAAAACTGACATAAAATAATTTAAGACTTTTTCCTACTGGCCACTGTCCGGGTTTGTGTGCTACACATTTTAGAAAATATGTATTCCATACAGGTCATGTTTTCCCTTGTTTTTCTGAAATTTAAAATAATTTGCATCTGCTTGCTCTTTGTCTACAATTTTCATATTCTTGGAGAAATGAGCAAGTTAAATGCTTTTCACAAATTACCCTGATCCAACTCTTGCATTCTTATATAACCCTTATTATGTGTTGTTTAGTGTGTGTTTATCTGTCAGCATTTCTAAATGTTATGATTCGATAAGATCTGGCCTTAAATACAAAGTACTAGTATTAAGCCTTCTTCATGTTAAATACTCTGTATAGGACATCTTGCTGTTTAAGTATCTATTTGAAGAAACAATGTGAATTCCTCAGAATTAAACTGAATCAAATTAAAATCACATTAATTCACATTCAACTCATTCCAAGCAAAGTGTTTTAAGAAAATTATTGTTTTTTCTGCTTTTATAGCCACAAGGGGGAGCTCCAGTTATGAAAGATCATTATTTAAACGCCACGAAAACAAAACCTAGGATAGTCCTCGTAAGAGTAGCGTTATAGCTGTCTGCGCAAAACAACATCATTTTATAAATTGGTTGTAAGTTGATATAGCATGCTCAGGATCTAGGGCACAACAGAAGTACAAAAATTTTAAATTGCTATGAAAGCTGGTATAAGGTTTTTACCTTTAAAAAGCCTTAAAAATTAAGGGATTTATCATTACCTTCACACTGGAATTAGTACTGTGTGAAGTGCATTTCGAAAATAAATCTTATGCAACCCAATAGCATTCTCAAATTAAATGAGAAATTTAACTTCTGTACAAGTGTGAATGTAATCCCATTCCATTTACCATAACTGATAATTTTTAATTAAATCTAATATGCATGTGCCTATATTGTGTGGATAACCAGCTTTACATATACACAAGCAAACTCATACATATACAATGCTACATTTATTGAGTAGACACTTGCATCTACATTGGTCTATGTATACATATGGTGTAATCTGGTATTTTTACATAAGCTTTGTATTTCATTTAATAAAGTCCTCTGCAATTCAATGAGCTAGAATTCTTCTTCTGCCCACATGATTGTGTACGTTCACAATGTGATTCTGTATTGGCAGAGACTCTATGACATAAGAAATTCCATTCAGATGCACTGTTTTCCCCCTGCAGACATTCCTGTTCACAGAATATAGAGGCACATCCTGTCACTATCCTTAACTTCTGGTTCATACACCTCCAATAGTTTATTACTATTATTTATTGGTTTATTTTTTTATTTTAATGCACCTGTTACATATTTGGAGCCTCTCCACATTAGATACTCAGTTCTGCCTTCCATGATGTAAAACAAATGCGGTTTTCAATCAGATCACTACATTTGCTTATTTTAAGGGACATTTAGTTTTTAATATGTCACTAAAAGCAGTTACAGAGAATTTTAAGTGATTGTGGATATTGTTTCATTGTATATATCACTTGGGATCAAAAGAAAAGAAAATATGCAACAAAAGAAATAATAATAATATTTATTTGGCGAATTAGTCCTGTGTGAACCATCATCTCGTTTTCATGTCCCTGGTAGCAAGAATAGATGGATTTGATTCCAGTGGTGGAGGAAATGGCCTCTCATGCATAATCTGGATACCTGCAGTACATTTTGCAAGTCAGTCAAGGATCAGTACTGAGGCACTTGCTAGAGATGTTTGTTTCTCAGTACTCATTGCATCAGGCTCTGATGTTGAAAGTCTGTGGGTCGCTAGCCTGAAGTCATGTTCCTCTGATTTAAGTCATGGCAAGTTGCTGAGGGCTTAATGAATTTTGATGTTCATATAAATTCTTGCCATTATGTGGGCTGTATGTGGGTTTCTGCAGACCTGAGAAAATGGAAAGTCACCCAGGACCCTATAAACACCCTATATCTAATAGTAGCTATAGACGCACACATACATACATATAAACATGCATATCAGACATATCTTGAAAAGCCTAGAAAACAGGTCACTTCATAATGGTTCCCTTTAAAATATTTCAAATTTAAAATTGGTTTCATCACAAAATAACTGCTTTGGTAAATATTTCTTTACCCAACACAAGCAAAACAATGAGTAGGCTTTGAATGCATCTAGTGAATGTGTAAAGCACTCCGTGAATTGAACAAGGTTAAAAGTGCTCACAGCGACATGAATACCCGGGCTATTGTAGCTGGTGTGGGCAGAGGAGTCACAAGGGATGCCATGGAATTGCATTATAGGAATAATTACTGCATTGTTACTGCTATTAGCAGATGTTGAAAGAAATTATAAGACTTTACACATGTGCAGTCTTGTCAAGCACTACTTTCATAGTAATATATGAAACATGCTGTCAATTAAAAAGCTAAAAATATAATTAACCTGTTGATTTTTTGTCATCATTATTTTTATTGTAAATCACTGTGGAATTATATATTTTAAGAATTTACTAAAACATGAACTGTTTCGCGTTGTAAGGATGAACGGGAATTTTATATTTTTAAATTGGAATTAGTAAGACATCATGATACATGCACGATGTCTTAAACGGCTTTGGCCTTTGTTTGAAACTTTTTTTTTCAATTTGCAGATATTAATGAAAGTGCATGAATGCAAAAAGCTCTCTCTCTCTCAGTGCAATGTTACTGTTACCCAATACCTTATTTAGAATCAGAATATTTTCAAGTCAAAATGTTACTCTTGCTGTAATTATACCACTACAATACACTGCAAAATAGTAGGGTCTAAAAAACAAGTGATGTTGACACTTTACATGGATTCATAACTCAAACAACCTGAGAATTATGTTGAAGAGTTATTGTTTAATTATAATGGAATGTATTGGTTTAGTGGATTGTACAGTAGGAATGGTTACAAAGAATTTTAGTAGTCTTCACACCACAGACAAATGTTTTGTTGTATTTCCAAGGAGTCAAAACCATATCCTTGGGGCTGATAGGTTTATTGCTTTTAAGTAATACAGCTAAAATGATTTCTTAAAAATGAATAATGGACTCCTCTTTTAGAGTTTGGCCTTTCTCACGAAATTGAAAAGCTTATACAGTACCTGTCTGGTGTTTACCGAAGGTTGATAAGTTATTCTTTTCACTAGTATTTGCTCATGAGAAAAGAATTTGCATTGCTGTAACAGTAAGAATGAGATATATATATATAACAATAAACTATAGTCATCATGTGCTATTAAATTTGCAACACTTTTTGTATCAATATGGTAAGATATTGAAACATTCTTTAGAAACTACAAATGACAATTTGGCTTACAGCCAAGACTTCCGTAAGCCTTGCTATTTGTGTTGCTGAAGTTATTTTTTACGTTTTCAATGTTTTACAATGTTAGCAAAATTGTGAAGTCAACAGTTTCTGTCAAAGAGCACAGAAATTCTGTGTATCTTGTTTCAAGGTTCCAGCAGAAGAACAAAGTGATTATGTAAAGAATCTGAGTTAGAGGCCAGAGAGTGGTTTGAATCAGGGGTCTGTGCTACAGCGATGTGCAGGATTTGTTTCTCCAAAAAGAATGCCTTTAACTGTCAAAGATGAATTCATAAGATGAACAGGAAGACGATTATCACACAATCAAAACTACACAGGAATTGGAGCTTTGAAAATGCATCAAAGATAAAGTGATGTCCAGGAAAACCATGTGCTTTATCTATTCAAATACATTTCAGAATAAACTGATAAAAGTAGCACTTCTTAAAAATATTTTTCTGGATGCAAATAAATTGGATTATTTTGTGCAAGCTGAAAACACTCACTGAATTCTTCTTTAAATATCACTTGTCAACCTTCCTGTGCTTGATAGCATTTACCTGTCAGTTGGCTACTGAAACACATGAGCATCACCACTGTGTCAAAGGGCACATCACGATGCCATGATGGTAACAGACACAAAGCTGGGTTCTAATTCTTATCTCTTGTCACATGTAAAGTTTGCATCGGCCAAAATGCCCAAAACCACAGGGGCTGCAGAAAGTCGATCATCTGCGTATTCAACATTTTTCTTCTCAAATGTATGTCATTGATTCCCACCATTTTTTCCTCAGTCAGACATAATTCCCAAAAGTAGTTTTCAATTTCAAAGACAGACAAACAATTCTTTTCTAAATGTTTTCTCAGACTAAATTTGCACATATAAATGTCCACAGCTTCTTTCAGAAAATCAGGAGTGGATTTGCTTATGGAGGAAGATCTATGGGAAATGACATATATTTTTCCACGACAGCATGAGAACATCTTAGCTTTTCCCTCGTACAAGAAAACAAGCCACCATGTACACAAACAAGCAAACAATTGTCAATGACAGCTGTTGGACCACTGTGAAAGTGATAGTTCCTAGATCAATAACAGGGAGCTCCACCCCTGCAGTCAAACAAGGGAAGGAATGTTCTGTGTCCTGGACAGGTTACTCATATTGTGACTCACAGAGGGACTGGAGCTAATATAACAGCCAACAGCAAGTGAACATCCACATGAGGATAAAGGTGACCTGTAATCTCATCTCCTCTTCTGACAGTTGTTCCTACCAGAAAAATACAAAAGCCAGAGCCTGTGAGATGTAAGAGATACTCCCAGAGGAAGTGATACAAGGTAAAAAAAATCAGTCTCTTAACTCAAGACAACTATTTGTGTGTTTGTGTGCTTTAGTCATTTTATGTTCAAAAAATGCTTCAAGTTCAATCTTAAGCATTTATTTAGTTGGTTATTTTAGTTCCTAGGTGGTATTATTATGCATTTTTTTTCATGTTTTTTTTTCTAGTGATTGCACATGGAATTTTTGTATGGATTTCTCCATAAGCGAAAGAGAATTTCAAGTTCTGATTTTTTTTTTCACTTTGTAAAATACAAGAGTAAAGCAACACTTTCCAGGAGATGTTCATTTTTCTTTTTCTTTTTTGCATGAAAGGCAAAACATAAATATTATTGCGTTTCTTAAAGTACCTGCAATGGAATATATATCAGATCACAACAAATCAATCACTACAGGTTAATTGTTACAAAAGCAGGAGGTATTATGTTCCACTTCCTGCTTCAGAAGGAGCTTGAGGGAGCCCTGTTATAATAAGGGCGCAGCATGCTTACACACAACTGTAAATAACAAAATCTGATAAGAATTAGCATACTGTATTTTTTCTCATCAGCTGACAGACCTGCAGCATAGTAATACTTCTATTCCTTGTATTTGGCCAACAAAATTCTCTCATCAAAATTTTATATTCAAAAGTGTAGTATAAAAATCCTGTCGCAGTAAAACAAACTGCCTGCACACTACTACACATGCTCCACGAAACCAAGCACAAACTGGAGGAGACACAAACACAGCAGGAACCCTGGTTGTGCACAAGGCAGAACCTAAGGCAGCTAACCATGCAAAAATCCCTTTTTCCACCACATGATAAAGTTAAAAAAGAATTAAGGTGACAAGTGTATCTTCTTTAAGATTGTCTCCGATGTGTCTTATTGATAGAACGTATTGCTCTTAATAAGAACCTTATTAACTGGACTGGTGCTGAATTACTGTTTTCTCTGCGGCTCCACAGGTTTTTCTTGAACAAACATACAAAGATGGGTAATGAATCGTCCAGTCCTGAAACTGCAGTAGAAAATGGAACGGACTCACAGGTATTAATGGAACTTCTTCCTTTTCCACTTCCTCTTAATGTGGCGGCAACACAAGCTGTCATTTTGTTTGAAACTGCTAGTCAGAGCTGCAGTCAGCCGTAAAACCTCTCTTGATCACACAAATCAGACAGAGCAGAACAAATGCCTTGGAGAAGACATTTTTAGGAGGCACACATGGTGTGAAAAGGTAATGACAACTGCCACTGTTTTCTGATAAATGCCCAAGTAAAGGGAAATAGGCATAAAAGAAGATGGTATTCTAATCAAGCCTGGAGAAAAAAACATGTTTTTTGTTTCTCTACAGAAAAGCAAAAGTAGGCTCATCTTACATGACTCTACCCATGTTACAGGCATTTATTTTGTGATCGTTTATTTTTCATGCAGCACTGCAAATCAGAAGTAAATGAGCTGGGATCCTGAGACTTATGAATATGTTTGTCTTAGGCAGAGCCCATTCCTCAGAAGCTTCAGAATGGAGGCATCGTTGGCCAACCTTTAACAATTTCCCTCAATGGAACTGGTGATGTGGGTATGTATGCTAAAGAATAGTCGCTCCTCACTGCATTAGTTAACACGCCAGTGCAGTACTGCTTCATGGCAGTGCTGCAAATGGTGGCACAAGCATAAGATGAAATGAGAAACTGCTTGCTCACGCTCAGGATAAGACCTTGCAAGACAAGCCCAAGCATGGCAATGATTTACACACAAATATCAGAAGCATCAAAGACAAATTGCTTATTTTTGATCATTTTTAACTTTGGTAGTGTTCAAATCTAAGTATGTGTTACCTTTCTAAGTACTGCTATGGATAACAGAAGTTTTTCACTAGTTTATTATTAAATGTGTTCAATTGTATTTACTGTATTTGTCAATGGATCAATGCTGACGTATGCTCTAATGTTGACCTAAACAATTACCTGTCTCAGTAAGATACACCCTACTCACCATCACATTTCCAGGGACAGACCTTATTTTACTGAGGGCACCAAACATTTCTATCAACATGATGCAAATGAAGAGAACTTCAGATTGCTATTCAAATTAGTCAGGCATAATAATTCAAAAACAAGCTCCTATGCAGTTTACACAGCTAGATGTCTCAAAGTGTGGTTTCCATTCACAGAAATGCTTGCATACATGAATCTTAGCTTCAGAGCTATAAGGGTCAGGTGACCTCGAGTCTGGCGTCTGCTTTTTTAAAGGACCATGTTTAGCCGATACAAAAAAAAACCCTGAAGTTAAAGTGTCCTGTGCCTGGCTGTTCAATTTTGTTTTAGTGATGTTACTGCTACTGGATTTACAGAGTCATGGGAGGCAGACACATTACTATTGAGAAATATTTTTGGGTAAAACATGTTACATTATTAACTTAAATAAAAACAAATAATGAAACTGGCTACATCACATATTTCCTGTCACTGGGAATAAAAGCCTGCAGAGATGTCGAATTTTGTAACGTTCTGGTCCAGACAATATCCATGTGCTCACCCAAGCCTGTCCAGGCTTAAAAATATAGCCTTAGAAATATTTATATATATTCAAAAGTCTGTTGACAATAAAGAGCATTCCCCCAAGCTTATCTTCCAGTCATATTGTCTCTTCAAGAGAAAAGGACTGCACAAGCAACAGACCCAGACCAGGTGGTGCCTTATCAAAGTTGCATGTTCATTCATCCTTACAAGTGGTAATTAATATGTTATAACTAAATAATAAGTAATTTAGGCAGTAATTTAGGGTTCCAATTTGTAAGTACAACTTGGAGATAAGTTTCTTGAGTTTACTTTCAATAGGGAAATTCTGTCTTATCTGAATCAGAAGTGCATTGCATATTCTTTGTTTGCACACACAATTTAAACAAAGAAACTCCTTGCAATTCTGAATGAGACAGAACTTGGCACTTCTATAGAACTTCTCTATAATACAGAAACTCAAGGCAAACAGTAACAGTAATCTTCCAGAGATTATATTATCTTGTCTTCATCATTTCTAAAGGATTCCTCAATTGGAAACGTGTGGTGAGGTTATTTAGGTGGAGTGAATTTGTTTCTTTAAGCAATCTTTAATTACTGTAACCTTCGAGAGCTACTAAGAATGTTCTGTGTAAAATCTGGGTGTTAGCACTGACTTGGTAAAGCTCCTGTTTGCGTTGGCCTTATGTAAATATTTTCAATTGGATTTTAAAAAAGCAGAGATACCATTACCAGTAACTATTTGTTGATAAAAGCAGCATATACTGAACATTTGGTAATCTCTGAAAGGGCCTTTACCTACTACTTTACTATTAGCTTATAGCTACTGCAGTTTTCTCAGAACACATTTACAAGTCATCAGCTACAGCAGAAGAGCTCTGGCAGATAACCTGTTTTTGTCATACTTCAGTTTACGGATTGAAAAATGACATATTTGAAATTGATATCACAGTGGCGCAGTGGTTAGCTCTGCTGCCTCACAGTGCTGGGGTTCTGGGTTCAATATTGGACTTGGGCTGCTATCTGTGGGGAGTTTGTACTGTATGTTCCTCACCCAGAGTGTTCTTTGCATTGCTCCTGTTGCTTGCCGGGTTAGCTACAGGCTACTCTGCATTGGTAGAAACAGTTAGAATATTGACAGATGGATGGATAAATTGATAATAAGTGGACTGTTAATACCTTTGCAAAGGATGATAAATGTAATTAATTAAATTCTGCAAATATCCCTAGTTATATCACTCTATTAATACTTTATAAATACATTACATCTCCAAAACATTTGTTGATGAAACTTTTTACCTAAAAAAAATAATTTGACCTTTATTGGCAGTACCAAAGCAATGGTTCCTGAAAAGCTGAGTCTCTTTGAAACCCTGTTTTACTCTTTCTATGCCCATTGTTTCAGTCCCATGAACAAACAACTTAAATCTACCAGAGATAAGATTATTGTGATCCAACCTGCACCATATTGTATCCCAAACAGAAAAATCTGAAGCTTTGTAGACCAGTGAATAATATCAATAAGATGAGTTTTTAAATCAAATAGATAAAACTGCATTTCTTATAATGTTAAAATAATATTCCTTTATGTTATCTGAGATAGGTGTGCCATAATAAATCTCCTAATGATCACGATCACTGAATCTTATTATAGTGTCTTTGTTTTTCTTTCACCCAAGATATTCTCTGACAGGTGTGCAATAGAATTAGCTGCACCAAAGGCCCATGAGCTTTGCCAAGCCAAGCTGGAAACTCCTTTAGTAAAGATTGATTAAATATACAAGCTGAAGTTGCTTTTAAGGGAGCAGTGTTTTATTTTCAACACTACACTAGATAAAAATATTAATATCCAGTTTTCTTCAGCATTTCCAGAAGTGCTCACATTTTTTACAGATACATCAGGCCTACAGTTTGTCCCACAATAAAAGGTGATCATTTCAAAATCCTTCCCAACAAAAGCGGTGAGGATTAATTACCTGTCCTCTTGGGACAATTCCTTGAAATTCAAGAGACTCCTTCCTCATTTGTAGTTTTTTCAAACAATGTCACATTTTCACTGTGTTTTAATATTTGTTTATCAGGGCTCTGTTATGATATTTTTTAGTAGCTTGCATGTCACCAAAAATGTTGGACACAATATGCATTGTAATAATACAACATTACAAAACAATCTATTATCAATACATTTTATATTGCTACTACTGTCAATACTGCATATATAACTATGTATACAAATAAAAAAGCTTTAAGCCTTGCACTGCAAATGAAACACGTTTCAGATGTAATGCTAATTTTATTAAATGATGAAGTAGACCACTGTAGTGTGTGCACACTGAAAGCATTTAATTTTTCACTACTGTGTGCCTTTCTGTAATACCATAGACAATAGCAGCATTCACTTCTTATTCTTTGCTCAGTATTAATGATGTTAAGCCTTTAGCCTGTGTAGTTCATTGATCAATGAGCCAGGAAGCAGGCAGTGCTCTTTTTTTTAAAGTTTGCCACCCCCTAATTCTTGCTAAAGCAAAATAGAATTGTTTGTGTACACCAGCTGTCTACACTGCTAATATGGTATAATTTAGACTAATATTCTGAACAATGCAGTGAAGATTTTTACTTTTACTTTTAAAGTCATGTGTCAAATTTTGCTATAATGCCCTATGTAGTGACACAAAAGCTTTAATTAAATGTAGTAAATAGTGTATTTGAGTTATACATCCTTACAGAATAGAAAAACAGTGGGGTTAATAAGACAATATTTGCATGGTTTATTGAGACAATGGGGTTTGATGTTTCTGACTCATTAAAAGAACAAAATAATACTGCGGGCTGCAAAAACATCATTTGAAACATTAAAGAGGCACCACCCCCTAAGTAAATACGGAGAACTTTTCCACTGCACATTATAAGTGCACTGTAAATCGCTCTGTAAATAATGTCGCAGAAAGGAAAGGACAGTAAATTAGAAGTGATTTTGAGAGAGCAGTGAAGCTATATTATAGTGTTGCAGATTTAATATACCAAGTACCGTGCATTTTTTGTGCATAATGTATATTTGTATAATGCAAGTATTATACAAAAGTACTTTGAAAAACTACTTTTTTCAGTCATGATAACTAATGTTTAAGCAAAAGCAATTTGAAGTCTATCGTAAACGCAAAAAAATATTGAAAAAATATGTATACATTATAGAAACACTGTTGAACGAGAATAATTGAAATACACTTTAGTTGTGTTGAAAATACAACCAGAACATTTTAAAGGTTTTGGGTAAATATTTATCACTTACAAAATTAAAACAGAAAATATCGAACATAACCATAAGTTACACTGATAACATGTCACTGTTCATGGCATTCATGTAAAACTTCTTTACTTCTTTTCTCCACAAATCTTATAAACATCTTTCTTGTATTTTCTGTGGGAACTATATAGATATGTAATATTCAGATTTTGTCGTACAACAGGAACATATTATTTTTAAAAGAAGTACTTGAACCCAAAGAAATATGTTTTCGTTGAATGCTGGCCATTTTCACTTTAAACCACCATAGCAATTCTCAGCCACTAATATTAGCAATTAAACCATTAAGATGGCACTTAGTAGGGACTTTGGTTTATACTATGTTACTATGTTTTACTAGGTAACATATTCGTGCACACTCTTCCAGTTTCCAGATCCAAGGACACAATGGCATGCTTGTGCAAAGTTTACCCAGCATGTTGTGTTGTATGCACAGATTCATGCTCCTTTATGATTTTTCTGGGCTGTACTACACTTTCGAGCACAGATACCATAGTATACAACAATATCGTTCTATCACGTGTATTACAGAGATAGCCTTCAGATTCATCCAATATCCTGTAAGTTCAGCACACTAATATTGATTCTAAGATGATTTTAGAGTATGTATCTCTGGTTGCGTTATTGAATCATTTCTAACTCTTCTGTGAGCTTCTAGATTAATGCCGGCATTGTGCAATGTCTTAAATCTTAAATGTTTTCCATCGAATCAGATAATCCGATAATTGACCTCCTCTCTATTGTAGTAGACTGTGAAGCAGCTGTGCAGCAGAACAGTGCACTCCCCTCATCGCTGGATACAAAGGAGAGGAGCTCCAGGTCAGGAAAAGAGGGGGACAAGACCAGGAAAGATGCCAAGATAATGCTGCCAGCTGCCAAATCCAGTTTCTCACTGTCATTCTCCCAGCCGGTACCAGTCTGTGCTGAAGCCACGGGTGCTACTGATTCATCGCCCCAGCCCCCCAGTGGCACGGTGCCCGCTGCGCACCAGACCGTTTCTCTGAAGCCCACCCCACCGCAGCAGAGCGCAGCCCAGGCAGAAGATCGGAAGCCTGGCCAAGATCTGCCGCCCAGAGATCCGCCACCCAGAGAGGCAGCAGGGCAGGAGAACGTGGACAGCAAGACCGGCTTCTTCGATAAACTTTTCAAGCAGAGTGACAAAGAGAAGGCCAAAGTGAACGAAAAGCCTCAGCAGCCGCTTGCTGCCTCAGAGAGTAAAAGTGCCTCGGCACCCCAGAGCTCCCCCAAAGAAGTTCAGCTGACCAATGGCCTTAAGACTGTAAGTGCACTGCTGTTAAAATTTAATATTAATATTAATCACTCCCTAGGCTCATCGCTTTTCTCCACTGTAACTGATAATTAAAGATTATGCAACTCATAGGTGAGTCATAGGGGTTAAATAAGCCACGTAGTGAATTGCTCAGCAGATCATTATAAAGGAAGGAAGTCCTTGGTGGTAAAAAGCTGCACATGACTGCAAAAACGCAGTGCAAGACAGAGTGGTCCAGAGGTGCAGGAATATCACAATGCAGAGAAGAGATCAATTTAAATGCCTTTAAAAAGCTATTCATCTTGTCTATTGTCAGCTGGCAATACAAATGCAATGAAAAGACTTGCAGACGCAAAACCGGAATTAATTATTACTTATATCAGGGATTTTCCCAATTTGGTCTTCTTGTGGAGGCTTATGAAACAACAACAATGATAATAAACCTAAATTTTAACTGTAATCAAAAGCAAAGATTGTGTTTCCCCAGTTGTATGACTACAAGCAGTCAACAGCCCTGCCAAATTCAGAAGAAACATTTCAGCAACTGATATTTTAAAGAAATGAAACCATCTCTTTTGAATTTGTGTTGGTGGGCTGTGCCATCAGAGACCTCTTGCCTGCAGCCCAATCTGTTTATTTGAATACCATAATGTATCCAAATTGCAAAATGGAGAAAACAGAAGTGTTGGCAAATGAGTCGGACCCCTGTGCCTGTGTGTTTGCATTAAAGATTAGGGAGGATCACTCTAATAATGATGTGCTTATTGAATGGCAGGGAGACTATGCAGACTGTAAGAACGCTTGTCCAAAGAAATAAACAGCGATTTTAAAAAAGTCCATCGAAAATGTCTATTCAGTGAAAATTAAAACCTGAATATAAAAAGAAATCTTTCTCTCCCTTTGCTGCTGTTTACAGCTGACAATGAAGTATTGTTGCAAACAACTCCATTGTAATAACAAGCTCAGTGCGGAATGATACAAATTTTCATTTTTATGGTTTATTACAGACATTTTTAATAGTCGCATGCTATTGTGAATGGCCAACAAAATACATTCTGTTTCAAGCAGCAAATCCTTTTCGATAAAACACTATAAATCTATGCTCTGCTCTTAGTGTGCACAGGATTGGATTTACACATGCCTGTATTTGTGTTCTTACTATGCATTCTTAACTATGTGTTAAAAAACTCTACTGAGGCCACTTGATTTTTAAAGCTAAACTTTTGGGGAAAATGCCCTTGCATTCCTCATTGCCTAGAGCACGTGCAGCTAACCAGCTGCAACATTTCTGAATAGTAATAGAAAGCTGAGACACTGCAGATTAATAAAAGAGCAATTGTTGGGTGTTTGTGTGGGCTGTGGCCTGGGATGAAAAATGTGTGCTCTCGTTTCAATGCCATGATTTACAAAGCGAATAGATTGTAATCTTCCCTGTTGCTCCAGAGTACACTAATTCTTTGCTTGAGCAACAGGAGCCGGGAAACGTAAAGAAGACAGAGACAGCACTTCAAGATCCAGAAGGTAAATCCGTGAATACTCCCATCTCTACAAACGTGACAGTTGACAGCACCCTGAAAGACGAGACCACTGCAGTGGAGAGTACAAAGGAGGGGACAGCCACAGAAGATCAGCCACAGAAGATTATGAATTTTTTCAAAACTTTTGTAAGTCATGCTCTTTTGGTATTTCTTCTTGTTGGGTCCTCTGGCTTCATTTAGCTGATTATTTTAATAACTTTCTCCAAAATAAAGAAAAATGCTGTTCCATAGCTCCATCATTAGTACTGTACTAGTCAGAAACTGTGGTCCAAACATTAGCTGGTTCAAAGGGCATCAGAGAAGAAAAAAAACGGCTTAAGAAGTGTCTTAAGAAAAATGCTTTTTTAATCAAAACTGCCAGGTTTTCTTCTGGAGGAATACCTGTTTTGGTTTTTAGGTCCTAGAGCTTATTTTTCATCTATACAAAAGAGGTTAAATGTAAAAACAAATACTCCCATCAAACAAGGGAGCTTATTTGATTATCGTATAGTTTCATAGTTAACTACAAATGGAGTTTCCATCTTCTCTTGTAATTTGGTGTCATTAGTGCTTATAAAGTGCAACACCATATCCAATTTTCAGCGGTAGCATTATCCTGGAGTAATGACAGAAGCTGGTAAATCCACGACACTGATCTTCAGGTGATGTCAGCATGTACAGTGCTGTAAATGATTAAAGTCATTGCTTTTGTTAGCTTGCTTTGTTTTGGTTAGGGTAGCTCTAATTTGTGTCTCCTCCAAGTATTTTGAGAAAGAAAATTCTTAATGTACAATAGGAAAGCTTCTGAAGCTTAAACCATCTACACTTTATAAAAAGAATTGTGTTGGTTCCCAAAGTGAGCGGACTGCCATTGGACTCCCTTTACAGAGTTGGTCTAGCATAGTGCTAGAATAATGCAAACCTATGTGTGTAAGAAACCAGATTCAGATAGTGCAATAACCTTTTGTTACCTCTGAAGTGTCAGAGTGCATGGAGAGCCTGTGAGAGGAGTTTGAAATCAGTAGGAACAAAAGAACAAGTCTTGATGCCTTGTCAGGAGTGCTATACCAGAGACAACAGAGAATACATGTGTGGTATTCATTCAGGGGCATAGAGGCTAGCTGGATGTGTGTTGGGGGTGGGGAGGGAGATGGATGGGAGATGAACATGCTTTAAATTCCTTCAGTTCTTTATTAGCATGAGAACACATACTTATTATTTTCTTAGCTCTCTAAGGATTCTACAATCCCACATTTTTACATAAAATGTAGGAAACATGAAGGTCTTTGTACATACTTGTTAACTTCAGTGCAATAATATATAATTTTAATAGTTATAATATACAGTACATAATATATGTTTTTCTTAGTTAATTTCATTTATCTGAAATGTGAACCCTAGATGCACCCCACTTTTCAATATACTTAGCATGGCAGATTTTAACTTCACTTCTCAAAGCTCCTTTGAGAGAGTTAGCACTTTCAAATAAAAATTGATCAATTGTTGAAAATAAAAATATTTCCTTTGTTAGCTCAATAACACATGAATAGCTGAATATTTCCACTCAACAATGTGGTCAATAAAAAAATTAAAGGTACACATTTCATTGTGTAAAGCTTGTTTCAGCTAAAAAACCATTGAGGTCTCTTCTCTGAGTTTTTTAACACTTGCTGTTTCTTTTAATGTTGTTATTTGGTTGTTTGGAAAACATCAATAATTTCTTTCACATTTTA
This sequence comes from Atractosteus spatula, assembly GCF_055471065.1. Taxonomy (NCBI): domain Eukaryota; kingdom Metazoa; phylum Chordata; class Actinopteri; order Semionotiformes; family Lepisosteidae; genus Atractosteus; species Atractosteus spatula. The sequence goes on from NC_142724.1 coordinate 11,120,287, forward strand.
CATTTCTTTACATCCCATTTTTAGGTCTGAGAAGGTGTAGAAAAGCATTGTGTGTGATGTGTGCTGTCTTGTCCCTGTCCTGTACTGCTGACCTATGTATAACACACATTGCACTATATGTATAATAGAGTTTTTGTTGGCATTTCTTTCTTCTGACACCAGGTGACACCAAGTAAAACTCCCAAAGCAGAGCCTGAGTCTCCGGATGTCTCAAAGGAGAAGGTAAACTGTACAGTTTTTAAAATCAGTTTTTATACACTGACTCATTTAGGAGAAATCCATCAGATATCAAAATCAGAATGATAGGCTTTTTGAGATTTCACACCCAGCACTTACATAAGACATGTCACATTCCTCTGCTTGTGGCAAGATTTCAGGTTCAGGTTACATTAAAGATTCAAGGCACTCATCAAAACGTTTGTAATAAACTTCATTGTTTGAGCATTTTAAAATAACCGCATGCACTAAAGCAATGAAAGGATTACCAAAGAGGCCGCTCAAATACATAGCGAAAAGTTGATTTAAATATGATGGAGACCTGAAGAAAAACCGACTGAATTTTCAGTAAGATTCTTAGTTTGCATATTGTGTTTTGATTTGGATATTTAATTCCCAAAAATATAAACCTCAGATGCCCTGGAAAAAAAAATGTGTAAGGACTGTTACACGAGAGATGAGGTGATTTGGCCCTTCTAGCTCATTTGATAAATAGCAGCTAATTAATCCAAGGATCTCATCCAGCCATTTCTTAACAGGAGCCAGGCTGACAGCATGGCTGGGTAATTTCCTCCATTCTCCCTTATCCCTTAGGGTAAAGAAATGCCTCCCATTCTTGGCTTTAAATGCATTAAGATTACAGAGAATATCAGTCAGGTTGAGTTCAGGGCTTCAAGGTTTGAAGGTTTGAAGAGTGCAGAGCTTAATATATGCACATTGCTCAACAACAGCACCTAACTTAACAACCAGCCGGACTTGACACAATGACTGGAAACCAGATTCCAGCCCACGCAAACCATGGACATAGACATATTGAATGTCATTATAGAGAAAAGGAGCCATTTACTTGTACACAAGCCTATGGGTGCATGAACAACAGTATGAAACCTGATTCTACATATGGATGGAATAGAAAACTCAACCAAAGTCATTGATCAACCTACTACTATCCAGTTTTCATCTCCTTGCTCTCAATTTCTCAAATTAAGCCTTTCAATAACTGAAGGAGAATGATTGTCCAGGAGTATGGATCACTATTACAAGCAGGCATATTAAGAGTACTGGAGAAAAAGAATGTATTCCTTTACTTTGTGCTTTAGCTCACACCTTTACTGAAAGCAATTTATGAAGGGTTGCAATTAGAAAACTACCATACCAAGGAACAAACAAATAAACAACAGGAATAAGTATCATACAGCTAACAAACCACAGAAGTATCTTTAAGTATTATAATTTTCACAAAGTTTTATTTGCAGGATGTGAGACTTTTACATTACATTACAACACCCAAAAAATTAATGAGAATCTCCACCCTTTCATTCATGTGTCTTGTCATTCACACCCTGCTAGGCTTTAGCCAAGTGATAGTCTTTCTGTGACGGCTCTGTGCCTGGGGGAGGGGCTAATAGGGGGCTCAGTGGGCATTGGAAAATTGGATAAGAAGTCATAGTCCTTTCATAGAAAACTAGAATAAAAAGAGCATAAGCACATTCCGTATTGTTTAAGAAATGCTCAGGCTGTGAATTTGCATATCCTTCTTGCACATGGTGCTGTCCTGTTTGCTTTTCCATGTGTGTCTGTCTGCAGGTCTGTATTTGACCAGAACAAAGCACACGATCATAAACACCTCACAGAAAAGCAATCCCTCCCTGTTTGCGGACTGAGCACCTGATCTCACTGTCAATGTGGTTGGGACTCCAGGTACAATAGGTAGAAATCCAACCACTCTCCTCTTCCATCTTCGTATGTGCAGAAGAAAGCCTTTGAGGTGCCAGAAGGAAAGACCAACACTGAGAAGGAGCAGAAGATGCTGAAAATGGAGAAGACCTCAGGTGTCCAGTCAACACCCCCAACAACAGCAAAAACTGAGGCGCAGGGCGATACATCCAAATCCAAAGAGCAGGATTCTTCCACTAAACAGAAAACGGAAAAAGACTCTTCGCCTAGTCCCTTCAGCATGCTCTTCAGGCAAAAGGTACTGTTAAGAGATTTTTCTTATGTTCTTGTTTGTTAGCCCACAACATAAGCCAATGGTGTGGTTAACCATTTCTACGAAGTGATCGTAAAATCACAGCCATGTGTTTTTCCAACACTGGAATAATACGTTTGAATTGAAGTCCTGGAAATTTCAGCTAGGGTTTGCTTCGACTGTATATAAGCATATCTAGTTGTTCATCTGGAAAGCCCTGAACCAAAAATAATTTTCTGGAGGCGTGTTTGCAGTGTTCACACCATCAAAAAGGCAGTGACAGCACAATGTTTCAGTGTCTGTGATGGTCCATCTGCAAACCTAAAGTAAAAACAAAGTAGCACAATCTAACTGTGACTTGATTGTTTCACAAAACTAAACATGGATTTTGAGCAGCTGCAACTGCAGTGATTTCTAGGGTCTTGTTATAGGAATAGAAGATAGGTATGCAGTACAGAGATGACAGAGTATTATAAAAAATTGCATTGTCATGGGACTTGTTTGCTGCTACTTCAAAACACAAATAAAGAAACCATGCATCCCGCACAGAATGTACTTAAGGGAGCATATGGAAGCTACTGTCAGAAAAAAAGCAAACTAAGATGAATAACAGAATATAAACATAAACTTACCACAAATAAGCTTCTATAACAATAGCCAAAGTAGCATAATTCATTGCAGTATAATAGTATTTCTTGACATAGTAGTATTATTTTTATATATTGCTTTATGTTTAATAATATTTTCTTTTTATGCTCAACAGTCTTCAGTGAAAGAAATCCCACAAACAAAACCAAATGTAAGTATTTACAACCATGAACTGAAAACACTGAAAAGTTAAGATTACTTTTTCTGACCATATAATACATTGCATGCATCAAAAATGTTATATAGACACACACTGGATATCAAGGTTTTGCCTAATTTACTAAGAGAAAAACCACAACAAATTCTCAAAGAGTTCCATCTTGACACGGCTATATAACTATTGTCTATTACTGTTTGCTAACAAGCAAAATTAATTATGCATAATATCAATATGTTATTAAGCATGATATACAAAACTGTTAGTACACTAGTGGCAAGTTTCTACATTCTAAATTATGTGTTCACATGAAAATTAGCAGCAAATGTTAAGTCAAAAGTTTTCAGAGTGCTGTAAGTGATTTGGATTGTGAGATTGTGTATTTCTAGTGACTGATTTGAGTCCCAGAGAGAGAAAAGGAATTCTAAAAGGAATAAACAAGACAGGCTGGTATTCTACATACTGTATATCACTTGATGTTTTATTGCACTTAAAGACAGCAAAAGTCAATAAGTTGCACAGAGCTTCCCTAGCCAAACTCAGAACCGGTATATCTCCTTTTTTATTTTTCAACATGACACCGAAGAGGAAAATATTTACTGTATTTTCTTCCTGGGTTGGTCATGGGTTGCCATGGTGAGGAGCACAGGATACTCTATAATGTCTGTTCCCTGATCAGGGCGTACAGGAAGTGGATGCTGCATCGCCTGTCAAAGCTGCCAAGGCAACCACACCAGCAGAAGCCCCTAAAGTGGACAGCAAAGGTGATTCGGCCACCAAAGGTCAGAAAGCTGCCCAGAAAGAAGGTCCCAAGGAGCCAACTGCAGAGCCTGTGGCTGCAGAGAAGCAGAAACCGGTCAAGGAAACATCAAGCCCCTTCAGCAAACTCTTCCGCCCAAAGGTAACCTACAGCTCCACAAAGGTTTTATCAGTAAACCTACCTGTTGTTTATAAATTGAAATAATACAGAAAATACAAAAAAACAAGCTTCTCATTTGGCCCTACCAGAAGCATTTGTGAGAAATCAAGGTTATTTTAACAAAATCATATGCACACATTGTCCGATGTTAAAATATGCACGCATCTGGACTTATCTATTTTAAGGAACTCTGCAAACTTAGCTACACAATTCTAAATCACATTCCACTACCAACATTGTACATCCATAAATGTCCTTTCATAGCAACCAACATACTTGCTGGCATATATTCACACAATGAAAATAACGATTTTCTACATACAATTGTTGTGCATTACCACACTAAAATAATTATCCCCACTTTTACATCCTGTGTAAGGAAGGGATGAGTTAAAGCAAGATTAAAAAGTAAAAGCACCTGCAGCTCTCCAGATCCAGAAAGGATCCAGACAGGAGAATGCAACCTCACGGTCCAACTGCTCCAATTCCAGCAATTATTTCTTCATCTATTGTCTAACCACTTTATACAGTACAGGGGCATGGGAGGGCTGGAGACACACAGACACAGACACGCACACACTCACATCACGATCAGTTTTCCCAGAAGCCAATTAACCTACCTAAGTATGTCTTTGGACTGTGGAAGGAAACCAGAGCGCCTGGAGGAAACCCATGCAAACATGGGGAGAACATACAAGCTTCATGCAGATATACTATACATTTTATTTAAAATTATTGGAATCTGACTCATACGTGTTTAGAAGAGAACTAAGAAATGAATGCCACAAGGAGACTGGATATAAAGAAAAAATGCTGTTGATCAGGTGCAACAAACCGAAAGGGTTTTGCATTCAATGTACTGCAATTACTTCTCCAGTTCCAGCAATAATCTCATAAAGGTGGAGAAATACGAGTACGCACAGATTCTTCACCCAATATTTCTGAATGACCTTTGTGAATACATCCCACCATATACAAATAGTAAACTGTACGTTTCACAACAGGATGCAAATCTTTTTTTTTCTCCTTTGTCAAGTTTGAAAAATTATCTCAGCCAAAACTTAATCAACAGAACCTGCTTTGTATCTGTCTTAAAAATAAGACTATATATGCTGAAATTGTAGAATGCCATAGTTTAACCATATTGGGAATATTGTATGCACATTACTCAGAGGTCATGGAAGACTCTTAGAAATCCAAAAAAGAGTATCTGGAGGAGCTGAAGAATTGAAGGAAGGATGAAGAATCATTGCAGTCTTATTAAAAGTTGAAACGTTGATCATCCAAACACTATCAGCAAGCCACTTATCCTGGTGAGGGTCATAGCAAGCTGGCCCAGAAATACAAGCACAAGACATGACTTAGAGCACGCAAGCTGTCTTCTGTTGGATGTGGTGCCAGTCTACGAGGCCTCAGAAAAAGGAACAATTAGGAACAGTAATTAAACCAAGCCAGTTTTGGGGAGGTGAGAAGAACCCAGAGCACGTGTGGAAACCCTACACAAACACCAGGAGAACATGCACGCCCCATGGGCACAGCTGCCTTAGACTGGAATCAAACCCATGATCCTGGAGCTGGGAACCAGTAGCGTTAACTGCCAGATGTTATCAAAGTTTTAAAGGGAATAAATAAAGCTGACCCAAGCAGATATTTCAAATTAAGATAAGCAAACTGCCTATGTGGGCTTTTTAATATCCATTGCGCACCGATACTAGAAAACGTTGTTTTTTTTCCACAGCACGTTTTTTACACAGCAAACTATCAGTGCGTGGAATGATTTTGTTCCAGTAACACGTCTTGTAATTTCTAATTTAATCACTATTACATTCTGTGGCATTGTATAATTAAGACATTCACTGCAACACCCCAGAGAGTTGAGTATTGTTTCAAGGTTAAAATACCTCTTCAATTTACCATCCCTACAGACGATAGAAGAAGAATCACCAGCAGGAGATCAGAAGGTAACCGAGGAAGAATAACTCCTCCAGCATGCCATGTGTTTTCTTTGTCTTTCTGAATTTGCTATTTTTCTTACTTTTGGCCATGTGTGGGAAGAGGTTCTCTCGAATCGCTAATCTTTTCCAAAGCATTTTGCATGAGATGTGATTACAGTATCATGTGCAAATGTGCTAGAATGCCTCATTGTTTCTATAGTTTGGATTCCTTGTGCATTTTAAGTCATATTAGTCAAATTTTATTACATTCGTGTGCTAATTCATTCTAAAAGTTAAGAAATAAAACAGCTCATATCTAAACTTGGTCAAATGCATTGTTCAGTTGCTGTTACTGGTAAATTCACAGAAGATTGATGAATCTGAACAAGTACTGTAGTAATTTGCACCAAACAGTTTATATTCCATAAAGTAAGAAGCAGATTCAGAATTTTACATGTCAAACTGATTTTTACCCCATATCCCTTCCAAAATACACCAAACTAGGTTTTCAGTTTGGGATTAATTTGGATTTCACACAAATTAGTGATATTAAAAATTAAAAAATAAAAGTTAAGATAAAAGTGAATAAATAGTTATTGCATTTGTATTGTACATTTCATCCCAAAAAATCCAAAATTGCTTTACACCTAATTGTTTAAGTTAATGAACCATTTCCGCAGGAACAATGAACTCTGAGGCACTTTAATTTGCACACAGGCCCACCAGATTCAAACAAGCAGCCGTGTAAACATTAACACAACTCCATTAACACAGGAGGCACAAAAGAAGACAAGCAGAGAAACCCTGATGTGTGTCAGATATCTGACCTTGTCCAGTCTACAAGGTCTCAAGCGGGATATCACGTAGACGATTTAGAATTTTGCATGGACATCACTGAGCTGTGGGAATGTTGGACACATCTTATCAAGGGGCAACCTTTAATTCACCTCTACAAATTTGCCAAACTATTCACTATGCAGAAACAAAAAAACAGCTTCACAGCTGGAATGGTTTTTATTTCAGCTTTAGACTTTGGATGACTTTTGCTACCTCCCAAAGAACTCCAGCTAATTTCAAATCAATACTCGGACACGTATCCCTTTTACTGTTTTAATTCACGGATTTGATTTTTATCCTTAAATCTTTAGATTTATGTGCAGAAAATGGGAAGGGAACTCTACTGCAAAATAAAAAGGACCGAAAGAATCCATGAACTGTTTTTTTTTAAATAATTATTATTTCATTTTCAGAAGGTTGAAGTTGATATTTCCAAAACCCCAGAAACTCCCACCCAGCCCGAGTTGTCCGCAAACGAAGAAGCTGAGAAAAAGCCTTCAAAATCTAATTTCATCTCGTTTTTTAAACAAAAGGTAAGGATACAAAGGGACTATAATTTAACCTCTTTGTTAACCAATTATAAGTACAAAAGTGTTTTTTTTTTTAGCAAAATGGAGAAACGGACTTGGAAGTAACAAAATAAGGCAGATACCTTCGTAATTGTTGGTTTACCTCCGCTGTACACGTTCTCACCACTAGGTGTCTCCGAAGAACTATGAGGCGACCCCACTGCCAGCTCTTGTACTGTTAATTCTTCGGGACCAAACAACTTACATCAATGCAATACGAAGGACCATTCGCATAAAACACAAAAATAAATCAAGTATTTGTTTAGAAACTAGCTGCAACTATTTTTTAATCAAGTACTCGAATAAAAGCATTAAAGCACATGCTCTCCTTTGGCTCGTTCATATTGCGCCTTTTATCTCACAATTCACTTTTGTGATTTTAGTCCCCCAAAGAGGAGGAAAGTGAAACAGATTCTGCGGAAGTTAATGACAAAGTTTCTGATCCAACAGTAAGTGAACAGTTTTGCCTGGAGGTCCCTGGTGGTGGTCTTTGTTATTATCTTATTCTTCTTACTTTTTGTTTTCTTTTTTCGTTCAAGCTAATGGGCTTATTGCATGTTTTTGTAGTTTACAAGTGAAAACTGTACCAGTCAAACCGAGTACAAAACGTTCATGCTGAATAGGCGGTAGCCTGAGGGATAGATTCCGCATGTTTTCTTCTGTCTGAGCTAAGTCAAATAATGAGTTCAGAGTGGCTTAATAAACTTCAAATATTTGTTGATCCTGTGAAGTGATTCTATTGGCTCCTGAACGCTCTTACACATGACAGGCGCTGGTCTGAACCCTCACGGTCTCATTCTCATGTGAATTTTCCACGCTGTATCGCCGTTGTCAGTTTTTAACTATAGGGGCTTCTTCTGAAAACCACATTGAATGAGCTGCACCCGCATAATGTGAGCTTCCCGTTGACCCCTTCTCGTGATTTGATCCGTGCATTTGTGCACAAGGAATGGACTTGTCTTAAAACCTAAAAACAAATTATAATAATAAAAAGCACACAAAAGATGAGATTCTGAATGTAATATTTGTTTCTAATAATATTCAGTCAGCTTAGAAAGCTACATGTATTTATAAACAGACATACTTTTTTTGCAGAAACTGCACTGCAGATTAACTTATAATAGCAAGTCTTATAAAATAAAAGTAAATGACTAAGTGTTCCCTTTTAACCTTAACTGTGACTTTAAAAAATCCAGTTACATTTAGGAAACTTCTGTGATGCCTTAAAACACCAAGCAGATATTTAAAACTCACTCCACACCATGCTGTAATTATTTTCTAATAATGTTATTATATCCAAGAGTTCATATTAAAAAAAAATCTTCTTTGATTCTGCTTCATGGGACCCAAAGGAGTTTATTTTGTGTCTGTCACCTTTCTAGCAGCTAAAAGTAATAATTCTGCATCTTTAGTTGAGCATGCTGTTGGTGGTATACAGTATTTGAGAGTATGCACTAGTTAAAACAACAAACTTCACATTTTACCAAAATAACTTAAGTGGGATAATAATAATAATATGAACTTTGAAATATTTTTCCAAACACCTACCAAAGCAATATATGGCACAGATTCACTCAGGATGAGTATTATTCATTCTTGAAATCCAGCATTTAATGGGATTTCTCACAGTTTAGGTCAGGTAGCCACCTGTAGCCATGGCTGCATTATGAAACTGTTTGCCTGCTTTTAAGTAACAGCTTGCCTGATGACACAACTGCACTGAAACAAAGGCTGCTATTATGAACAACCAGAATTTTTCAAGGAAAGATCTCACACTTCCTGGAAAAGATGACAAGGCATGCTCACGTGCATCTTTTAATACGTGTGCAGATAACAATCACTCTCATTGAATGTTCACATGTGAAAGTGTGTCCCAAAGAAGACTGAAGTGCCTTGATTCACAAGAATGTGAAAGACCCTCCTGAGGCAATAAGAAGCTACATTCTATGCAAGATAGATTTGCAAGACATGAACAAGATATGCAGAGTATGATGAGCGTAGCTTGTGTGGCTGAGGGAATTAGTATCTTTGCAAGTATTACGAGGATTGAGAGTGGGTTGCAGGGGTGTAGATGGCAGGAGGAGGATGAGAGATATGCGCTACAGTAGGCCCACAGTGCAAGACTCATGTCCGTAACCCTCCGTCACGATTTCTGTTCCATAAACAGAGCTTGATATTTCTTTAGAAAGGTCATACAAATTCACAAACTTTTTCTCTACACTCTTTTTTATTCTCATTTCAGCTGAACTCCACTGTCCTTTTCTGTTCGTTTGCTTCTAAGACCAGCCCAGGGATTTATGGCAAATCCAAAATGTGCAGCGTCTTCCAGATCATTTGCGGAGACCTTTCTCTTAAAGAATAGGGATCCTTCACTAGCTGTTCTATCCTTTGGTTTCTTTTTTTCTTGGATGGCTGTCCTGCCACATGTGGGAAAAAAAAATCTGTAACCCAGGGCTACTTAAATTGCACCCATTCCAATCTGCACAAAAAGACTATTACACTATTCAGGTCGGGTCTATTCAATTATTTGATTGTTATTATTATGCTGATTATAATGCAGTGGATTGGAGTGGAAGATCCATACAGTATGTTGAGTAGCCCTGGTGTAATAAATCTACTGTTAGTTTTCTATATACTGTAAACAAGTCCTCTAATCATCATGAATTTTCCCCCATTCATTTCCTTTTTTTTCATATTTCTCCTTTCCTGGTTCCAAGAAGGAAAAGTCCTCGACTGCTCCTGTAGAAATTCAGGCAAAAAGTCAGGAAACCAAGGAGGAGGCCAAGCCCGTCCCCGAAGCGGAAAAGAAGAAGAGCAGGAAGCCAGAGACCACCCCAAAATCCAAGACTCTGGAAGTCCCGCAGGAAAAGAGGTCTGTCTCTGAGGGCTCGCAGAATGGAGACGACTCAGCGCGGGAGCCCACCAAGAAGGTGGAGAAGAGGAACTCCATTGGCATGTTCTTCAAAGGCCTGGTATGTCAGCAGCACTCGGCTTCGAGTCAGGCAGGTTAGGCTGGGAGCCGCTGGGATATTACAAGAAGATATGAAACTATAGTAGGCCGTTCAGCCCATCGAGTACGTTTTACTAGTTAGTAGTTAATTGATCTGAGGATGCCATCCAGATATTTCTTGAAAGAATCCACGGTATCTCCTTCAACAGTACGACAGGGTAGCCTGTTCCATGCTTCCACAACCCTTTGGGTAAACAAATACCTGTTCTCAGTATTGAAGGCACTCCCACATATTTTCCAATTGTGCCCACTGGTTCATGTTTCACAAACTGCTCATTCTGAAACCTATTATGGTTATAATATCCATATATACTGTATATATATATATGAAATGTGTTAAATTGATTATATTCACTATGTACAGAGTACCTTATAAAGTATTCACCCCCCTTCAATGAATGACTGATGAGGTATACACATTTTTAAAATCAATATACTCTTTTTTTTAAAAGCTTGAATGCTCAAACTGAACACTGTTACAGGTGAAGGATGGTATGTGTCAGCGCAAATTACAAAGAAAAATCAGAAACTAAAATATGCTGATTACCAAGTATCCCCCTCCTATCCTTTGGTAAACATACAGTAAGTTAGATCAGGGGCAAAACATTATGTTGCCAACTCACATATCTAATAGAATTACCTCTGTGTGTGTGGAGAAATAGTGATTTCCATGATTTCAGAACAAATAAACCTGTTTCTGTAAGGTCCCTCAGTGAGGCACAACCAAAGATAAAGTAAAAATAACTTTAGAAGTTAGGTTTTTCGGCTGCCCTGGGGATGAATAAAGTATTTTGAACTGAATTGAAGATTCAGCCATGAAGACTAAGGATCTTTCAAAACAACTCAGAAAAAAAAGATGTAAAAACACACAGATCAGGAGAAGGGTATAAAAACTTTGGAGGCTCTACAGTGTTCAATTCAGAATTTAGCACAGAGCTGTTGTGCAGTCCCAGTCTACTGCTGTCTCTGTGAATCAAGAATTTGCAAGTTATAATCTGCCTTCATGTTCCTGTGGGTGGAGCTCTTAATGGGCTGTTTTTTTTATGTTCAGCTTGATTTTGGTGTCGAACGTGTGCCTTGGGTGCTAAGTAGTGTTGCTAGGTGGAACAGAAATACACGCCTATCATAGTCTCCAGGCATGGAGGAATCCTTGTTAGATATATATAAAAATACATTTAGCATTACAAATGTTCAAGTAATAGAAAAGGGAGTATCCCAGAGAGAGTACAGATTGAAGAAATTACACCTCATTTGAGAACAAAGCAAAATGGGACTTCACATTCTGAATGATGACCCTGGTGACGACACCCAGTGTCTGGTATGCACCTTTGAAAATATGTATGTAGAAAGACTCTTTAAAGAAAAGCAAAACAGCACCCTCTGATCAGAACCTGATGAACTCCACCCTGCAATCAAGCTGCATTTTCAACACTCTGTCAGTCTAAGTAATTTAATAACTTCAATCTACACTCAGATCCTCACCAAAAGAAAAGAAGAGGTGAAAAAAAACTATAAACACCGAACTCTAAACTCTGAATCCCTAGGGAAGATTTATCTTTTTTCAAACGCGTAGTTGTATCTTTGCATACAAACAGCAAACATTAGAATATATTTATTGCATTTTTTCTCCAATACTAGGAAGACGTTTACTGTATGTATTAGGAGATGACATATTAAAAAGTCACTGGGTAAATATTTTTAGCTTTTAGCTGAGAACTGTGGTAGGGGCAATTGTTTAGAATGTAAAGAAACCTTCAGTTTTACATTCTGAAGTTTCAGAACCAGTTCTTTTGTAGCTAAACGATATACTTTTTTGTAGTGGAATAGAGGTCTCCAAACGCATATCCTTGTTTTGCTAACCGGTTGTTGTATTGTGCTATTTGTTATTGTTTTACCACTAGGTGGCGGTACTAGCATTCCACTTGAAAAGTAGAACAACGATGCTATTAATGAAGGGCGTGTTTGTGGTGTTATTTGTAATAATTGCTTACGGGGCCTGCGTAGTAAGAAAAAATAAGCACAGTGCAGTACTCATTATGTCACATAATAAATTATTATTTAAAATATTTTAAAAATGTGACGTGCACAAACTGTTGCGCATTAAACGTTTCTTCATTCTTAAAACAAGATTTGAACAAAGTATTTAATTCCTTACATACCAAATAGGATACATCAATTCGTTGGTTCATAGCCCTATGGCTCTTACTTGTGGGTATTAGAGAATTAAGATTTAATTAGAATTAATGTGTCAAAATAAATCCACAAATCTCTTTCAAAAATTAGTTTTCATGCTTGAGAAAAATTAAATACTATATTTTTGTGGCTTTGTATTATCTTCAGGTACAGTAATGTTAGACTAATCTTATACCTGACATTATTTTCTACCTTGGAGTAATACTGGACATCACCTTTCCACAGGTGATGCCAGATAATAAGCAGGAATGGACACTATTATGATATAATTATTGGGATTCCAAACGCTGTCTCTCTTCAACATAAGAGCATAACATACTAGTTACTAATTAATTGATCTGAGGATCTGAGGTCAGCTGTTTCTTGGAATCAACTTCCAACAGCATGGTTGTACAGCTTGTTCCAGATGCTTGCTATTCTTTGTGTAAAGAAGTGTCTCCTATCTTAAATCCTAAATATACTACCTTTCAATTTCCAGTTGTGTCCCCAGGTCCTTTTCAGGTTATTAATCCTGAAGTTGTCCACTGGAGTAACTCTTTCAATTTTTCAGGATTTTGTTTCTATTAGCCATAATCATGGTGGCACAGCGGTTAGCATTGCTGCTTTGTAATGCTGGGGCCCCGGGTTCAATTCCAGACCTGGGGTGCTGTCTGTGTGGAGTCTGTATGTTCCACCAGGTGCTCCCACAGTCCAAAGATATGCTGGTAGTTTAATTGAGTTCTGAGAAAATTGGCCCTGGTGTGTTGCCCTGTGATGGACTGGCTTCCCATCCTGGGTGTACCCTGCCAGGATAGGCTCCCTAAAGTGGATAAAGTGTTTCAAAAATTAACAGAAGGATGGATATACTGTTTCACATGGAAACAAGACTATAGCTATATAATAGTGGTCATCATTTCTCATTCTCATTTGCTTTCCTTGTCTTTGGCTCACAAACAGGGACCGAAAAGGCTGTCAGATGCAGGTGTCCAGACTGATCCTGTGACCATCTTGAACCCCTCTGAGAAGAGCAAATAAGATCTTCATCACAACACTCAAATACTTTTCATTGCAAGAGGAAAGCAAACTGCTAATACATAAACTCTTACAGTATGTTATACACATTTAGGTTGTCTGCTGATTGAAGGTGGTGGAGGGGTGTCTCTACACAGTACTGCTAAGGTTAAAGCAAGTGATGAATAATTGGGCCAGGAAGTTTGTTTTTGTGCTGGAGAGGCAGTAGGGGGAGACCTGCCATGGAAAGGCCTCAGGGGGTGATTTCATTAACTCAGCGATGTCAGTCAGAGAGGTTTTATTATTAGAGATTATCACATTGTTGTTGTTGGGTTTTTTTTGGATTGAGTTACTTTTTAATTCTTCTAACACTTCAATTGAAGGTGATTTTCATTATGGGGTCAGAGGCGTCAATGTCTTATACAAATGGCCACTTACTGTACATTGATCAATAACAGCAGTTTTTACAGCGGGGTGAAAAACTGGGTTCAGTCTTCAGCTTCTTGTATCTATTCACCAGTTTTTAAAAGAAACCACCTGGCATAAGAAGAAGGATAACTTCCTTCTTTTGTACGTTTTTGTCTTTCCTTTAAAAACAAGAAACAGATAACTGTAAACTGAGGGTGAGGAAACTGAGCAAATTGTCTCTGAATCTCAAAGTATCTCTTTTTTTGTTGAGTCTGTACTATTTTTTTTCATAATGTTCAGCAACCATGTGATTGTATGCTAAACCATACTATTAATTTTCCACAATGTCACTGTCAATTGTTCAAACAACATTTGAATTGATTTGTGATAATGCCTTACCTAAAAGCTATTTTATTTACCAGGCCATGCTTATTTATGCGCTAAAATAATCACTCAAGCTCACTTTTAAATTATTAGCATAAGATGAGTGTGTTGTTTTTCTTCTTTGACAGGTAGAAAAAGTGTATGTTGCTCTGGAGGAATACAATTTAGACACAGCCTTGCCAAAGTTGTTGAGCCTCTACGTCTCATACAAGAGTGGGAGGCCCACTGTGCTTTTTTGCTAACAAAAATGCCTACTGTTCTTTGAAACCAGAAACCAGAAATGCACAGCAGCAGTAATGAGAGGCTGTACAGATGAGTAAATCAATGAGAATCTTGAAATCAGAATTGTGTCCTGACATCAAAAGAAACAAGAGGCTTGTTTTTAAGTGAGAGAGGAGTGACATGCAATCTTACTCAGTCCAGATGTGTTAGAGCTGTAAGGTACATAGGCTGTGATGTATAAATAAAATCCAAATATATATGGTAATGAATCCTACCAAGTGTTCTGTTTTTTTCTTTTTTTAAAGTCAACAGATTAAAATATAAAGAAATGCATATACCACCACCAAAAACAGTTCAGGTTTAAACAAAGGAAGAAAACATGCCTACATGTACAAGCAAAATATTACAAGCAATCATGCTTTCAGGGATAATTTAAAGATGCTTACTACATACTAAGCAATTTAATTTGTAATTCAATTCAATTGGAAGGAAATGCATCAGTGAAAGAATACAGGCAGTGTCACCGCCAAGTAACAGAGAGGTTAATTCGACACTGAAAATCAAAAAGAAAGAAAAAGAGTTTTGATGGTTGGGGTTTTCTTCAGTGTGTCAACTGTTTAAATGAAAAAAAAATATTTCTGATGTCCTCATAACGTTTTGTTTCTAAGGTCATGCTTGTAAGACACGATTTTTTTAAATTTACAGTTGGACATTAAATGTTCTTTTAATTGAATGTTGAACTAACAAGTTCAAAATAAGGTAAAATGTGTTAAATCTGGAATGATGACACTTAATAAAATTACTAATGTTTTATTTTTTTTTATTTGTGTATTTACCTATCCATTTGTGCCGTCTAGGAACGTCCAACGAGGCCTCTGTCATCCTCCCAAAAAGTCCATATATTCAATATTACAGTAGGGGGAGCCTCCCGGTGTCTTTCATTGGCCCATTCCCATAGTACAAAAGATGGGAAAAATAAGACCTGTATTGTACTTATTGAACTAAACCTTATTTTACTTGGCTTGTAATAGTTTAAAAAACAGTTGCTACCATATGAATTTTATTTGTTTTGCGATAGGGGGGTTTATATTATTATTATTATTATTATTATTATTATTATTATTATTATTATTACTGTATTAATATATTATCCAGCACACTTTCAATGGGGTTAAAAAGTTGGTTTTCGGCTACCAGACGAGTAAAACATGAATTGCCATTTTTGAGAAATGTACGTGTTGTAATGTTACGTCTATTGATGTACCCCAGCTAAAACACTTACAGACGACCCGTACTTTTATAATGTTCCAATTAGATACTGTTATAGAAACCTGCACGTTGTGTTTGTACAAAAAAAAAAGAATATTCTGTTTTTAAAAAAACTATGATCACCTGATATGATCATGCTTTTAAAAAGCCAGAATACGGGAACAATGTTATAAGAAGCTCTAACTGAAATATGCTGAGCGTCGACTGAAAATATGAACTAAATGAATTCAAGTTATGCATAAAAGCGTGGAGCATATGGCCTTAAGAACTTCAAAGCAATGGATAAAAAGTAGTGCAAACATTAGAGGTTTTTATATTTAGAAACTATTTGAAGATCTGAAAAACCACTTGAACGCCTCCCTTTTTTAAGACAGAATTGACATATAATCTAGCAGCTGGTATTATTTTTGGAAGAAAAAAAAAACAGATGCCGTCTACCAAGAATATGGCCGAGTTCGAATCCGAGGTGCAAGCTTTGAAAAACACGAAGCCCGACGATTGTACAGTAGGCTGGTCAGACAGCCCGGAAACGCTACGTGCTTGCGCTGGCGTCTTCCAAGCCCTGCCCGGGCAAGAGCACTACTGTTACATATGAATGAAACACAATCCCCCACTTACCGTATTACTGTCTCCAAGAGAGCAAAACAAAAATGTTAAAAAAGTGCATGGCCTGTTACTTTTAGTTTCTTTCAATATGAATTGTATTTATTTTCAATCCCAAAGGATCGTCTCCCTTACACTACGTGCATAACTATTTCCAGCTCCTGACCACTTTCTTACAGGAAATTATCATAATAAATTGTACTTTCTCTCAAAGAGACTAAAGAATATATAGTATTAGAGGCTGTTTAAATTGAAGTGTCTCTAAATTACATTTTTTTTCCTTACGATTTTTTCTTCAGATTAAAAAAAAACAAAATGTGTATCTGGTCTTTAATGGTTTAGTAATCAAGGTTAGTTATTAAAAATCTCAGACAAATTTTAAAAAATACTACTAAACTGTATTTTAAATTTAGGTTTAATCCTCCAAAGAAGCTAACACATGGTCATTTTATTATGTGCTCTGTATTTACAAGCATTTTAAAATACAAACTTAAAATGACTTATATGCTTTGCTGTATCAAGAAGCTTTAATTTCACTTTAAGAAGCTTTACCCTGGCCTTTACCAATCATGGCCTCCGAATAATCCCCATGTATGAATTGGCACCATCATCACTCTGTTCTCCTCCCCACTGGGAGCTGGTGTGTGGGGAGAGTACTGGTGCACATCATCCAGGTGGGTCTGCATATTGGTGGAGGTGGAGGGGATACCTATTACCTGTTAAAACCTTTTAGTGGAGTGTCCAGAAAAATTATTATTATTATTATTATTATTATTATTATTAAGACAAGCAGAAGGAGGAGACTGGTGGAGGACATGAATCTGAGACTGCAAAAACACAGAGCTTTGCAGAGATCTCTTCCTTGCTGCTCATTAGATCTTGCTGGTACCTGTAACTGGCTGATGGGTGGAGATGGGTGGTGATTGAAGAGGATGCTTCATATGGATTTGGTTTGAAAGTGCTATTGAAATTGCAATTGGTTAGGTAGCTGTCATTTCCTTTCAGAAGCCCATTGCCTTGCTTGCTATCAGGTAAAATACGTGTTAAAATAGCTGCAGCTTCTGACCACATCACAGAAACACACTGTGGCAGGGATCTTAAACTGTGCTTCTCAGGAACCTGAAGCCCATTGCTGAAACTTTGTGCACTGTACCCTGCACTACACTGATATTTCTATATCCTCAGAATCAGGCTTGAACAATCTGTTCGAAACCCAAGTGTTGATACAATACTATACCGAGTACAAACAAGGCAATAACCTAAGCATGATTAATCACACCGAATAACGAGGAATGTGTATAGAGCAAGTTGCGAAAAATAAGAAAAAGGCGAAGTAACTGAAAAAAGGAGGGGTGATGTAATCTGCTCTTTGAACAGGTCTTTTGTGGTCTGTGCCACCTCCAGTGTAGAAAGTCGCTAGTGTGTGAATAGCAGAAGAGGAGAAGAGGATGTCTGTTTTAGTATTCGGAAGACTTCCCCGTGTTATCTTGTTCAGAAGTTAAAAGTAGATTAAGAGTGATTGTAATTTAGGTTTCTGAATTAGCTTGGTCTCATTTGTCAATATACTTGTCAGAGGCAACAATATTTTTCTTCTGAGATCATTTTCAGTCGGTCTTCAGTTCCGAATTCTAGTTATATGTTTGTGGGGCTGTTCTGTAACTGAATTATGGATTTTATTAGGAACAGCATAAGAACATACTCTTCATACAAGAATTTCAAGGACAGAAGACCTGTGGAATTCTATTATTCCAATTTTAAATGTTTTCATATGCAGATGGCTCTGTTTAAATTGTATAAATAGGGAGTTGCGTCAGCATGCATAGGCTGCAAAGGAACAAGTAAAGGTTAATTCCATGCTGAAAAGAAAAGAAACACAACGTTTCGGCTGTGGAGTCTTCTTCAGGTGTCAAAACTGAGCTTAAATCACTATCTAAATTAGCACTATTTTAATTGTATACGATATTCAGAGACATCCAAAAACATTGAAATATTTACCTCTTTGATGGTGGAAGGGAATGAGTTAGTATTTTTTAACCAATGTTAAGGTTATTAAATTTAGGTCTTAAATTTTACAGTTTAGTAATGGTACTGGAAATGGCATAACACTAGTCACAGTTTGAATTTGGATGAGCACATAAAATAATTCAGTGTGGACGGTATTTCACGGCAATCTTCAGGTCTGCAAATATCAGGTAGACGATAATGATCCTTTCTGACTGAGAAATGGAAGACAACTAGAGACACTCTGGTGACAGCTTTCTGACTGTGGGCCTAGCAACCACAGTTGTCCACTGAGGTAGAAAACCCTCTGCAAGTATACCTAGCCTTTGGGGTAATCTGTCAGCTAAATTAAAGTGCTCTACTGATTTAAGACCAGTTATAATTTCACAAAAAGTCACACACAGTTCAAGTGCATTTTTTTTTTGCAAACACAAAACTGATATAGTTACAAATAACCATTGATGATCATTATGTTCTGTCACAGACAAATGAGTGGTTGTCAAGAGCAAATAACATTAATAGATGGTTTAATGATTAGAGGGATTTTAAGTACATTCACTAGTGGAATAACAATAAGGGGGAAAGGCTGAACCTTTGAAGCAAAATGTCAATTGCCAGTTGATTTTGCAGAATATTTTTACATTTATTAGCTCAAAATTGAAAGCCGAGACCGAGTATGAAAAATCATCACGGGAAAATTGGATTAAAGCAGTTTTGAAACATTGTTTTCCATGGCAGGAAAGTGCCTTTAATCTTTTAAAACTCATAATATTAATTTATATGATTCATATCAGTTAGCATCATGAAGTCAGTCACTGGAAGAATGTATTTCGGATAGTGCTGCCTGAGCTCATCTGCCATTAGTAATGAGACAGGGCTCTAGCCTGCATAAGTCATTTCAACGCTTTGTTATCTACAGCAAGGCACGCTTGCATTATTCCAGTAATAGGTGTGATCATTTAGAATCATGCCTTTAAGTAATTGCCAAGAAAAAATATATATGAAAGCTCTGGAACAAAATGAACATTTTTTAGACAATGTCTCAACGAGCATGCATGTACTCTTGTGTCTATTGTGATCTCACCTTCTTGTGACAACGATATAATTAAATAGTTCTTGCTAAAACATTTATTAGTAGCTGTTGTATCCCAGAAGCAATGTAGGCTTTTCAGCATGGAATAAACCTTTACTTGTTCCATAAATAATGCTAATACACTCATATTGGCACAAAGTTCCTTAGTCTTTTTTTGCATATGTTGAATATTAAAAGCTTATACAGAAAGCTACCTTGGAGCTAACTAGTTTTTACAATACAAACCTGGCTGATTAATGAGCTTGTTAAAAGAGCATTGCTGTCAATCCCAGAATAACAAAAGAACTATTTTCTAACAGAAGAAGATGCTTTTATATACATGTACTATCTAAACAAAATAAAATTAAAAATGTAAAAATTGCTGTTAGATGTACTTGCTATTTAAATGATAGATTTGCCAGGGGCAGGTATACAATTTTAAAGAAAATGTCCACCAGTGAGTGAAGAGGTGAAATTTCTATGCAAGTGAATTAAAATTCTTAGAGCATATCTTAAGGTATTCATATTGTGTGTTCCATAGGGACTCAGCAGCTCAAATCTAAGACATTATTACCTTAGGTGATCGGCATTTGGTGATGATATCATGCATGAAGCCCATTAAATGCATTTCTGATTAATCATTTTTATGGGCAGCAAAAAAACTATAGATTGGACCTTATTGTTGATGGGTTAATCCTGACAATGGGGATGAAATGTAAAATATTAAAAACATATAATTTGCCCATGTAAAAGGTAATGTATTCTCTTCTCTGTTATGGAAAGTGATAGCCCTCAGGAATATTGCAGTGTTGAATCCCAACGGTTGTGGTTTGCAAGTTTGACTTGTGTCACAGAGAGACAAAGGTTTTGAAATGGCAGTGACTCTCTTTGTTAGAATAAGACAACCATTTTGGAAAAAGTTCCCATTTTCTGTAACAATTTGATGACATCCTGATGCAAATATGCCTGTTTTATGTCTGATTGACATGTAGCAGTTAAAATAATACCTTATCTTGTGCCCACATCAATACTTCATTGTGTGTTTAACCACACAGAAACATAGCAGGCATAGAACAATATGGTGGTTAGAAAGACTTCTATTGGGCATTCGGTCTATTAGCTTGAGGCCACACAGTCTGCAGAGTGACCCATGAAGTATTTTGTTAAAACTGTATTTCCAGTAAAAGCAAGAGCTCAGACTCTTTTTCTTAAATGTTTTGTTTCTGTTCATGAGGATACTTAATAAAATTGCTTGGTATGGTTTCAGTCATCTTTTATCTACCACAGTCTATTGTGCATAGTCTTTTTTTTTTTAAATATAAAGTTGACCAAATATGAGCATCACATAAACCTTGCAGAGAATACATAAATGGAAACAAAGCATTCTGGCTTCTGTGCCTGTTCTCGACACTCCTAAGCTGAGATCTGTTTTGCATGAGTAGTTGCAGCTGCTGACTTCAGCCCTCCTGCACAGCTTTAATGGTTCCCCTCAGATACTTCGAGAGAACAGGTGTTCAGTTAGGCAGGCTTTGCACAGCGATGTCCCACATAGTGTGTTGCTGTGAACGCTGAAGTCCCTCACTGGTCGGTCAGGGTATTACAAAAGCCAGAGCCTCTCAAAGATTTGGACTCAAAATGGGCCAGCCTCAGAATTTCTCAAAAACTTTCCTCTCCACTTTTGCACACACACACACAAAAAGTTATTACTTGACACGATTTGCGCTTTGCTGCACAGGCTTCTGTGAAACTGAAAGTTAGATTACAGTTAGTTTCAGGTTTGCATTGAAAAAAAAAACATCTCAGGAACATGAAAAAGCCACAAACAGCTCCAGTGTCAACATATTGCCCTGAAGATAATAATGACACTGAGATGAAAAACCGATTTAATAATGCACTAGTTTTGATTATGGTTGTTCAAAGGAAGTAGCAAACTGGTAGGGTCTGGTTTCTAATGTTGAATTGAAGACCTCTAGAGACTTTTTCATATATTTTCACCTCTAACCTAACCAGGAGTTGTACATGACATGAAAACAAAGTGGTCAGACAGAAGTTGTGTGCTGGGGCTGATGCTGAGGCCCTCTGTGAGACCCACTGAACGGCTGCATGCAAATATGCTCCCATTGAAGGTGCCAAACACACAGATACAGGATAATGGGCTGTCTGCTGCGAGGCTGGTTTCTTCCTCTGCCTCTGCCTCTGTCAGCCAATCTGAGCTGTGCAGGCTCAGGTCTTTTGTTACGAGACAAGAATTTCCTCTGGGAGGTTTTCATGAAGTGAGCCTAATCCAGGGCTCACAGTATATTGACAGTTGGTGAGGAAACAGACACTTTTCTTGCTCCACTTCCCCAGTGATGCAGATGTTTTCTATTGGTTGTGTGACTAAACGCAAAAAAAAAAAGGTCAGCCCCAGAATTCCAGTGGCGATACAGCTGTGTTATGCAAATCACTACTATGTGTATATTTATCCAGTCATATATTTTTGCCACGATAACAACGGAAATTTAAGTACATTATTCCTATTGTTAAAATAAATGATAAAGGCTTTGTGCATTTTTAATACTTCTTATTGTTTAAATATTCTCATGTATAAAGCGAATCCATTTTTTAATCACTGGTGCATTCATGAAAAGCTGTAAATGGGCAATTATATGTTTCTAGGGTGAATGCTGCCTTGTGCCCTTTGTCTGCGGGGTTACACTCTGGCTGACTGTAACCCTGTTCTGTTGCTGTGGCATAGTTGTTGGAAGTGTTGTTATCGTGGATGCAAAAACCTTTGACTGCTTTAGTTAATGATAATTAAGAATATTAATATAACAAGTTGAGCTCGTTCTTTCAGACTACACCTGAGATTATGACGTTTGTTTGTTTTTCTACTTGATCACACGAGGCATGCTGTTTTTCTGTTGTACTGCCCAGTCTGTGCCTTGAATTCTCTCGTTATGACTTTATATTAAGCTGCATTGTGCCATTAACTTTTTTTTTTTTACCTGTCTGCCTGTTGCACTCTGTGACTTACTTACCGTTTATTATGAAATTGTACCAGATTGCGATGATTTTTTTTGTGCAAGTCCCCCTCGGATCAAGGCATCTACTGAACGAGTTCAAAACAATCATTTAAAAAAATGTCTCGAAATAATAAAGATCCTGAAACAGGTTTCTGCCTAACAGCCATGTTGTGCTGCAGTTTAATAAAGTGAAGGGTGTGGATCTGTGGATGTACTAGATGAATACAAAGAACTTTCCTCTGAAGATTATTGAACACAGGCTGGCTGTCGGCATGTTGTCAGAACAATTGTCTGTCAGAGCCAACCTTCCCTCCTGAGTACAATGTCTGAAGGCAAAAGGATCGAATTCCACAAGGCTGAGGCAGCATGAATGTTCACCAAGAGCTTAATAGCAGAGTAAAGGGTGCTTACAGTCTCCTGGTAACCATTTTCAGGGCCGTAATTATAATGTTACAAGGCAGTTTAATCATAATATCCCTGTAGGGTAATTAGTTTTGAGACTCATTAGAGAAAGAGAAAAACATCTTAATACAATCAAATGGAGTGACTGGAATTAACACTCATTTTCCCACTTAAGACGTCTAAAACCTCCTTGACTATGGCTTGGATGAAGATGGCTTGTCCTGCGCCCATAGCCACACTGTTTGAAGGCTTTTTCCCTGTGCTTCATATCTGGAGCACGTTTCAGCACGCATCAGTGGTCTCTGGAGTAGGCCAGCTGGTAATATTGGCTCTGAGACTAGGCCGCATTGAGCAGGCGAACACTACTGCCATTGTCTTGAGAGGTGGGTGATTGAACTTCTGATAATTGGCATGTAACCTCCTCTATTAATAGAGCAGGGTGATATGTGAATTCAGACAGGGATTCCAACATATGCTGTGAATTGACTCAAGGCTTGTTGGTTTTCTTGTGTTTTGTTTTTTACCCCAGACCAAAACGTGACTTCAAGTATCTCCTGTTTTACTTAATTTCCATTTTTTTCTTTTTTTATCTCCAAATCAGAGGCCACTTTCACAGCATAGACTGGACTGCATGCCTTTCTGTTTTACTTCCAAAACCTTTTCAGACTTTGCTGATCCTTAAGTCCTTTGACCACAAAACTCCCTATTAATGTGTGCATACAGTATACCTTTTCATTTTCGTCTCAGCAGTGAATAAGCCTTTTATGGGGAAAATGTGTAATTTCCTTTTTAAGATAGCAGATCTGCTGTAGTTAATGAAAACTGGAATGTATTATGTATTGTAAACTGGTTTTCCTATAGTTTTAAGTGAAAAGAGGTTAGCAACAGGATTTCTTTCTGTTTAAAAGGGGGGGTTTCAAAGTAAAAATACCTAAATATTTTTGGAGAGCTAGAGTTAGGAAGTAAAAATGAGTCTTTTATAATTTTAAGCAGTTTCTGTATTTTTTTGCATTATCTATTTTCAAACCTCACTTCCTTTCTTTTCCATTTTTGTGTTCATTTTCTACTGAATTATAGAACTAATGCATGTCTATATTCTTTTGTAATGTTTTAGGGTACAATATTTCACTGAGGAAAGAAACGTACATGAGATCAATATATTTAAGTAATTTTAAATATTTTTAAAATTAAGTCATCTTTTTTATCAATGGCTGAAAGTACTGTGATACTGAAGTAGTCATTTTTAGTGTTTCATGAAAGCTTGTTGTAGCTCAAATATGTGTCTGCCTGTCTAGTAAATGTATTGCTGGGACACAAGCTGTTCATTGTCTCATTCTTGGTGTAAGGATCTAAATCTAAATGCTGAGTCTGAGATTTTTCAAATCAGTCCAGATTGAGCTCCACATTACCCATTGCTTGGCATGGAACTGCATTGCCAATAGACATTTTTTTTTTTTGCAACAGCTACCAAATCAGACCCCTTTCACAATGTTATGTCAAAATAAAATACAAATTTAAAATGAAAAATAAACTTCATATCCCATTAATGACAACTGAACTAACAATAAGAGGAACATGGTTATAAACCATAGGAGGCCAACAGGAAATTTTGCTTGGTTGTTTAAGGTGATGTACTAATTGATCCAAGAACTTCATTCACAACACAGAGAGGTGGTTTGTTCACTTTAGACATCTAATAGCTTGCTTTACGTTTGTTGTACTAATTATACTTTTACCAAAATCATTCCCTTTACAGTATATATTGGCTTATGTGCACCATTTGTTGGTGTAAGCTTACCTTTGATAATAGTATCATAACTCTTTACTGAACAATACCAACAGAAACAAAAAATCTTTACACAGATAAGGGCATAATTTCAGTTCTGTATTTAAGAACATAAAAATAGCTAGTTTTCTGTTCCTTTAACTAAAGCTGTTTTGTCTTTTTCTTTTCTCATAATTACCAGACTGAGTCACTGATGCTTATTTGCACACCCATGAATTTAGCAGGTAGAAAACGTTGTCAGTTTCAGAACAGGATAGGTGCAAAAAGCCTTTAAACTTTCTTACACAAAGCAGTAACATTTCTGCCTTTGATTTGTTCTGCACCAATGTTATTTATTTAACATGCCAGTGTAGCTACAGTCAGTGCCAGTAACCAGGGACAGTAAATTATTTGTGTCTCCTGCATTTCACATTGGTATTGTTGGCAGAAAGGGAGCTAGTTTTTTTGTGTGTCTCCCTGTTAGCAGAAAAAGTATCAGAAAACAGTGGAAAAACAGACATAGTGTGGGTCTGTGGTGTTTTACCTCCACACTGAAATACAAAACGTAATTTGCATCATACGTTCCAATAAAGATGTTTGCTTCAGATTAAATTGTTCCAGTTGCATCGTGGTAGAACTGATCTCTTCATCAAATTTGGTCATGAGATGACAATAAAAAGGAAACTCGTTGTCGCCACCCTTCTCATAGTTAAGTTGCCTCTTTGATCTTACAATTAGGTTGTTCATTTAAGATACAGGAGGAGCAGAGTCAAACAAGAAGCCCAAGGGAAATGTCAAAAGCAGGGGTAATTAAGTGTTAATACCTACTGCAAGAATAAAAAGGCAAAAAACAGAGCCATGAGATTCTGCAGAAACTGTATGCACAAAGGTATTATGAGGAAACTATATGAACAGAGATGTTCAGCCACAGGAGCAAAACATAAGAGAATCAAGAGTCTCAGAATGTATATGGGTCAGGGTTATAAAAAACATTTAAAACATTTCTACAGACCATCAGGCATCGGTTATAATGCAGTAATGTAAGGGGAAAGGAGGAAGTGGTTAACATGGGAGATTTAAACTTTTCCTATACAGTTTGGGGAAAACCATCAGGGAAGTCGATATCAGTAATAGCACACGTCACAAACAACTGCTTTCTTAATGAGTTTCTGACAACTCCAACAAGATGAGTGACTGAATAACTCTTTGTCTTTTCAAACTGATAATGTAAGAAAATGGAGATGACAGATCTATTAGGGACTGTATTCATAACATGGTTTAATGAATAAATTAAGAAAATAATACACTGTGAAAGTAAGGACTTGATGATGATTAAAAAATTACATCATACTATTAAAGAAATACTAGTACAATAAATTGCAAGCTCAGTCAAAAAGGTATATTAGAAAGGTCAAGAAAAGAATACTGTAAAATAAAATCAATAATGGAAGTTGTATTTTTACAGATATACAGTATAATGGAAAATGAACTGTAAAGGATGAAATGAGGTGCCCCAGTGATAATAATATGAAACTTTTAGTTGGAGAAGGGATTGTTGTTGATATATCAATTGAATATTTCACTCAGATGTTCACTAAGGAAGAAACCTGAAGAAAAGAAAACCTGAAGTCTCTTGAGACAGAGGTAAACTCCACTCACTGGAAATTGCTACAGTAATATTGCATCAATCCACAAAAATTACAGATCAAGATGTCTTACTTCTATTGCATGTAAAGTTTTAGAAACAGTAATTAATACTAAACTCGAACATTAATCTGTGTATCAATAGGATTCTAGAGGATAGTCAACATGGATTTAGAAATGTAGGTCTAGCTTGTAATGGATACAAACAGAGCATATAATATGGTAATGCTTTGTCTAATCATTCTAATTATAATACAAACAGAGCATGAGATATATTAAAATGATTTTTTTTCACAATACTTTGTGTAAAATCCTTCATAAAAGATTAATTCCTAAATTGCAGGCAGTAGATTAGGAGATTAGCATCCATGAGATTAGGAACTTGTTAGTAAGTAGAAAATAAGAGTACAGATAAGGGGTGATTGATTAAATTAGGGTGAAGAAATTAGTGGAGTAGCACAATCATCTGCATTAGCACTGCTATTCTTTCTAATTGATATCAATGATCTATTTTCTGGTATCATTCATAAACTAGTCACGTTTGTAGATGATACCAACATTTGAGGATTATCACACACTCTAGAAACTGCAAAGTTAATAAATCTCAGGACTGGGCAGACACCTTGCAGACGACATTTTATGCAGAGGTTGGAGAGGGTATCTGTGTCAGTGAGCTGCAAAGGAACAAGTAGAGTTTAATTGCACACTGAAAAGTAATAAGGAAAATAGTGTTTTGGCTGTGGAAAAATATTGTGGGTATTAGAAATTATAGTACACGCCTTCTTAGAATCTCAGTGTTCTTTGTCAAAGATAGAAGCTATTGTAGGTCTGTCTCATAAGAGTGTATGCTAATACATTGTTTTCATCTTCTAAACAATGCAGGGATGGAATACAAACACAGAAACAGAATGTTAATATACATATATAGTCAAAAATAAAATGTATTCAATTGATATTCAAAGTGGGCAGTACAATGGCACAGTGGTTTGTATTGCAGTATTGAGGCCCTCTGTTCAATTCCAGACCTGGAGTGCTGTCTGCGTGGAGTTTGTATGTTCTCCCCATGCTTGTGTAGGTTTCTTATGGGTGGGTTGGTTTCCTCACACTGTCCAAGAACTGTCCGGCACCGCGCTGTAACCGGCTTGTACAACCTGTCTGTCAGCCGTTCGTTACACTATTATTGTTTCTGTTACTAATAATAATTGTATTATTAATAATAGTCAGAATGGAATCTTGAGAGATTGATTCCAAACAGAGCTGTAGAAATAAACAAAAAACAGCATTTTAGATGAAGGAGGGAAAGAGGTTTGAATACGAGGCCAAGAATTGAGTAAGAAGAACAAAAGAAAGGGAATGGATTCACAAAGAAAGAGACTGAAGTGGAAATTAATAATATCCTTCTCATAAACAAAAAAAACGTTTTTTTTTGCTATGAAAAACTTTGGCATGAATGAATGTATGAATGGTATGTAAATTGTTCTGAATGATTTGCATGCAGTTCTTGAAGAATGTGTATGTCTGTGCACGCATCTAACTTTTTGAAGATTCTTCAATGTGTCTGGCAAGTCTATACAAGTCTATTTTCATGTGGCGGGTGCTGAAAATATTACCTCATTACCTGTGAGAACATCATCTTTATCCAGATTCAGTTGTGTTTTCTATGATTAATGGTTTTGCCTGGAAGCCTCTTTTTCAATCCTAGCCCGTTCCACACTACGTATTAAAATGAGTTATGAAGGTTGCAAAACAGGTTTAAGAAACAATATCTATATTTTAGAACTTTTATTTAATTTAAAGAAATTTGTCCGAGTGATAACCCACTTTAGAAGACAAAGAAGCTGTGGGGAGGATTTGGATTTTTATGAAGAGTCTCTTTGATTTTAACAGCTTTAATTTGTTCAAGATTTTACCGCTGAAGTAACGGCTTATCGCCGCTAGGCGTCTCTGGATATCATCCGAGGAAACGCGTCCTGTTTGAAAGGGAGGTGTCGAGTTATTTTCTCGAGTCGTTCGAAACTCTTGAAACACCCTTTGAGATTTACAAGGTATTTTACAGTACATCATGGAAAGGGAGTTTCTGAGTCATCAAAAAATCTTCTCGGAAATGACAAAGGACGAGTTTACGTCTTTCCACAATACATAATCAAAACTGTAAGGAATTGCAAAATATGTATATATGCTAATATGGATTTTCAAGTCACTGTTGTTAGAAAGTACCAAATGTTTTCATATTCCAAAACTTCCACGGTATTCCCAAAATAATTTATTTTATTCTGAAATAAAAAAAACTCTTAAGAAAGTGACCGGACTACTTTAAATTTGAATTTGTAAAATGTGTTGTCTGATATATTTAGGTGAGTTGTTACACAGCTGAATTGTATTAGTGCATTTAATTAACTCGACTTAAAAGACTAAAACGGAGATTCTCTTACAATTACTACCGCCATTATTAATGTAGCATAGTAACCTGTTGTAAAAAAAGTTTTCTTTATGCATATTACTTAATATGGTTTCTGGGTCAGTGAAATTAACATCTAAAGTAAATAAAATATGTATTCAATAAAACTAAATTGTGGAAATGATCAAAATGTTTTAATTGTAACTTGAAAAACCCGTGATTCACAAATAACCTTCTGATGACAAGTCGAGGGAAATTCCCCTAGCTAGAAAAAAAACAGACAACTGTATCAGCATTTCCAATTAAAAATATTCAGCGTCATTATTACTACTAATAGTTTAAGAGTAATATCAATTATGTTTGTAACACCTAGTCACTGTTTTGCCCACGACAAATAAAAGTGAAAATGGATGCGTAATTTTTAAATTAATTTACACTTAATTTAGATACCTTCAGAAAATAATTCAGCCATTACATTTCTGAGATTAGTATGTACGATTGGCCTGAACACGTTTTCAGTGTTCATTCCCTTGTAAAAGCACATATAATTACAGAAGAGGGTTATAAACAACCTGCATGATTTGCAAACGATTTGCATTATACGTTTTGCCCTCATTACCCTACTTTACCTTACTTTCCAAGTGAAACTTTTACAATTATACAATTGTGACAAAATTGTGACCTCGCTCACGGTAGACAATTGTAAAGCTTTGATTGTTTTTATTTTTCACTTTCCTAGATGACTAAGTAATAAAAATGTTTATTTCAGCCGTCCATTTTACAGTAGTTTGCCTCGCTTTCGTTTGTCTTACCTACGGATTTGCTGAGGTTCTACGGTTCTAGGGGGGCGTATTGTACAGCACTCCAAAGTACAGCACATTGCAGTGGGTGGAAATGCAGAGGGTGTCTGGTGAAAGTGTAAATTTGCAGACGTACCGCTGTAAATCTGTGTAAAATTGCTTTATGTATGTTTTATGTAAGATTTATAGAAATATAACTGTCACTTTCGAGGCGGTAGTTCTGAATTCTAAGAGAAGGAAGTCCAGTGACCCAACGCAATTCAGTGCTGTCAGACTATCTCAAGGTTGTGAAATAGTCTAAGCAAATATCAGCCATCACCTATAAAGA
Organism: Atractosteus spatula; assembly: GCF_055471065.1. Lineage (NCBI taxonomy): Eukaryota > Metazoa > Chordata > Actinopteri > Semionotiformes > Lepisosteidae > Atractosteus > Atractosteus spatula. Next base: position 11,150,030 of record NC_142724.1, read on the forward strand.
AACAGCTCTGCCTGCACAAACTGGTTAGATCAAAAGGAGCTCACAGACTGTGTCTCATCTTAAGATTTTCCATATTGAAAAATCACTCGTTCATGAACTCGAAACAATTAATCACAGGTTGGAGGTGTCTCCTGTTAAAAAAGAAGAGTAGATTTTTTTAAAAAAAATTCAAGATTGCAAAACCTTTTCTCCGACTGCTGAATTAGTAAAGTCAATATAAAGAGCAGCAGACAAACCAGTTTTGGTTTTCCTATTTTTACGATACAATCAAACTTTGCTCTGCTGTCCTCCATTTTAAATTAGTACTACAATTAAGAGAGAGAGAGAGATCTTTTTAGTTGTTAAATTAAATATCGATTTTTTTATTTTAAGTCATCAAAATATCCCTTTTATCTTAAATTACAGTAGTCCGTAAAATACCTGACAACACTCGCTAAGAAGAGCTTTTTCGGTAAACATGCAAGAGGTATCATTTGACATGTATATATAATTACGTTTATATAACTAAAAAATAATACTTTGTGCATAAGAACAAAAATGGGCGAACAGGCGTTAAGGTATTAAGGCACCGGTTTCTGGTGCGAACAGGAAGTGTGCACCCATATACAGTAAAACAATACAGTATTTGAAGCTGATCGTCCAGTCACTTGTCACGTCAGACACATCCAACAGCACCGTTTACATTTCAAAAGGCACAGTTCAGGGTTTAACAGAGAACTCAGCAATGGATTTGCAAGACAATAGAGCTGCTCTCCCCTTAACCTGACAACATGCCAATCCTATTATTTATTTTCTCTTCTTTTTGCAGGACATCAGCATAAATGTCACCCCCCACCAACAACTAAAAAGTCATAGTAAATTACGTTGCTGCCACAATACTGCATTTCCCTATATCCCTAATAAGTAAGAGGCAGTCTGATTCTCAAAGGCAAGCCTTGAACTATTAGATCACAGGAGATACTCAGCATTTCTCCCTACCATTCATCATATTAATCATCTATCCCTCTTGATTTCTCGTAGAAGTTTCTGTTTGCCCTTTTTAAAAAAAGGGTTCTGTTATTTATTCCCACCTTCTGACATTCCCATTGGGGATGAACTGCCAAGGAGTCTGTCCATACAGGACCCTAGAAGGCAGGAGGTCATTAAGTGGCAATGCACTAAGCAGAAGCTCACTTTGCAAAACAGAAATTTCAGGATTTCATTTCACTTCCCATCGCTTTTGTTTCTGGGCAGCCGACAATACACGATGTGAGCAGCCCTTTCAGTGGAAGAAGGAAGAGAACGCAGGAGACGACAGCAGTGCACCTCATGGTCCGCTACCTGTGGCTCTGTAAGTATTAGGGGAAAAAATCCAGATGCATTCAAAAGTCTCTAATTCAGTTGATAAGGATTGCTTGTGGTACAAGTTTTCTATATCCTCCTCGTGAGTCCCTGTGTTTCTATTGGGCTGAAATAGCACTCCATCTGCCTTCCAGTTCTCTGAGGGAGGGGGAGTGCGGGGGGGGTCACTCAGGCTGAAAATCAACAGTGGCCACCAAGCACTCTTAGAATTCCAGTTTTAGTGAGGTTCTACAGGGGGGAGGGCAAACAAAACAACTCTTCAACTGGTTTAGGTTTAGTCTGTTCAAGCCAACATTGGAAAGATTGCCTTTAACAAGCACTGGGAACGTCCCATCATTACAAGCACATCTATTCTATTTCATCTCGTTATCTTATTCACTCACACTTTTGAACACGTTTTTGATGAAAAAGGAAGAGAACTCATTCATGACTCATAAGGAAATAAAATACAGAAAATGGTAAACAAGTAGTATAGGCAGAAATAATGGTTTGTTTAAAGTTTGTTTTTTAAACAGATTTGTTTAAAATGTTTTTGATCTCTTATTCAGAATGGAACATATGGAATAGATTTACCAATAACTGTATTTATCTGCTGTGATTTTTCAATATGTCTGCTTATTTGGTTATTATTTTGTTAGTTCGTGTAGCATGGCTACGTTTTTCAGTTCTTTTAAAACAGAGAGCTCCTGTTTTTGTAACAGTTCAACATTAAGCGTAAAATGAATAAGAATGTAGTCAGCTGCTCCTGACAGATGAAGACAGAACTGAAGCAGATCACCCTGTCCTCGCCTGCCTAAGAATGTGCCCCAGTTCATGCCAGATTGTAATATCATCCATGATTATGTACTCTAGTCTATATCTCTGCAAAGATAATCAGCACTAAAACAGCCCTTGTAATATCTCCAGCAATTATTTTGAGTCTTCCCCAAATATATGTTGCTAAGTCGTTTTTAAACCTTTCGGGATGGGTTTTATTAGAATCGTTGATTATCTGCTTAAGTTAAGCAAATAACCAATAATAATTCTAATGAAATATAAAACTTGCATAAAACATACAAATAAGCTTTTCATTGTACTCAGGTACATAGCACAATGAACTGGAACTTAACTTATTTGCTTAGTACAGTAGGTGCCCTTTCCAGTTTTGCAATTAAGTGTAAGTACAAATGAAATAATTTAATTTTGAAAGGGGTGTTGCATCAGCATGCAAGCTGCAAAGGACCAAATAGAGATTGAATCCACTCTGAAAAGTAAAAAGTAGTTAAAGAATAACACAAAATATTGTGTTTTTGTGTTCATGGTGCTTCATTGTGTCCTCCAAGCACACAAATAGGTTCCACAAACTAGTTACTTTTCAGTGTGGAATTAAGCTCTAATTGTTCCTGAAAAGCTATGATAGGTTGCAAAGAATATAAAATTGCAATAAGGAAGCAAGCCATAAAGAAACTTAATAGTAAGTACTGAACTAAATGCAGCATGTAGAAAGTAGTGCATATACAAAGCAATGATATAGACACCCCATGTGGCATGTTTTTTTATACTTGATTAAACGCAGCAAGCAAATATTTGTTCCCATCTGAGAATCATAGAGTAATTACTGAGTAGTGGAAAACAGTGAAGAAAAGTAAACATAAAATGCACTTCGACATTCAGTTTGAATTACAATTTCACATTTGAACATTTACATTAACTTTATTTCTGGTATTACTTCACTTAACAAGGAGAACAAGACCAATACAATGGGCTGAAGATAAAGAAAATGAATAAGATTAAATCAGCAACTGACAGAAGGAAAATCCGGTCGCTTGTGTGTTTGTCATAAAATGTTATTTTATTTTCAGAGTTTCTTTTTTCCTGATAAAAGAGGGTCCATATGTAGCTGGTCATTTCCACCCCTCAGGGAGTATTATAACACACAGGGTCTGCAAACGTGAATTCTACATAGTGAATGACAAATTTAAGATTTGTCAAAAAGAATAAATTCTCTCTGCCATGTTCTGATCCAGTATCTCTGAAACAAATGATCTAGAGTTTAATTCATTATAGGAACATTGGTGCGACAGGCCTCATTTGGTACATGAGCCTATTACAGTGACACAGTTCTCTAGGCCACCCAGCAGTGCTAATTTCTCCAAGGGAGGAAGAAGGGCCTGTTGGTACAGCAGATTAGATTTCTTTGATTCATTGATCTCACCCAGTTATATGGTAAAAGACGTGATATAACATCATCTTCAATAGCATGCGTCAACAGCTTGTTCCAGACCCCTACAACCCTTTGTTAAGAAAGTGCTTCCTGTTCTCAGTCCTAAATGCACTTAAATTGCTATAGAAAATCACAAAATTGAAACATTTTTTAATAATCCGTTTCTTTAGCTGAAAACAGCAATCCATTAAGTTCCTTAAAGCTATTGTTCATCTATTGTAATCTCTCCATCCATCATCAAATAGACAGCTAGCTCTGTGGGTACAGTAAGAACATGCAAACACTGTACCACACAGAATCAAAACCAGGTACCAAAGCTGCGAGGCAGAAGTGCTTATCACCAAGTCCCACACTAATGCACTGTATATGTCAATGAAGACAATTTCAGTAATATTTTACTGAATTAAAACTGATTTACATTGTTCTTGACTGTAAAAATCTTTTTAGCTCATCAGTGTGCCAATAAAAAAGAAGGAATTCTGGAATTCTGGATCAATATATCATAAAAGTTTGCTCCAAGTCTTTTTCCATGCCTGATCTCATCTTATATCTTAGGTGACTACCATTTGAGCCTTTATTTCAATACTAACATTTCACTCTAAAAACACATACAGTACATTACCCACAAAAGAAGGTTTTGGGATTTAAAATGTTTTTTTTTCCTGTTTTTTTCTCCTTCATTTATCTGAATGAATTTGTTTTCAGAATTTTCTACATCTTCTTGCAAATGTCTGAAGTTCAGTGTGTCTGGGGAAAATCCAGGTTGTGTAATATTCATCCTGAGACTGCATTTGAGGGAAAATCAAAGAGCCTTTGGAGATCAATTAATCTGGTCAACAGTGTGAAAGCAAACAAATCAAGCTCCTTCTCTGCCCTCCCCTGCTGTTTGTAATCACTCAACTCAGAAACACTGGTGATTCAGGGCTTTTGAATGTATAATTGTCACCTGACATTTTTTGTAACAATTAACAAGTACTTAGTAATCCCAAAACAAAATGCGAAATACTATTTTAAGAATCCATATTTTACACTGTGCACATAAGCACCCAAAGTTTCAAGAGTGTTTATTGTTCATTACAAAATAAAACAAAGTTTTGCCCTCAGAGCCTGAAAGAGGCTCCTGAAAGAGACTCTACAGAAAATGGCTGCTCAGCCAAAATGTTGTGTGTTATCCTTTTTTATGTCACGGTGTTATATGATTATTTATATTTTAACAAGCAATATTTTTAAAGATATCTGCAAGCCTTCTGGGACATGTTTTGGTTTACTGTGTAAAAATTGCCTTAAAATGATATTTTTGGAAGGAAAACTGTAGTTATGCATATTGAAATGGGTATTTTTTTTATTTTCAATGCATTTCATCATTCTCAGACATAATAATGTCATTCCAGATTACCAGCTTTTCACAAAGCCTTTGTCATCCCCGCACAATAGGAAATGAGCAGGAGGCCTCAGTGTGTCACATGTGACCTTTGATTAACATACTGGACTGATTTGGATCACAGATACCCAGGCTAAAAACATTGGCCTAAAGAAGGATACATAGCTAGTTGTATCTGCCCAATTTGTTTGGCTATGATCGCTTACTTTCCAAGCACACAAAGTCAAAAGAGAAACCAGTATGACTGCTGTTGTATGAATGTGTAATGTATGTCTTTTGATCACAATCCATGTGCTTTTCATTTTTAAGATGATATGTTTTCTTTAAATAAGTAAAACAGTACTGCTACTTGCTTTAAGTACACTTGAAATTCTGATGATCTTTTGTACACACACTGTTCTTTTTCTTTCTAAAAATACATTTCCTACAGAAAGTGTAAATTAAGTTGAATCAAGTGACTATACTGCGTGGGTTCTGTTAATTTCTGCAGAATTCTCTGCCGAGAAAGTTGTTCTGATAGTTGTCATGTTCTCTAAAAATCAGATATGTGTATTGCCTTTCTTTTCAAAATACAGTACATAAAAGTGTATCATGATGTGAAAGTAACGATAAATACCTGACTGAACATTAAAAACAAGAAAAATAATTAATGTGCATTGTTCTTTACATTGATCTTCATAGAATATAAGGTAATTAAGTACAGGTGGTTTGGTTAATGTATTCAAAACTGGGTTTACATACATTGTGTGTTATAAATGTACTGCAGTTACCTACAGCCCCTGCAGTTTTCTTTTTTTTCCAGTGTAAGCCTCTATATTTGGTCTCTGGAGCAATAATACAAAGTTTAGCATTGCCCCTCACCCACAAGCTTCTGATTCAATTTGCATTTGAAGTTGGCTGTCACCTACACAGAAATGCTATACGGCTTTTGTAGCAGAAAAATAACTTGTAGTTTGACAACAGTTTAGCTCATTATACAAGCTATCACTTCTATTAAATAAAAGGCTAATTTTCTCTTAAAACCTAAATATATTTTATGTAATAAAGGACACAGCATAATTATTTACAAATTCGGAAATCAATAGAAAACTAGTAAACATTGTGGAATAGGAATTCAAACTGCCATGCAGAAGGAACTTGCCAAAAAGTATTTCAAGGCCTTTGTATTATTTATGTCTTATGAAATCTGCATATTATTTTTAAGAACTTTAATGAGCATTATTTGTCAAGTTGCCATTTCCACTATCAGGGTCTTTATTTTTGAGGAGTAGGAGGGTGAAATACATAGGATTCTGCTGCTGAGATCAATACAGCATGTAAGAGCATTTGCTTGCAGCAGTGTTACACTGGAGAGTAATGTATTGGCTTGATGAAGCATTGGGTCTATCGAATTTAACGGATTTAAACGTAATTTGTGTTTCCTATGTACTCTGAGACGTCAAGCAGCTGGTTAGCTTCCAATCAATGCAGGTTCTCTATTTTCATGTCTGGATATGTATTCCATGTGTGAGCTCACTTCATCTCATCATTATATCTGAGCAACAACCTACCAAGCGAAAGGTATGCAAGAATATAAAAGATCTATGAATGCCCTGGCCAAGGATAGACAATCTGTAAGCCACCCAGAACCAGCTTCCCTATATATACTGTATATATTATTCTTTCGAAGGAATTTACTTTTGCTGTCTCAGTTTACACAGTCCAGGTATTATATATTGTAACAAGACATTTTAAAATAATACACTTTCTGCAAAACAACAGCCCTGTTTGTCTTATTGTAGCATTCAGAGCTCTACAGTGTTGGCCAGAAAGTTACACTCCAGGTGCAGACATACTGCATCTTCTTTATGTAGGTGGGTTTGTGTTAACACAATAAGGCTCTGTCTATATTCTGTAATGCAAAGACATACTGTATAACAAGTATTGGTGATGTGTGTCAAAAATCAGTTAATTCACCAGAATGTCTAAAGTTCTAGGATGAATGTACATTCTCGTTTTTGAGATAATGTATACCACAATAAAAATCCATACCATAATAAAATTGCTATTGACAAGGAGGTTGTCTCATGATGAGTAGGCAATATGTCCATGTTTAAATGGGTGTTACCTGAAATAACAAGACATTCACAATGGTGATGTTGATAATTAAAGAGACATAGTAAACCTGCTGGTTTCTGGCCTGGAATTTAATTGGATATGTAAACCCATATTGTCTCCGGTCATCATACCTTGGCAATGGTTTGGAAAGTTTGGTCCAGTGGAAAAAATGTCATCTACTGGTCCAAAAACACCTGCTTTGGACATCTTCCACCCAGGTGTCCAGGCCTTGCCTTGCTTATCTTCTTAGATCTGAAAAGATAAAGTTAAAATGCAGGTAAGTGTCTGATTAAGCAGAATATTGTTTTTCCTTCTTTGCTCTATTTCCTAGATTACTAATATAGTTAAATTTCTGAACCGACAGTTGTCTCCATTTTAATAATAAAAAGAACATTTGCCATAGTAAAACCATAGATATTGAGAAGGAAGTTGTCTCATGATGGATACTCAATGTATCATTGATTATAAGGACAGCTATAGAACTGAACAAATATGTGTTAGCTGAAATAGCAAGTTAGGACTCTTCTATCTTAAAGATGTGGATTTATCTAAACAAACTGTTTTTATTTTTAGAGCTTTTGTAATTGTTTTCATGAGCAATGTGTCCAGTTCAATTAATAGCAGAACACGATACTGCATGGTGTAGTAAAATTATTATAACATTTGTTAAAAATGTTACTTTGAAAAATAAGTGCCAAGAAAACAGTTCTGTGGACACCAAATACACTTAGTATTCCACTGCCTACTTGGTGGGTAAAACAGTTCATCTTCTGCTTCCATTGTGCAGCTTAGAATATTTTGACCCTTGAAGATTGCACAATAAAAAGTCATAACTATTTCGAAAATAATACATTGGTAAATGGGTAACTTGATATTTTAGGAACATGTCTATATTTTCTCATTAGTGAGTGTGAAAGAGAAGACAGTTTTAATTCCAAGGATGCTAGGATAACTAGAAAATGTTGAATTGCGGTAAAGTATTATTCATACTGCATGCGTAAGTACATGTAAAAATCAAAGATTAAAGCATAAAATAGTGTAATAAAGGTTTTAATAAAAGGAGTTCAAATGGAAACGTCAATACAACCTCAAATCAAAGTCACATAATCAATGGCGGCTATTGTTCAGAACTGTATTCCAGCAAGTTATTTGATTAGAGAAGAGATTTATTTTGCAACAAAAATATGTTCCAGACGTGACTATTTGGATTGGCTATGAGTTCCCATGGCTCTTGCTGGGAATAAGAGGCTATGATAACTGATGGAATAATTAGCAAAATCTGGGACCATGCATGTGTCACAGGAAAAAAAAAATTGGAGACAGAGACTGAAATGGTTACATCTTTAAATCATTTCCTCTATGCAGTAAAATAAGTGGGGGGAGAGTAGTCCTCAGGGAACAGGAGGATTAGGATTGCTGTGTAATAAACAGATACATTCCCCTGCCAACTGCAGTGACAGTTTCCAAATGCTATAAACAAAAGAGTTTAGTGTATGCCAGGATGTATCAGGTATTATTCCAATATTTATAAACAGCTCTATCATTAATATATCACAACATTATATTTTGCCTCTGATTTTCTAGTTATACTACAAAATCCTATTTCATTTTGTACTAATACTTCTACATTTCATTTTTAATGCTACTTAGAAAGCTTGAGAGGGATAAAATATGACACATTTGGTTTCAAGAGTACCATACCGTGCATATGAATTAGAGTTCTGCTTTAAAGATTCACTTCATTATTTTTTAATGAAAACATAGATTGTTCCTGTAAATGAATAACTCATCAGTAAACGTGTTTTCCTTTCCTAGGACATACAACACTGCATGCCAGAACCATACAAAATTATTCTGCAGAATTTGCTCCAGTTTTATACAGAAAGGGTTTTGAAGAGGGGAATAAAAATAAAACAGGAAACAGAAAGATACAGGCTTTTCTTGGTTTCTGCTTTGTGGTGCCATCAGCAATTTTCCAAATCGTGATGTGAAATAAATGTCTTTTCACGGGAAGATGGGCAGGCAGTTTAATAACAGTAGGGAAAAAAATGCTTTGACGATACAGCTGATCACAACACTGTTGTGGAAAGCTGAGACCCGTTTGATCTCATCGGACAAGTCCTGATTTCCCGAAAAAGCAACTTCATGCAAACCTTTCCAGGTCAGTGATGGTAGACAGGAGTCTTCCTTACTGTGTTGCCTATTGGGAAGTATTAGTTAGATTGTTGCTGTTCTCCTTCTCATTGGCCCTTACCAGAGCTGATCAATACAAAATGGGGTCTTTGCTGCTGTCATTGTCCATGCCCTAAGGACTTTAGAGTGCATGCATAGAGTAAATAAGGCCCTTGTTCACTTGTGCACCGAAAGACAGTACAGAAACCAAGCTTTACAGAAACGCAAAAAGCTCACTTTTCCAAGTTGCATTTACATGCCAAATGTGGGTGTGTTTCAGCCCTTCTTTACCTTTTTTTGTCAGCATCCTGTTGTTTATCTAGGCTCAGTGTGACCTGCTCCTAATTCAAACACCCTCCAAAGAACAGGCCTGTCAGTCCTAGCAGGGCTGCTGCGCCTTCGCTAGGCCAGGACGAGAGCTGCCTCACAAGAGGGGAGGTGGGACAGTTGAGCTACGCAAAGGCCATTTCGAGCGTGTGCTTGTCTGGTTTCTACACCTCTGAGTGAATCTTCCCAAGCTGGCCTTTTCTGTCACTACAGGGATGGAATAAGTGTATGTTTTATCTGGTTTGGTACAGGTTTATGTACATTCTTAAGGCGAGATGAGTAATGGTGAAACTTTTCAGGATCTGTCTACAGACAAAGTTGCAGGCCACTTGTACCACAGTTAGCTTGAGGAAAGAAGCTGCACTCTGACAATTAGGGTAGGGGGATGGGGGAGGGGTGTGGAGTACTTTGACATGCATGACACTCGAGCACAGCAGTCTAGGTGATTAACTGTAAGGGTAGGGTAGGTTTTATGTAGACAGCTGAAGCACTTTTGCAAGAACATCCTATTTAAACAGCAGCAAACGCCACCAAACTATAATTTATTCCATTAAAGGACAATTTCTTAAATAAGTATGTAGGTTCTTATCTGTAATTTTCATAAATACAATACCTTTTAAGCAGATTAGTAACATATTATTATAAATGCATTAATCAATGTATATTTATAATCCTGAAAGTAATCACCTATTCACTCTTTTCTGTTATTTATGTGTACATTAAATCATATGTCCAAAGCCATATCATTTTAAATATTTTTCCAAGGTTTCATCTGAACATTTTGCAATTAAGTTTTTCCCATTGTAATTTTACGATGCAATAGTTTTTTAACATGTACTTTATAATTGTTTTTTTTGCATATACTGCACCTTAAATATGAGCCCCTCTGAGGTTTTATGTTTGAAATCATACTTAAACAATACTGAACATATGCAGGTATGGAATGAATGTGACCATTTTTAATGTAAACATTAATCTTGATGCCTGTGGTAAGCATAATGTCCTTGTGTTTTAACGGCTGAGAGATTAAGTTTCGAGACTGCAGACACAAGACAAAAGATATATTTTTGAGGAACTGTGTTGTGCTAATTTTATGGTTGTAATAAAAAATGCAGGAAGCAGTTACAAGCACAATTTGCTTCCCACAGAATCTCGAACACAGTCCTGCATAAATTGAAAATGATTTTTCATAAACACATTAATTTGGTTTGCAGGAGAACGCTATTTCAAGAATGCATTTTCTTCTGTCATGGTCACTTGTTTGATTGTCCTGAAAAGATAGAGTAAAGATGAAAATACATGGGTTTTACTTCTTTATTTTAATGCATTTTTAAAATAGAAGTTTAAAACTTTTACTTTTCTCTCTTTAGATCACCTGCCCTTTTTTCAAACAGGAAGTAGGAACTGATAAACGGTTCTTTAATTATCTTTAGATTAACTTTGCTGATGCTTAATCAAAACAAATAAATAATCAATAAAACTGGCAGGGTGTTTTATTTCACAGTCATTTGTCAATGCCATTTGACATTAGAGTTCTGTTACATGCTACATTGTCAAAAGTATTGTCTTAGAAATCCGTTGTGTTGTTGTTCAATAAAAATGATGTTTTATCCTTATTCAAGACACATCTCTTGCATCACAACAGAGTGGCTTAACCCATTAAATGCCATTTATGGACATAGGTATCAGAGAAATGACATACTGAAAATGCAGGCTCCAGTTAATGACACCTCTCTCTGACTTAAAATTGTAAATATAAATGTAAAATTTGCCCAGTTAAAATAATGGAGTCCCTATGGCAGAATTATTTCAACCACTGCTATTCTGCAGACAGAGAATTCAAATGATACCTACAAAAGATCTGTTACATAGATATTCCTTTTTTTAAAACTTTACCTTTACTGTTCTGAGATATAAGTAAAAATTGTTCTAAGCCGGGAGCAACAATTTCATTTTGATGGGCTTTCAAAGATGCCAATGAGCTGTCCCAGAATAGCAGCAGTAAGTCAAATGTGATTCCTTTACTTCAGTTTTATCATTCATGTTCATTTCTTTTCTCCATTTATTCAAAATTTATTTTTAACTGAAATGAGTAAAGTTGTCAGTATAAAAATTGCGGTCCCATTTCTGAAGGTCACAAGGTAAAATAAGGAACTAAGCCACTGCTGTAAAGAATAGTTATTCTCTTTTAGCTGGAGGTGGATTATACTACATTTATGCTGCAGTCTGTTCTTTCTTTTTTTTTTACGCTTTCAAAGAGGAAATGCTTCTTTTTTTCTTCTGAGATACCCAGCTATTTCCTGAGCTTGTACGTAAAGTGGGCTGTTTCTCTGGCACTATACAGTCGATTTCTCATCTCAGATGTGATGGAAAAAGCAAAATGATGTGGATCTGTTAAGCTTGTGAGACAACTGTGACTTGAGACCCTTTTTGCTGAAATAGGAAATGCTTTTATTTGTAGTAGCACAAGGGTCAAAGAGAGAGGGGCTGCAGATGTCAAAATAACACATCTTGCTGGGTACCAAGTACATCAACCATATCTAGTTTTTGGAAATGCAATGTAAAAATAATATATTAAGAAAAAAGGTTTACATTAGATACACCGTTAAAATTATTTAAAAAACAATTTTCATCAGACCATCTCTTCACATTTATATGTGTATTTGTTTTTCTGTGAATGCATGTAATTGATTTAGAAACTAGAACTCGGCAAACTCATGATTTATGGTCTAATTTATTAATCTTAATTATCCTAATTAAATAATGGCATTTATGTTAGAAGGTAAACGCCAATGCCTGAGCATTTGAGCAGATGGGTCAAATGAGGGAGGGTGTGGCTGTTTTACATTAATGTTTATGTTAACATAATTGTGGAATTTATTCCTGTACAATATACATTATTTAGACAAAATGCAGACCTATTACAAATTTAAAAAAATCCCTTTGAGGTTTTCTATCTATATGAATATACAGCATGTGTAAGGAGGTAAAATCAGATGTTTCAACAACATTGAATATTTATATATAGAGTTTATACTGAAATATACTTGGATTAGACACACCAGAATAAAATTTGCATTCTATTACCAATCCCTAAATAAATAAAGAATAAAAGTTTCGATTTTTTTGCACAGATTTTTATCTACCCTATGTTCCTGTTGAAAATAAAGATGAAAAGTTGAAAGGTTTATTTTAAAATAAACGTTTTTCTTTTTACTTGTACATCACAAATGGACATTTCTCTGGATGAGATCCTAAAGGCTTTATAGATGGTTTTCAGTGGGTAAATTGGTTTACCTGAGTGTCTTTTCTGTTGGCTGCTTCTATTTGTCTTTGCTCGTTTACAATGAAAACTCAACACATTGCAATGTGCAGGTTAATCTGAAAACCACAAGATAAGCTATTTTATTGAGTTGGACCACACACACAAAAATAATTTACCAGAGAAAAGGGTTATGTTTTGCAAACCCACCTTAGACAAAATCATTTTGAAACTGGAAAGAGAGCTGGTGGAAGCTTAGAATTCTTGAAAAAAAACTTTTTGAAAAGTTTTTTTTTTCTCAGTCAGTTTGATTTTATATGGAATAACACAGTGGACTCAGATGGTGTGGACGTTCCTTGTTTCTGCATATTTAATAAAAATGAAAAACTATAATGCTATATACTAATTTGGAACAAGTAATAGGTTTATTCCATGCTGAAAAAAAGAAGAAAGAAAACACGTTTCGGCCGTGGAGCCTTCTTCACCTGTTGATACTGTTCTACCATTCAATGTGGGCAGGAAGGAACACATTTTCACAGTCTTCTGTGTCAAAGGGGGCTGGCAGCTAGTGTAACTAGCATAACTCTCATTGTATCACTTCCTCCTGCTGCCTCCTGCAAACAGCGATTTTCAGGGGAACTCCCAGGGGGATGATATCTGACCACTTTCAGCACTCTCCCTCTTGAAGAAGGTGGACATTTGATTATGGACCTTGTTCTGGTGGACCAAATTAAAAAAAAAAAAACATACATTCCCTTTGGGCAAAGAGGGCTAAAGAAAGTTTTCTTCAACTGTCCATATACCTGAGTGTAACACCCTGGTCTGCGTAGAAAGCACTTGGTAGTTTGCGTATTTTGGGGAGACAGACGGCTGAGTTTCTGTCCATGATGGGGGGGGGGATGTTTTACCTCACTCTCTCTTTACAGTCGTTCTCTCTCGTGCTTTTATTGTGCTGTCTTCAACCATCTCTCCCTCATATATGTGTAGGCTTTAAATACAATGCAAAGGTTACACGGATTTCACATGCTCGTCTGCCTCTTTCCAGTCCTCTCATTTCTTTCAGTTTGCATTTACCATTTTAGAAGCAGGCTATTGCTTAATGCAAAGTTTTTTTTTGTTAAACAGTGGGAAAAATCTCAAATACTGTTCGCCAAAGCAACTCTCCTGTGTCCAGAAACCACATTTATGGACATTAAATAATAAGATTAAACAGCTGGAAGGGACCTGAACGGATAAAAAGTCCTTTAACTTTAACTTTCCACAATAAATGATGTTACCCTACAGTTTGAATTGAAAATGAATTACGTCAATTGTTTTTACAGTGCATTTGATTGCAGTTAACAGTAGTTCCACTACAAGGTAATGTGTCGCTGATATTGAGGCCCTATACAATGCTGTTTTTTAACTGTATTGCTTTAAAATGTGTAGCAAAGAGAGAAAGATCAATGCAGGTTCAGAACCTTCTGCTAAATGGTGAAGACTGCATGTTCTTCTGGAAATGGGAGTAAATTCTGTGAGGTAAGCTTTGGGTCTAGTTTGTTCCTGTTTTCTGTCTCAGACCTGTAGGACATGCAAAACTAAAACGTTTGAAAATGATTAATAATGATTCGCTGTATGCTGGCTTCAGCCAGCTGCCACAGCCAGGTGGAGGAGAGGTAGGAAGAAGGATCCACATGTGGATGAGAGCTGTACATGTACTCTGCCCTGTGTCACCGCCCCTCCCCCAGCTCATGGCACGCTATGGGAATCAGTGCTGGGGGTATGTAAAACACATCAGCTGCCCTTTCTCAAACAAAACCTAGCTTCCCCGCTGTTCTCTGAGGGAAAAGGTGATGGTTCCATCAGAAATGTATGGTATACGTCTACGTTTCCGTTCTATTCACAAACCTATATATACAGTACTTAAAAAAAAGTAATTTAGGAACTTTAAAAGAGTGCAAATTCGAGCTTAACACCCTGTTTATTGTAGGATAAACGACAGCAGCAAATTGCCAACATTTGTTCAAATACCAACTGGAATTAATTATTTTTTTTCCACAAGACATTAATTACTTCAACCAATACTTGATACATCAGCATTTTCAGAAAACAAAAAGTGCTCAACATATGCGGTACATAATACATTCGATTGGTGCCGCACAAAACAACCTAGTTTAGGTGTTTTAAGGGACTACGTTTTTAAACAGTGATACACACGCGGGGTGTGGTAGGTGCATTAACTGGTACTTTTAAGTATGACCCACTTAATATTGTGTCGCCACCCCTCCGCGGAAGAAAAAAACCTTCCAATTAGCCTAGTTCTGCTTGTTACCTGACTAAATCACTTTTTTTTTTTTAGAGTTGAGTGTGTCGGAATGTAAATCATGTATAAGTCACCGGGGATAAACGCATCCAATAAATTAAGAACGAATAGATAAGTTGGCGTCACGTGACCTGCCCCCCCCCGCAACCTCGCGCGGCGGCGGCCTGACTCGTGCACGCGCAGTGACGTTCAACAATACGTTGAGGGGGGAGAGAGCGCGCGCCGAGCGCAACAGCTGCAGATTTACAAACAGAGGAGACACAGCAACTTTCTTCATCTCCCACACGGAGGAGAGAAAAGCCAGCACCTGACACGGGCAACTCAGGGGAAGGCTGACGAGAAT
Organism: Atractosteus spatula; assembly: GCF_055471065.1. Lineage (NCBI taxonomy): Eukaryota > Metazoa > Chordata > Actinopteri > Semionotiformes > Lepisosteidae > Atractosteus > Atractosteus spatula. The sequence goes on from NC_142724.1 coordinate 11,165,458, forward strand.
GTGAAGTCCTGGGTAGGTATCGGTGAGATTGTGGGGTTTTTTTTCCTTCAAAATTTCCTATCATGTGTTCTTTTTCCTTAGTTGATTTTGGAGTTTTGAGCAATTCAATCATCCTAATGTTAGCGAACCACACGCTCCACTGAGCACACACACGCACACAAAGCAGGAAATACTGTCCGTGTGTCTTAAACCGTCGCTCTATCTTCCCTCTCAAGACGGGATATTAAACAAAGGGTTTGGCTGAGGAATCACAAATAGGTCGAGACTGTGATATACTTCGCCACGGAGGGCTGTAGACCCAATTTCGGACATTTTGCACGAGTGGGTATAGAAATAATAGACACCCCCCCCCCTCCCCCAAATAAAGTTATTCGCATTTCATTTGACTGTGTCGTGACTGTTGTAGGCAGCTTTATCAATAATCACTGGGTCAGAAATAATTCAACGAAATACTGTCGGAAGCGGGCAGGCTGGAATATCCCCTTCTAAAGCTGAAGCGTGGTTCTCCAACTGTTGAAGCACCCGAAGAATAAAGAATAGCCATTCATGTCTGTCTCTACATTGTATGTATTTCAGGAAGTCCCCCACAACTTTCATTTTATTTCTGATTATTGTACAAGACTTTCAAGGCGCAACGTCCCAAATGCGCTTGAACAAGAAAACAACTCGTTGCGGTTTTTGTTTGGCGAAAGGCAGCCTGAAAGTTAATTGATCGGTTGTCAGGTTGTTTTTGCTTCATCTGGGTGAATTTTTTGTCTTTTGTCCCTACGGTCTGTTTGAGTGCAAAATTGATAAACAGTAGTTGCCTCATTTTAATTACAGGACAAAAGAAAACGTCACTACCCCCCCCCTCCTATCCACCCCCCCCCCCTCCACAAAAAAGTCGATTAACAGTGCAACTCGCCCAGTGTTTGTGTAGGATCATGAAGAAGAGATTTGCTTTGTGAGCAGAGGCAGGGAACTATTAGGAGGAGACATTTGGAAGACTTCAAGGTTATTTATCGGACTTTAAGGTAGTAGAAGTTTAAATCGCGAGGATCCATACTTTTGTGTGTGTATATATATATATGAATGTGTGTATACAATTCTCGCCATTGTTTCGACTTTCAAAATCTATACACAAGCTATGAATAGAAAGCAAACGCGTATTTCTCTACAGACGTGTGGATGTTTGCCTGGATGTTGATACAAACGCCTACATCTCGATTGCCTAAAAAACAAAATAGCGTTGCTTATCGCAGCTACAATCGTTTCGGACTGAAAGTGTGGAGAGAGGAAAAAAAAATAAACACGTGTCAGGGAAGATGTTCGGCAAACTCGTAATGAATATGAAATAGTTCGCATCAGAACGAAATCGGAAGTGTGCTGCTTCCCATTTTAGTTTCAGACAAATCTGGTAGTCGGGAGCTCGTTCCGGCTGGTGCCAAAGGTCCGAGGTGTTTAGAGAAGCTGACTTATTGGAGCACTCGACGATTTTTTTTTTTGGGGGTGGGGGGGGGTGGGGAGAGAGCTCGTATTGGATTTTTCATACCTGGTGGGTGAAGATCTCTACCCGGAAAAAAACAAAAGATGGGGGTTCGGACAAGTTGAGAGTTTCCGCGGATTGCATACACGTATTACAGTCGTAACGGTGGGCAGTTGGGCGAAGCCCACGGATGAAGTAACTGAAGTGCAGGTTTGAATAGCAGGCAGCGGCTTGCTGACTAATGAATGATTGCGTGTTGCTGGTCTGGTGGGGGGTTGGTGCGTCTGAATAGGTATCGAAAGCTCGGATAACACGACAATAGCCCCGCTGAAACTTTTCACGCCAGCGAGCCGTGCGGCTGGCTAGAAGGGCCCGGTGGAGGATCAGCAGGTCGGGATCCTCAGTTGCGCTGACGTCCCTGCGAGCAGATGAAATTATCCGCGGTATGGATAGTTTTACGATCGCCAGGGTGTGGGGTCGTCTCTCTCTGGTGCTATCCTCGGTGTGTGCATTCTACAGGAGGAAATCAAAAAACAAACAAACCCCGAAACGAGGTGTTGCCAATCCTGACCAAATTATGTATTGGACTATCACGCTGGGGGGTTTATACGTCGCTGTTGCACATTATGCTGAACTTCTTGTTTCCTTGTTTTCCAAGATCCATTCATTCGAGCGGTGATGTCACAACCGTCGTTTTGCAAGGCTGCAGTAGCCGTTGTGTTGGACCGGGGAGCTGTAGCGCTTTAAAACCTCCGCGGTGGGTTTAGTCGTGACCCCCCGAAACGTTAATTTGGGGAAAAAAAAGCCTGGCGTTATGTTGGTTTCTAGAGTGTACTGTGTTGGTGGAGGTTGTTTTTTTTTTTGTATGTGTGTGTGCGCGATTGCTGAATGGGTTTGCAAGCGCAGCCCCACAACAAAGGAATTAAGTCATGGAAAAGCAACAGCTGGCCTGCTCTTGGCTGGAGAGGGAATGTCTTGCCTGTACAATAAGCTGCAGTCGTTAAGACGGGACTTCTGAAAGGAAAGGTGGTGGATCGTGAAATATTGTCGAGTCCACGAGAATACAATACCGCCAAGCTGCGTTAGTAAAAGCTCATAGCCTGATTTAAAATGCAGCAGTTGTGTGTGTGTTGTAGTTAGGGGACCCGTAAAGATGATCTGATGCGTTTCTGGAGTTTTTCTGAGACTTCAGAACATTTCAGAAGTGCAATTTGTGACACATCCACCACAAGCAGATTGCCATGTGTTTTATCTATGGTCGGTGAGAGGTAGTAGACCAAGTTAAAGTGTACTACAGAAGACATAATCTGGTGCAAATTATTTTTATCATGATGTAGATATTATTTTTTTAAAAAAATGTGAATAGTTAGCATACATGATCAAGAATAATGCACAGTTAGTTTACTGTTGTATACTTTTAACTGAAACGGATATTCTTAAAAATGTTGGAAAATTTTGAAAATGCCATCACATTTTGGGTGCGGGTTGATTTGTGATGGTATGAAAAGGAGAACAGGAACTGTGAGAGATAAACCACCTTAGTTTGTGAGTTTTGAATAAGTGGCAAGTCTGCTGGGTCAGTTGTCAAGTTATTCTGCCACTGACTTTTCTAAAGAAACTAGAAGTGTTGGTGAAGCCGGGGGTGTTTTTGAAGAGCTTTGTTGGCCCGTTGCCACACTGAGCGGACCAGAACTGGAAGAATTTTAGTTTCCACAAAACTTGTTATACTTGATCACAGGGTAGACAATAGACACCAAGAGAGCTGCAAACATTAACATTTGTTTGGAAAATAGGGTACAGCTTACACAAACTAGTCATAGAAAAATATTTTGCAGTCTCAAGGCGTTTTTTTCAGGAAGAGAAAACAAAACAAAGAAATTTCAGTTAAGATATGTTATAGATTGAATTTTTGCTTTTTAGGGAAGGGCACACTCAACAAAATGTAGTTGAAAGCATTTTTTATGACTGAGAAGTTATGGTATTCTTGGTATTAGTTATCCTTGTGTGTAATGGTTTTATATATTTCAAACAGCAGTGTTACTGAATTACAGTGAACCTTTACAAATAGAATAGAAAGACTCTGGAACTCTTTGCCCAAGGATATCAGAGAGTCACCTTCTCTAAACTCCTTCAAATCCAGACTCAAAACCCTCTTCTTCAGAAAAGCCTTTACTGAACTGGTTCCATTCTTCACCCCTCTGCTCTTCTTAGTACCACCATCCCCGGTCTCCTCTATTGTAATTGTTGTATTGTTGTAATTGTATATTATAATTGTCTTATCTTGTGTATTCTTCTTATTTAATGTTATTGTCATCCTGTAAAGCTCTTTGAGAAGCCACCTTTAAAGGCGCTATATAAAATAAATTTTATTATTATTATCAAATCCACATTTGATAAACATCTTTATATGTAATGTGGACTAAACAGTAATTTGTTAAAATCCAAGTTAATTACTCAGTTATCTTCTTTCATCATTTCTTGTTCTATTTCTGACATTACCTGTGGCTTTGTGTAAAAAAAGATTGTAGTTTCTGCATTTTCAGGCTTGGTGACAAAAGGCAGATGGTTGATTAGGACGTTGACTCTCTTCTTGCCAAGTGGATTAAAAATCAAGAATGTAATCTAACCAGGGAGTTTAGAGGTGTTGTCAAAGACTGTTGGGCTTATTCATTACAGCTGCAGAGAAAGATGTTTGCTGATATCAAGTTATCTTGTACTGACAAGTGAACTGATAATTGCAGTAGCAGTCTGCAAAGCAGAACAACAAAACAAATAAGTCTACAACAAATTCAGACCAAACTATTTTTCCTTCTTCTTCTACCTCCTTATACTAATTTTGAAGATTGCTGGTTTAATTTCTTATAAGAAGCAGCATTTAATTGAACCATATCGCCACACGGTGCTTTAGTTGTATTTAAAATCCTGCCTGTGTGAAGAGGTGAAGCTGTTGTAGCTTTTCTTGTTGGAACATCTTTATGGTGGTATACAGGAGAGGAGCCAGAATGACTTTAGATTTCTTAACAAGTATACTTTTCATTACCCAACACCCGGAGCAGCTCTGTGGAAATGGCGTAACAGATGGAGTTGTGGTGTTCTTGTACAGCAGTGGGAATACGTATTGTTCATGTTGGGCCTGTTTCATAAACTAGAAGGTAACTTCTTGTTGGGAAAGTCCTTTAGTTACAGAGGGAAGCACCTGCTGTCCCTTGGTGTTGGCAGCCATTGCTTGAGTCATTTGCGATGATGGGCTTGCACTTTCACATTTAAAGCACCTTTCTTCGGGATGTTCACCTTTACTGTCCACACATGTCTGGGTCTCATGCAACTTGTGGTATTGTGCTTTACGTGCTGGAGAACGGTTTTCCCCGGATGGTGTTGCTTAGGAGAATTGTGTGGCGGATGAAAGGTGCTACTCCTGTCCAACTGGGAAATGGTATATAGGCCCTCACAGCTGGAGCATTACATTGATCATCAGGGAGAGATCTCTGGCATAGGAGCCCAGCTGGAAATATTTATTAGCCAAGCTACAGGGCAGATCATAGAGTTTGTTTTCAAATATCAGACTTACTTGCAGACATTTTCTAGGCTCGGGTTTGAACAAGTTCCATAAAGGTGTGTTTTTCTTTCTGTCATTTATGTCTATAATTTTTTTTATCTTAAACACACCCAGAACTGATTGTAGTGATTTTGGATTGTTACTCGGTAGCTGAAAGGTCATCGGTATTCTAACATTTGTTTGAAGGCTAGGATTTACCAGTTACTGTATCGACACAATCAGTATAGGAAATAGTGAATCGTGAGAATGAAGACTTTCATGCTCTTTGTTTGGGGCCTTTCTTGTCTATTTATTGCTGTCAATAATTAACATAAGAATGGTAAACAATATATGAAAACTGTTCTGGTTTTTCATATAAACTGCATTATTTTAGATTAACTCGATTTCACACAGCTAAAAATGTTTAGGACAGACATTTATTTAATAACCTGTTATAAGTTAGCATACTGTATTGTAAATGCAGCATTTCAATCCATTCATACTCTTAATTGCATGATTAAATTGACAAAATAAGCAACTTTGCTTAGCAACTGTTATAAGTATATTCATACAATGGTTAGTGTAGAATACAGATTAAATATACAGATTTAAAAATAACTTTTTTACATAACAATGGCATGTAAACACTGGTATAGGTCTCTAGATGGAATAATACAGATGAACATTTTTACATCCACTTACTTTTTGTATATGAATTTGCCATTTCCTCACAGCCAAGTTCTACCTATTAATATGTCAAGTGAGGTAAGGTGAGGTTGGTTTTTTTCCCTCTCATTTGTTCACAGATTCACTGTAGAGAGGATGTTTTCATTCAGAAGGCCTGAAAGCTGTTCCAAAAATCTTGCAGGCATTTTTTACTGAGTGATTAAAGCCTTCACTTATAGCACCAAAAAAATGAAATTTAAAAAGCAAAAAAAAAAACACTACCTGGTATCAAATAGCAGTATTTCTCCCCTCTCCATAACAGATATCCATTAACAGACTGACCTTGACTTAGCTCTGGGGTCACAAGACTGTATTTTGCTAATGATTATCTTTACATGAGTGTATTCTGACTCATTTTAAGCTAAAGTACAGTTTCTAAATGCAGGGAACAACATTTGGGCCAGTTTAGTTTTCTATACAGCCCAAGAAGTGGTGTTCAGCTTTGATTTATAGAAATAAAATCAGTAAATTGCAAAACGACAGAACAAGTTTCAATTTTCAGTTCAAAGGGAAGATGTTTTTCTTAATATAGTGTCGACCTGAAAAGAAGCTGCTTTCTGCTACCTTGTTAGGCCCCTCAACCAAGATAAGATGATATGTGTCGCTTGGGTTTCTCTGGGTTACTGCTCTCCTAGGCAAAGTCACTTGATAACACAGGGGAACTGAACTCAAAAACCCTTAAGTGACTTGTTTGTATCCAGAACTAAAAATGGAGGATTGTGTAAATGCTTATTGTAGTACGCATATTGTAAGAAAAACTGCTGGGTCATTTTTGTTTGTGTTGCTATTGAGTGTGTAGAGCAGCACAATACAGTTATCTAAAATGTTGTGTCGGTGACTTTGTCATTGTGTATTTTGATAAGATGTACATCTGAGGAATTATAAGTTGGCTGTAATGTTCTGGATTCCCGGTCGGTGTCTGTAATTTTTATTGGTTTGCCCTGCTTTCCACTTTGACCCATGCAGCACTGGTTTCATGTGCCACTGTACTTATTGACATTCAGTGCTGGTGGATAAAGTTATCAAACCAAGATGGTGTGATTAAGGCACATTGCAAATATTTAATTTGAGTTATTTGAGTCCATAATGTCTTTGAGAGGAAACTGCTATATTTGCTTTAACATTGAGAATCAGCTCACATGTAAAAAGAATCATTGTGAATGTATAATGTAATACATCACTTGTCAAAAAATGGAGTAAACTCTACCATAACATAGTAGATTGTAACAGCCTTACCCTGACACTACCCATGCCTTTCGCTTGAGTTCAGTACATTTGATTATGTGCGTGGGGAATATTTAAATTTTTTACACTTTTTATTCCTGCACGTTTATGTGATCTTTTAACTACAGCCTCCCCCCAACTTAAGAGCACTAGATCTCTTTGAGAGAGTTTCTGTGTGGGTGGCTGGAGTTCCTCAGATTGCCCAAGGTTTGATACATGGTAGAAGTTTTGACTTTGTTGCAAAAGAAGTACAGGAAGATGGTGAATTAATGACACTGTTCTTTTCTAATTATTTTGTCTGTCTTAAGGTTAAAACTGCAAACGCTAAATCAAATTCTGTTTTGACATTGTCTTGGTGTGTTGGAAATACCGAATTTTAATTTTAAAATTATACATGAAAGACAGGTTAAACATTTTTAGGTCATGTATTTTATATAAGTATAATTGTTCTGTCTCAGCTGAGCCATTTAATAGTTTTCTCATCATTCAAGAGTGAAGCTAATGGAAAATAATCAGTTTGGCCATTGTTCAGAATTTTTTATCCAGAGTTACTGATATGAAATGGTATATTTGTTGTTTGCCTGTGAGAGCGTTTTTCTTTGCTTGTAACTTCCTGCTTTTACTTTCTGTATGTTTCTGCCCTAAATGTGGCACATGAAAGCTCTGCTTGTGATTTATATACTGAAGTGCAGTGTTAATGTCAAGAATTTTTATTGCAGATTTTTCAGCATTCTATGGTTCTTTAACTTTGTAGAAAGTGAAACTTTCAAGAACCTTCGTTTAGTCTTGACTTGCTGCCAGCACCAGCACAGGATTTCAGATTGTGAAATTCCTTGCATTGCCTGTAACGTATGCCTTTAGCTCAGAAAGACTTCCCAAAGCCTTGCTGATCTTCCAAATCATGTTATCGTTGTTTCAGGTGTGCTCTAGATTTGATCTGAACTGTTAGAAAATGGCGTTGTACTTAGCAACATCACATTTGGAGGAAAGTTTAAAGATTGCACAACCTCCTTACCTTTTCACAGCTGCAGCATGAGGAAGGATAGCTCTGAATAATTTCATTGCCAGATTGAGAGTTCTTTTTGAGTCAGTAGTAGTTGTACTGTGGTTTATGGTTCATTGTCACCCTGGGGAAGCATACATTTGTAAACTCTTCTTTTGTGTCTGTTATAGGAAAAGATAGTCTGTTAATGCAATATTTGCAGTATAGAATGCCAGAACCTTTATGTGTAAGGTTAAGTCTGTGACATTGGATGAAATGTGACGATGTATTCAAAGAAACAAAAGCTGTTGTGATTCTACTCATTTTGCCACATGCTTCTAACAGTTGAGGAAATGCTTGTGTAAAATACTGGTAAAGGATGTATTTCCTGTTTTGTTTTGTAACACAAAGTATCTAGTATTAGCTGAAGCCTCCTTTAATTTTTACTCTTCAAGTGTTTGAGATATTAATGTCTTTGCAGTTTAAAATTCTGTTTATAAACTGAATTAATCATGTTACGTAAGGGGCTGGTTCATGGTATTCACTCATATGTGTTTCTACAATAGATCTACAGGTGTCACATCTAATGGTTTTATTTTTCTTTCTAAATTACAGGTGCTGATTGGTCCATAACTTGTCAAGACCGGTTACTGCTGAATGTGTCAGAACAAAGAGACGCAACGTAATCATACTAATATCCTTTATTGAAAAGCCTTTCATGTAACTCAGTATGCTTCACCACAGCACCAGTATAAAGGATGGCTCATGTAGGAGCAGACCTGCAGGATCACATACTGAATAAATGAACATTGACTGAAGAACAAAGAAACCCAGTTTACACAATTCTAACATGCAGAAGTGCAGGAAGAAGACAAGATTTCTTGGAAGTGCCTGATTATTTTGCAAACCTCAAACTCATGTGCTCAATCTAAAAGCTGTGAAACATCCCTGTTTCAAAGGCTTTTGTAGTTTATATTTCTGAGAGATAGTTGGCACAGCCTTGTTCTTCTTTATAAAGGTGTTTTTGTTATTGTCAGAGACATGCCTACTCATCCTTTAATATCATACATGGAAAGTCCCGATGGACTGGGTCAGGATACAGCAAATACCAATGCCAGCATGCCAGGCACAGGCTCTAGCATGACCCCGCACACCAGCATTCCAGAGAAAGCTCTGGCTCAGGCGGAAGGGTGCACGCCTTTGGACTGTATGTTCTGTGAGAAGACTTTTAAACACCAGGACGAGCTCAGCCCCCATGTCCTGACCCAGCACCCGACCACCCTGTTTGGGCCGGCGGTTCTGCGTGTGGAAGCCGAGTTTCTGAGTCGGAGCGAGAAAGGCAGGGCCAAGCCAAGTCCTCCCAGTGACAAGGAGGAGGGCGTCAGCTGCGAGGTGTGTGGACAGCCCGTGAAAGACGCAACGGAGCTGGAGTGTCACATGAAGAAGCACAAAGACTCTTTCACTTACAGCTGCAACGTTTGTGGGAGGCGTTTTAAGGAGCCCTGGTTCTTGAAAAACCACATGAGGACACATGGGAAGGCGGGGTCAAAGAACAAGGCGCAGCAAGACCTGGAAACTCCCGTAACCATCAACGATGTTGTCCAAGAACAGACATCGGTCAGTGTGATTTCTCCATACAAGATGTGCATGGTTTGCGGGTTCCTCTTCCACAATAAAGAGATCTTGATGGAGCACAGCAAAATTCACATCCGGGAATCTGAGCCTGATGAAGGAGTACAGGAAACTGACAGGCAGCGCGCAAATGTTGCTCCAGCATCCAAAGAATCCTTCTTGCAATTTGTTGGTCTGCGTTCCCGATCCTCAGAAACGGATGCAAAATCTGAAAAGTCTGCGAAATGGATTGCCCAGCTTGACCCGTTTAACACCTACCAAGCCTGGCAGCTTGCTACCAAGGGTAAAATAGCTGTCGGTCCAGGACAGACCAAAGAGCTTGGCCCGGATGTCAGCACGGATAATGAGGACTCCTGTTCGGATAAAGAGGAACTGAATGAAATCTGGTCCACAAGCAAGAGCGAAAAGGCGGTGAAAGAGGGCTTTGGACATGAGCAGAGATCAAAGCACGCAGGAAGGGAAACCCCTTCACCAGAGCTAGATCAGAAGTCCGCAAGCAGCAAGGACAAGCCCACTCAGTGCGGAGACTGTGGGAAGACCTTCAGGACCTACCACCAGCTGGTGCTTCACTCAAGGATACACAAGAAGGATAGGGGTGGGTCTGAAAGTCCAACAGCTTCAATAGATGGCAAGCAGTTAAGCACAAGCTCCAGTGACAATGGGATGTTAGACAGAACTGAAGAGTGCTCTGAAGATGGCTCAGAAGAAGGACTGCATGGCGATGCCTTTCAGTCAGGTATGCTTTTAACCATTATATCAGGATGTGTTTAATGTTGCTGCAGGCAAACTTATTTAATCACATTGACATTTTTGAGACCAAAGAATTTCACCCCATTTCAGAGTTAAGTAAATTCCTAAATTAAGAGGCACGGTGAAAGCAAAGGTAAAACCATGCATATTTTTTTTGTAGCAGAATTTAAAAATAGTAAGTGGAAATAAGAGAATAAGAGAAAAGCAGTTGAGGGGCTTTATGAATTACTCTTGGTGTTTCTGCCTTACACCTATTGGATTCTGGGCTTGCGTCTGGCCTTGGGTGCCTGCTGTTCGGAGTTCGCATGGTCTTCATGTTCAAGAGTTTTGCTAGGTGCTGTGTTTTCCTCCTGCCTTCCAATTACATGCTGCCTAGGTTAGTCTGTGAAGTGTTGCTGTGCCCTGTGTTGGATTGGTGTCTTGCCTGTGCCCCCTGTTTCCTAGACTGACTTGGAGTTACCACAGTCCTTACCAGGAATGAGTAGGTTTTCTACTAATAAGTACAGTCATGAATTGGTGTTCTGTGATTAAAGAGGAAGTATCTGGGAGCAGGGGAAATAGAGATGCAAATCCATGAGAAAGCTGATTGCTGATGTAATTTTTTAGCTGATAACTCTGGACGGTTTGTTAGCTGCTATACAATGAAAGTGCATAGACAACACACCCTGACCCATATCAAAATGGCAGCTGTATGTACTGACATATCAGCCCCTTTCTAATAAAGTACAGTGATAAACTCACACATTAAGCTTCACCTTGCGTCTGACATAAATGTAATCTATCTCAAACATATTGCATCACATGATGCACCACTACCTGCAGAACAAACCACAACACTTGCAAATGAAAACTTTTTGTGAACTAGCAGGAATTGAAAAAGCTGAATTGATGTTATACAGTGTGGTAGTTTTTTTCTACTTTTCATATTTCTGAGGTATGCAATTTTTGGAATGAAATGAAATGAGCTGTCTATACATGTTCTGCACTGTTTTTCCCCCAGTAGGATTTACTACAAAAATGATGTTATAAGTATATATTTGATGGGGGTTATGATGCAGATGAAAGTCAAATACAGTATTGAAGTTCAATACTTTAAATTGCTTATGTATGAAATAGAAAAACTTAAGAACAAAGAAGTTAAATTGTTTTTTTTTTAAAGTTGGGTTCATTCTTCATTCCATTGCACAGTATTTTACTTATTCCTTTGTCTTGGTTTCAGCCCCCTCTGCTGTTAGTTGTTGGTGTAGACACATTACAAGCAAGAAAAAAAACTCCTTAGGTTTTTTAATCACCATCAGCAAGTTTTTTTCCTCGAGAGTTCCTGATTTAAGCTTTTACCTCACAGGTTGTTGCCTGCCCACATTGGGCAGCTGCCCAACCTGTATTGGCTTGTATCAGCGGGATAAACTTCTTTGTAGTGACCTGCATTTAACCTCTGGGAAATTTGCACAATGCCCAGATCTGCAGAATCCTGCTAGTGGTATTTAGTGTGATGCACATTTAAAAAATCCACTCTTGTTAAAGCGCAACAGCAATGCATCTTAAATTAGCCCGAATACGTCTTTGTATATAAATAGCAAAACTGTTGCAAAACAGTGTTTGGGGTTATTTCAGTTGGGAGCTAAACGGATGATGTTTTGTCAGCAGGTGTTGTGCACAGTTTAATCTGAATATAATTTTGTTTTCTATACAGACAAAAGTGAAGATGGTTCAGAAAAGGGAAAGCTGAAAATTCTTGCATCCTCAAAAGAATGCAGCTACTGTGGAAAGAGTTTCCGTTCAAACTATTACCTCAATATTCATCTCAGGACACATACAGGTAACCTGTGGTTTTTATTAAGTTATTTTAATTTTGGGGTTTTGCACCATTGAATTTTGAATATTTAAGGAATATGTTTCAAAAGAGCACGTTTTAGGAACATAAGAGAAGTTATAAATGAACGGAGGCCATTTGGCGCATCTTTGATTAGTCCAAGGATCTCATCCAGATTTGTAGCTGCAAGATGAGAAGTAAAAAACGCAATTGGGAAGTAAGTGAGTATAACAACATCATAGGAATTTTTATATAAAAATCTCTACAAGCAGATCAGTTAAAGACAAGAATGCTAATGATTAGGAGCTTGGCATGAACACAAAACCAACAACCATCTTAACCAGTTACATCGGTGAAGAATTTTCATTAGATGATACTTGTGACCAAAATATCAGACGTTTCATTCAGTGAGTGTGATAATCCCCTTGCTGTTAGGCCAATGCAAGTGTCATTGTGGCCTCCACACTGATGTTTTTCTCCTCTCTTCACAGGGGAAAAACCATATAAATGTGAATTCTGCGATTATGCTGCAGCTCAGAAGACCTCACTGAGATACCACTTGGAGAGGCGTCATAAAGACAAACAGCCTGTTGCTGAGCCCTCTAGTAAGCCAATTCCAGCGTTGCCAGCACCCGACGGGTCTGCGCCTGCCAAGGAGAAATCGTCTCAGGAGATCACCAAAATTGCAGCTGACAACCATAATGCAAAGCAGTCTAAATCGTGGCCTTTGTCCACTGCGGGGTCCGAAAACGCATCTCATGTTGGGATTCAGAGCGATCTGGGCTCAAGCAAGACTGTTATCAAGAATTCCTGCCAACTTACACAGAGCAGTGCAGTTAAAACAGATTGTGAGAATTCAGCTGTTGCAGCTGGTCATCCGTCAAGCTCGAGTGATGAAGCGCTTAAAAAGCATGCCTTATCTCTCGACTCAAAGATGGAAGACAAAGAAATGAAAGAAGAGTCATTTGAGATGCCATTAGATTTGTCCTTTAAGATGTCCCTTTCTGTTTCTGCTACCTCGGTGCCCAAGAGCACATTACTCACCAATACCTGTCCTTTGTGTACTTACAAAACTCTATACCCAGAGATCCTTCTAATGCACCAGAAATTGGTACATAAAGAAAAGCTTGACGCTGCGAAGAAAAATGGCTTAAGAAGCTCCATAGCTGCCCTCAAACAGAAACGGCACACCGGCTGCCCGCCTGCTCTTGAGGGAAATGACGTTCAACCCTTGCCGCCGTTTTCCAGGAAATATCCTCGCAGGACCAAATCTCCTCCTCGCCAGGCAGCCAAGCCAGCGGAGAAAACGCAGCCAGCCCGGCCTTCTCAGGCAGCCGCGCGCGCCCCTGAGGCCGACTGCAGCAAGGCGGCCCATCACGACACACAGCGCTACTGGATGGGCGAGGCTCACGGCAGCAGCCTTCGCCTTGGGTCGACCGATGTCCGGCAAGGCCAGTTGAGATTCTCGGAAAAACCCAGAGATCCCGAAGCCCACGGCAAAAGGGGCAATTTTGTGGTCTCCATAAGGCAGACCCTTGCGGACAGAGAAGGGCCCGGGCCCCAGAGCCAGCAGGGGCGGAATGGCATTGTGTGGCCCAGCGACGCGGCGAGAACGTGCCTCTCCAGCCGGTTTGGAAACCCACCACATGTAGACTTTGGCGAGCCCTCCAGCAAGAGGATCAAGTTCTCCGGGGCAGCGGTCTGCGAAACCTCGGAGACAGCCGGGCTGAGGAAAGGGGATAGCTATGGCAGGCTGCTGTCTGTGGGACGGGGTGTGAAATCCTCATCACAGGCAAGCCCGCCTTCCAAAATGCCTCATGCCTTTTCGCCAGTCAAGCCAGTCTCTTCAACGTCGGCCAATGGAATGGATCCAGATTGGAAAGTAATAAATATCCTGCGGTCATACAGCCCGAGTGACCTCGCTTCGCTGTACAACACAGGAGTGTCTAGTGCTAGCCAGGGAACTGCATCTGCTGCATCAGAAGGTATGCATCTGTCCTTACAATTGAACTCCAAAGGGTTCTGCACCTGTGCTTTACTTAAAAATATGTATTTCTAAATGTGTAAGTAGGTTGTTGTGGATAAAGACGTCTGGCCGGCATTTAACAAAAATCATGCGTGTACCATCTTATCGTTGAAATGCAGGATTATTTTATACGACATCTTGCTAAAGCACTTTTTAGTGATGGATGAGATTAATTTCGGTTCATTGTATTAGCTCATGTCACAGGGAATGTGACTAACAGAACTAAACAAGTAGATTATCTGGGTTTCACCATTGGTTGTCTAAGTAATAAAAGGAGAGGTTTTGCACATTATCCTCTTCACCCTTTTTTAAATGTAGTGGTTTTAAAAATTAGTGCTCTGCCTGTAACAGACCTTGTTCTGTATGGTAAAGAATAACTTTACAGAGATCAAGGGCTTAATGTCAGCATTGGATAAATGTCTTCACTGTGCAGGCTGGTATTTCCTGTTCTTAGAGCTAATATTGTCCTTTAAAGAACTGTATCATTTTATTACAGTTTTAAATTTTAAAAACCCATACAAGCACCACTTTCCAAGTTATTGGTTATACTTCTCTGGTCTTTGTTACCACTGTTGATGGCATTTAGATTATACCTAAAATGACAGTTATAAAGGATAGTAGAATTGTGATTATCAGGCCATGCAACACTGCACAGAACACAGGGTGGTGACTTTGAATGTTTTTTTGAAAAATGCAAATGAAACATTGAAAATCAGTAGGTTCCACTTTGATATGTCAAGCATCTTAATATTACTTTTTCTGACTACTGTAAATCACATACCCCTTTTTGACCTCCTATTTAAAGAATATAATCCTTAGTCAGGTTTTGTGGTTGAAGGAAAAAAAAAGCAAAGCAAAAACTATAAAATAGTAATTGAAGAGTAAGGATGTGGTTTTTCTGGCAACATAGTTTACTGTAAATGAAGCCTTGCTCTCAAACTGACTGGAGACTCGGTTTAAAAGCCTGTTTCGAGTGTTACATGAGGAGATGCGTTCCACTTGGTGAACTTAATTAAGCTATGAGACCTCCATTATGGCTTATTCACCGTGCCAGTTGTTGTTGCCCAGAGGAGACACAAGTGCTCTGGAATCCCTCATCCTGTGTTATCCTCACATCGGCTCTCTGGCACTCTGCTGTTGTGTTAGTCTGCCTGACTTGCTGCCTGATGGACCTTGTTGACAGAGTCATGAAAAAAAGCTCTGAACTCTCCATGTGGAACTAGTGTCCTCGAAGCAGAACTGCATACGATACTTTTAAATTAACCTTCTAATAAACACTTACAAAGAAGGAAATACTCATTTAGGTCCATGGAGGTGGTTTTTCCGTATTTAAAATGGAACACTTTTTGTTTGATCACTCAAAACACCCTTTTGTATTAAGACCTATTGAGATCATTTAAGATTCCATTTCTCCAAACATTTCTTTATTGCGCGAAGGTAATCCACTTTTTTTCAATTGAATTGATTTATCTTCTCTACCTATGATTTCTGTAAGCATCACTACCACTGTTTTTATGCGAGTGAAAGCCTTTCATAATGCTCTTGATGACACTTTAATTAAGCTGTCTTTTTTTTTCCTTTCAGGGAACAGGCCATCGCTCTATCAGCATTACTCAAGTGTACTACAAAGGAGAAACAATCCCAGCCCTATGAGTAATGCACGCTGCGGACCTGCTGATAAGAATGCTTAAAATATGATGTGACAGATGATGGTAAATTTCTTGATTAACCTCCCTGTACTTGCTGCAAATTGCTTTAAATTAGTATGCGACTGGGGAAAAATGCCCTCTAATTTCTGTATTTTTTTTTTAGGTTTGAATGCTGAAGACTCCATGACTTCCATTTCGTTCACAACATGGAAGCCTAAAGGAAAAGAGAGATTCAACCCACTGGAATAAGCTGTGACCTGTACATATCGGAAACACTACTGTTATAGTGTTGGCAGTGCCATTACAAAAAAATGTGTAAATGTATCTTTGCATACACAACTTTCAAATCAGCTAAAG
This sequence comes from Atractosteus spatula, assembly GCF_055471065.1. Taxonomy (NCBI): domain Eukaryota; kingdom Metazoa; phylum Chordata; class Actinopteri; order Semionotiformes; family Lepisosteidae; genus Atractosteus; species Atractosteus spatula. Next base: position 11,181,617 of record NC_142724.1, read on the forward strand.
CTTCACTATATTTAGAACTCAAATAAAAAAAAGTTTGTGCCTAGAGAGATTTGAGGAGTGGGGACATAATAGCGGTCTTGAGTCATATTTGTGGAATTCAGGTCACGATAAATACGATGTATAAACTTAAAACCATTTCCAGGTCCAGTAGGACTTAGTCATCCTTTAGTTATAAAGGGTACATCTTTTTTTTTTCTTCCACTTTTTAAGTGCTTTAGAATTAAATGGGCTTGAAGATGGCCTGCAAAGGTGCAGAAACAGATAAGAGGCACTGTGCAGTGATATCTGCAAAGAATTTCTAATAGTAATTATAATGTTAATAAAGTTTAAAAATGCATTCTGTTGAATAGATTCAGGAGAGGAAGTCAGTGTTCTAAACACTTGGTTGTGTAGAAGTACTGTATTCTAAGTGCTCGATGATGTAAAAGGATCGTTTGGCCAGGCTATGATGGAACACTTTGCACCCCTAGGCAGGTTCTCCTGGTTCGATTTTTGCTTTGGTGAATAGTTCTGAATGTTGGTTATTCTCTGCTGGAACTGACAGACTTGCCTGTTAGCTGCTTGTGCTGGCTCTCACTTCCCTTTTAGTGCCAGGAATGACTTCCTAGAGTTGCTTTCAGAGGCTTTATGGGCACATTGTTACTGAGCTGTTTCAGAAGGATTCATTTCAGCTTTGCTAATGGAGCCATGTCTCCCATTGGTTTGAGCAAAGATCAAGAACATGCCAGGTATGGGGGGCCTGTTGTACTAAAGACCAGCGATTTTCTTAAATACTGTTGCACACACCCCTTTCTACCCTAGTTCTCTAAATGGCCGTTTACAATGAGGAGTGTAGAAGTCGCCATGTAGTTCATCACATAAAGTGTTGGTGAAACAGCAGAATTATAGGTGAACCTGCCTTTACAGACTCACAGGGTTAATCTGTGATTAAAACACTACTCTTGCTTTTCCTCACTGTATTACATAAAAAAAACTTATATTGAAGACATGGACCAAACACCCCCCAAAATTAATATACACCATCAGTTTAATGCACTATTATTTTGAAGTTACACAATTTAATTACAGATCCTTTTGGACAAATAAACAGTGAAATTCAATAATGTAGTGTACTCTTCAGCCATATTTTTTTTGGCACAAAGTGTTAGGTAATGCTTTTACACTAAACCTTGCATTGTGCTCTTCCCACACAATGTCCTAAAACAGTTATTTGTACCTGGGATCTATTTCTCCTTGAAGTGAGATTGAATTCATTATCTGCAGCGACACTGAGATTTTGGATAGATCTGTAATATTTACTTGCCTAGTCTGGGAAACTTTGAATTCCGCTCTTCAATGTGGAAATACCTTCCTTTGCATCCTTCATGTTGAACAATTACTCGGTTACAACCACGCTCAGGTTTAGATTCAGACCAGACTATCAGTTGTGCAGAAACAATGAAAAAGTAGGTATATTTTCAAGGAATAGCAGGCACTGATAAATGCTTTTAAAATAGTCCTCTGCCTTTTATGTTTCTGGATGTGACTTTTGTTACTTCCACAATACTACTGTTACAACTGTATTCCTGTATTAGTTTTTTTAATAAGCGTTGCTGGATATGCAGTTGAGCAATGGAGATTATGAATTACTGGGAAGATTGGATTAACATCCCTTGCAGTGAAAGAAATCTGTATTGGCCTTCAGGTACATTTTGTCTAAATTTGTGTGCATATGATTTAACATGAAGCACCATTTGAATCCTTTCCCTTGAGTTTGATAGATTAGCAGCCTTAGGAAAGTAAATTGATTTTTTTTTGTTGTTGGGGGAAAAAGTGGTGTTGAAGTGTTCATACAAAAATAAGATTTTTTCCCCTATCTGTCCTGGTCTAAACTTGAAACATTGCTCAGTGTACAGTTTCATATTGGTACGTTGTTATGTGTCTGTTTCTTACAATAGGATGTGGATTGGAAATGTGAATTTCTCCTGAATGCTGTATTTTAATCAATTGCATTGTTGTCTTATGATTTCGCACAATAGCACCATGTTCATATGTGTGCGCAACTCCAGATCGATCAGTAAAGATTGTGCTAAATGAACCCAAAGACCTGTTATATACCTGTTGCTCTATCTGGATATAATGCATAGTTGTTTTTAGACTTTGCAGAACAAAATCAGAATGTTGAATTGCCTCAGTAACATTACTTAAATGGTTCTCTTCATAACAGAATCTGTCAATACATGATTGTATTACTGGATTTGTTTAAATCTAGTTAGGTCTTGTTCCTGAGCTGAGCCATATGTACATATCCAATATATATATTTTTTAATTTTGCACTTTCATGGAATATTTTGCTAGTTTATACAGTTTTGATATAAAATTGTTCAGTTACCAATATTTATTGTGAACCTGTTGCTGCTCTTTCCCCTCTCGCTTCAAGGTTTTTTGGCCACTTTAACAACATGAGCAGTGTTCAGCTGTCGTTTGTTACAGCTAATGAGTTATGAACTGACTTTAAATGGGGGTCAATCTAGCTATTGGAAACGCAAAATTAAAATTCAATACAAGAAATGCATTTCTACCTTTTTTTAAAATTGCTTTTTATGCGTTTCTATTTAAAATATTTAACATTTGGTATGTTTGAATATATTCCATTTTTTCGTTTTTTGAAATAATAGAAGTGTCTAAAACTTAAAGTTAAAAACTAGGGTGTTTGTAGGATAAATCCTGTTACTTTTTGCAGGAAAAGCAATTAAAACTAGAGTGCGGATCCTAGTTTTTATAAACATTGTGGTTGCTGAAAAAAGGCAGCCTACCCAAAGTGATGAAATGACATGAATCCATCAGTATTATGCACTGGGATAAATGTAGTCTTCTTACAGTGTAATATACAGTTTGAATATTAAGGTACCATTTGTTATTTTATTTATTTCATGATGTGTGAAACCTGAAGTAACTTGGGTGTAAGCAGTATACTTAATTTGTCTGCTGTACTTCAGATGAAACCTGTCACTGCATTCACTTGTAAATATAGATCTAGTGTTTTGCAATTTGGGTGTGTGTCATTCTTTTGATTTTTTTATCTTTATTTTGTACAAATCTACGTTTCTCACCATACAAATGGAACACTTACATTTCCTTGTTTGGTGGCACCAAATTCAATTTATGACACTTAATTGTAAAATTTAAAAAACGTTGCTGATCACATGGCCAACAAAGAACTAAAAGGCAGCTGGAAGCCACCAAAGGACTAAGAGGTGATGATTCCACAGCAAAAACGTCCTAGAATATTCATCATTTAGAAGCCTAACCAAGGCAAAAATATATGATCCCAAAGTTGGGGTCTAGCTTCTGCAAACTAGAATTTTAAGTTCCCTTTTTCATTTTTTGCTTACCGAGTTAGTTTTGTTTGAAATAGCAGTGCTGATATATCAAGGTATAACTGTCAGAACGAGAATAATTTGTGACGAGGACTGCAGTCATGCAGCTGTTTTTCCTGATGTTTGAAGATTTAAGTAGACTAATTTTGCTCTATATGCTCTTAAAGCGTAAATTGAATATTTGTAAAAGTCAAGTGGTGTTTCTAGGTCTCAAGAGCTTGTTTGAGCAACATTCAATGGAATTTATTTACATGAAACACTTTTATATTAAAGTAGTTGGTCTTCCTAAATATGTTCAAAGGTACAAAACTACATGCAAAAATGTGGTGCACTTTGATTTCAAATGAGCAGATGACGTTTCATCACTAGAGGGCAGTGTTGACAACAATTCCCGTTTAAACTCAGGATGCTAAAACAGTGCTTGTTACCTTTTGTTTTTCAAAATCCGGTTTTAAAATGAGCTATTACACTTTCACCCGAGGAAGATTGTATATGTCACATGACTAGGTCATTTTTTATTTTTTTGGTAGTATCGGGCTACTAAACCATGGGTTTATAGAGATCTAGGGGAGGCTGTGATACATTTCCACTGCTGAAAACAAATTTAGCCTTATCTAAAATCGGTGTGAAAAGATGCTTAGTGAAAGTTTTGGGATATGGTTTCTCTTATCACTAGAGGTAATATACAAGTTTATATAAAAGAGCAGGCAGCTGAAAAAATGCCTATTTATATCGTCATAGGACAATGTATAAAGTGGCCTTTCTCAAAACTTGTAATGTTTTTCCCTTTTAATTTGAATTCCCCTGAACCTTGTAAACACCCTGCCATATTCTTTCCTCTGTCTCTTGCTCTCTCTCAACAGGAAACACCCATGTGGGTTTGCTGTATTGTTAATGCCCATAGTACAAAACCCTGAAAAGGAGCAACATGCAAAACACATCACAATGCTGTTCTCTGCCAACACCAAATGACAAGGGACAGTCTTGAGCACATTAAAGACTTTCAACTTTTTTTTTTAAGTATACCACATCTGTTTGCTGTCTTTTCCTTGGGGCTTATGCTGTGTAATCTATTGCATTAGCTCACATTAGTGCATATAGCCCATGGGCTTGAACAATCACAAACACAAAATGAGCATTCAGTTAGCATCATCTTCAGGTCCCTAGACTCTAAGAAACTTGGTGCAGATGTACTGCAGAAACCCCCCCCCCCACAAACCTCATTTTTCTCTGCTGTGTAATTCTAAATCCCTAAAGGAAATAAAATGCACATTTTATTTTTTTTAACCTTGTAATTCACTTATTTCAGAAACTAAAATGGAAGACATTCCATTTTAGGTCGGTGCTTTTTTGCATGTCTCTTTCCACATTTGTGTGCTCTGCGTGCCCACTATGTCTTACCAGCCGCTTCAAGAAAATAGTGAAGGTTAAGTACTGTTCACGCCTTGACATCTCTTTGCTCTATACAGCCAGCAAGCTCAATATTAAAAACAAATATTTAATAGCTCATAATACCTTGGCTTAAAACTCCAGGCTTCAAACTCGGTGAAAAATAGACATTTGAACAGAGTCTAAATGCATTGTGATATTTACCTTTGAAATAAAAAACATACCGCTGGAACAACAAATACTATTTTTAGCCACCAGGAGGAGATGCAAAGCAAGTAAACCTGCATGGTCTTGTTAGTCGATACCACTGATATGTACTCTTCTGTGCACAAATAGGTTATTGCTGACAGTATGATGGTGCCTCATTGCTCCTTGGCCCTGGTTCTGGCTGAGGCACGTGTTTGTGTAGAGTTGGCATGTTCTGCTCATGGGTCTTTTCTGGGTACTCCAGCTTCCTCCCACCGGCAATGGGGGGGCCAACATGTCCAGGGAGAACTCAGTTGCGTGATTTCAGTCCTGCCTTGTGCCTTGTGCTTTTGAGATTGCTGAAGCCCTTGTTTGGACAGGCTGCATTCTGATAATGGTAATTGGTAGTCTGGTCATTTCTGATGAAATAGGAACCATAATGTTAAAGGAACTGTGCTGAGGCCTAGGCATTGTATACATGCCTATATATGTCGTTATATCATTCAAGTGATGGGGTGAAATGACTAAATCAGAATGTGTGTTAACACATGAACAGTGGCTTTAGGGTAAAAACACTATATAGAATACTTCTGTATGCTTCCATTTTCCTTAGGTGTTCTAAATAATGAATTTATTTAAACCTCCCTTAATTGTTACTTCCAATTAAGCTAGAAACTATATTATATCTCACTAAAATATAAGAGTTCTGTATTTCTAGTCTATATTTCTTTTCCAACAGTGAAACTTGTTTTACATATTACTATAGGTATACACTAATTCTAATGTATTGTACAGATTCACGAATGGCCTGCATAGCTGTTCATTGAAATCTTGATGTCTTATGCTGTGATATAAGATCTCTCATTGTTTTGTCCCCCTCCCCAGAGCACTCATCACTGTAATCTTTATTCTTGCTAAAGTGTCCCTTTCTATTAACTACATGATGTCCTAGAAGCAGACTTCCTCAGTGAGTCTTAGTTAATTCCCTGACTGAGATGTGGCAGTCTGTGTTGGAGGTCAGGCTATAGGCACTGGCACTTCAGTAGAAAGTGTTTGTGGAGGTCTTACAATTGTGAGATTGAACAGAAACACCTGAAAATTTGAGAGACTGAAAGGCTTATTTGTATGTTACAGTTTAGGGTGGCATGTGACATAACTTCATATGACGCCCCATGATGACTTAGCAAAATATAAGTCCCTTGTCCCTCACAATTGTACTTGAAAAATAACGTCTGGGTTAACACTGAACTGTGACAACAGGTGCTAGTAGTCTCTCATCATGTCGTGACCTTCAGTGTAGTTAAGTAGTACATGCAGCCAAATATATTTTATCCAGTCCTTTATCAAAAGTGTTACTTATCAAATCTTATCAAATAATGCCACTTTTCCACTGAATAATCTATATTTACTATAACAAAAGGTTTCTAGCTCTGGAGGTTGAATTCAGATACAGTACTTGACAGACCTTTATCCGGGACTGTGGAAACTACAAAAACATTCAGTTTGTGAGAACAGAAGTAAAAATAAAAGATACTGTAGGAGACTTATTCATACTGTCCGTGGACGTCATTTGTTCCTGTATGTTACCTTTGTTTCAGCCAATTTTAAAATTATTTCTTAAGCTGAAATGGACAAGTATAAATCATATGGTTTCTACAAAGCTACAACCCACATCTAAAACCAAATGACTAAACAGAGAACAGAGTATATTGTTAAACCTGAGAAAAGATTAAAGCATTTGAATTCCTGAGTGAGGTGCATGATACATTTGGCCACGAGTTAAAAAAACATTTCTTGGGCTCTACAGAAGCCCACCTGCACTTTGTCTAAGGATTTCAGTTTAATGACTTAGGATTAAAGCTTGTTTTTAAACCAAACTCCTGCATGTTCTCGGCAACTTATATTGCTAGGCAACCTAGGCAGTGTGCTCTGTTAAAGTGAATAGAAACACACTTCAGAATAACCCTGCAATAGCCACACTGCTTTTCAGAACGCATTGTCCATTATTTTGTCATTTATATTGTCAATGAAATACAGAGTAAGACAAACTCGAAGGCAGCAGCAGTTGGAATATCAATACTTTATTAGGCCTAATATAAAGGCATTGGCTCCTTGTTCCTGAAAATACATTTCCATTCCTGCAGTAAAAATAATTTTCTTTAACAGCCAATTATGCTCGATGTTTCTTTCTTTTTTGCTACCATGAAATTACTAATTTGAAAATCTACATTAAATAAAATGAAACCATTTGAAGAGCTAATGTGTCTACATGGCTTCCCATAACCAGTTTTATTTCAGCTCATTGTCAATACGAACATTACACAGAGAGCAGCAATAAAATGGCTGTCACCAAAGAGTTGTGATTGTGATTGCGTTAACTCGTCAATTGGAAGGGAACGTGACTTCAGCCACTATGAAGTGTAAAGTCCTCAGGGGTCAAACTATACCACAGACAAAACTGACCATTCAAAGGAGTGATCCAGATTATATGAAACCCTGTAAAGGCACAAGAACAGCCTTTCCTGGAGTTCATGGATTTACGCCTTGCACTTTTTATATCCTGTCTTTTTTCCTGTGCCTTCAGTTTTGCATTCCTATATTGCATACGAGTGAACCAAAACACCGATTTTAGGAAACAGCAGTCAACACAGGGAGCACAAAGACCTGCATGTTCTAGATCATCATGTACAGACAGAAATAAGATTCTAAGGCTTCAAATCTCAAATGCACGGATACCAAAAAAATACAAGCTAGGTGGGCCAGATGGCTTCCTCTCATTTGTAACCAATTTTATGTTTTTTATAATTTGAAACATAATTTTGTTAATGCCTCTGAAAGCTGCAAAATGTAATTTCATAATCATTTGTAACCCCTCTGAGACAATATTTTCAGTTTTATCCCCCTACACCACAAGTAGAGCAAATGTCTCTTTTATAGTCATGACACGGAAATGATTAGTATGCTAATAAAACACAGAGCACAAAATCGAGCAACCACAGCAGAGTTCTCAAACAACAAATCATGATTGTGTGACATCCAGGCAAAAAGCTAGAATTTACACCACTACTGTGGAGCCTTTGAGTTCATTTTTATTACAGCTGGGCACCGTTCTCAGCAGAGAAATGTGGAACTAATACCACATAATAAAATAAACAAAAGTTTTTGTTTTTACATTTACTCTGAATGCATTCTTGCATTTATTTCTGAGGTGTGTAATAACTGTATGAATAGACAAGGCTTTACAGAAGGGGTGGTCAACTCTTAAAGGCTGCTGCCTCTTTAATTATGTAATTAAGAGCTCAAGTGGAAAGAAAACCTTCTGGCACTCCAGGACTGGAGTCATTCATGCCTAGGTTATTGCCCAGCCTATGACGAATACACATAGTTAAAACCCAATTTATTTTTCTTATTTTTGTTTTGCCATAGGTTTTGAATAATAAATTCATTCACACACTTGTGTCATTGGGAAAATGAGGAATCAGAGGTGTTCGGTACTTCTGTGAGCAGAGCTATCCAATCCAGGTCTTCGTCTACAGCTTTTCATTATAGCTAAGCTCTTAAGCTAAATCAGTTCAATATCGGCTTGAGAACTGGTCAAATTTACTGAGTATTACTTTAAACTAAGCAGGGGAGAAAAGAGTCAAACTAATTGCAATTGTCTGCACAGCAAAGAGTTAGGGGTCATGTAGAGCTTGGTTAATACATTACTGGACAGGTCAGAGATATCTCAAAGGCAGTGGGTCCTAGTGCAGGCACTAGAGGAACATGGACTGTTCTGATTTTTGCTCCAGCTAAGTCCTTAATCATGGGCTGATTATATGAGTATCCTGTACCAATTCTAGAGTTTCAGGACCAGCTGGGGACAGCCCGGTGCACAGTTGTTAGCACTAATGCCTCTCAGCACAGGTGTCCTGGCTTCAATTCTGTGTTTGTGTGGGTTTCCTCTGGTTCTCTCAAACAGTCCAAAGTCATGCTGGGGGGTTAATTGGCATCTGGGATAATTGGCCCTGGTGTGAGAGTGAGTGCGTGTGTCTCTGTGTGCCTTGTGATGGGTTGGCATCCCATCCAGAGTGTATCCTGCCTTGCTCCCGTTGTTTGGGGACATAGGCTTCGGCTCCCCCATGACCCCGGGCTGCATGAAGCAGTTATAACGTGGATGGGTGAATGGTGAACCAATTGGTTCTCTGTAAAAGGAAAAACTGCTCATTGAAGGGGAACTGCAGTCCCAATTTCTCAAACCGGTTATTAAATCTTTGAAACAAAATAAATTAATTGATGGTTCATCGTAAAAGCCGGCTTGTTTACAATGTAATAGGGCTGGTTCACATCACCAGAAGTTCTGGTGCCTCGTTCTGGATCGCAGACAGTGATGGCAATATGGAGCTGCACATACCTGGAAATTTAGTCTATTTTGTGATGTAAATTAGAGGATTTACACATTACGTTGTACATTTTACATTCATTGTGCCTTGAAATGCACTCATCAATGCTGTTTCCTTCTAACCCTGAAATAGAAAAATAACATTGCAGTTCTGGGTGGAATGAACACCTACAGACATCATTGGCTTTCAAGAACTGTAAATGTTAATGATGAGCCCGTCCCCATATTTTAAGGACAGGGGTTCCCAGCTCCAGTCCTGGAGGGCTGCAGTCTTGCGGGTTTTATACATCTCTTTGAAGCAGCAGCAGCACCTGAAAAGTTGGCACCATCTGTTAAACTACTTAAATTGAACCAATAATGAGTTCAATTGGATTAAGAACTGTACTGGAATGAAGAACTGCAAGACTGTTGATATCTGGTACTGGATTTGCAAACCCTTGTTCTTAATTACCTTTCATTTATATGCTACGGGTCAGGGTGGACTGATGTGTTTCGAAGCTTAGGAGGATGCTGCACATTGGTGGTGGTGGAGGGAGTCAATTCAATTCAATTCAATTCAAGGTGCTTTATTAGCATGACCGATGGGTACAATCAGTGTTGCCAAAGCAAATGAAAGTAATGATATTTACATGAAACAAAACAAAAATAGAAGTAAAATAAAATCTACAGACATATTACAGACATTTACAACAAAGACATATTATACAATATTGACATATTCTGTAGGCGGCTGGAGCATTATTGGGAGACAGACTCACTGTTCCTCAGGCTGTGACAGGAGATCACATACTGGGCTGCCAGTTCAACTGAGTTCCCTCCTCCCTCTCCCAGTAGGATTGGGACCCGTTGTGATTCTGGCAGGTGTGGGAACTCTGGGATTAGATTTCTGAATTTAGGGAAGAATGTTTCTCTAATCCCAGAGTATCTGTCACAGTGCAGTAGGAAGTGCACCTCTGTCTCTATTTCTCCCCGCTGGCAGTGGGAGCACAGCCTGTCCTCTCTGGACAGCCAGGTCTGCCTGTGTCGCCCAGTTTCTATGGCCAGGTTGTGGTCACTGAGCCTGTACTTCGTCAGGGTCTGTTTCTGTTTGTTATTTTTTATTTTGGTCAAATATTCAGCTAGTGTGTATTGTCTGTTTAAGGTTCTGTAACATTCCAGTTTATGTTGTGTCTGTGTGTGTGTGTCCCAGTGTGTGAGATATTGCTGTTTGATCTGTGCTGTGATGTGGTTGAGTCTGGGTTGTGGTGCTCTAGCAGTCCCTATTACCTGTAAAAGCACTTTGAGTGGAGTGTCCAGAAAAGTGCTATATAAGTGTAAGCAATTATTAATTGGTCAAATTACTACTAGTTCAGGTGCTCAAGTGTTTGAGGTTGGGTCAGCCTTCTAACCCTGTTGATTGTTGTATATCTGGCTTGTTGTGTTGTGTAGGCGGTTGTCATAAGTTTAAGATGTGGAATATTCTGATTAGCACCCTTTTTCATCCATGGGGAGGGATGTCCTGCTTTCATAATGAATAAGCAGTTGTATAACAAAAAGAGCTTGTCTCCGTTTAACGGGCTTTTACTTTTGGCATATATTAGGTATTTTAATCCCTCAGGTCATGTTCCTGTGAATTCAGGTCTAACCTATGCTTTGCTCTGCATCACCATTCCAACCAGCAACAGAACTCTTGATGCCATTAACTCTTTCACATCCTTAATCTTTTGCATGCTTGGTTTCTTGGGTTACTGCATAACGGGATCACTCAAGCTATTTAATTCAATTTCCACATTGTTGTAGTGCTTCTAGTGTTGTAGTGCTTTAATTGAGTGTTTATGACATTTTGCGCTTGCAGACTATTTTTACTGCTGTGTTGCAGATAACACACAAAGACAAGGCAAAACGTATAGGACAGTGATACTCTTGCATTTAATAACCAGGGCAAATTTAATACCATTAAAATGAAAGTATCGGCTGTGCAACTAAGTAGAATTATTTTAGTAACTTTCATCTCCACCACCCCTTAAATTGAATTTTGTCTTACCTTTCTGACCTTTAAATTGCAAAGCTCAAAATCACCTCTGCTAATATACTGTTTTTTTCTTTCAGGATGAAATGTTCCTTGTTTACACAGCTAGCTTTACCAAACATTAGCTCGAAGCAATGCTAGGTATCATTATGCTTGATGTTTAAATCTTTCTCTTTTTCTGTTTTTAGTCTAATAGCTGTAAACATCTTTTTATAACAATCCAAATGGTATTTGCCAGTTTTGTCTCCCTTGTGTCTGTCTGTACATTTTTTATCTAAGCCCAGCCTCTGTCCATTCCCAAACTGTTAGGCACAGCAAAAAGGAAAAAATAAATGACCATAAATGTCAAAAGCTGAACTGATTAATTATCCAAATGTAATTGGATTTCCTTTCACTCTACCTAAGCAGCCAACCGACAGGAAGACTAAACTGCTTGTTGTTGGCTGTTTACCTCTGTGCCTGGGCCTTCCCATGTAACAAAATGATGTACAGTACAAGTACCTGTTAGAGCACTTAGAAAACCTCACATTTGGGGAGATTACTGAAATGAAAAGGTGAGAGAAATCAACTGTTGCATTTAAATCAAGCCGTAGAAATAAAACTGAACCATGTGGTGCAGTGTGTGCGTTTCAAATCAGAAAAAGCCATAGATCTTCATAAAGGAAGAAGAAAACCATTTTATAACAGGCTTCATAAACAGCCTGTTAAAAATTGTTTCTACATTTTTGTTTTGCTTTAGTGAAACTTTAAAAACTACAATGAAAGTGTGTTGAACAAAATTGACATCACAATTTCACAATATAGTTCTTAGCTTGCATTCATTATCTCACAAATTACTTTAGGCTCTGTACAGGCAGAGTTCTACCGCGGCAGGTCACTGCTTCAGCTCACCTCTGTCCATCTTACCTTACACTTTGAAACACTGAAGAAAGCTAACATTTAAGTTAACAGTGACAAAGCTCTCAATGATAATTATAGCAAATATCTTTCAAGCTTATCTGAATGGATATATAATGATTTTGAATGAAAAAGTTCAGGGATATCCTAGTCACACATGGAAGATTTACTTTTAGTTTAATAAGTAAAAGTTGTGCATTAAGTTGGTAAATAATTTTTCATGATGGAAAATACTGGTCACAACAAAAAAAAAATGCATAGATGAGCAATTTAGCACATCATAAGACTAAAATAATGGGTTTGTCCATAATCTGTCAAATGATGAAACGCAGGCACATAAATGTGCACAGGCATATTTATTTTATCCCATTAGGAGAGAGGAAAGATGTAGTTTTTTTAAAAAGCCTTCGCTCTCAGCTAAGGCTCAGCAAAGGGATTTAAGTGTCAGGAGAGTACAGTGCCCATATGGACCAGGATGGAATGGATTTTCATACATAGATAATATATGACGTGTCATGTTTTATTTTGATGTCAAGGAATCAAGAAGCTCAGCTTAGGGAATAAAAATAAACTGTAAATAAAACCGATGTGACTTTACATTGCTGTGTTTGTTAAAATTGATTTTATTCCCTTGACGTTTAAAGGGTACACTTGTAGACGAAGAGTACAAGACTGTAGAAGCCAATGGGCCAGGACTCCCCAAGCAGCAGTCCAAAATTAGCTAAACACAACCGAGGCAGAGCTGGGATAAGGCAGTCAGAGCTGTTCCAGCCGTGAGGCAAATGGGGAATCCTGCAGAGATGTTAATGAGAGACAAGCTGCTCCTCCAATCAACTTCAACTCTTCTGTCTGGCATTGTGGCACCTGCAACATGGAGAACCATGTTGCACATCTCAAGAAACTGCTGGCACCCCGAAAGGTATGTAATAAAAACAGAACATGTGGAAGGTTACAAACAAGAGGAGAACATTTTGCACATTTAAGTCTTGAGTTGCTCATAGCTAGCTCATCCAAATATCTCATCTACCCATTTTTTTTAGAAACCAGGGAATCTTTCAACAGCATGGAAGGGTAGCTTGTTCTAGACTCCTACAACCCTTTGTGTAAAACTGCCTCACGTTCTCAGTTTTAAATGACTTCCCCTTAGTTTCCTCGTCTCCTCTAGTTCATACTTCAGTGCTGATTTTGAAGAGGTCTGTTGGGTTGATTTTAATCTCTGAGGATTGTGAATACACGAATCAAGTTTCCTGCTCGTCTTCTGGTAGGACTAAAAGGATTCAATTATTTTCTGTCTGTCAAAATAGTACATCCATTTGAGCCTGGGAATGTTTCCATTTGCTCTTCTCTGGACTGATTCCAGAGCCTCCATATTTTTGTAACAGTCAAAACTGTACACTACTTTAATTAGGAAATACTAGTTTAACAGAAAATGTTATCATGCCTTGATTTATATGCTACGCTGTTTAATTTTTTCCCCCACATTGTCTACAAGAACAAAAAAAAACATTCAAGTCTTTTTTATACACTTTAGGCTATTTCCAATATTTTACTTTTTTGCGTGATAATGCACTTGTATATTTTGTCTACTGTGCTATCCGCCCGTCGTTGCCCAGTTTTCTTGTTGAAATATTTTTAATTGCCTTTACCACTTCTACCTTGTTTATAAATCTTCCTGTTTGGGGAAACTAGTCCAGTTTACAGACATTACCAACCAGAATATAGATCAGCTTTCAATGAGAAAGATCTGTGCTCACCCCTTAATGCAGATCCACGTGGTACAGCAATCATTACAGAATCCAAAATGTGAGCATTCACACCTTATTTGCACTGTTTCCTATTGAATAATTCTTAAATTGCACGCATTAAAATGAGAAAACATAAAAATGGTTCAGCTTCAGTTAATTGGGTGATTTGCAGCTTATTGATTCAAAGAGTTCATCCATCAGTTTCCTGAAGGAAGCTAGTGTGTCAGCTTCAACATGGCTGAGATGCTTGTTCCATTCTTCCACAACTCTTTGCGTAGAATTGCAGCTTACAAACTAGAGCCTCATGCTCTTATTTTTAAACGCAATACCACCTATAATTTAAGAATTAATCTTCCATGAGGATCACATGCTGTTTCGTGTTCAAGGTACTCTAACAAGCTGTTAAAACACCTTTGGTAAATCCATGTCTATTACTGCCATGAAGAGGATCATTTAGTTTAGCTCTGATTCCACAACCTTACATGTAAAATAAATAAGGATTAAGTAAGACCTAAAATTGTTTGCTGCGGTTTTGTCACCCCCTTTTTCTGGATGGGGTTTGGATGGGAGAATTTTTGGATTCTCCATTAAATAGGTATTATCAGCATATTGATAAACTGCTAAAGGTTCTGCAAACATTCCATGAATAACATTTTTCATTTCTTCTTAATAATAGTATCAAGTCCTGGAGATTTGTTTAGGCGCTTCTTGTGCCTTGTGCTTGGAACCAGCTTTATGCTAATAAAGGAACAACCACAATGTTGATTTTTCTTCCTTTGTAAACTTGAATATATTTTTAATACTGTAACGAGCGTGTGCTCACCTCGATGACTACCATAAAACGAGTGTCTGTTAATTCGACACGCCTTATTGCATTCCACCCTGAGAAATTAATTTTATATTTGTGAACTCATGGCAACGGTGATGTTCTTACCTTTCGGCGTGGTCAATTGCGTCTTGAAGGGAAGCCATCTTTGTTGACCTTTTTTTAAAATTTCGCGCGAGTTCCAATTAGGCTTTTTATTAAGGCTGCCGCCCGAACCATAGTATAAAGTAGGGGATTTTGTCATGACCCACATCTTTTATTTCGGTTAAAAGAGCTCAATTTTTCTTATGCTAAGGTGTGTTGGATCAAAGAAAATATTATTGTATATGCAACTATTTTTACTGTTTCCTGTGTCATAAATTCGCATGGTATATTTGACCATACCTGTGAATTGATAACCCCGCCGTGAGGAATATATTGGTAGCGTTCACCGGGTGTTAGGGGATTTAATCCCCAACCTTATTGAGGAGGGATGAATTTTTTTGAATGGGATATTTTGCAGCAAAGAATATCTCAGAAATCTCCTTGCCAAAAAGGGCTTTAAGGTTACTCCAAGAAGTTTGCTGGCATCTTTCGTTCATTTTTTGCCTTCAAAATGTTAGGCTTATTTTTTTACATTACACCCTTACTTTAAACCTAAAACGAAAGGTTGATATTTGAACTTGTGCACAAAAAGGGTGTGATTTTTTTAGACACCGTACTGCTCTTTTATTGTGGTAGGAAAGTCTGCCTCCATATGGGGTACAGGGGTATTGTAGAGGGTGACTGTTACCTCAATAAGTTATGGAGCATCTTTGTCACAAAAGAACCACAATTTTCCTTTCAATATTTAAATCTTTCCTATATATTATTGTTTCAGGGATACATAACTTAATTCTTTGCTGATCTTTTGCTGTAGTAATAATACTAACTATTTTAGCCTCTGTTGGCCTCCTTCTCTTGACTTTTTAATATCTCTTTTCACCTGTCTATGCAAGTCTTTAAATAAATGTCCTCACCCTGATTCATAATATACCTACTGTACCTCATAATCACATGTTAATGTAATAACTTCTAGTTCTTGTACTTTCTCTCTAATACTCCTAGCATTTAGGTTTAAACAATTACCTGGTTCTTTGAAATTATAACATTTTATTTTGGGCTCCACTCTCCAGTGTATCTCATGTATCTAATTTTTGTATTTGCTTCATAATCTTCCACCTTCCATTCTTGTTTAAATTTCTCTGAAGGTCCTTGCCAAACAGTGTCTATCTCATTCCAGATGTAATCCACCATTACAGGTCTCCAGTGCCTGAGAAAGCTGCAACCCTTGAACTTGAACTTTATTGCCATATGTAACCGGTACATGTACTGGTACAATGGAATTCTTACTTACAGAAAGTCTCTCGATTGTTAAAACAAGTATAAAAACACAAAGTGCAGACAGTGTATCAAGACAATATACAAACAAACAGTAGACAATGTACAAGTAAACAGTGTAAATGTAAACAATGCAGATGTGTAAACAATGACTGGAGATGTGCAATAAATAAGAAATCATAATGAGGTAGAGGGTGTAGGTGTGGTCCGAGGGGCATGGCTAAATGTGTTGGCCAATCGCACTGCTTGTGGATAGAAGCTATTGAAGAATCTAGTGGTCAGTGTCCATATGCTCTTGTATCTCTTGTATCTCTATGCTCTCAATGGTGCAGCGGTAGAAGTTCACCAACACAGGTACTGGCATCCTCCATCGCTTGAGGCACCTCAAGAAAGAAAGGCGCTGCTGAGCCTTCTTCATGATAGAGTCAGTGTTCACAGTCTCTAGCCATGTTTGTGATCTCAGCCACATGTCGTGTTTATGTATTTGCAACTCTTCACCCTTACACAATGTAGGCAGGATGCGTGAAAAACCTCTTAGACGCAGAGAAAACCACAGTTTTGGCTCTGGTCCCCAGTTTGTTGGGTAATGTAAGGGAGGTTATCAGGATAAGCTGCTCTAACTTTCTTCCTCTGACTTGAGACCCGCTCCTCACTAGTGGTTTCTCTTTATTGTTGCCATGGCGATTAGGGGTGCATGTGGGATTTGTCCATTCTTTGATCTCACGATACTCTCTCAGTTAGTGATCTTCAACTAGGCCCTCCGTCCCATGGAAGATTCCCTGTAAGAAAACTAAGAACCATCCAATCAAGAGGTGGCAATTCAACCGATTTTCTTTGTTTTGGTTGTGTAATGCAGATCCCAGAATCCTATCTGGTCACTTCTTGAAAGTTGGTAGTGACTTGGCTCCAGCACAAAATGGCTTCTCCGGTGTTAGGGGTTGTGTTATAAAACAGAATGTCCACCTCTCCCTACACTTACTTTTATATTGGCCATTATCTACTCTCACCCATGCCTATTATATAAATTGAGCAAAGAGAACCACAGAAGCTTGGATTGCACCCGGTGGCAAGTATCAAGGGTTCGAGATCAAGAGATCCATTCAAATTCAGAACGAGGCAGACAGAGGGAGGTTTGAGCTGTAGGGAATCCAGAAGAGTGAGTTCCAGGCTCACAGGGGTCTGAGAGAGCATCCCGAACTGACAGGTATCCAAGAGAACATTCTAGGCTGATGGGAATCCATTCCAGGATGACAGAGATCCGAGAAAGAATACCAGGGTGACGGGACTGAGACAGGTATACCGGGCAGACAAGATTCCAAGAGAGAGCAAACCAGACCAGGTCCCAGAGCAGACTGGAACAGACAGACAGAACAGGCAGGGAGACAGAGCTACCAGGCTCGAGTAACTTAGCCCCAAAACACAATGATGGAGCCCTGAACGCTGTTGGATCAAAGTCTTCATTGTGCACCACACATGGGCCGAGAAGCTCCTGTTAACCAATTCCAGGTGCTCTGTTTCCAGAGCAACTGTCGTGGAGATGCCAGGAGACAGTGATGTAATAGGCTGATGAAACACTGCTGACTCAGCCCCTGGCACAGCTGCTAGGGAGAACGTAACAGCTAGTTTACGGAATGCACACCCCAGGATATAATTTTCTTTGTCGTTCTTCAGATTGTTAGTAGCTGAATTAAGGGGATTTTATTCAGCATTTTCCATCAGGATGGGACCAGCTCATCTTCAGCTGCTGGTGCATCTGTTTGGTGTTTCATAACCTCAGGGCTCATACTGGAAATAATCTGTTAATAACGAACACAAATCTGGAAGGAAACATAAATACATGTTACATCAAACACGTGCCACCACTCTTCTCCCATTCTTTATATGCAGAGCTGAAGATTGTAGTTTGTCTGATGTGTGGGGTATGGGGTCGCAAAACAAATCCATCCAGCCTCCCCTCGCTGTGGAAAGAAAAGGAAAGAGACTGGACAGAAGGGAAATGGATTGGAAAATGCCATTTGACACTGCACTTTTGTTGCAACCATGGTCCGTAAAAGAGCAGTGCAATTAAGGCAGACTATAGCTTCACAAGTATATATAACAACAGCTCTATTACAATTAAGACCTCTGGATCCAAATATGAGGCTGGCATTGTGGTTAGTATAGCTAACACCCAAGATTAATCCCGGGGGTGCTATCTGCATGGAGTTTATATGTTTTCCTCATGTTTGCAGCGGTTTACTCAAGGTGCTTTGGTGTCATCCCACCGTCCAAGGATGTACTGGTAGGTTAATTGGCTTCTGGGAAGATTGGCCCTGGTGTGAGTGTGAGTGTGTCCCGTGTGTGCCCTGCAATAGACTGGTGTATCTGACCATGGTGTATCCTGCCTTGTGCCCATTGCTTTCCAGGATAGACTCCATCTCTCTTGCACCCCTGCATTGGATAAAGCCTTTAGAAAATGGATGGATGGATCAAAGTCATAAGACTTTACAACAGTCAACAGTGACTTTACAACACTGTGTGTCTGGGCAGGGGCAACACTGACCTTTTTTGGGACTGAACATGAATTCTCTGTTTACAACTGGTGTGCAAAATATTTATACTGTGCAATACATCTTCTTGCGTACTGTATATTCTGGTTTGGTTTTGTAAATTTTCTATACTACGTGCAATTCTCTACAATCCATTTTTATTGCACTTCTCACTGACTGTGCTTATTGTATTATATTGTTGTATTATTGTATTGGACGTTACAGTGTACTGTGTTGACTATGCCTAGCTGCTGTTGCACTGCAATTTCCCTCACAGGATTAATAAAGTGTGTGTGTCTGTCTGTCCAAAAACTCACCCCAAATCAGCCTTAAGTGGTTTGCTGTGCTAATATAGCACATCAAGTGTTTTTATGCAGTGTTTAGGAGGCTGGTATTTTATTTTATATTTTCCACTCTTCCACTTATTTATCACCAGATATCAGCTTTGCTTACAGCTACAACCCTTATACTACGCTGGGAGGATGAGGACCTGCGAGTGCATTGCTCTAACATGCCCAGACTTCAGAGTTCTTCCTCATTTGCTGCAAACTAGGCAGGAACCTGGCACCAATTCAAACAGAAGGGTCTTTCTCTGTGACATCACTGTAGGCTCACAGGTGCCTGACAGGTTCCAGTAGTCATTCAGTTGCAAGTTAAGGACACCCTGGAAGACTCAGGTCCACCTGACTCCAGTAGAAATCCTCCATTTGTGCTCTACTGCTAGGGGAATCTCAGTAGCATTTGGCAAATGACGTAGCCCAGTCTTGGACCAGTGACATTGACAGTATATGTGAGCTCAACCTGCTCTCTAAATAAGAGCCATTACTGGTCCACTCAGGAGTCCCAGCTTGATGGTGTTATTGTGTTTACACTAAATATGCAGACAGGGGCACCATGGTCTGCTTATTCCCTAAATGCTTGAGTTATGCATTGAAATAGAGATAATAGTGTTAGTAGCTCTGTGGAACTGCTAAACGTGCCACATGCTTTCCTGGCTCAAAACACTGACTCCTTCAGCTGCAATGATGATGTGAAATATTTGTGCCAGTTACTTTGTTAGAATTCAGTGAGGTAGATTGGTTATGCACTTTCAGTGGAGCACACTGTAGAATTAATTGGTTCCTGTGGTATTGCACAAAAGGGTCAGGACTGCCCTAGCGGATTACACATTAGTGACAAACCATATGACCAAAGCTTGAATTGAGGGAGAGGAGGGGTTGCAGGATGGGATGCTGTTATTTTTGTTAAAAGCAGCCTGTTTATAAACAGATGCGTTCCCAAGTGGTCTCACCCCATCCTCTGGACTGGTGGTGACTTGGTCAAGGAACCCAGAACTGATCTCCTGTTTTTTCTACAGCTCACATACTACAATTGACATATAATCATAATACTAATATTGCTATGACTTCAGCCTTATAGACAGTTGAGAGGAATGCAGATTGAGTCAGGTGGCAGGATGTGGAAGAAGGATAACAGTAAACTGGCTGCTGCTCAAGTTGTCTGACCTCTGTGAAGTCACTGCTTTCCTTTCTCATCTGCTCTCTCTATGGACAATGACTAACTGTTATAAATCTATGTATCTCTCTTGTATATTCTTTGGTGTTCTATAAGAAAATGTGAAAATTGTTTATTTGTCCTTACAACTACTTGTTACACTCTATATATCTGTTTCCTGTTAAAACGCACAGATCAGTGATCTAAAGGATAGAGAAAGGATATTGCTTAATTGTCACTTCTGTGCAGTTTTTGTCATTTATTGTTCCTGTGGAAAAAAAACACACAAAGTTGTAAATATCGAGTGTTATGTTGAATATATGGAGTGGAAGGAAATGAAAACGGTTTGGTAAAGGAAGTAAAGGAAGAGAAAGAGGTGTATTAAGGAAATGAAAACGAGGTGTATTAAGGAAGAGAAAAATGTATTAAAAATAAAGATGTCCTCCGATGTTGGGGGGGTTGGTGGAGGGGAAAAAAATATTGCTATGACTACTAATAATACAGGGAATTGCAAGCAAATTACTTTATTTTCCTAATAGGGAATGAGAGCTCAGAGAGAAAGAAACTGGTTAAGGCAGAAAACAGCAGAGGCTATCAAAAATACAAGCCTCTTTTGACAAAAGGGAGAACATGAACAGTTGCTATGCTATTTCGACTTGGAGAGCCGTGTATTAGAATGACAGAATTAACAAAAGTGTGTTCCGCATAGCTCATCTTTATTCTTTCAAATCTACAAGCAAAACAGCTCTCACATATCACGCATCTTTTCTTATAAATTTGTGATGCATTGTGCAGGACGACTTGAGAGCAATATCACATGTGTATCTTTTGTTCCCATGAGCAGCAAGACTACTGCAGCACTGCAATTGTACTACAGCGTACTATTCATTGCAGTTTAAATTTGTAATTAGTAGCTTCATTCGCCTCACTGTGTGACAACAATAAATGAAAATCCGCTGTCTGCCAAGAAAGATTTTCCTTAATAAGGATGGTGCAGTTTTTAAAAAAGTATAACTATAACCCTGAGGTCTGTCGTGACTCAGAGGTGTAACAGTAGCACTTCAATTGTGTGAGTGTGTTTGTTAACTTTGGTTTCACCTTATTTGCATGAGCTGTTGTGTTTGTTTCAGTTTCAGTTTATTTCGGTTTATTTTACACAGCGTCTTGTGGGAGATGAGTACATGGGAAAACCATGATCTGGGAAACTTCAAGTTTCTCCAGACTTCAGATATTCTTACATTTCTTATTGATTACAAACCGAGCTTCACAACATGACAAAGCAAACAAAAGAGACGTAGCAGTAAACAGAATGGCTAGCATCAACAAGTGTTACAGTATATTGCTCATTAACCCTGAGAAAGAGAGCTAGTGTTGCCTCAGTGGTGGTGTATTTCCTGAAAAGAAGATCTTTTTAAAACATTGTTGGTGTCAGGGTATAATTTAGACACTTCAGCTTCCCTCAAATATTTTACTATGTTCCCAGATGTTTCTGGAGTCTCAACAGGCATAAATCAGAGGTACAGATCTCTCAGTGAGTAAGCTGCTTCTCAGGGTTTGTCCAGCATGGTAGATCTGCAAATAGTACAGCCCATGAAAGTACTATGTCTTTACAAGGCTGCATATGAACAGCAACTTCCACATCACAATACTCTGCTAGTCCATCTGTGCTAATTGCTTTAAATATTAATAATTAGGCAGGTTAAAAACCCTTCAGACAACAAGCACCATTCTGGGTCACATCCCATTCAGGCTGTAGTAGGCACCAGAAGTGCTCTGTTTCAGTATCATTATTTCCTCCAATAGTAAGGCTAGCCAGTGCTTTTTGTCCTTTAAATCATTGAAAGACAAGAACTCTTTTGGTGAGAGGAATATTTGTAATTATTGCTATTCAGTATCTTTTTGAAGGGGGCCCAGCTGTCTGCTTCTTTTCTATTTTTTCCCCCTGTTTTTCTCTCTGGTCTCCTCGGTATGGAAAACAATCTCAGCACTTTGCCTCCCCCCCCCCTCCTCCTTCGTGTCAGAACTACGTTTAAGTGCTGTTTCCGATACCCATGAGTAAGCCCTGTAAAAGCTGCCCCATCTCTGCATCCTTATTGTTTCCTCCGGATGATTGATTGACGGATGAGTACTGACACTTCAATGAAGCTATTTCGACTGGCATCTCTATCTGATGATGTGCAGCGTATATTTTCCATCCACGCCTCATTGCTTCACTGTGTCATTCCTGGAAGTTCATTTACACCACGTTCCCTGAAGCACCTTTTTTTTTCTTCCATTCCCCTCTACTCCCAGACCCCCCCCCCCCCACCGCACCCCCCTGATCTGTTGTACATGCTATAAAAGAACCCATTTCTCGTCAAATCTGTCCAGCCCGAATGATCAGCTTAAAAAGAAAAAAAAAGAAAAAAATGTTTTGTGGGCCAAGTTCTTTTTTTTCAGGCTTATTCACAAGCTTTGCAGCAAAGGACACAAGATTGCAATGTCTCATTTTGTTCTGTTCCCCCTTTTTTCACTGTACTTGCACTGGTTCTGAGATCCCTTGGGCACCATTCATAATTTAAAACCGGAATGGGCAATGTTTAATCTGCAGATTTGGTGGCAGGTCTTGAAAATGTGCCCATATGGGACTTTAGTTTTCTGAGATCAATTCCTGGCGTTTGGTGAGGTTCAGATTTTCCTGGTGCACATTAACCAAACCATCATTTGTATCCTGAGAAATACTTAGTATTAGTTACAGCACAGGCCTAGAGACCGGAATTTGAAAGCTTCCTCTAAAATAAATAATCTGCTTTTAAGCTTGCATACAGAACAGATGGTACAGCACTTACTGTACAGGAGGCGTTTCCAGATGACAGCCATTATACTTCCCCCTCAGGTGCAATTGGAACCTCCTTACACTCAGAGAGTGACATGTCAGACACAGCTCCTCAGAAAGCACTAGATATTCTCTGGTGGTCTGATTGATGCTTCTATCTCCCTGGTTGATCTCCCTTTAATAATTACGCATAACTAACTCTTACACCTGAAGTGCACAAAACCATCTACTGTCAATGAAACTGAAAATGCATTTATTCCTGTTTTGTATGTTACATCCCCAATCAAATGTCTTGGCAGCCCTTTGTTTTGTCACTATCATTGGTGTGATGCTTGTTTAGTACAGAAAGTCTGTTGATTGATACAGTTAGCATTATTCTAGCCCACCCATTAAGTAGCCCCATAAAAACTAAATAGAAGAGGACACTAGTCGATCTCAGGACAAAATCAATCTCTTAAGGTGCCTTACCGCAAGTGGGAGATGCAGGTCAATACAGCTCAGCTTTCCTTTCCCTCCAGTGTTTATCTAATACACTGCATGTGCATGTCATTTAAAAATATCTCAGCATATGTGTCACGATCGTAATCCCTCCTCTTAAGGGCACTCTGGCTCTTTCACATTTTAGTTGATTATGTGAACCCGCCTCCTATCCTGCCCCTCCTTATTTAAGCCAGATGCTCTCACTGTTCTGGGCTCAGCATTGGAAGATGGATGCCCAGAAGCCCAGCTATCAGCGGGTCTGGGAGAGACCCGATGGCATAGGATTTACCATGGCGTCCTGACCATCTGGGTCCGGGGCTGGGAGTGCCTGGCCTCGTTAACTCACTTTTTTTCCCTGTCCCTGCACCGAATCCCATTCCGGTGTTTAAAACCTTGTCTTGTCTTTGTCTTGGATTGACAACCTGGCTCTGGACTTTTGCACTTCTCCCTGGATTACCCCTGGACTCCTCTGGACTTGTTCGTCCTGGCCACGCCCCCCTGAGCACCAGTGCACAGTTGTCACGCCCCCCAGTTTGTCAACCTGCCCAGTTCCTCATCGTCTCCTCCCCGTGTCCGTTTCACTTACTTCTGGATTATACCGTCTGCATAGAGTCCTGACCAACACATCGTTACAATATGCTGCTTTGCAGTCTTCTTAAGCACAGGAAAGATCAGTGGTAGTGGTAGTGTACAAATGTTTGCTTCAGTCAAAGCTTCCTGCAGGCCCACAGTGGTCAGCTTTTGGAAAAATGGCATTTTGTACTTTTTCACAACCAAATTTGAGGGCAGAAGTAATTAACATACAAATAAACCCCATTTTAACAGCAAATTAGAAATGAGCCAGATGCAACTATTTTTAGCGCTGGAGTTTTTCTCAAACCTAGCACTTAATCATAAAGCAGATGCTTTATTTAGTATTGTTTTTTTCAATGTAGCATTCCAAAGCATGGATACCCTAACATTATAATTAAACTGTTTCATTTCCCCTGCATTTCTAGATACCTCTAAATGTATGTGGCCTTTTGCCCTTTACTTTGTTTAACTGGAATGTCATTGATATCACTGCATATCATTAAAGACACAACAGCGTGCAAGATCACACTTGGTGGTTCACCACTGACTTCACACTTGGCACACATTCACTCTAATACAGTAAGTTTTTTTTATTAGTTGTGAATTCATATAAGAACATTTTATTTTTATCAGATGTTATATGTAGCTCACATTTGTGACTAAATGCAAAAATTCTTCATGCGTCAAAGCAAAACTGAAAACGTTATTTTTAGTAATCAGGAGTAGTAGAAGTTAGATTGTCTCTGTTTTTTGCAACAAACTGATGATGGTGGAAAGTTTCTTTGGCCAGCCTTAATGTTGATCTGTTTTGCAAGAAATACACAATGACGTTTTCTTTACTTTATAGAGACTGGGGGGGAGGAGGAGCCATTTTAAACATCAACTCTTACATTCCATAATGGTTTGGCTTTTTGCTTAGCTTTCTAAAAAAGGAAATGAAATGCTTTCTAAAAAAGGAAGGGAGGATCATTTTTTAAAGTCCATGGTGAACGAAAATGGTGGGCCTGAAGATGCTTGCATTTCTCCAGAGTCCCAGCTGACGCGTCATTCTTTATCTGTAATCACCATTGTGTGCTGTTTGCTTTCATTTGTGTAGGGCTGACTCCTTGTGTGAAGAAACAACAGGAAAGAGGGGGACCATCCATAATGGCTGCATCACTGCGAGGTCCGACATAATAAGTGTCAGTGTCTGAATGAGATTCCATACAACAGCAAGCGCAAGAGAATGGAAACAATGTGCAGCTCAGTGAGGATGATCTATCGATTTGTACTGCTTTCTGTCGGTTGAAGGAGTGTTATTTTAGGTCCTCTGTGAATTGTGTAGCAGGAGGAGTTTCTGCTCCTCTTGCAATGTACAATAGACTGACTCTTGGGACATTTCCAGTCCCTCGCACTTTAATCTGTCATGATGACTCGAAGAAATCACTATGTTTGGAAATGGTTTGCACAGTCTATAAAGGCCCTGTGTGCTTGTCTTATTTGTTATTATTACAGTATTTGGTAGACTCTCAACTGAAAAAAAAATAGAATTAATGCAACCATAACTAACAATCCCTTTGAATGCATGTAAATGTCCTGCAGGACTTTGGGACCTTCAGGAATCTTTTTCATAGATTCAAAAGGAACTCATTGCATAGGATCCTGTAGAACCCTTTCTTACAAATTATGAAGGATTGCTAAAAAAATTCTGCAGGGTATTTGCAGGAACAGGACTTAAGTCCCCACATTTTACAGGATTTATGTCTGTATGCTGCAGAATTTTTCTTTGATAAATTGCCACCTTGGGAAACGTTCTTAAAACTCAGTCTTATACATGAAGTTTGTAGAGCACCACAGGCAACAGTCAAAGTCCAGCAAATGCAAAAGTATATATGAGTGCATGAACTATGTGTCAAATCATTATTTTGATTAGATTAGACTGAATCAGAACATCGCTTGTAACCCAGTAAATTTACATCTAAAACCACTTTTTGGGAGATTCTGTGCCTTTTCCAAAGCATGTTAGTTCAGGGCACACCTGTATCTGCCCCAGCAATGTTTTGATGTTGATAAATTGATTTCTACATCGACGCCTTCAAATTATTATATATGTGACTCTTTTATGTGTTTATATATATAAAATCTGAAGCTGAAATCTAGAATTACACATCACTGTAGAAATCATTCACAGAACCTTACTTCAACTGCTCTTTCCAATTTAGAATTGTATTTGTATGTTGGGGGCGGTTATCTAATTAGAGCAGCATATTTTTTTTTCTTTCACTAGTAGGCTCACCGCTGTTACATTATAAAATGATCAGCAATAAATGAACGTCAGTCATCAACGATTGTTCAAAACTCTTCTGCTGCCTCTTGAGCCCCGGGTTTGATTCCCGAAATGGTTTTCTCTCTGTTCGGTTTGGTGCCCACCTCCTACTGCGGTCCTGTCCAGTATTTTTTTCCCCGCGACTAACAGTATATTAAGTCCACAAAACCAGTTTCCATATACTGAGGCAAAGGTTACAGAAGAATCTAACCCCAGATCATGTTATCAGTTTGTAAGGGTTAAATAAGCTATATCAACCTGCAACTCAAAGCTGGCAAACCCCCCTGAAGCAAAGCAGGTGTGAGCCTGGCCCGTACCTAGATGTGAGACCTCCTGGGAAGATCTCCCTTTCACCCTGGCCTTTAAAAATCACATCCTCTTAATAATCCCCATCGATGAAATAGCTTCATCACCCTGCTCTCCTCTCCAATAACAGCTGATGTGGCTGTCATTGCATCATCCAGGTGGGGCTCCATATTGGAGGGGAGTCCCCATTACCTGTAAAGCACTGAATGGAGTGTCCAGAAAAGCGCTATACAAGTTATTATTTAACTGAAATGTACAACTGATTTAAAAGTGGGTGGCTTCATTTCTTTTCATTTAAACCTTTTACAGGAATGTTTTCTGACCCCCGGTTAACAACAGTTCAACCACAAAGGAGCAGACACCCATTTTAATCTAACACCACAATTGGGTGCTCCACCTTCAAAAACATGCAGAACTGAAGCAGTAATAGGTATCCCTAAATTGTCCCTGTGTGCCTACATGTGCATGTACAGTATTTGTGTGTGCCCTGCGAGGGACTGATATTCTGTCCAGTTAGTTGTCCTGTCTTGTGTCCTGTGCTTCCAGGATAGGCTCTAGGTTGCCACTATCCTTACCATGAAATACTATTCATCCCAAAGAAATTCCTGTGTAAATGGAATGTTCATTTGATCATCCTTTGAAAGTAATAAGTTGCCTTCTCTCATGTTACTTGACACCACTTGAAGAGTAATAATGTTTTTGGATTGTGTTGTTTTGTTTTCCCTGGCTGGAACACAAAATAGCTGAAAACCACCAGACATACAGATCACAGAAAAAGAGTTGGCTTAGTCTACTGGGGTTTGTTCTGGGTGATGACTGAGGCGACATTGAAAAATGTAAAATCTTCTAATTGTTCACCCAGTACTTTTTTTCCCCCCGATAAAGACAGAAAACATGTAGGAAGGTGGGGAATGGGATTGAGAAGGTTTCTCCCTTTGCTGTTTAGAGTAAGAGACAGCGTTTATCACTCCCAATTTCAAACACTGATAAATCACACCAGTGGTGTTGAGTGAGATATCACCTATCTGCACACGTACACAAGGGCTGATAAGACCCTTTTCTCTTGCGTTTTTTCACCCAAGCCTTCCGAGAGCCCGAAGTGTGCATTCACCTGTGAAATTTCTGCGGTCTGGAAAGACCTGCTGCAAAGCGAATCTTGGCTGTCAAGGAGCCACAGTTGTTTGTAACATTATCCTATCTTGGAAACGGCTGTGGTATGGATCAGTGTTGATAAGGTGTTTGTGTGGCTGTCAGTCTCTTTCTGCTTTCTGCTAAGTAATAAAGACCACAGAGGTGCACATTATATCTGAATCCCCACCAGTGAGAGGGATTGAAAAAATCAGTTGTTCAGCCCTCTAACATACAGTATGTGATATAAAGTGATCTTTATTGCCTTTCAATGTCTTGTTTTTTTTCTGTTGAATGATATCAGAGTATTACATCACAGATCGTCAATGTGGCCATTTTATGAATAGTTCAGGGAAAGACACTGAACTGTCTATAACGTTCTTTGAACATTTAAGACTCTTTCTGTTCCACCTAAAATCCATCCATTTCTCACCAAGATACGAGAAAGATATGTGCTCTTAAATACCAGCTTTAGACATCTGATGTAAAAACTCAAACTACTTCTACTCCAGATCATAACTCAATTGGACAGTTTTTAGTCAGCTTTTAGGAGGTGCTCTCTGTATTGGCAGTGTTAAACATTCCTGAAAGACTTATTTGCTTAGACAAATGATTAATGGTTAATTTGTTCTCATGTACCATGTATGTTTTTATTATAAAAACAAATAAAAATAAAACAAAAAATTACTGTTGTATTACTGTATTTATTATTTATCGTGATTATTTAAATCAAATATGTTCGCACATCTTATTGAGCTGCTGGTGTGAAATGCTCCTACACATGTTTTTATTATTTTTATGGCCCCTCCTGAAAGCTGTACCATGAACTTGGGTATTCACATGGTCTGCTCATTGCCTTGTTAATATTATAGTATTTGTCCTTGTGTATTATCAAACTATGTAAAATGTCCGATGACGGAAAAGATCAGTACAGAAGTGGAAACACAGGGTCTTAGTGGCACAATAATGGCAAAGGAAATCAATTAGACAAAAGAAAATCTATTAAAACAATCTATCTACTTAAGACAATAAGCACCTGCTGCTTTGTTGACCACTGAGTCACTTAACCTGAAGAAATTGTACATAAAATATTATCTCACTGTTGTACATTCTATTGATTCAAGTGTCTTCGAAGGAATCATATTGGCTTAACATCATGTGATCATCTTTCTAGGCTGCTCAGCACGGGATTTCTATTGCAAATAAGGACTAATGAATAAACAATTATTTTATTTGAGATCTACATTTCTGTAGCTACGTTTCTCTGTGCTTGTAACTTAATAATGTTTCACATTATTCTTCCTAGTTAGTCTTGCCTAATACCCATATGACCCATATTTGGCAAGCAAAAAAAGAACATTCTTCAGTGTAAGAAAAATGTGAATAACTATCATAAAATGGTTATGCATAGCCAGGATAGACTATACCATCCATGCACCAGAGTAAGAAGGATGATAAAGAAGGTAACAGACAAATAAACAGACATCCATATAAATCACCAGTCATCTCTTACAACATAACAGCCAACTTGAAAAATGGCATTTAGTGGGAAGAAATGAGCAAGGAGTCATATACTGAAAAATTCAGCTGTCAGAGGGCAGTAGTTTACAGGTTTCTGGACTTAATTTCAGTGCACACAGGAACAGAAAGATTCAGGTCTTTATCCCATTGCATTTATGGGCTTAATAGACTACATGCAATTAATGAACCTCTCGCTGCCTGACTAACTGAACAAGATTCGCAGCACTTCAGTGTTGTATAGAATGGAACTGGATTTCAATATAAACTTAGACATTCCGCTTGTCAGATTGATAGTTCAATAACCCTGGGTATACATGAAGCAGCATTTTCAATCATTTTCAGTCATTTAAATCATGCAGGTTTTGGACCTTTATACTTTTCCAAAGCTCCTAATATATCACCAGCAAGCATTATACACTCCAGCATTGGAGAAGCTGGCCACTTTGACTCTTCAACAAGGCAGCCGGGCGGCAGGCCCTGTTCTGTTGGCCCTGCGTGTGTCTGCAGGAGTTCACAAATGTTTTGAGAGCTGCTACGCATCATGGATGGGAACAGGGAAGGTTTTTGGCCTACCGATGATAAATAGGAAAATGGGGTTTATTTAGGAAACCATGTCTTCACATCCACATGATTAGTGGTTTACATCTGTACAAGATTAATGTGTGGCAAAGCCTTTCTCAACTTGGAATCATTCTGATGCTCTGCTTTTTTTCGTTTTGGTATGACACATAGATCCCCAGTGTCCTGTGAAATCAGACAACCCAGGTGCAACACTAATATCTTCACTGGATACAAACATTTCCTTTAAAACTTACTGGCACTGGGGGGCTATAAATTAGAGATGAATGCTGCACAGGACGTTTGCCTTCCAATAAGTCCGTACCCTGCGCAATAAACTTGGACATTACCACTTGAAAAATTGTGCCTGTTTTTCATTGTCAAGTGTTACAAATTGATGAAATGAGTTCATCGATGTTCCCTGGTCATTATCTCTCCAGTGGCACTTTGTTTTACCGACAGCGCAAAAGGGACAGTGGAGATTAGACACTCAGCACAGTTTATCAAACAAAATCTAATATCGTCCATAAGAACGAATCTGGAAATCAATACTTCATTACTAAATTGTTAGCGAGGATGAAGAGTAATTGCACAAGTTCAGAGATGTGTGTCTGTGGCCAGGGCATGAGAAGTTCAATGTCACTCGGAAAGTGATATGTGAAAGAACTGATGGAAAGAAACATTTCAGTAATGAGACCTGTGTCTTTATGAGAGAGCAGACAATAGGAGTTTGTGGTCTTTAATTTGACTTTGACAGAAAAAAAATCAAATAACTTGTCAAATGCTTAGTTTTTTCTTAGTCAGATGTTTGCTGATTAAAAAGGGTTTTTCCTGAACATACAAATGCATAGTGTGCAGTTTACAGTACACGATACACATATATTTGTATTGTTTGACAAAAACAGAGCCACAATTTTAAAACTATTTAAATGGGCCCAATAGTTGAAATTATGTCAATACACAATCTGTGGGGCAAACAGTGACATCCTAATAAT
The DNA here is from genome assembly GCF_055471065.1 of Atractosteus spatula. Classification (NCBI taxonomy): domain Eukaryota; kingdom Metazoa; phylum Chordata; class Actinopteri; order Semionotiformes; family Lepisosteidae; genus Atractosteus; species Atractosteus spatula. The sequence continues at coordinate 11,212,470 of NC_142724.1, forward strand.
AATAATAATAATAATTCCTTACACTTACAGTATCTAGCACTTTTCTGGACTCTCCACTCAAAGCGCTTTACGGATAATGGAGACTCCCCCCCCCACCAATCTGTAGCCCAACATGGATGGATCCAATGGTCCATCCAATGATAGGTCAACCAACGATGGATGACCTCGTTTTGTGGTCACACATTGACAGGCTGCAGGAAGATTGCAGAATGCACTAGCAGCCAAGCAGCAGAGGAAGCTCTTTACGTTTGAAATTTCAGGACTGACAATGACACCCAGGTGATGGGGCAGGAAAGGCTATTGGACTAGACATCGTCATACAGCCCTTCACTTTGTGAGCAGAGGCAGAGGCGTGTGGACTATGAGCAATAGGACTATGATGAAAAATACAGCACACATCCCTTCCTGTGAAGTCTATCTGGTGAATGATTCATTTTACTTTATTCTCTGATGCTTGCATATGCTGTACAGCTCCATTCAAAATTTTCTAAACCCTGTGTACAGCATTCACTAATATCTGTCTTCCTTAACAGGAAATAATTCTCTAATTTCTTGCATTGTACCATATATTTTGACATTTAGGTGTGTTGGAAAAAGTACTTTTTTAGCTAAGAAAGCTGAATAACAAGAGAGGAGGTGTGACTTGCCTGGTATAGCACCTTGTGATTTGCATTTTAAGTATGTTGATCTGTCTGGGCAGTCTGTTTCTTTTCTTTAATGTATAAGTCTTAAAATGGACATTTTCTCATATCTGAGCTATGTTTCAAATAAGTGCTCTCACTTGATTGATCAACCAGCACACAACAACTCTGCCTACTTATTGTTGTGATAAAGAGGACAATATCAGCTCTCCATCACATTTTGGAGACAATTTCCTCATCCTCATCAATGTGTCACACATTTTTAAAGATCAGATATTTGGATGTTAAGACATACAAAGATATCTATGTTTTAGGAAAAAACATTTATATCATCCTCAATTTTACGCAGTATTATTTCCAAACTTTAACTAAAAACACTACAAGAAAAATGTAATTGTGCTCATCAAGCCCCACAAATTGATTTATTGGCCAGCACTGATAGCCTCTGCAGCTGTATAGCTTTTCTTGAAAAGTAGGACACATTGAGCTGCTTTCACACTTAGATAACATCTCTGCTCATGTGTGTAATATATTTTAAAGGACAAGCTGTTTAGCTGTTCATCTCAGAAGTGTTTGAATGGGTTAAAATCTTGATGATACTATGAACCAGTGAGTGAATCTTGATTCCAGATTGATGCACAAAATCTTGGGTGACCTTTCTTGTGTATGATAAAGCATTATTCATACTGTATATGATTAAGGCATTACATTAACAGTGGTGTTGCTGTAGCAACAGGTGGATCACAGGTCTCAAAATTTGGTCAGTTTAACGCTGTACTGTGAGTTAACAACTGGAAACAAGAAGTAGACTCTACATTAATTCCTGCCACTTCAAAATTATCCTACTGCAGCCAAAGTAATGGTATTCCCATAGTTCAACCTCACTAAACATTGTGTGGTTTCTTCAGTAAAAAATATGCTTTAGTTTTGACAAATGAGCCACAGAACAGGGCTCATCTGATAACATCACATTTTGCCAATATCTAAGGGGTAATCATCCTTGATAATGTACATACTGCACCTGATGGCTGTAATTGTTTTCTTTATTGATCTATCATGATGCTAATTGTAACAGCAGCCATAGCTGTAGCTATACTCGAGCAATTCCCCAGTTGGCTTCTCAGAATTCAGTGATTCTGTCATTGGTTCTTTATCTGGACTTTACAAGGACAGGTTTCAACTACTGGTGCTTTATTTTAGTAGGCAGTGTATGGAGTCTATTGATTACGGATGGGTGAACCAACCCTAGTGAGTAGATGTTGCATTGCTTCGAAAGTTAAATTCTCAGAGTACACCCATCTGCTTTTTCATTGAGCAATGACACTGCTGAATGTGGACAATCGAGAAGAGAAGATACAGGCAAAAATTTTACTGACATCTAGTTTGAAAATAAAAAAAACAGCCCTAGGAGGATAAAGTATCTTAAAAGTGTTGAATGTTATAAAATCTAAATAAACATGAATAAAATCTGTTTTAACTAGTATTAAATGTTATTACATATTTAATATTAAATCTAATACTAATACTAATATCTGAGATTTTTTTAAACTTGGCTAATACCCTCAAGTTTGACTGATTTGTGCAGCAATCTTAAACCCAAGAAATGCTTCAGGGAACACAGTAAAGTGTTTTGTGCTACTGGGCTCCGTTCCCTGACTTAGACATTCTGTAGTAATTTCACCCTGAGCATCTCAAAGCACTCTGTTGATGTGTCTTTTTGTGGATCACAGTAAAAATACTCCAACTTGTTTGATGATGTCATACAATATTTGTAGCTAAATGGGTGGCACAGTGGTCAGCATTGCTGCCTCACAGAGCTGGTGTCCTGGGTTCATTGGAATCCTAGCTGGTTGGAGTTTGTACGTTCTCCCTTGTTTGCATGGGATTCCTCCAGGTGCTCCAATTTCCTCCTACATTCCAAAGGCATAGTGGTGGGTTAATTGGCTTCTGTGAAAATTGGTCCTGGTGTGTGCCTTGATCGTAATCCCTCGTCTTAAGGGCTCTCCAGCTCTTTCACATTTTAGTTGATTACGTGCACCTGTCTCCTATCCTGCCCCTCCTTATTTAAGCCAGACGCTCTTACTATTCTCGGCTCAGCATTTGAAGATGGATGCCCAGAAGCCCAGCTACCAGCGGGTCCAGGACAGACCCAACGACATAGGCTTCACCACGGCGTCCTGACCATCTGGGTCCGGGGCTGGGAGTGCCTGGCCTCATTAACCCGCGTTTATTTTCCATCCCTGCACTGGATCCCGTTCCGATGTTTAAAACCTTGTCTTGTCTTTGTCTTGGATGGATCACCCGGCTCTGGACTTTTGCACTTCTCCCTGGATTACCCCCTGGACTCCTCTGGACTTGTTCGTCCTGGCCACGTCCCCCCGAGCACCAGTGCACAGTTGTCACGCCCCCCAGTTTGTCAACCTGCCCAGTTCCTCGTCGTCTCCTCCCCGTGTCCGTTTCACTTACTTCTGGATTATACCGTCTGCATAGAGTCCTGACCAACACATCGTTACAGTGTGAATGTGTGCATGTCTGCGTTTCAGTCTGTCTGTGTGCCCTGTGATGGACTGGCGTCCCATGTAGGGTGTACCCTGTCTTATACTTGCTGCTTGCCCAGATAGGCTCAGGCTCCCCCCCCGGTTATGAATTGGATGATGCTTTTAGAAAATTGATGGATGAATAAGAATGTGAGTTCCAATCTCAGCTGCAACACTGCTGTTATACCCTTGAGCAAGGCTCTCTACTCTGATCGCTTCAGTAAAACATGTAGCCTTATAAATGAGTACAAATGTAAATTGCCTTGGATAAAACTCTCAACCAAATATGTTGGTACTAATTAATAATAATACTAGAATAATACCAGAGTACTAGAATTGAATTTCTTAAGAAAAGGGGAATTAAATATACTGGGACATTCATAAAAGACTAAGCATGAGAGATGAGAAAAATACATTATTTAAATGAAGGGCAAATAAAAACTAAAGCCATTTCAAAACCTGGCAGAATGAGAGAAAATAGAACTAGAAGGGTAACATTACAATGTATTTTAAAATGAAGTTTAAGGACACCAAGTACTTTCTAATGGGTTTTGGGAATGTTTTCCAAAGTCCTTGGGGCAATAGAGAAAGTTGCCTTGTCTGCAATCTAATGGTGTTATTCAAAGGAGAGTGATAAAAATGCTTAAGTCTATAGGTCAAAAGCCACAGAGACAGCAGCCTCTATGCATGACGTTGCAAATTAAAATATTTTGCATGCAATTCAATCTCCACAGTTTGAGACTAACTTGAGAGACTCTGAAGAAAACGACAGACTTTATCTGTAAGAACATATTGGAAACTGTTTTTTTTTTCATGAAAGCTTCTAAATATTTTCTAGTAGGTTTTTTGAAGTAGCAGTAACATCTAGACTCCAGGGTAATTGACTGTCTTTGTGTAACTTTCCTTCAGAAAAAAAAGTCCTTGGGGTTAATGAACTGGAGACTAATAAAAATATTAATCTCACAAATGCAGTATCTGCTGCAGCTTTCATTCATGTCTCAGCCCCCAGAATGTTGGAAGATGTGATGAGAGGGCCTTAGAAACATGGATTTGAAAAAAACCTCTTGCTCCTAGTGGGGTATGGAGATGCCTCATGCACCCCACAGTGCTGTTTATGGCTGTCCTGAAGGTTTCTCCCTGCACAGTAATCTCAGAATCCTTGAATTTCAAACACCTAAGCTGTGCTTTGTTTCTTAGTCTACAAAAACGAAAATCAAAGGACGGTGCTCAGCATGAGAGAGAGAAACATCATTAAATCAAAGATTATGAGCCCTTCGCTGTTTAGAGAGGCAGAATCCTGCAGGATTCTCCGTGAGCTCTGTTATAGGTTAACTATGAGCAGGACTCACGCATACAGAGAATTTAAAAGCGAAAAAGATACTTATATAGCTTTTGGTCCTTACATTACTCAGAGTGGCTGAATTTGGGGTTTTCCCTGTCAAGAACACATGAGAATAGTTAAAGAAAATCCTGGTCAATTTTATTTTCTTGTGGTAAAAACAGTGGAGGGGGCAGGAATCGGATAAGCAGAATCTGAACAGCGTAATCGGTCCTCAGGGCTACGTTCTTTGCCTTCAGTTAGTAGATGGAATAAAACCAATCGCAGTCCCTTACCAGTAAGAATACTTCATCTCCTTCTACTCAGGCTCATTCCCACCCTTTTTCTCCCCTCCCTCCTTTTTTAATAAATAATTATTTTTATTATTAACAGGAAGCTTCCCTAGTCCAGATGCCAAAAAGAATACAGCACACGATGAAGCAACATTTTTTTTTCCCGCCCGACATTCGGGAAGACACTTGACAGCCCTGTTTCTGAGGCCTTAGCTAATGATTTTTGAGCAGCCCCCGACTGAGGCCTAAATGTCTGCAATATCTATAAACAACTCTATACTGCCCAATTAAGCAGACAGAGACATAGAAGGCTGTCATGAGGATTTGCATGGTTAAGCACCTGAGATCAGGGGGGATGATGAGGGATGGTTTGGCGGCCAGGAGGGGTGTGGGGAAAGGATGACTATCATTACGATATTACACCATCCCACACCTTTCCAATTACTGCAAGGATTCATTAATTACGTCTGCATTACCTTAATAAAATCATTTCTCAGATTTTGTGCTCACCTTCCCCCCCGACATCTCATCCTCTCCTCTGTAAGAGTCTCATAAACCATAGAATATATCCCTCTTTTCTTCCAGCTACAGGGTGGATGTGACTGCGACCATTACTTCCTTAAATGGCTCTATTGACTGCCAATGGAAAGGACTGCCAATTTCACAGACCCCTACATGGAAAATAATTAGAATTTATACTGTACTGTATCACTTTTTTCCATCCTCAGCCTCTCCTCCTGACACTCATCAGTGGTCAGAGAGATCACTGAAGCATGACTCATCTCAATGCTTGCTTGATTAGACTGAATTGGGGTTTTGGATTCATTAAAAGTCTTTCTTTTCCTCGTTTTTATATTACATCAAAGCTCTGGACAAGGGTTGGATATAAGCATAGAAGAGGTATGGCAATATTGTTGGGTGGCGGCACGCTCCATATTGTGTTTCAGAAGTCTGAGGCTAAATCCTGTTACAGTGGCTGTGTGTAATTGTAGAGATTTCTGATCCATTTTTGTATTTAATGATATCATCTTTAGACTCGATTATTTAGATGTTAAGGTGAGTGTAAGTGATCCGTCTTTGTATCTATCATCATTAGTCTGTATCAGTTTAGTGCTGGCTGAAGGTCTCTCCAATAGTCTTCAATGAACCTTCTTGTGGTTCTGTCTTGTCTCTTGCCATCTGCTCCAGTATTTTGTCTTCCTCTTTGCCTTTTTAAATTCTCATAAGAATTCACTTATTTGTGAATTATAAGAACACTTATTTGTAACCCAATCTGTTAATTTCTTTGTTGTGTTTTATGCAAATTTTCTTCCATGCTTTTGGGGTTTTTGAAATGTCTTTAATTATGCAAGGTCCTAGTTTCACATCTGTTTTTCAGAACAGGTAGCACACATTGGTTGAAGACTTTTGCTTAAGCACGTAGGCAGCTACCCCTATATAACCGCTTAATTGCTCACATATATAATAAAATGACAAAATTTAAAATGCGTTAAATTCTTAACTGTTAATTACATCGCCTTTAAAATGCTTTATCACCCAGATTAATTACACTTATAACCGCAGAGATGGTCAAGGCTTCTGAGTGAAATGTCGATCTTCATTTTATTAACAGTTTATGACTTTTATTGTATTTTCTGAATTAACTCCAATCCTGAAGTAATCTAAAATGAAACGCTTTATGCATTATTTAAAATAAAGGTTTTTAAAAGTTCTTAAACTTTGCCTTTTCTAACTTTGCCAGAAGAAATGTGTTGTCCTTTGTGGTGCAGCACAAAATGCCTTCTCTTTTGACCTAGAGAAACCTGCCTAAACCCTTTTGTTAAGCCTAGGGTAGTGCTATAGGTAACAGTCAGCTTGGCAGTTCACCTGTCTTAAACACAGAGCAAACATCAAATGTGGAGATGCTCTTGAGTTACAATCACTACAGAATCTGAAAGTCCCATCTGGCTTTGACAGTAGCACAATAGGACCCAACCACAAGCTCAACCAATCCCAAGTCTCAACATCTTCCTAACCTCTGAGTTGATTTTTGCAAGCCTCAGTGACCCTGTAAGGTATCAAATGGCTTTTCAGCCCTGTCAGTGATCTAATATCATGTTGTATGACTTACGACTTCCCTAGATTTCCCTTACTAATTGTTTCTGTTTAACCAACTTTCCCAGCTGTAGATCATTGTGCCATCTCTTATCCATTCATTGCCTTTGGAAGTAGGTTACCATGTGGTGTTCTGATGAATGTTGAACGTCTGACACATTTCCATGATCAAGGTCTTAAGCAACGCCTTAAATGCTAGAGTCATCATACTGTCTCGCATGGCCCCTTCTATTACTACAGGGTACAAGTGTTTATTTTCATTCTGTCTTGCTGTATACTGCATCTTTAATTTCACAGTTTTGTACAACTTAAATTGTATGAGTAGTTATAAGGATATTCAACCTGGAGTTGAATACAAGGGTTCATAACCACCTGTCATATGTATATAAGCATTTAATCAGCCATTCTCTTGGAATGCCTTGGATTGCTTAGTCATCTTAAACCAAATCTGATTAGCAGACACCTCCTTGTGGTGTGGGATGGGTATCTGGACAAATAGCAAATATGCGCTTTTAGCTCTTAATGAGGAAAATACAGAACACAAGAGGGGTGAGTGTACCTCTTTCTTTTCTCTAGAAGCTCGACCATTACAATGAGACCCAAGAGTCCCAAACCATCAAATCCAAATACAACAAGTTCCTAAAATAAACTAGCTCAGCAACTCTAGGTTAAAAAGTGGAAATCAATGCTGTATGTGTGAAAAACCTAATGGCATGTTTGGCAATAAACCTAAACATGTAAGAGCAATTCATTGCAACTATCAATCCAACTAGAAAATTCCTGGTTATCTGAAAATTCGAAAATCTAAAGCTCATACAGCACTCAAAAACCATTATTGGGACTGTCCTATTTTAAATAACATAGAGATTGCTTTAATGAATCACCAGAAAGCAAAGCTAAATTTTGATAGCAGCTAGCCTGTGATATCCACGTAGAGTGCCTGTTTGCTATATTGCTCTGCAATCTCTTCTAATTCCCTCAGAGAGTATGAATGCAAATTTATATCACAGAGGGCAATGAAAAATGTGCTTTTTTATCATTTCGACTTTTGTCTCTTAAGCGTTTTAGCTTAAATAGTCTTCAGGGGGGAAATAGTCTATTTTATTAAAAACAACGTCTTCTGTTTTACATAGATTTGCCTAAAAGCAAGAATAGAACCCAGGACTGCTAAGATCACCTTATTATTGCGCATAATAATAGCAAATACCTTTAATAAGAGTAATAAGACATTGGAACCATTAATAAGGAAAATGTATGCTTTTTTTATATTTTCTTTGTTAGTACGATACATACACTGCATCCTACATGATATTTTCTTATTAGTTCTAAAAGGAATTATAAAATAAAATAGAAAAGTAATTAAAAGAAACAGCCTGCCAGAAGTTACTTATCATGATGTAAATAGGATTATTTTGTCTAACGGTGCAATTCCTATTTTACTTTAGCAATAATACAATCTTGCGTTTACTTTGTGATTACTGGCAAAACCAGCCTTAGGTATTAAATATATTGCAATGGCTGAAGCATAGGATGTAAGAAGAATGCAAAAGAGTGTAATATACCCTTAAACTATAACGGGCAAATTTGTTTTGTTTGGAAAGGATAGCAATAATTAACTTGAACCATGTTCCCTATTGAACATATTCTCCTGGAGCTTATTGTTTTTATCATGTATATTTTCTTTTTTGGACTGAAATAAGGTATGTATGAATTCTGGAAGACTGCAAAGAGGAAAAAAAAAGAGTTGTTTCTAGGTATCCGCTCAGTACCAATTTACACAGCTATGATTTTCCCTATGACATTAGCTTTTCAGACCTTTCTGTTTACGCAGATGCTGTCCTACTAAATGTAGATCTACATTGTTCAAACTGATTGCATGCACAGCTTTAAACAATAAAACTCAATTTAAGAGAAAAAAGTAGTGGAATGGAGAAGCACAAGATCTAACAAACACACATACACTGAAATAAAATGTCAGCAGAAGATTGTTAAAGCACTTAGAAGAAATGTGTATATATGGCCGTTTTAGCAAGCACAATTTAAAATAAAATTACATATAATTATATAAATATTCTACTTAAATATTATATCATAGTCCTATTACAACTCTGCATAATTGGCAGATGAGAATATCTACATTAGGATCTTCTGCATTACAACAATTAAAATATTATTCCACTATCATAAATTGCATGTAGGGGCCACTTTGAAATAAGTCTGGAGGAAGCTGGAGAAGCCCAGACCAGTTCTTGGTGCAGTGTCTTAAAAACAGTGTAAAAACACGCAGGATACTAAAAGGTCTTGCCACAAGAGAGCAACATCAGGTAACATAAATAATTGCTTTTGCAAAAAAAAAAAACAACAAAACTAATTGAATTCATGCTGTTTTGTGTATATAGAGGGTGACAAGAGTTAATGGGATAATTTAAAGTGCAAACGAGTCCTCACTTTCTGTTCATTAATTACAGCTAATTACATGATCACAAACCCTCTTGTTCAGACACTTATATAGCTATATCACATTTGAGCTCCAAGCACTTCGCTGAAATAGAGATCTCCCAGTATGTCAACTGTAGTTCTGTGAGCGAGCAGCAAATCAGGAAAAAACAAACACAATGAAGGTGTGCATGCTGCAGAGATGCAGGCTGAATGTTAGAATCTGTGTGCTTTTTGAAGTGCAGTACCTGGTCGGGAGAAAGCAGTTCACTTTTAGTGCCACATTCTCAAGGAATAACCTTTAAAACAGGAAAAGGCTGTGGGGACTGATGAAGTTGCCAACACTCTGCCTGGTCTGGATGAACAGACAGCTGCCATTCCACTTAGTCACCAAGCAATCATTGTCAAACACTATGCAGCTAGCTGAAAACATTGCTCAGGAAAGTACAGAGACGCTTGCACAAGTGTCTGTCTATTAAAGGGGGTGGCATTTATTACACCTACTCTATTTTGCAACACTCTCTCCTTGCTTCTCTGCCCCCTGATCTTTGAAATTTCCTGCCCATTCCCCATCAGAGATGTACATTTTGGGAATGCTTTTATTCTTTCCTGGAAATAAATCTTTTGGTCCTGAAAGATTGACTCATCTGACAATGGTATATTTGGATTCATATCCTGGAATTTTCCAATAGATTAGAACATTGCAATAGCAGACGTTGTTGTTGTTGGACATGCCAGCTAACAAATAACGAATAGTTATGATTCCCTTTTTGTCTAACCACACTACTTTTGGCCTCCAGTGTTTTGAGTTGCTTCTTTGTCATAATATATAAGGCATGCAGAGGTCTGATAGCAACGCCTTGAAGGCCAGATACTATAGATACTGCACACCCCCACTCCCTTCTTTGAAAAATATCATGTTCTATATTTTGACATTTCTTCACATATACCAGGTTATTTGTTGTAGTCAGACACACATATTTGAAGGAATTAAAAATATGTAATACAGCTTTTCTGCTAATTGTCTGTGAAACATGCCTGAAATAGAGAAAACATGAGCTGTTAAAGGCTTGAATCCATAAGCATACGTTTTCAAGTTAATTTCCTCCCTTCAGATACTATTGCTATGTCCTGTAACTAGGTATCCTGTACGGATCGGTATCAGCAATGGGAAGGTGAGCTGGTTTCCCATCCAGGGAAAGTCTTGTTGAGCTCTAATAGAAATTGGGACAAACTTGAGGCTCACTTAGGCGTGAACTTGAATTTAACTCGGTCTAGCTGATTAGAATGATCTGTGTCTGTAATATCTGGTTGTTTATGAGTATTCATGGCATGATTGCGACCCCTTTTATGGTTTGGAGATTGGATTAATGCAAATAAAGGAACATGCTTTTGATTTTTATTTTTTGTATCTTCTGCCTCCACTTGCTGCGTCATTTTCCTACCACGCTATGGGTCTTGCTCTCTCACACCCCCTCATTGCTTGAACACTCATTAACCAAAGATGAGGAGGGAAAATTACTCAGTAGCTTCTTATGCTAGATAAGGAAAAAAGAGGAACATTTCTGTGGTTTGTCAATCTCGGAACACGCCAAACAGGGTAAACACTACTGATGGAAAAGCTGCTTCATGTCCTTTTTACAGTATTTTCAAGATTTTTGAAAAATATCATCCTAGCCTAGATGCAGAAATACTATTGTTTATTTCACTGGTAGACACATCTTGATCAGGAGTGACGAAAGACACTTTGGCTTTTGTTAGAATTGGTTAGATCTCTAAAGTGAGCCCAAGTTACCACTGTTTCCAAGTCTCTAACCTTGAAGTTATCTATATATATAATGGTTCAGTTATACAAGATCAGGATTGGTTATTGCTAATTTATTTCTTAATTAAGCAATAATAAGATGAGTAATAAGTAAACAAATAACTGTAGCACCTAGAATGATTGCTGATGGTAGGCACTGCACACCAGCAGGAGTTCAGACGGAGAAGTAAGAAGTTGAATTAAGCTACTTGTAGTGAACTAAACACATTATATTACGAGTGAACTTGAGATAAGCCAGCTCGTACTAACTTTGTGTGGACTTTCAACACGACACCCCAAATTTTTCGAAAAAGTGCCATGGGATTTTACATGACAAGTAGTCAGGATCTTGTTTTAACATCTCATCCAAAGGTCAGCACCTCCTGCAGCAAAGTGTCTCTAGTAACGATACTGGGACAATGATTTGAATGTGCTGATCAAGAGGGAAGAGTGAAGTGAGATATTTAAGAACTGAATTAAGGAGTTTTAAGGAGTCAAACTGTGCAAGACCTAATGTGAAAAACTTTGCAGGCCAAAACACTGGGATTAAAACTCCTACTTTTATTAACTTTGAATTAATAGTCAGGTCACTTGGTCGGACATATTATACTTTGTATTTATACCTCCTTAACTGACATTTTTTAAAAAGCTGGCTTTGTGGCTGCAATTGTTTTATTGCACATGGACTGTCAGGACCTGCAGACATACAGTACTCCTCTGACTTGTCCACATGTCAGCAAAATTTACATTTTCCATTAGTATGGTTTACAGAGAGTGCCTGTGTCTCACTGATGTTCCTGCAAGTCTGCAGGTGCCTGGTAAAACACTAGAACTTTTGTTTCGCTGGGTCCTGGCCAACTAAGGTCTACCTTATCCTGACAGCTGTCTGCCAGTCGTGCACTGCTGCATAGGCAATCTCAGAGGTGACATCCTGTTACCTAGGACTTCAGTCTGCACTCTGAGCGAGCACCTTGGCTAGGAATGTGTTACCCTTATAACTGCTTCAGAGAGCATCCTCAGCATTTCATGCACAGGATTAGTCATCCTTCCTGTGTGACCTGCAGTTGATGTCGTTGATCATCAAAAGTGATACTTTGGGTGAAACTGTGAATCTTGTGAAGTGTGAGGTGAGCCATGTGTCCCCTGTCTCACAGGTCACACAGTACTGCAGCTCGAACCACAGTGATTATCCAGTGTTGGCTTGGTAGTACTACAGCATGTGGATGCTTGTGTGAGAGAATGGTGAAGAGTTCCTTTAGCTCTCTGAGCCAGAGCTTTATGAGGAGAGAGATACCATGTCAGCGTTAGTCTATTCTCCTTGAAATACAGTGACACCTATAAATCCTGCAAACCCCCAAGAGCATGACAAGTTTTACAACATGATTTTTTCTTATCTGGGACGATAATTTTAGAAAATGAAAGGAGATATTTTTTTCACAAAAACATACAGTATGGTCAGTTTTTTTATACTGTGAGAACTGCGTTGCAAACTTGCCAATAGAAATATTTCCTTGTCCCGATCCCCAGGACCTTTTTTCCACCTGAGATGAACCCACTTTTCTGGAGAGCTGAGCCATAGCAGACACATTGCGCCTTCACATGCTCGTTTCAGAACTTCTGTTCATCCATCTTCTTCATCAATTCTTCCAGTTCAGGATCACAGGGGAGCCAGAGCCTATCCTGGCAAGAAATGGGCGCAAGTTGAGGTACATCATGGACAGGATGCCAATCCATCGCAGATCATGTTTTTGAACTGCGGGTAGAAAGCGAAGCAAGGAGAGGAAACTCCTATTTGCACAGGAAGAACTGACCACAGAAAAGACCCCAGAAACTGAACCGAGGGCCCAGCCCTGTGAGGCAGCTACGCTAACCACTGCGTAGCTGTCACTTTCTAAAACATAATTTTGAAAATTATTCAAGCTAATACTATACATGTCCGAGGAACTTTATATGATAAAAGTGTGATAGATTCCCTCTTTGCACAGCAATGCATCCTCTCCCATCTTTATATCATTTATATGGAGTTTTCTACCTTATAAGACTTTTCAGATGAGTTGTAATGTTCTATTCTTGTTTTTAGGCTAATGAGAAAGCTGGTAATCATGAAATATTCAGTGATGTGTGATGTGAAGTCTGGCTGGTATTTTAAACTACTCAGGTTGTCGCCCCGGTTAAGAAATGTCTGACTGGAGTTTGTGCTTTGAGGTGGCAGTGGACTGTAATTCTGTTGCTTTGCTTTTTCAGCTTTCACACAACTGGAATGTAACTGAAGAAGGCCATTTGCTGAAGAGATTAGAACTTCCCAGCATGATTCATTTCACGGGTTCTCAGAAAGATTAGTCACTGATGCAACCATGACCATAGAACTGCAATCCTTAATGCTGGTGTCCACAGTTTTTCTCTCTGTTCATGTTTCCTGTAGTGGTCTTTCACCCTTTCTAGTTACATTTCTCAAATCCAACGTACTTTTCAGTAGTAAAATACTATTAAAATTGTTATTTTTAATAGTTGTTTTCCCAGTTCTGGTAACTATAGCTGCCTTTTCAGTAATCAAGGGTTAATTTCACAGCTCACTGCGTCGCCTGTCTTAATCTCCATTCAGAGTAATTAAATCTGTCTAATAAAGTGAGAGCTTTTGTCTTTGTTCTTCTTTTCCCACTTTCCATTGTTTTACACCCTTCACATCTCATCTCCTGAACTACACGCCGTCCCGCTCGCTTGACAGGCAGAATCCATCCCTAAAATGAAAACATTCCTGACCCAGCCGAGATGACAAGGCAGCAAGAGCTCCGGCGAGCTCGGCGGGCGCGCGAAAGGGAGAAGCCGACACGTTTGTTGGTCTTTTTAATTTCAAAAGAACGGGAAAGTGAAGATCTGACCCTGTCAATCAGGCCCCGTGACAAGTTTAATCATGGGCGCCCCCCGCAATATCGTGGCTAAATAGGAATGCAAATAGTGTAGCGTGAGGGCTCTTATAAATGCTAATCAAGGAGGACTAATCAACTGACAGGTCTACTGATCTCGCTTGCTCAAGGAGTCACTCAAACTTAGCTGGTTCATTCTTTCTGCCTCTCTTCTTTTAATGACCGCAGAAGTAAAAAGGGAAAAATCCAGAAACGTCTCCCTTCTATTTCTCTGCACCCTCCTCTTCCAGTCATTGTATAGGAATCTTTGTCCAGCCTTCTCTGTTTACAGGGATGTAATGTCAATTATGATTCCCTTTGATGTTTGTTTGGATATATAATTTTATCCCTGCGCAGAAGGTAGGTTATTTTGAGCCTCGTGAAGGGTATCTCATAAAGTTTCCTATCTCCTCTTGAGATGTGGCTGATGCTTTTTTGAACCATGTAAATGAGCCCCTCTGAATCCCCTCTCCTGTGATCCCGCAAAAGTAGAAAGCACTTTAAAGACTTTGAAATGTTGATTTAGGGGTTTGAGGATGGCAAGCTTTGGCACCTTGAAAAATACAATTGATCTAAGTTTTATATGTGCTTCAAAGTTGTGAAGGTTGCCTTTTCCCTCTCAATTGCCTTAGATGTGAAAGCTAAATGTGAAATGCCTTTCTGTCATAGCTCAGTTGCTTACTGATTCATAAGTCCACATCACAAAGGAAAAGAAGAACAATAATACATAAGCTGCAGTGTTTCTGGCCTTTGTTGCTGTCAATTTGCTGGGTGTAGCTTCTTGTTCTTTTATAAATAGATTTACTTTTGAATCAAAAAGGACAGTATCCTGTTTCAATTAAATTAGATTCTGGAATTTACTGATTGCAATGATATTTTTGCCCAGAGTCTTGTTTTAAGAGAACAATAAAATGCAACATGATTGCTTCTTTAGTAGTATGTATGTAGATTCATTCAGCCAAAAGGGTAAGACATAGATGTGCTGTCTAGTGGCAACTGTCACATATTTTACTGGCAAAACAAGAAAATAACAGCTTTTTAAAATTTTAACTTCTCGTATACTTTTGTTGCATATTTACTCAGAAAAACACTAGCACAAGCTCAAGACTATTGAATATCCTTTGTTGGCCTATAAGTAAGAGTTTATAAATCCTGAAGTGGCTCAAACTGTAATGCAGTAGATAATAAGATTTTCACATTTTTACCTATTTGTAACCTGTTATTTAACATTGGTTGCAATTTCATGCAGCAGCCACTATTTGACTATTTATAATAATTAATCTGATGTTAAGTTTATAATGAAATATATTTTGATTACAACTGTTTAGAACAGAGGCCTCAAATAAAGTAACAAACAGGCTACCTGAGGTGAAAAAACAACTTTCTTCTAACAGTTTGAAGTAAGGTCTCTTTAAAACCCCTTCTGAACGATTTATTTCTGTTATGCAGAAAGAAGAGTGGTCGAGCACATGCAAGGAAATATTTTTTTTCTATTTCACCCTGAGGTAGATCATCGCTTTTTTCCGCAGGAGAGGTAACAGACAGTAAGAAAATTAAACAACACACCATCCATCCCTTTTCTAACCACTTTAGTCAATACAGGGGGAGCCTGAGCCTATCTCAGACAGGAACAGGTGCAAGGTAGGATACACCATGGGTGGGACGACAGTGCATTATAAAGCACACCCAGCCACACGCTCACATCAGAAGCCAATTATCATACCAGTATGTCTTTGGACTGTGGGAGGAAACCATACAAATTCCACATAGATAGCACCCCAGGGATGAACCCAGGCCCCACCACTGCAAGGCAGCAATGCTAGCCACTGTCCTCCCGTGACACCTACAACACGCTACTCTGGGTTAAATTAACCCATTTCTCTCCACTCTTTGCATGGAGTTTGTTAGACCATTTTTTTTTTGTTTTTGAAGAGCACCAAATTATTGAGAGAGAAAGGAAATCTTTCTTATTTTTGCAACGACTTTGGAAACCCTTTCATTGACTTGATTCTTATGAGCAAATAAAACAAAAGTATAAAAATCCTTGGAGGAAAATAAAATCTCATAACAAAATGTAAGACTATTATGCGATTATTACTTGTTTTTGTTATGATTTGTTGTTTTTACATGTTTTCTCCTTAGAGATGAAATAACGGTGATTAGGTTTTTATAATAAACAGCTCTGACAGGTCCCTCTCATCAGATGGTCCTTTCTGGATTCAAAACAAGTTTGGATTGGTCTTGTGATAGTCCAACAGAGAAAAAAAGAAATTAAAAAAGGCATTAAAAGCTTTTTAACTGGATTTAAGCACAGAATCCTGCAAAAAGTCTTACTAAAGTAATCATTTTAAATAAAGTTTAGTCCTCCCTAGAGTATGTCTGGGATTATGAATTGAGCTACTCCCATTGTCACAGTGTAGTGTCTGCTAAAGACTCACAACACATTGGAAACCCATCTCTCCGTCAACTGTCTTTTTTAAATCTATTTACCTTTTCATAGTCTTTCAACATCAATTTTACATGATAGCAGAGAAGAGTTCCCGAAAATACCACCGATACCAGGATGTAGGTCAACTCTTTTCAGAGTCATCAAAACTTTCAGACTCTTTTTACTCTCAAATGTTGTGTACCGTTAAGCTACATACCCATGGAAAGCATGAATGCATTTCAAGACAGTCCTAATTCATTCTGATCTAATGAGAAGTCACTCTCACAGAGAGAATTTCCTATACTTATTTCATTTGTGAATGGAACTAGGAAACTATCTTCACAAAGAAATAGCATGTAAGGAAATATTTTAAAGAAATTGGGATTACCCAGGAGATTTGGTTGTATAATATATTACTCATCAAATGGATTAGCAAAAATTGGTTAGTAATTAGTTTCAGGTTAACACCAGTGAGTCAAAGTCTGAGTCGGGATTCAAACTAGAATCAAAAGATTCAAAATGTCTTTTGGTCCCATAGTTAGCAGTTAATTCATCCAAGTATCTGACCCTGCAGTTTCTTGAAAGTAGACAGGGTAGTAGCTTTAACAACATGGTTGGGCAGCTGGTTCCACACTCCCACAATCCTTTGGGAAAATAGGTTCCTCCACTTCTCAATTTTAAAGGCACTTCCCTGTAGATTTCACTTGTTTCCTCTGGTTCGAGTTTCACTTCTTACTTCTTGACCTGAATTTTCTGGGCCACTCGGTATGTACATGGGAGCAGCAAGACAACACTTGTTAGATTTAATCAAAAACTGTCCTTGTGAACACCAGCTGTATTTATGCGGACACCTTTATCACTATTTTCCCAGATGGGCTATTTCTCTGTTCCTAGGAGGTTTTTGTTTCTTTTTTGGAGGAAAACTATTTTTTTTCCTCCAATGAAAAATGTTAATTGAATTGATCATTTTTACAAAAAACAAAGAGAGATATAGGCTTGTCTTGGAGAGAATCTTTAGCAAGAGGCGTAAACAGTATGCAGTGGGAAATCCACCGAGAAAAAAGGAGGTGGACGTAGAGTGAGACAAGAAAAAAGTACACCAGGGTAAATGTACAGGGATCTGACTCTTCTCTTCAGCTGGGTACACACACGCTGAATGAAATAAGACAATAATGAAGGCAAATTAGCACTTACAGGAGACCTACAGTTCAGACCTGAGGGCATAAAGTGGAATGTGAGAAAGGACATTGAAAAACAAACCTCTCAGAAATAAAACACTTCACTGTATTGGTTGGTATCACCCAGTACCAGACAAAACAAAACGCTGTCAGACTTTTGTGCATTGCAGTCTACTGACCTTGGCCCTGGAAAAAGCCTTGTATCTGCTGGCTTTCCTTTCAACTCCCACTTTCTTCACTGAAGTATTATTTTTTCAGTGATTTCATATGAAGGGACCCATAAAATATTACAGGTTCCTTGACATTACAAACTGTGCAGGAGATGGTTGTTAGCTATTATAAAGAAAACTAACCCACACAGCTGGAAACCCCTTTTATAAAGTTTGTCAAGAAGGGACATTTCAGTTAAAACCGAATGCTTCTGATCATCGTAGTGTCACATGGATTAAACACAAGCGATTTAGGAGAACTAATCCTTGAATAAAATAACGTAAAGAGACATAAAAAATCTTGTGGCACCCAACTTCATAAGGAATGAAGTATAGAAAGAATATGAAATGTTTTGGCTTGAGCCCTATGACTTTGGCTTGACCTCTACGCTTGGCTTTTGAGAGTTTTACCTCAAAGAATGGTGCCATCATACCATACACAACATGGGATTCAAGAAAGAAAAAAAATAATACATCCTTTCCCAGGAAGTTTTGACTAACTTACAAAACCAATATTAAATTCTTTCAATGGAAAGCTGGCTTGCTAGCCTTAAAAAAATCCATTCATCAGCTACTGCGATCCAGCATTGGTAACCTCATTATACAGCCAGGCAGTAAAAGTCTCCAAATGTACAAATTGCAACAATATGACAGCAGAGGACTTGACCTGAAGTCAAAATAGTGAATTTACCAAACTGGTCTGTAATCTCTGAGGTCTTTCAGTGGTAAAATGGTATTAATAAATTGTCAGCTTACATAAGAACTTTTATAGTTTCTCCTTGTGCGTTCTTTTGAAAGTGATATAAGGATTTGCCATTACGAGAAATGGTGCTTAAACATGTTATTTTAGTCTCATGCAATGTTTCCAGTGATCTCTTTACTCCAGGTGTAGAAACATTTAATTCAGCCTTATGTATACATGACCTAAAGAGCTCTACAGAAAACAGTGAAACTTCAGACTGAGACAAACAAAAGCAGTAAGGGAAAACTGACATCAGGTGCCCCTTAACTGTATGGTGTTTGCACACCAGGTGTACCAATTCTAATTAGAGCTATCAATTGCCCACATACTCATGATAATGTGTCAATAATGTATAAAACATTCTGCAAATGAAATTACTCATCAGGGCTCTTTAGCTCAAGCAGTAAAGGCTTTCATTCAGTCTGAACTTGACTTAAGCCCTGTGGTCTAGACTGTGCGTGTATGGATTATGTCCTTAGATGGTCATGACAAGGACTCCCTGTGTGCTGGGTCTCATTTGGCCAAAGACAAGGTAGCCTTCAATAAGCCATAATACCCTTGGCTCGCCATTAAACAGCATCTTATTTCTTTTTAGCTTGTGGTGCTGCCAGTGAGAAATATACAACTCCTTCCATCAGAACTGACTTTCCTGTAAGCACAAAAGGATTTTTGGCTTAAAAAATGGAAGATGGCCATGACAAGCATAGCTGTTGGATGGAAGTATGCATAGTTGGGTTAGTGAAAGATGGAAGTCTATTAGTCTTTCCTCAAATTTAAGGCAACAACCTTCAGGTATACAGCACCTGGTGTTGGTTTATATGAGAGACACATAGCTGGTAAAGCCCAAAATAGATCAAACAGCTATGCAAAGGAGGTATAAATACACCTCTTATGTAGGCCAGTCCTCAATGAACTGTAATGGCTATTTTATTAAAATATTAAATTTGAAAAAATATATAAAAAGATGCCGTCTTCATGTCCATCCTAGCACATCAAACTTCATTTCTTGCTTTTTTTCCAGTAACAGTGTAATACATTCAACAGGAACAATCAATCTGATTTAACATACGATTAAATCAGAATAATTTAGAAAACTTCTGCTTGTAGTATCTTGCATCATGGAGGGGATTTGCAGAAGAAGTAAATACTGAAGTAGCTTGCCACAGGATTTACAGTATGCAAAAGCTATGTTTTGTTTTACCACTGCAGAGTTTGCTACGCAATGTTTTTCAAGAGGTAACACCAAGATTGAGTATTATACATATACACATTAAATATTAATATGCATACAACTGTGTTAACTGCAATTAAAGCTTTAAAATCCACAGGTAACAGGAATGCTCTGGATATCCGTGTCTCTACATATGGTTAATGTAACTTATTGAAGATATCCGACTTCACTTGTGCTGCAGTTTCTGTAATTAGGCAAAGTAACAGTGTTAACTAGTATTAATTTGACTACTTTTTCTGTAGCTTCTTTTCAGATTGTTTTGTACAAAAATATAAAAAATAGTACTATCACTTTATGGATGTAACTAGTATAGAAAACTGTAGCTTTAATCATTTTCTAGATACATAAATAATGCAGTCACATCAGAAATTAATAAGACACAGGTGGAATTCAATTAACAAAACACAGCCACACAATCAGATGAAATCCAAAACTACGAGTAATTTCTTTACATGACCTAGACTTCAAAACTCAATTTGGTGAAAAATGCCTTTGCTTAAAAACTGGACTTAATACTTTAGATCATATGCAAATAAATTACTAAATACTTTTGGAGTGCATTGGACAGTGCTGCTGTTCCATTTTTTAAAATTCTTACCAGTGAATTGCAAACATGATTGAAAGAAGGGATAGGAAAAGGAAAACATGAAAACTAATCTTGCACCAACATTCTTTCCTATACTGATGGCCAATTGGCTTGTCAATCTGACATCAGTGTATGAAAGATTTGGGATATGAAAAAAATCCAGAAAGATGGCAATAGGATCTAGCTGTTCTGGGAACAAGGGAAAAATAGGATCTTTTGGCCCAGAAACAAGCCGTACTTAATATGCAAAAGTGGGGTGGTCACTCAAGGCTCCTTTACCGTCTTTCAGGACTAAGTTTCTCACACATTTGTTACTAATAAAATTTGGAGTTTGTTGATGCTTGTTGATGGTGTATGTTTCTTTTTTAGGTGCTGTGAAAAGGACCATGTCCTCCAGTAAGCTGTATATGGACAGATCATTTGTGCAGGTACAAATGAACCCAGGACCACACAACCCACTGGAATATCAAATGGCTTCGGTTCAGATGCTTTCCAGCCTGAATGTCAGTTCAGAGGAGTCACACCTGCCAAGACGCACTGAGCACAGGATGTAGGGAGATGTTAATAGAGCCTTGCTGCCAGCACCCCAGGCAAAGGGATCATCCAGAACAGTCGAGCCACACAAGAGCCGTCACCCAGGGCATCAACACAAACCGAGAGTCAGCAAACCGCTGTGCCTCATCTCGGTGCACAGGGTGCCGCTAATGATGCCCAGACCCAGTGGCTTGCAGGGCTGTTTGTCAATATCAGAGAAGCGTCTGCCTAACACAGCCTGCCTCTGTCTTCCAGCCTTCAAACATCCAAGAAAATGGGAAGATGTCAGCTTCCATTAATCCGTCAATTCATCTGTCTATCTGTTGCATTATGTATCTGCCAGCTTTGTGATGCTGGAATGTGGCTGGTCAAGAAGTAAGAAAATGTCCAACCGAAATCAACAGTGTGTTGCTCTCCTTTTGCAAATGAATGTTAAAATTTTACATCTTTCCTTTCTGTAGAAACATGTATGTTTCATGAAGTTAGCACATAGCTTAGGAATTCATCTGTCAGGCAAACTTCCTGAAGCTTTACTACCTTTTCAATTGCTTCCTGCCATTGCCATTTCATACTTTTGCTGTTGGACTTTTATTCACATTAAAAGGTATTTGCTGTTTGTGAACTCTGAAGTTGGTGATATTTTTACCGGCAGATGCACAGTATAGTTTTCTCATCAAAACTTTCAAAGTGGGTGGGAAAACGGGCATCTTCCATTCCATCCTAACATTTCTAACTGATCTATCCAATAGTGGATCACAGGGGAGCCGACGCCTATCCTGGAAAGTGGCTGGCGCTAGGCAGAATACACTCTGTATGGGACGCTAGTCAATCTCGGAGCAGACACACAGACACAGATATGCACACACTCACACCAGGGCCAATTCTCCTAGTCAGTTTACCTATCAGCATGTCTTTGGACTGAAGGTGGAAACCAATGCAAAGAACTCCACACAGATAGCACCCCAGGAATTGTGCCCAGAGCCCCAGTGCTGCGAGGTGAGCCAGAAATGCTAACCACTGCACCACAGTGCCACCTGACGCGTGTTATGCTTTCCCTAATGTCTACTGATGCACTTCTTCCCAAGAAAATAAGGACTATATCCTTTGTTCAGGGCTGTATTGGAAAGTCTGAATCACTACGGAGCTTAGGGAAGAGGAGTAGAAATTAAATCTAATTTATTTACCTGGAAACCAGGCGCTGCTCATTCCCTCAACACAACAAGTTTGTTTTCTGAGAGAGTCCAGCGGGGAGGTCTCATCTTCCTCTCTTGTGCAGCACTTCCCCTGAGAACCAACAGGAGTGCTTCAGGACCTCTCCACGACCAAGAAGGTAGAGGTTACAAAGAGCAGAAGAGAAAGGGTTGAAACTGACAAGAGATATTTATAGTGTACAGATAACGTAATTGAAATTGACAGGCTATCTAATGATGTGTCTAAAAGCAGCATGAACGATGGCCAAACAAACCTTTCAAAACAGACAGGCTATTCAAGCTGACATGCGAGTAATAGCCAAGCATACCCACAGATTGTTCACAAACTCTACATTTTGGAATTTTGAGCTTAACAGCAAAAGTCATTCCTCTGCTTTCCCTTGAAGGCAGCTATTACAGTCTGATGTGGTATAGATTCAGACCCTTTCAGTGAAGAAGGGCAGGTGTACAGTTAACAATAAAACCTAGAGGAAATTTAAATCTTAATATAGTTGATGATGTTAATTAACATAGTGAGTGAGACATAGAGATCACCATTTTATGTTTGGTTTTTATTATACTAACTGAAATCTAGCAGAAATAATTGTTCTTTAACATTTGAGAAACAAACTGGAACTTGATCCACTATGTTCCTTGACAGTTATTTTCCAAACTATTTCATGAAACAATTAAATATTATGACAACACCGCATCATTCTGACTTATGAGAAGCTACTGTAAAAATGTTGGCCTATTCTTCCGAAAGTTAGTCTTAGTTAATTATTGAAATTAACTTTGGTCATACCAAAGCTGTTCTTTGAACTATCCTAAGCTTAAAGGGCTATATTGTACATCTGTGTAAGTAATAAAGACAAAAGTTTTGGCAATGGCTCCTTTAAAGCTCTGTGATAGAGATGCAAGATGAACAATTTAATATAGCGACATATACTCAGTAGCAGTTCAAATGACACATTCATAACCAATTATCCCCCTTAGGCCCAAGGCTGTAAATCTCTCTAATAACTAGTACATTATTCGTCCATAATTCTGTGGAGAAAGTAACATGTGAATCCAAGACCCTGCTATGTCCCATTTTTATCTAATTCCTTAGTGCTGCACTACTTCTTGTAAAGTATGTGTTCCGTTTTCTTATTTTCAATTGCCTGCGGCGGCTGTCACTGGGGACTCTCTTGACAACGAGACAGCTCTATCTCGGGAGGGCTCCTCGTGAAAACAGGCGATCAAAATAAATAAAACGAAGCAACTAAAGACACCACCACAGTAAGAACTCTTCGGGTTCAATCAAAGTACAGTTTGGCTACTGTCTCTCATTCTGCCGGTCAGTCATGCTTGGAATATAAAAAATGCCATCTTCTCATTCTTTTTTTGGTGTTCACACTGAGGTGGGTTTGCAATTTAATAATGACTTCTTTCAGAGACCGAAAGGAAAAAAAAAAGAACTCCCTCTCAACTGAGCTGTACAACTTTCTTCTGACCCCTGTGCAGTATCCCAGTGCACATCCTGATGGATGTGCCCATGTACACAGCATTTCATTGAGTGGTCAGTGAGTCTACGTACTGTATTACGTTTAATTTATTCATGTATTTCTCTACTGTATTTCCCACCTTTCTAAGAAAAAAAAAAGAATTTGTGCCGACCCCCTCCCTTCTTTCTACACACCCCTACTCTTCGTGCCAAATCCTGCAGGCAACAGGACGCTCTTGTACATTAAATAAGAACTGTCACCCTAGGCAACCTGCAGCAATGAAGCATTTATTCTGCCTCACATTTTCTGGCACTTAGAATTATTTCCTTCATGCCTGATAACCAAATTACAATATGGCAGGTCTCCCCGGAGCCACGGGATTGTTAGTGCCAGCTCACAACATACTTTCAACTGATGTGGCATTTCATGTACAGCTGCCAATCAAGAAGCAGAGGCAAGAAATGCAAATGAGGGCGGGCCCGATGGTGTTCAATTACTGCGCCGCGCTTCGCATAATCCCCCCGTCCTTCCTAATGACTGACAGCTAGAGCTTTCTTCTTATCCTTTTTCCCCCTCTTTTTCATATAGAGCAGAATAGGGAGGGGGGAGATGAAATACATTTTATTTAAAAAAAAAGAAAAAGCTTACAAAAAAGTAAGGGACAAAGATACCTTTTTGGGTTTCATTTTTGTTCTTTTTCGGCGGTTCAGATTTATTTAGCTTCACCCTCTAATTGGATCGTGTTCTTTTTTTCCCAGTGTGTTTGGCAACACATTTGGAGGTAGCTTGACGGGCCACCTCTCTCTCAAGCTGTATCTTGTCCCAGAAGGGATGCCGTGTCTAGTTCTTTTTTAACTCCTTGCTCAATTCTCGCCCTCCTACCTCCACGAAAAAAAAACAGCAGCACAATTTAGAATCCAAGACGTTTTTGATAAATTTATGCAGTGTCAATGCATGTTATGTTCACTTATGCAAAGGTGTCACTTGACTGCCTTTTGTTAGCATCTTGGACTGTTTATAATGTACTTTTAATCACCACATTGCTGAACTTGTCATTTCCAATACACCTTACTGACTGCGAGAAACTTTACCATGCTCCAGACAAGCATTCTCTCTGACATTGTTCACATTGTCACAGTTGTAAAATACCCCCACGCTTTATTCAATAACATGAAAGTCTGTGGTCTTGAATTTCTTATCATTTTTACCCTAGAGGTTAATTTAACACTTTCCACTAGTTTCGTCAGTGAACAAAGATTTACATGAAACAAATGATATTTGACGGCAGTTTGCTTCATAATAGCAGCTATAAAAGTGTTTTAGAAATCCCAGACATCAAGTTTAAGGTTCCATTAATTTGAAGTCCCATTTTTGAGATATCAGTCTTTCAAAATCACTTGATTCTATCACAAGAGATCCCTAAAGCAACTTGTGAAGTAAGAAAATGTGTGAAAGGAGAGGAATAGCATTTTTTAAAAAGACCAGTTAAAAATCTTGATTAAGTGAAAAAACTAATGAACATGTTCAACTGCTTCCCAACAAGTCACAGCTAAAAGTCTCATGGGAATATGCATTACCACAGAATAATGATTAAAGCAGATGTTAAATAGAAATTCTATTCAAAAGTTTGGAGAAAGTTTGAAGAGATGAACTAAACCTTTCACCCCTGGTATTCTAAATCAGTCATTCCAGGCATCATTTCTTTAAATCTATATATAAATCATATCCAGATTCATTCATTTTCTCCCATACATGATTCATCTGCTCATAAACCATGCTCAGAACAGAAAGAAATTCTATTTCAACCTTGTAGTGTCACAAAAACACTACTCTTCAATGTGGATCTTCAGATTTCCTTCCGTTGCGCTGATAAAGATCTTTTTGGAATCAAGCAAGAGTCTCCGGTTCCTCAGAACCAACCTGCAGCTCCCTCTGCATCAGACTTGCAACTCCGTTCTCTCGCTCTAAAACTCAACCAGCTTTGCTGCCAAGTTTGCTGCCACAGTTCCTGTGCTCAAAGAATCATTGCCCTTACAACCATCCACTTTTTCCATCAAACCCTCCATAACTTTCGCTTTTATTCTCTATAATCAGACCCACACTGCCCCTGCTCGCTTCGGTTTCTCTCTATCACATCCAGCACTTGGTCTCTCAGGGCCCAAGTCTACACATGCTCAATTTTCTTGCTTCGCTTTCTTAATTGATATAAATTCCTTACACTTATAGAGTGCTTTTCTGGACACTCCAGCACTTTCTATGTAAAGGGAATTCCCCTCCACCACCACCAATGTGCAGCCCCACCTGGATGATGTGACGGCAGCCAGAGTGCGCTAGTACACTCCTCAAACACCAGCTATCAGTTGGGCAGAGAACAGAGTGATGAAGCCAGTTCAGAGGTGGGGATTATTAGGAGGCCATGATTGGTAAGAGCCAATGGGAAATTTGGCCTGGAACTCAGGGTAACACATCTACTCTTTTCGGGGAACACTATTGTTCTGCCTCTGTCCCAGGTGTCTTACACAGCTAAAAACCAAAACCCTTGGTGCCTTCAGACTAAATATTCCTTTTCAGTCCTACTTCCTCCTGATGACAACTCCTTCGCCCTAAGCCCAGCAGGTGTCCTGTGTCCTTTTGTCTCTCATTTAATATCCATCTTTTCTTCTGCTTCCATCCCTGGCATTCAGCATAGCCCAAGATTAGCACCTTTGCTGCCTTCGGACCTGTTTTCTCAGCCTGTCTGACTCCTTACCTCAGCTCATTCAACATGCATCCCACCATTATAACACAAGATAGGATACAAACCAGAGAATCCAGTCCATTTGGTAGTTAGTAGTAAATTGATCCAAGGACCTCAGCCACCTGTTTGTTACAAAAAAGCCAGGCGTCTACTTCAACAAAGCTGGGTAACGTGTTCTATACTCCCACAACACTCAAGATGGTTCTCCTCTTAGTTTCAACTGCATTTTCACATACTATACTTCCCAGTTGTGCCCTCCATTTCTACTTTGCTGTATATGTTTAGGAAATCTGATGGATTGAGGATTAAGGATTAATAAATTAATCCTTAAATTAATTAAGGATTAAGGTTCCCTCAGAATCTCATTGTTATGCTGGAGCGCCGATAAACGAGCTGAACCCTATGTAAAGCAAGTGTCCAAGATGGCAAACAAGTCCGTGAAGCACAGTCCAAAAGAGCAAAATCCAGAGGTTGAAAGGAGAGGTTAAAATCCATGAAATCATTCAGGTAAAGCACACAGTGAGAGAAAACAAGAAAGCAGTGAACTGACTAGCCTGTGACTCAAAATACCAAGCAAAGAAGGGTGGGGACAAGGAGCTCAAATAGTGGGGGGGGGGGGGGGGGGATGGGGGACGTGATTGGACAATGAGGAAACGAGTGCAATTAATGTGGTCAGGTGTGGTGCGTGGTTGTAACACTTGTGTGTTCAAGACTGAAGTGGTTCAGTTCCGTTCACTTGTCAGTGCAGGACATTCCCTTATACCCGGAATGTTTATTGATGCTCTTCTCTGGACTGGTTGCAGAGAAGTAATGTATTTTATTTATTTTATTTAGCACAGTGAGTAATATTGCAAACAATATACTTGATGAGTCCTTACTAGTGCTTTATACAGTTTTAACATAGCATCCTGTGATTTAAATTTTAGGCCTTTAATTATATGTCCTAACATTTTGTGTATCTTTTTAATTGCTTCCCAACACAGCACATCATGCTTAACCCTTCCCATTTAATTTCTGTAAATAGTGTTTGCTAATCTTCCTAATTAGATTTTTGTTAATTGTGAGTATTCACCCCTTATCAAAACCTTTTGTTTTCTATTTAATAACCAGTTCTCAATCTTAACACTTGCATTTCCCCTAAATGCCCACCGCCTGCAATTTGAGAATTTGAGAATTCATTATGAGAAACTTCATCAAAAATCTTCTAAAAATCTAAATATACTATATCATGTGTTCTGTGTGTATTCATTACTATTGTTTGTTGCTCACTGTTGCAACTCTAACAAGTTGTTTAGACCAGGCCTAACCTTTCTAAATTTATTTTATTATTGCCTTGGATATTATTTCCATGTGAGTGAAGCTCTAGTTTATGCTTAAAAAAGTGATTGTTGAAAGAGTTACTTCAATGTTTTCTGAATAACAATTGTTTTTAAAGATAAATTTCTAACAGCCATCAGTGTTTCCTTGACCTCCCAGCAGTCTGCATGACCTGTTAATCATCTCCAACTACATGCTCCACTTGCAATGTTGTTTTTTTCTGCTCATAAGACTTACATTTTGCTAAAATATGTAACCTCTGAGCTTCTGTGCCCAGCTCCTTCTGACATATCTTCCTCAGTTCATAACCTCTGTTCGTATTTCTGATCTGTCTTCCATCCTCCCTTCTATATCAATTCCTGGGATCCACCATGGCCCAAAACTCACACTTTTGGTGCCTGCTGTTCCTGAAGCTACTCCTTGGTTCCAGGTCTGTCCAGTGTCCCATCTCCAGTTCAGTCAGCAGGCTGAACCTATAACATGTTCTTTCTTTTTATGTCCCGTGGTATCCAGCATAGCTTAGTGGAGGTTTCTATTTCAGTGGTTACACACTGTAACCTCTTACAGTGTGCGGTTTCTTCAATAAAGCTCGCACACCCTTCATCTGACCCTCTCTTTTCAGCTATGATCGCCATAGTCTTCTTCCTGTTTGTGGCCAATCCTCATTCTGCTCCTCCCAATTGCCTTGGGTTCACCCCATCTCCCTATCACTTTATTCTTGGGAGGTCCTATGAGATGTATATGTTAAAATAAAATAAATCTTCTTATTCACTCTACCAGCTCCTTTCAGGACACTGTTGACTACTGCCCTCTCTCCTATTCCATCATGTGTTCTATATCACATTTAGTACCTGTTGTACAGTGATATTATGTGTTCAGTTTACCCTAATCAAAGTTAAGTTAAAAATTTTGGGGAAGCTCTAGGTGTAGACTTTTATGCCTGTGTTTTTGCTTGCATTAAATCCCTGTCCTGTAACATTTGCTTTGGTTACACTATATACACTATAGTGACCCCTGCAGTCATCACCATAACTCACCCTAATCCTTCTTCCTCCTCTTCCCCCCTGATATCTTCCCCCATTGCTTTTATTAACAGGGCTTTTCAACCCTTGTCTTTCAAGGTTGCTGCATGGCCATCCAATCCTGTGTGTCAGAGGTCACCAAATGTATAACCTATTTCTCTGTCTGCCTTTCTCATCTTGCAGTTTCCTTCATATCTGTAGTTATAGGGAAGAAGCCCAGATTCGCCTCCATGACACTTCCCCTGTGCAGTCTGCTTCATAAACCCCCATATGCCTATTGGTTCCTTTCTCCACCCTGGTCAAGATTCCAAAATGTGCTGTTGAATTACTGTCTCACCCAGATACTAACTTCACTCATTACCTGGTGGGTGGCATTCAGTTTGCAAATTCCAATCTCAATTCTGTAGTCTTTCCTCGTGGGTTGTCTTCACTTTATGATCAGCTACTTTCATTCTCCACTTATTCATGTTTATCGTATCAGCTCCTATCAGGAGCACCATTGGCAATTATTCAGGGAAAAAGTGTTTAACAATCAACCTATCAGCCCCCCATGATTCTCCCGTTCTAAGCATTAACAGCTTGATTCCCAGTGCTGATTTCTTCCCTTCATTACACTACCAAAAATGATACTATTTCCATCATTACATTTGTAGGTCCAAGCACATGTTTCAAACCTGACATCTCCAATGTTTGTTAGAATCATACCTTTCAGCCCCAATCTCTGGTATCTCTTTAGCATATCCTGGCAAAATAAATTTTCCTTCATTTAACATTGGCTGCAGGACCATTCCAAAGATTGCTTAGCTGAGGCAATCTACAGCAGCCTATGAAATAATTATAATCTCCCCTTTCTTCTTTACTCTGTTGTTGATTTCCCTTTTCATTTGATTTGATTTTCTCGGAGCTCCCCCTACAAGACCTTCACAAAACCTGATCTCTATACAAAATCAGGGGTCTCTCTTTCCACAGATAAAACATCTGATTTTAAATCAGGTATTTGTTTTTGTTATGTGTTTGAATTTTTTTTGTCGTTAGATAAAAAACTGTGAAAAGTCAGTGATTTGGTGCAGGAATGAACTCTTCTCGGTACTCCAGTACCTTCAGGACCCACTGTCTCTGGGCAATATTAAACTCTGCTGACAAAGCATGAATTCTAGAGTTATTTGAGTTTCATCTTTAAGGGGTCTGTTCCTGTCTGACCCAAAGTGAGGTACACACTAGTGATACATTGTCTTGTCAGTGTGAGTAAGTCCAGAGTCTTGAGTGACCACATGCTAACACATGAAAGGAACGTTCTGCATTCTGCTTCTTGGCCTTGGTTTCTCAGCCTGATGGGAAGCAGCAGAAAATGCAAATATCTATTAGACAGCATTCTTCCAAAAAACAGCTCATAACCCTCCAGCTGATGAAGGCCCACCCACCGAGGAAAGTACTGGTCTGGTTGTGCATTAATGAAGATGTTAGAGAATGATAGTATTTTAGTTATGGAACCCATATATCATCAACTTCAAAACTTCTTCAAAATAAGGTTCTGTTATTTTTTTCTGTTTGGTATAATAATAATAATTTATAATGATTCCTTACACTTATATAGCACGTTTCTGGACACTCCCCTCAAAATGCTTTACAGGTAATGGCAACTTCCTTCCACCAACACCAGTGTGCAGCACCACCGGGATGAGGCTCCAGTCTGCTCACCACACACCAGCTATCAGTCAGGAGGAGAACAGAGTGATGAAGCTAATTCATAAATGGGGATTATTGGAAGGCTATGATTAATAAAGGCCAATGAGAGATTTGGCCAGAACATTGGGATAACATCCCTACTCTTTTCAAGACACCCCGGGATTTTTAGTGACCACAGAGATTCAGGACCTCAGTTTTATGTCTCATCCGAAAGACGACACCCTTTAACAGTATAGTGTCCCCATCACTATACTGGGGCCTTAGAACCCACCCAGACCGCAGGGTGAGCGCCCCCTATTGGCCCCACTAACACATCTTCCAGGAGCAACCTTAGTTTTCCCAGGAGGTCTCCCATCCAGGTACTGACTAAGGTCACACCTGCTGACCTTCAGTGGGTTGTCTGTTGTGAGTTGCAGGGTGATGCTCATTACATTGTGATTGTTTGCACTATGACTTTATCTTGGGTTTCCCTTACATTTTATCGGAAATTCCGTTCATGGGACTGTTTCTAAGAGCTGTGTGGTAGAACCGTTTCAACACTTCTGCAAATCACAGTGACGTCAAAGAGGAGTACCATGAAATGCCATCTGAGCAGGGCCAAACCATTAAAAGCTCAGGAAGAAATAAATTGGTTTTGAAGAAAAACATTGTTAAAAGCACAAAATATATGTAAACTAGGCCTAGTTAAGTTTGAAGAAGGACTGTGTGCACTGAGACACCAAACAATGTGTAGTTTCAGGCACTTCCACAAGGATTCTTACAAATTTTTGTTCATCCTCCAAAGTGATAGAATCTTTAGTCCGTCACTCAGCTGAATATTCCCTTTCAGTCCTTATCAGTCCAGATCTGGATCTGTGGAGGATCATTCACCACAGGACAAGACAGTATCATGCCTTAACTTTCTGTACCAGTACAGTATGTTCTGAGCTGCCTATACTTGGTGCTCAGCTCAAGTCAACACGCAGATTAAAGCTGTCTTTATGAATAAAGTAGGGTTCCTCTTATCTCAAAGGGAAGCTTTTAAATTCGGCTAATCTTTGTAGTGCACCTATTGATCCCAGCATTCAAGGTAAGCCAGCTGAAAGGGCTTAGTCAAACTCAGTGAGTGAAGGCAAATGACAGGTCTGAAGTAGAGCTTGTCAGAGTCAGGGAATGTTGGCAACAAAATAAAAAAAAAAGTTAATTCTACCTTCGAAGTTGTCACAGAGGAACAACAAAAAAAAAACAAAGAGTGGAAGATAAATGTTTAAAAATCCTCCAGACTAACTTTCACTAGCATTTGTTTTAATTTTAGTTTTTATTTCATTTCCTTTTCCATCCCCTCTCTCTTTTTTTCTTCTGTCGGAAACAGGGAGCTTTTGTTGCATTCAGAGGGGTTGATAAATCAATCCATCAAAAAATTCTTCTCGGTGAAACTCAATCAGGAAAGGTCATGTCGGCGGGAAAAGAACAGATTAAATTAGCATTGAATTAGACATGGAAAGTGAGCTCTGTCAAAATCATCACTGCGCTCAGCACAATTAGAATATGTTAATTATGCATTTCATTAAGGGTAGGAGCTCTTTGAATGTGAGATGAAATGTCACTGGTGTAGGCATCCGAAAAATGGAAGATTGCCAGGCACAACTTTCTTTGTACAACGTGTGACACCTTCATTAACATCGGGGATTGCAGGTCTGATTGGACTTTTTGTATTAGTTTAAGCTTTAAGGCTTTCAAAAGCACCGTTTTTTTTCTCTTTTCATTCAAATGTGGGAGTTAGGGACTTGTTAAAAAGCACTACAAGAACCAGCACTTGGAGAAAAATGCAGTCTGAGGAATGGCTTCACAGTGAGCACCACAATGACAAACAACTTGAGGACACAAAGGTGAACATTTTGACTTTGACATCCTTTTTCCTTGCAGGGTAACGGTCATTTTGATTTTCTCATGCCTATCATGTATAATGTATCAAATCAAAACTAGAAAGAGGAAAGAATAAGAAAAGGCCTTTATCGCTGATTTTTAAACCTAGCAAATTCAAGACTTTCAGATACATAAGGTGTAAAAAATCTGGGTTTATAAAGCACTTTGTCTTCAGCGTTTGTGATGTGAGGTTATCCTTTTGGGGCTACAGCATGCCCCATCTCCAATTTTGGGGCCAGTTGAAGACCTTTGAAAAGCATAAAATTGGTCCAGTAAAGCTAAAGATTAACCCAATTTGGTTATTAAGAGCATAGGTGGGATGCACACCCACCGATATTCCAGCCCTCTATGACTGGCATTGTGCACCAATGTGTTAAACAGAAATCCTGGCTACTGGGCTATTACTGGTCTCAAGACTCTGTATGTAAGTGTGGAGGTATTAACCCCAGTGTCCTGGCTAAGTTCCACTCAGAGATTGTACAATCTGGTCTCCCTACAGTTCCCCCGAAATTAAATTTGTAAAACAATTTCTCACTCTCCATCTGACCTGCCGTGCTGTGGGGTTCCAATTCTGTGGCATCAGTCCTATATGGAAGGTGCTTCGATATCTGCATTATACAAATACAGGGAATAATAATTCTGAAATACTGTAAATCAAGTCATTGGTGTTTGACTATGTGCTTTTTGAAGTCTTCCTCTTCAGCAGTGTACACTACTCACTACTCCATCCTATATGTACTGTGCTTCCACAGTATAATTTTCATTCCTATATAAATAATGTACTATTTACCACTTTATACTTTCAAATTTAAAAATAATTATTCTTTACGCAGCAGTCAGATGGAATACATACTGTGTATAGATGAGTACAGATGCGCCTGTGTGGTATTTGTGTCGATAAATGCCTGCTGCTGTTGAAAAGCTGTTATAGCCAGCATCCAAGGGATTTCAACCTGCTTCAGCACTTCCTCTTATTTGATAAATTATTTAAATTAGGACTTCTCTTCCATCCTCCTCTGCTAAGATTGACTTCCTTTTAATCAGCTCCCATTTGCTGATAATCATATTTCTGGGTTTAACCAATTTTCAACCCATAACCAACCTGCCTTGGCCAATGATCTCATGAACAAAATCTTTATTAATAGGGCAGGACAGCCCCAAGTGTTTGCTTCAGCAAAGGTGACCAGAGATACTAGGGTCGAGTCAAGTTAAAGCAGACTGCTTTGTGAAAATGTTATTTCAGCTGCCTGGTTCCTGAGCAAGTAGTAAAAACTTGAGAACAGAGGAACTGTATGATTGAGGTTGCTGGTTTGAGCCTCGGTCATTTCACCAGTCAACTAGGACTGGGTCTCTCCAAATGACTTGCAGTACGGGTGAAAAAAAACCCCACACACAACCGTACAGCTGGTGATTCCAAATGTGGTTGCTATGTGACAAAGATGTTTAAAGCAAAGCTTCCAAGATATTAATTCTAAATTAGTTTTATTCCCATTACTGCAACATTTTTCTTAGGATTTCTCCAGTTTTATTATTGTATTTTCATTCATGATCAAAAACCCTTTTTTTCACGTTTTTTGTTTCTTGTAACATTGCAGGAGCTTGTTCCAACTGTGGGATCAGAATGCTTCCCCCAAGCCTTTAAATGATGGTGTTAAGTTATCTTTCAGTTTGCGAAATATCTTTAAAAAAAGAAACCAGAAAGCATAATTTCACAGTAACATCTAAATCAGATTTCCCTCTGAGCAGGTGTAGATAACAGCAGACACAGAAAAGAAAGGCAAAGCAAATGAACACATTATAAAACTGCCAGGCTCTTCTCAATTGAATGACTATAAGGAACTTTCATTGTATGCAACGATTGCTGGTTTTGGACACAAAATATAGCACTGAGAATTTTCTAAAAAATGTGAAAAGAGCAGAAAGCAAAATGACTACTGCAAACAAATGCTGTGTGAAATGTAACAGACCAGAGCAAAATCTCGTATTATATATGACTTTAAAACAAATGAGAAATTAAAGCGTAATTTAAAAAGGAATGTGTTTTGGCACTCAGTTGCAACAAATAGCATTTAAAGCACTTAGTAGTGGGTCAAAAGAGCATCTGATGCTAAATAACTTCGCTGATTTTGAATGGTTTTAAAAGGTTTTTTCTTGAATATAAATGTCTCTGTTCAGTAAAATATAGAGAGTAAGCTTTTCATTCATAAGAGAACTAATAATCTAAATGGAATGTACAAAATATATATTAAAACAATTCTCAGAAACTTAATGTACATTATGTGTCTTTTTTATCATGCATTGGAGGATTTTGTAGCCTTAAAAGTCATATTTGCTTTATGTTTGTAGTAGAGAGCAAACAAACACATTTCATGCAGGCTACATTCTGTATTTCTCTAGCCTGCTCTCAATATTTTGCTCCTCACCTGTTCTTCTGTGATCCAGTAACTATAAACACCAACTAAGAGTGTATGTGCTGAAAAACTAGACCAAAAACTAAAGCACTTTGAGTCGCCATTAGACATATTCTTCACTGGCAACTACAACACATGCTTGTTGTCCTCACGCCAGGAATTACCCTATTAACTTGAAAAATAAACAAACCTCACTCTGCTGGTGTATTAATATACTGCAGGTCAATAGATCAGACACTGTCACAACATTCTTTAGCACGATACAGGGTGCTGAGAAGGTTATCTGGACAATTCTATTCTTTTCAATTATATGTATTCAAATATCTATATAATGAAAACTGTGCAAAATCGTAGAGCAAAATCAGATCTCAAGGAGCAGATTTCAGTGGGGAGTGGCAGCGGACACCAGAAACACACATTACTGTGCTCCATGTGATTTTACTAATGGACATTGATAATAATTAATAATAATAGCTGAAAGATTAGATGTTAAATGAAAGCTAAGTTTACAGGCCAACCTTATAAATAATTTCTTAAATTATTTTCACTTATTATTCTATTTATTACATATTTTTGCTGTGAACTGTAAATTGTGGTTTTAAGACTGTTATGTGCTGTTTTTCTTTGGTCATTGTATTACATCATATTATTGCGATAACTGATGAACACAATGTGCATTCACAGAGTTTTAAAGTCCATTGATTGTTTTAGATACAAGCCACCTTCAATAAAGCTAAATTATTATCACCATTGCCTCCTTGATGAAACCGAGTAGGAACCCTCGAGGAACTTCAATAGTTTCGTACAGTTGTAAGTGCAGCCCAAGTTCTGCTAAGGAAAGAGGAGCTACTTGGGAAACAGTGACAGATAAAGCAGTCTGGAGATTGAAATCTACTGACGAAGATCCAGTTCGTTTCGGCTGTGATTTACTAGACATTTGATTAAGTGCCCTTAACAAGGGCCAGTGCAAGTTATTTAGATGCCAAGATAATTTACAATGTTAAAATGCTATTTTCACTGATAAACATGAACAATTACAACTACACAGGGTGCTCAGAGAGCGAGAGAGTACACATAAATTAGCTGTTGTGCAGGGATACTTTTGCTGAGGCACCCCTCCCCCAACACAAAACACGGCGTATATTTGCAACACAAACCGGCTGAAGCCTTTTTACCGACATCGTCTGTCGGTTATTGGTTCTGTCTAATCGTTCAAGTGGAAGTCAGGGTTTTCTTTACTCCAAATAAACAAGATGACAGTCAGTCACTTCCCTTCATTATAAATAGATACTGTATTTAAACTATTATGTTCAGATAACATCTAGTTGCCAGAGTCCTTTTGTTTGAGCCTTTTAGGGGGATTTACAGCTAAACCTCGACAGACAGCGAAAGGTACACTTTACACAATAATCTACTTCCACGTCCCCTTCTGCAGGAAGCACTCAATCAAATGAGAGAAATAGAAACCCAAGTCCAAGTCCTAAATGTATTCTGTGGCCTGAGAATGAACTTGCTGCCCATGTGACGTGTGATTTACAAGCGAAAGGCCACTGACTCTCTACAATGATGGATCTCCAGTACACACTGCCCTAGGTCATTCTATGACATATAATCTTTCTTTTTTAAGCAATAAGATAGAGATAGATGATAAAATACTGCATTGATTCCTCAGTCTGAGCTTTTTTAGCCCAGCGCTGCCAGCTCTTATGTATACTTGTGTGTGTGTCTGAGCTATCCAGAGATGCAGTGACTGAAGCCAACTGTATTTTGCTCTCTTAATCCTTTTGTGATTATTTGTCCTAACCTTATTTGGAAAGAAGAAACTGCCATGTTGGGGTCTGTAATTTTGTTTAGTTTCTACAAGGAGGGAGAATCGTAGCAGTGATTTCATTAACTAGAAGTCCCACCTGCCCACTGCCAGCTTTTGTTTCTGATTATCATCTACCGTTTGTGGAGTGTGACTTTTTTAAGTCAAACTTTAACGTTCACAATTATAGTTTCCTTTGTTTTGGCATTGCTGTAGCAAGTAGACAATGGAACTTCATGGACAAATTATTTATGTTATTGAGAAACTGAAAAGGCTGTAACTACAATTTTGTTCAGAGTAAGTATCACACATGAAATTAGACAAGCTACTGAAAATAACCTCCTACTAAGTTAAATTTACTTCCTCCTACATTTTTCCCACAATAGGAAAGTATCTTTCCCTCTCCCACAGTGCATTAGAGTACACTGAATTAAGGACAGTAACGTTATTAGTTACCATAATCATTATCATCTCTTTGAAGCCTCTGGTTTACCATCCAGTGTTATATCACATTTCTTTTATAACATTTATATATACATAGATTTCTGTATGCTTTGATGTACTGTTGTGGGCTTGTAGACAGTGTTTTTATACACCAACATCGTATGCCACCGTCCCTACTGGCCAGCAGGGGTCTCCATTACAATCTCATCAGTTTAAACAAAGCTTGTCCTTGAGCTACACAATGACCCTGCCAAAATTTTTCATTAGCCCATAAAATTTCATTTGTCACATTTGCACTGGTATACTAACCAGAGGAGCTCACACATAGTTACATCAGGGTTGAGACACGACCAAAGTTAGGAAAGGTTTTCAATATTTCTTATATGGGCTGGGGTCTGGATTTCGGATCTTAACACATTTCTTGTAAGCCAAACATGTACTTCCACTTAAAAGCATGTTTTCCAGTAACAAGTTTGTAGAGTGTTTTTAGAGAGTGCATGTAGCATTTATACTATTGTAAATATCCTAAAATGAGGATATTATCCTAGTATTTTTGTTACAGATGTTGCAAAATACTTTACACACCAGTGCCAATGGAATGTCCTGCTTAAAATAACTCTTTAGTTGTAATTGTAAGCATTCTTTAGAATGCTAATATTTTAGTCTGATCCATTATCATATTTCTCATCCATCCATTTTCTAACTACTTTATCGAGCCTATCTTGGGCAGAAGCTAGGATAACCTCTGAATGGGAACAAGTAATGGGTTTATTCCATGCTGAAAAAAAGAAGAAAGAGAACACAACGTTTTGGCCGTGGAGCCTTCTTCAGGTGTGTCACACACCTGAAGAAGGCTCCACGGCTGAAACGTTGTGTTCTTTTTCTTCTTTTTTTCAGCATGGAATAAACCCATTACTTGTTCCTTTGCAGCCTACGCATGCTGACGCAGCTACCCACCTGAACTAACCCCTGAATGGGACACCAGTCCATCTTAAATCACATTTACCAATATGATTATTTTCTATTATCATATATTGTTAAGGTTTACGAATCCTGAGTTGACAGAGATTTCCATCAGGAAAACCTTTATTGCAGTGTAGCACATCATTCACATTAACTCACATTAAAGATGATGAATACAGCAGAGTGGGTGCAGTCTCTACACTGTGTTACTTACACTCTAGTACAGAACAAAATTATACATCCATACCAGAATCTGCAAGTACATCACCTAATACATACACTATATAGGGACAGTCCTGAATCACTTTGAGATGCATTCTCATGGCTCACTGGTAGCTTGGAGCTTGCTTTATATAGTCTTATAATGGCAGCCTAATTTTTTAAGAGATCATGACAACACTTATTTTAATCACCAGGTTAGATGTTCCAAGACAATTTGCAGCCAGGCTGGTGGCAGCTCGGAGCTCAGGGTCTCATCTGATTTATATTGCTATAAGAACATTAGAAAGGTTACAAACAAGCCTTTCAGCCTAACTAGCCCAGGTGATAGCTAATAGTGAATTGATCTGTTTCTTGAAAAAAGACAACGTTTCAACAACATGACTGGGTAGCTTGTTCCATTATCTCTCAAAACCCTTCTTAAAAAGTGTCCACTTCTCTTGGTTTTAAATGCACTAAAAACTTCTCTTTGTATATTCTGGTTTGTACTTCACTGTTGATTCACTTTCGAAGTATTGACTT
Organism: Atractosteus spatula; assembly: GCF_055471065.1. NCBI lineage: Eukaryota > Metazoa > Chordata > Actinopteri > Semionotiformes > Lepisosteidae > Atractosteus > Atractosteus spatula. The sequence goes on from NC_142724.1 coordinate 11,251,114, forward strand.
TTTCGATACCCGAATCAGAACCCCTTGTAAACTCTGTTCAAAACTATAAAAGTTCAGTTCTCAGTCCGTCAGTGTAGGACAGTGTAAGATAGTGTAGGACAATTGTTCTAATCACATTTGACTTTTGGTCTTTGACCTATGATTCTAATTAACTACTCCTTTTCTTTATCTGGATTCTGTTTTTTTTTATTTTTATGAAATGTTTTCTCTTTCTTCATATATATACACTAATTTTGTAAGCTGTTTAGAGTACTACTTTATATCCTTTGATTTATTCTTGAGATAAATGTGTTCTGTGCCCCCAGCAGAATCTTTTAAAACTCTTACCATCCACTCTCCATCAATTCCCTATCTATCCTGTTCAATTCTGTTTCTCTTAAGCTCTATCTCCTTTCTCAAAGTCTCCTTTCCTGAAGCTGTAAACTTTTTATTTGGACTCATCTTGTACAGTTTTAAAGCATTATTATTTCAAAGTATTATTGTCACAGTCCCCTTGATTGTTGAGATCAGTACCAGGATTTCCTCTTGTAGGTTCTCGAAGAAAGTTGTAATTAACCATGTCTGTGTGCGGATAGCTGAAGTCTCCCATAAAACAACTTCTTCTTTTGAACATACGTTGTTAATTTGGCACATCTCTGGTGAAAGAGTAATAAATCAGTGGCAAATAATGACAAAAGCTAGATGATACACAACGTTATACCAATACAACATATAACATAACACTTCTTACAAACAAACAAAACAAATCATCTCAGAGGCATATGTCCTGACCAACCTCAAAACCCAGTCTGATAACCCAGTATTCAGAAAACCTATATCATACCTTAAAAGCCAAAAAGAAAGACAAACATATGTCCTAAACAAAACAGAATACAACCCGGACATAATTCTCTTTCTAAAAATCTTGATGATCCCAAAGTGAACAGGAGTCTATCTACCTCTTCTAAAAATGTATCCACTAACCAGAAGAGAACATTTTTAGCTTGGGGATTCATTGTAAAAGAAATTAGAGTTTCCTAAAATAACAGAATGGCAAACTCTCTTAAACAAGGTTTTCTGGTTCCTCTCTCCTCTTCTCCACTCTGTTCCTATTCCTCCTTTTTCTCTGTCTCTGCCCCCTGCTTCTGCCTATCTGTTGAGGACTCTTAATGAGAACTTAGAGTAATTTCCCAGAAGGTTCCCGCTGATATTTTTCACTCTAACCACCTAAAGCTCAGCAAACACCATGTCTTTTGTTCATTGTTTCTAGAACTACGAAGCTGACACTTCAATAGCTGTCACAATATTCTTCCCATTTGGTGGTCAATAGCGTAAACCTTATACTGTACCTATGTGAGTTTTTTCATGAGTCTAACCCATATAGATTTTCAGCTCCTTGTTTCCTCTAGTCTAAATCCCTAAGCTTGAATATTCTTTTTGATATGTAGTGCTACACCACCCCCTCTTCTGTCTTTCCTTTCTATTGGGAACCATGTAGATCCACTAATTTCATTCAATTACATAGCTTCCATGTCTTGCTTTTTCCTAATGCTTCTAGCATTTAGGTGTAATTACTCAATTAATGACCTAGTCCTTCGTTGTGTTTTTTCCTTGTGTTGTCCTATTGATTTCACTCCCCATGAATGTTCCTTTTATATTTTCTTTGGCTTTACCATTTGGAGACAAGAGGAATTCTGACATTAATGTTTCTCTGCTTGCTGCTCCAGGCCCCCCAGTGTGGGCGGGTGCCCTGAGGCATGCAGGGAAATGTCCAGGTCCTCCACATTGCCCTCATCTCCCCTCCAAAACAGACAGCAGCAGTTTCCAGTCCTGGGGTCAGTCGCTCCAGCCCCAGGGCTTCTCCTTGCCAGATGTCCTTTGGAGTACAAATGACCGCTGTAACATGTTCCTTCATGAGATGAAAACTACATATGCCTTATACTATGTTGGGTTTGGATCGGCGTACATGGATCACCTCATTTGGGGTTTATCCACCTGTGCCTCAGGCAAGAAAGAGAAGACAAGAGAAGAAGAAACAGTAGGATACAAGACAACAGCCCGGGGGAATCGGCTGCAGGCTTTGAGGGTACTTCATGAAAAGTTTTCTACTGATAAGGAAAAAAAAATCCCTGTTCTATGCCACAAGGACTGGTTAATAACATGTTATTAACTGAACATTTTCTGTGTAATAACTTTCTAATTGTCAATAGGAATTAAGAAAAATACTCATCCTGACTTGGGTCTCTGTTCTCTGTTTTGATTTTAATCTTGAGAGGAGAAATGAATCTTACATAGGGTAAAGTATCCTAAATGGTTAAATTTTTGCTTTAATCCCCAAATTAACACTGGCATTTGAATTTATTTTGGATGTAAATTGGACACAACTGGGTTGCTTGCCTGCCTCAGCCTAGAGCCTGACAACTGCGTGTGATATCAGCTGCCTCACCTCAGACAACTGTTGTCGATTCATGGTCTCTGAATCATGTCTCAGTTGCAGTTGTGCCCTTGTTCGTTCTATTATTGTTCATGTTTTTATTTATTATTGCTCTGTTAATTATTATAATTGTACTGTCCACCCACTGTCACTCTCAGATTTATTTTTGTCTCAGTTTCTGGCAGCAGTAGTCTCATGTGCTTTGTTGCTAGGGCGTGTTGGCTCATGCCAGTTCTGTCTCTCGAGGTTTGCAGCTCCAGGCGCCCATTCTTATAGCACAGCTATGGCACTTCTGCCCCTTGACGTGTGCCATGGTTTCTCTCCCTCATCACACGACCTTCCTATCTTACGATGGCTCCCTTTTGTCTCCTTTTTGGCCTTCTCAGGCCTTGTTTCCCTCCTCAAACTCTCAGCTCACATGTCACACACCAGGGGTGTAGGTAGATGTGGGTGGTGGTTACTCAGAAAAAAATAAATAAAAATAGGTCCCTGCCTGCAGACAATGATGGACACGCCTCCAGTAGCACTGATATTTAATGTCTCCCACCCATTAAAAAAAATCAACAAACATGCAGAAATACTAAGTGACAAAATATTGTATTACAGTATTGAACATACACACAATGTATAAATGAAAAGTTATCACCTGCAGTACATCGCAGATTAAATTGTACTGTTAATTGTGCCCCAACTATGTTCTGAATTTGGCATAATTAAGTCAGCACCTGGTCCAGAAAATCCTTTTTTTGCAACCTACCATATTATTCACAATAACTCACCAATAAATGTTAAACACAGCAGAGTTGGTGTGGTTTCTATACCTTGGTGCCCAATCTTCAATTCCTTCTAATTGGTCAGTACATACGCAGTAGAGTTACTGTATAAGGCAGTATAAGATGGCAGGAGTGTTCACTACATCACCACCTAATCTGGAATCCTCAGTTGTGTCTGTACATCTCACAGCAGTGACCCCTGTATTCATGCACGGAGAATGTGGAAGTGAAGAAAGTCTCCTCAGACCCACCCAACCATCTAGCAATTCATCTTATGACACTCTACAAGCTCTGCAATGTTGTACGAGTGGTTCAGTACTGATGGAGGTGTGAGGCGTATCCCTCACTAATGTCAGCATGACCCTGAAAGCAGCCCAGAAATTGCAGGGAAGGCTGTTTTCCTGGGAGCTGAGAGAGCCCTGCTTGACTAATTCCCCATGATACAAAACCATCTGTGCGCTGCCACCTGGGGAATTCTGGTCATCACATTGTCCAATTTTTCAATGCCTTTGTACTGAATTTTTTTTTCCTGATGTTCTTGTTATATTGCCAACACACATATGACAAGAAGATAAAATAATGCTACAATCTATGTAACTTTTCTACTATTAATTAAACATTTATTTCAAAAGTAGAGGGCTGAAAGGTTATGTTGAAATCTATTAATAAATAACTATAATTTCCTTCTTAAACAAAAGCAATGACAGCAATATGATTCAAATAATGTGTTTTAATACAGCACCCGTATTGCAATACAGGCAGTAAATCATTGTGTTTCTGTATTTATGTATCCATTTTGGTATGAATACTCATGAGACATGAGCAACTGCTCAAAATCATCAGGCGCTAATAATTGTTCCCTCTCTATGCAGTGCAGCTGTCTGCAGAGGCAACTCATAGTGAACAGTGATTGAATCTGGGAACTGTGAGGGTCACAAGTGTTTTATTTATTTCATGTTTGAAATGACCGGTGTTAATTAAAAGCATTGAATGAGTTAAAGAAGGATCTGAAGTGATTGTTATGGTTTGGTCTATTCCTGGGATGTCTTGATTATAAATGCTTCATCTTGAATAGCAGACGTGAAAGGCAAAGAATGAGTTTACTTTGCTGACTTCCACAGTCAAAATCTTTGCACCGAGGAAAAGTAATTTGGCTGACTCAGTGGCTGTCTGTGAGAAAGCTGTGGGCTGGAGAGAAACGAAACGTATGTTTCGTTGCTGAAGTTTGGTTTTTAGTTTCTGGCGAAAATGTAGGTTGCCTATCTCTGTTGAAACAAAGGAAGATCCTGAAACTGAAAGACACTGAATTTTCTGTTGTTCTGCGACCTACTGTCTTTATTACAGACCTACAGATTTAAAGCAGTCACTATTCAAGTAAAAGATTTTGAATTAGTACAAATACTAACAGTACTGATATAGTTCAATAACCAAGGTATAATCTGAGTAATTTTTAGCTATTTTCCATGATCATAACATGAATACTACTTTAGAAAATGTAAAGTGTTAAGGATAGGGCATGGAAGACTCACACATAACAAGGTAAAATCTAGAAAAACAGGAGTCTTAAGAAAGCCTGTCTTTCAAACATGTGATGATTTGTGGAACAGCCAAAAGGCACTTTAAAAATGCAACATAGAGTAACTTTGTGCTTTTTTCTGCCTTTCTTTTTTCAAAACCTTAACCCCAGGGTCCCTCACTTTATTTTGATGTGTGAAAAAATAAAAGCATTCCTTAAAATGAAGAAATATTTGGTTATCGTTACCCTTAGTTTTTATTAAGGATTTAAGTCAACATCAGCATAAAAACACAGATCCTGTGTTACCTGCTTTTTAATGTAAGACTTCACATGCCACATAGAAGAAATATTTTTGCAACTTCTATTTTAAATATATTACATTTTGAGAGGAAGTTGAACTGCAGTTTACAAAAACAAGAAAAGAAAAAGTTTTCCAGAGCAGCAAACTACTTCTGAAAAAAGCTGAACAATTGAATAACAATGTGCACTGCAGTTACACATCATTTAAACCTTGTGTACAAGTTCTTATTGATTTTATTTGATAGTATTTTGCTCCTTTCTACATCTCTGTATATTTTAGACTGATTTTTTTTATTTTTTTTTTAAAGATAACTAAAGTAGCAAGAGGGGACTTTGAGGAAAAACCCACCTGTGGATGGGAAAAAATGTTCTTATAAGCCTCTTAGTTAGCACAGAGGAATTGCCAATTTCACAAAAAGCCAGTCCTATAGCCTCCTTTCCTTCATGAGGAATTCCACTCCCTCTCAGTGCTAATTATTTAATCAGCCCAGGTGTGCCTTATTTTAACCTTTTTTTTTCATCCACATCTTTTACTATCTCATATTGACTTCTAAATCTACTGAAAGGCATTGAAAATGCAAGAAAATCCATTTGGATCCAACTAACAAAATTTAGGTTGAGAACTTTAATTCCCTATACAATCTTCGAGATTCAGAATTGTGTTTATACATCATATATGTTTATACCATAATGTAAAATACAACATTCTAGATATACTTCCGGTCTCTGGTTAAATATTGAATAGGTGTCTGTTGGAACATTTGCATATGATATTTCCTGGTTATTAGGGTTGTAAGAGAGCATACACTCACAGCTGGCAGTATAACTGCAATAAATGGACTGAGAGAACCACACAGAGATTATGGGATCCAGTTATTGATTTGGGAAGTTTACATATACATTTGATGATTACTTTTTCATTTTTAAATGAGTTCTAATATATATACAGTATTGTACTCTTTCAGAATAATTTATGTGACTGTAATAGACCTGGTAGGAAATGATAGTGCCAAGTTCAAGTGCAAAGTAAATGGGCATTTCGGTGCAACCTTTATTTTTTTTACAATAACAAGAAATCGATCTATGGCCTGCTCACCTTGGACCAACAGTCGGTCTCAAGATCTTGAGGACTGATAGTCGCCTCCTTTCTGGCAGTGATTAGGCTGACTGTCCCATTTCCACCCCCACTCCCTCCTCCCACAGCCAGAATAGGTCCTCGAACCATCTGGACCTGACCAGGGGAACCCAAGACAGGAAGTCATTAAAATGCTCCCTTCCTAGTCTGTGCTGTAACTGAAACTAAAACTCTAGCAATTAAAAATACTCATCGGGCAACTTGTTGATTCATGTCCTTGACCTGATCAAGCCACCTTCACAAGTAATAGCATGTAGCAATAACAAGTAATAACACAGGGCTATTTGACGGTGGTGCATTCTTTCTCTATAATGAAATAGTCCGGCTGAGGTAGGTGCTTGGGCAGTCCTTGATCTCATGGGACAGTACCCCTCCCAGATCTGTTCCCTGGTCATATGTCTGTTAATTGGGTGTGAAATTTAGAATAAATCTTCAGTAATAGTCATCTGACTCCAGAATCCAGAAATTTCCTTTGTTGTAGAGAGTAGGCAAAAACTGAATTCATGTCCTTTAATGGATGGACACCCCCAAAATGTTGGTATCCAACATGGGTACCCAATGTACAATTGCATATTTGCTGGGATTTGCCATAAACCCTGTATCTTTTATTACTCGGAGCACCTTCACAACGTGGTCCACATAGCTGCTTCATTCAGGACTGTGACTAATGACTTCTTCCAGGCAGCCATGCTGTAGCAGCTTATCTACCAGTTTCTAAATCATCGCTGGGGCTCCATTTAACACTTAAGGCATAGTGCTGAATCGGTGTGATAACCAGTGTCGTGAAGAACTGAGCAGCATTTGAGTTCTAGAGGCTGTGTCAAAGAAGGTGATAGGAGCCCCAGGTTGGACCCTATGCGGCTCTGAGACTGAAGGTTATTGCAACCGATTGGCATCTAAATCCCAAAAGCAAAAGGCAAAAGTCATAGTCGAAACAAAAGAACTAGGTCAGGTAGCCAATGAGGTCAAGTCAAGTGTATCCAAATGCACAACGAGAAGTGAGGCGAAGTCAAAGCAGGAGGAAACAAGGTCGGGTTGCCAAAAATCAGGTTGAGAGTTTTAGCGCGCACCAGAGAAAGCCGAAGAGAAATTCTCAATAGTGAGCAGGGACTGAGTGGAGTGAGAGAGCAGTGGACAAAATTAGCCATTGGTGAGTCCTGTGAGCTTGTATGTCACGATCGCAAACTCCTCCTCTTAAGGGCTCTCCAGCCCTTCCTAGTTCTGCCTCATTCCCCGCACCTGTTCCTTATTCCAGCCCCTTTTCAGTTCCCCCTTAAAAGCCAGATGCAGACGATAATCGGGGCTCTACATTGATTCACATATCATGCAAGCCCGGGTCCTGATGCGTCTGGCTCCATTATGCTTTTAACTTTCTGTTCCTGTTCCTGTTCCCCCTGCCGGTCCCGACCCGGTTCCCGTTTTTAATCTCCTTTTTCGCATGGATCGCCATCCGATGGATCGGATGGATTACCTGGCCATGGACTCATGCTCGTTTTTGGATTCCCCGTTTGTACTTCTTCCTGGATTGTTTGCCCCGGACTCACTCACCCTGGACACCTGTGCACTTTGGACACGCCTCCCTGTATTCATTCCCGATTCCTGCATGACTTTATCCTAGTGTTTCCTCACTCCACCCCGGATTGTATCATCTGCATAGGGTCTGAAAAGAACTGTTTCGTGACATTGTAACTGTCCCACCAACAGCATGGGTGCTACTACAATGGTGGTCAATCCCGTACAGCTCTGCTAAAATGAGGTGTGTGCTGGTGTGAACCCCTCTAACCCCCGTCTCCTCTAGACACTGAGCAATTTGGTGTCTGGGTTCTTGGCGGCACCTTGACACAGTCTCCACTTCTCAGGCATCCACTCAAGGACCAGGTTTTCACGGGTCACACGGTGCCTGTCGGTCCAATAAGCAAGGTACTTGGAATCAGGATGGCTCTCTATGCTTTTCTTTATCTTTTGGGTCAGTGGGTCACTCTCTTTGTCAGGCAGCTGGACAGACTCTTTGTGTTGTTTCGTCTCTGTAGGCGATATGGTTTTCAGCTAGGGCTATAGAGTCGCTAAAAAGTCTTTTTTGATGTGTAAACAATGGAGCTAATCAGAGTGTCCAGGTGTCTTCAGGCCACCTTGCTTCTACTGTGGTTCACTCAAAGATGGCGGTGAAGGCTTCCGGGTCTTTTCCCAGACTCTTCTTTAGGCTCTGCAGCCCTGACCGCCCTTCCCCTCCTTCTAAAGCTACAGGCACTCCCCTCTGAAATATCAAGGCCTCCATTTCTGCTGCTGCTCCAGAATTGATGGCGGTTCACACCCAACACCAAATTTTCATATGCTGTGCTGTCCGTCCAGCCATCGTCTTTAAGTTTAGTATTCCACAGTTTTTTTTCCCCATAGTCATGAACGAGGCCCCAGTTGTTACAAGCTGCCTTCTCCCACAGTTACCTCATACACACCTGCTGACGAGGAGCACATGTTTAAATAGGGATCCTGATCTTAAGGACTGACAGCTGGTACCCCACAGGCAGTGATTACGATGACTGCCTTTCCCAGTGACCTTCATTTTTGTTATTGTCACCTACACATTTTTAGCTCACTGTGTATAATCGTGTTAATTGAATTTCATTGCAATAATTCAATAAAGCAATTAAAAGAAAATAAGTATTTGTTTTTAGAACAAAAATAAATATTTTTAAAAAATATTTGAAGACTATTTTGATTCCAGGTGTTTGTTTGAGATAAATCAAGTTCACAATGTTTTGCATTATTTTTGAATCATTTAAACACAACCTACACTGTAGGTGGACATTATCTAGTTGTATTTAATAAAGATGTGATTATGATAGCACAGCTCATTTGAGATCTTCTCTGAATATCAGAAAATAAAGTCCCCCTTATGTGTCATCTGACTAGAATTCAACTCTGTGTACAATTTAAGATGGGTCAGTAGTACACAAGATTACTTTCAATGGTATATGATCTTATATACTTAATACTTTAAGCACCAGAGTAAGCAAAGGTTATGAAGTGAAATATTGAGTTGAATCAAGGCTTCCACCCTACCAGGACACATTTTTGTGGGAAAGTGGAAGATAGGTGAAGATTCAGCAAAATTACAGACTTTAGAACCATGCATTTTAATTATACAAAATGAGAAGTGTTGCACATTTGTTCTTACCAAAGAAAAGCTTACAGTGATCAGTGTTATACTGCTTATGCTGTTGGCTTTATATTATATATATATTGCAAGACCCAATGGAGAAGTGAAAACTATGGGCCCATCAGAAATGGTCTGCAGTGTCAAGACTTCTGTTTGGTTCACGAGTATCTGAATTAATCAGAAAACAGATCTCAATGCAGTATGACTATTGAAATGTGCCAAAAAAGCAATTAAGAATACAAACTGAAAACGTATTATAGAGCAATATTAGTATACAGAATATCCTGATAGTTCAGTAAACCCCCAAAACTGTAGGTGTAACTTTACTGACATAACAGTAGGTTTTAATAAGGACATTCATATGTACACTAGTGCAAACACACTTAAACAAAACTACCATATGATAAACTTGAAGTATAGACAACTGAATATTTAATTAATTTGCCAACTTAAAAATAGATTAAAAAAATCACTGGGACCCTCTCATTCACATTGATGCAGACCAGTTTACTTGCCCAAGAAGTTTAGATATTTGATTAATGAATACCACTTTGCTTTGCTAAAGACACAAATCCAACTTAGTTCTGCATTCTGATATTTATTGGTTATTCCAGAGGACTAAGTTTAATGGCAAGGATTTATTTCATAACTGCCATTAAAATATCTTGTTCTAAGTTAAGTTAAAACAAAGACTTGTTCATTTGCTGATTTGATTCACAGCATGTAGCTGGAGAAACATCACACAACACTACAAGAATTCACTCCCGACAGTAGCATTTCATTTCAAGTAATGACATCAGCTCACTGTCAACGAGCTGGGAATTATGCTATAAGGCTGTGCACTTGAGAAAAAAATGTCCTTTTGGTCAGAGCAAGTGAAGGAAAAAGATTAAAAATGCCCCCCAAAATAATCATATCACTGACAGGAGTTTTCCTCACGTCGTGTTGTCCAATTTGGGCAGGTTGCTGCTGTCAGAACACTCACAGGTGTAGAGGAAATGCACAGACCTTAGCCTGTGTGCAGTCGAGGAATTCAGAAGGAAAGAAATAAAGTTCATCTAGACACACAAGCACACACACACATCTATACTGTATGTATTGTATACGTTTGGCAGAAAAGAAAAAAAAACTGTCATAGCTATTCATGCTTTTTGTTAGACCATTACAGAGGACAAGGCTCTCAGGGACAAAGCAGGCTGTTCTTTGCTTTAGGTCTCTGAACTCTGCCTCTGTTTACAGAGTGAGAGAAATGGCTGAAATCTGCTGTAGTCATTGCTGATTCATGTCACAATGAGTGACAGGCAACCGGGAGCAGCTTTAGCTGACAGAGAGACAGATTAAAAATGAGCAAACACCAACAACCGCCAGCCCTCTGCAGGGCACCCGCTGACAGGAGCCGGCAGAGGGGGAGTCGAGTGGCGCTACACTGATCCCCCTTCCACTTCCCCTGCCCGGCCTTGTGTCCAGCTCAGACAGACGGATGGGCAGAGAGACAGACAGGCAAGAAAGCAGCAGTAGCACATGAACAAGGCTGAATCCATCTGCTGATAGGTACATATAGTAGCATAGCATTTATGGTGAATATACTGTATAACAAGATAGATTTATAGATTTATAGATTGATACAGGTCTATACATTTGTGCTTTCTCATTGAAGCAGATGTGTCTTAATCATTTTCAGTGTTTCATGTTGGGAACATGTAATGAATGCAAATAACTTATGGACCTTGTGCATTAAAAGCATTAGTTCATACTAAAAGCTGATCTATAAGAGTGTACTTTATATATGAGTGCAGGCTTTTTATATTCTAGTTTTGTTTTATATACTGTAATATACTATGTATTCGCTTGGATGTAGTTCACCTTAATTTTAATATAGCATGTAATTTTGATCCTTACTTTGCATTTATATGACCTTGAATAGCTTTCTGCAGGGCAGATTTATGTCTTGGACTAAATATAACAAATGTTATATTATATTGTCCTACACCCATAATGACTAATTTGTGAACACTTAATGAAAATAACAAAATAAGAATGACTGATTTATTGCAATATTATACATTGAAAGTTACTGGTATGACTGTGGGTGGAAATACAAAGCTGTGTTTGACTACATACAGGACACATTTTATTTTACTTTTACTGATTTGCTGTTTTTAGATTTCTAAGGTAAGAAACATGACTGAGATGATAATTTTGTAGTAGAAAGTGCTCTACATTTTATGGATGTCTTCATTGATTACCAAAGAAACAGAAATGAAATGAAACAGAAATTTCAGATAACACTTAAGAACCAACACAGAACTACATCTGAATGTCAGTGAAAGAAAGAAACCATGCCCATTTGCACTGATCCGGCTCCTGTACATTATTGAAACACAATGCAAAACAATCTGTGTTAGATTCTGTACAGTTTTATCACATTGAAAGCTTATTAAATGAAAGAAATTGCCAACATCACAGAAAACATTTACTACACTGATAAAGAAAGGTGTGCATTTGTAAAATGTCTGTTTTAGATTAAATTTAGTGTTCCCCTGAAACTCCCAAACTAATGTGTTGCCCCCTTTCCCATCCTCAGTCAGTGTGGACATTATTACCACTGTATTAGACAAAACCAATCATAATAGGTGTCACCCTGTTTTATCCAAGAGACGTGCATGTTTGTTTTGCACAGCGGGCGATGCTGCTGATGCGCAAATACAGTCTAGAGGAATTAAAGCTTGCCTCCTGATTGTGCTGATGTTTGCAGAAGGCCCGGTCTGTAGATTAAAGCAAAGCAAAATGTGTGATTTGTAGCATTCTTGTTTGGAAGATGTCAGGTTAGATTTAAACCAATGCATTGCTTGGGGCAGTCAGTGTAACATGTTTGAGAGATGCACTGATGAACTGTTAGCAATCAACTATTACTCCTTTAATCGCATCATACTGCCTAGGGTAAGCTCTGAAAACTTTTGCATATTGCATCAAAGAATTTATTGAAAAAGTACCCAAAATCTCTGGCAATAGTGGCTTCAATAGCTAGAAGTGATAAATGTGCTATTTTATGCTGTAAGCTGACCTTGTCCAATTTCGATAGGTGACATAAAATGATTGACCGATTGCCAAAGTCTTTAACAGAAAGACACAAAGTGGCAGCTACATTATGGAACTTGTCTATTGGGGGTTAACCTCTCACCAAGAAAAAGGATGAGATGAAAGAATATTTAAACACAACGATTCCAACGATTTACCATGAGAGAGAGAAACAACAACAACAACAACACGTACTTTAAATCTACATCTCCCTAATGATTAAATTACAAAACCGAGGAAAAAGAGTACATTGAACTCAAGATGTGCGCATTCTGAGAAGTTTAAATGAGAATGATACATGAAAAAATAACAAGGATCTGCACATAAAATTGGATACTCGGAAGAAAATATACAGATCAATTGAAATCGATGCATTTTTAAAGCTTGCAGTCATGACACTTTGAAATAGCAATTGATATTTTTTTATGTACACACAATGTACTGTACTCCACAAATTCAAAGCAAAAAACAGAAAGAAAGAAGAAAATGGATGTCATGTTTGCATGAGTACTGAAAACATGTTCTCCAAAAAAGCTGCAATTAATTTAGGTGGACATAATTACCTTAACAAGTGCCACAATTAGGTATGTGACCTCTGCTTGTGTGCAGTAATAGTGATTCACACAATTTTAGAATAAATACACAAATACAAAGCATTACATCTTATAAGCCCAATTCAAACAGTGCATCAGACAGTCAACACCATCCCAATTATTAAGCAAGTTGGTGGTAGCATTATATGATAGTTTTGTTTTCATCAGCAGGGACTAGGAAGCTTGTCAAGACGACAGATGTGATTATTGATGGAGCAAAATTTGGGCAAATCATAGAAGAAAACAGCCCTAAAAAAATCACCATTCAGTAGAGCAAAGACAAAGGTCAATGCTACACTGGAGTGACTTAAGAATATGAAAGCAAATGTCTTTGATTTTTCTGATATTTCTTAGAATTTATCTTACCCTTAGAAGTTTTCAGTTTGTGCATTCAGGTTCTGAATAAAATATTAATTAAAAAATGTGTATGAATCATTTTGTAATTATCTATTTATACTATTTAAAATTGTTTAATAAAATGAACTTGGAATGCAACTTCCTCCTGTCTTAGTTAATTTATTAGGTTCATCTGCAATTTTCAAATAAGCAACTGAAGTATTAAGGAACATTTTTATTATGTATACAAGACTTAAATAAATGACAAACAAATCACATGCATTTTGGAAAATAATCCCTTTAGAGGTGTTTAGAAAAATGTGACCACGATGCAGTAAGCATAACGTTGTGCAAAATTTCTTTGGATGACAATGTCATCATGCCAGAAAGCATTGTTCATTCCAAGAATACGAAGTTTTAAGATTAATTCTCATTCCTTTTGCTTTGCAGGAAGTATTTGTTCCATAACATTGACTCATTCCACGGATTTTGTTGTCTGTAGTGTGGATATCACAATTTGAATGTCTGACAACAGGAAAAGGTACTATTTATCTGGATGCTTTGTGTATATTCCACAAAGTGGTCAGCTAAACAGCAATCAGCTTAAAAGGCAAAAGGCAAAAACAAGAATCTCAATTATTACTTGATTATCAATGAGATTCCTTCTTTAGGGAAGCTTTTAAAAGGCACTTTTCCAAGCATTACACCTAGATGTACCACTTTCAAACACATCATTCCCTCAATAGAGATCAGAGACCCTACTGTATGTCATCTGCTGACATTCATAGTATCCTTACATGATCAAATTAAAGGCCTATCTTTTAAACTTACAACCCATTATACACAGTAGTATACTAAGATTTGACTGCAGTGCTCTTTGCATTGTTTTCTAACCAACCAAAGAAGGCCCAAAATATCCTGAAAAAAAATTAATTGTGCACAATATAAAAACTTCATTTTCTTTTTAATTTAGATGTTTGTTATATACATACAACATGTCCACACAACATCTCCATAGCAAAACCTTGCTTTCTGAACCACACAAAAACAAAAAAAGACATTCTGTTTGTGTAATTAAATAATTTATTTCATGTCAGCATTCCATCTTCCATAACAATAATTTTTTTGGTTTGCTTTACCTGCCATTGGATCGCGAGTGTTATCGATGACAGTGTTATTTCATGGTAATTTCTATGCAATAGCCCTGAAAAAATATCCGTCAAATACAGTGTGGCAACATTCAGTCATCTACAAAAGGCAAAACCTTCAGTTGTTCGTGAAATTTTTACACCAGACCTTTACTTATTTTTCATCATGCATGGTGCTGGTTTTATGCTGAACTGCTTATGACCTTTCCAAAAACATTCTCTTCCTGGCCCACATATCATAGTCACATTCTTGAAGAAGCATGTTCACCAGAGAAATAAACGGTCCAAAAGGTAATAAACAAAGACTTTTCATTTTTAATATTTAATCTTGAGAACCCTCAGTTCCTGCAGCCAATGCACAGATTGGAGCAGTTGAGCAGTTCTTTTCTTTGTGGATCTTCTTTAACTCTAACGAATCCATAAGCAGTTTTGTGTGCAGGGTGATGTATAAGTCGTGTCTCGTTCTGCCTCTGTAACATAATGTATGGGTGACAGATGTAACCCAGGGGGTATCCATGGCAGTGTATTCTTCCATACAGAATGTACAAATTGCAGAAAGGCATCATTTTGGATAATATGCAGCCCCATTCTTCAGCCTTTGATGACACATTTTTAGATTTCTTTGTTTTGTCAAACAATGGCTTTAGAATTTCTTTAATCAATTCCTTTGAATTAATGTAACGGTACAGATATGCTATTAGGAGTATACAAAGAGATACTGAAAACGACACCTTTTAAACAAACCTTAGAGTCTGGGGAAGTAAAATCTTAAAGCTACTATAGATGAACTCCTCAAATTGTACCAGATTGTTAACATATTTAAATACAGTAAGCAAGTTGCAGCTTTTATGTCACTCTAAAACGTTAAAAGGTTTTATTTGCACCTTATCCTCAAGAAAAATATGCAGTCTGAATAACATATCATGTGGTAACAGAATAATCACTAATGGTTATTGGGAACAAAAAAAGGTGCAATGCTCAAATAAACAGGGTTTCTAAATGGATAGTGTGTATAATGTTCTTTAAATTAAACTAAAAAGTACACACAGAACTGCAGTCAGGGCTGGGCTAAAAAAAAATCAGTTAAAATAGCCTTCTCTGATAACTTATTAATTTTCATTTCAGGAACAAATGATTGGAAATGGGCTAATTACCATGACAATTAGGTTAAGGAAATAATTTCATTGCAGTGGATATTCATTCCTTGGCAGTTGTTTCAGTGATCCACTAAAAAAAATCGTAAAACCTCTAGCCCCATAATTTTAAAAACACCATTTTGTCTTAAGAGGGAAAAATCTTGAAATAATGATGAAGGAGAAATCTCGAAATAATGATGTAAAAATATAACAAAAATACTCCTATATATTCTTCAGTAGTTATTATTTCATTTCAAATCACAACGATGTTTTTAAAATTTCTGTCTTGCAAAATGAAAAGGCATTTCAGAACAGCAGTGGAGTCAATTGGAGCTAAAAAGCTCTAAATAAGATATTTAAGCCCGCTAAATATGTTTTTAATGAAACTACATTAAGTAAAACATTGTAATAAAGAAAAAAAAGCTTGGATTCTTGAATGGGTTTCACAGGTATTATAAAATTAATATGCACACAAAGCAATTCTGAAAATGAGCAAGGCCCATTTATTAAGAGCAACGAGTTTCTTTTTTCCACTAGTTTTCAGAAACTTGATAACGCAGAAACACTTCACAGGGGCCACAAGGGGAAACAAAGTAAGACAGATAGAAAATGTTTCGTGTGCATTCAAGCAGGGAAATTTTAATGCACATTTACCCCATTACGGCACATCAACATCAGAAACAAGCACGCCAATGCAAGCAAGAAGCGTACACTTATCATTATTTGATAACATGTTTAATGACAGATTGACAGTGGATTTGCAAATGCGAGCTGGCATCAATGTTGCTAACTTCGGTTTTTACTGCCGCCTCTGCAATGCAAGCATACTTACGTGCATAATTTGATTTTGCTACTAAGCTATTAGTACATTTTAAAAAGAAACTCAGAGCCAGGCCTGTGAGCAGAATGTAAGCTGTTCTGATGTTTTGAATCCATCAGACTATGAATAATGAGAATTATGACATTTATGAAGCCTAAAATGGTTTAAATGTTTCAAAACAATTTTAGAGACAGACATAATGTATATAATGGTATAGACAGGCTGTTACTGTTGATCGGTTGCATGAAAATGCAGAAATAATTTCTTAAACAAACATGAGATGGTGAAACGTGCAAATTTCTGCTTAACATTAGTGTTTTTTTTATTTTCATAACAAACTGGAACCTTTCTGAAGGCTTCTAAGGATTCAGAAAAATGCTGATAATGAAAACCATAATGAATCATTAACATTTAAGGTATTTCAGAAATGAATGTGTATTTTCAGCCAGGCTTACAGTATATGTCTATATCTTAGTCAATGCTGCAATAGACTCTGTATTTATCGGAAGTGGAGCAATGCTACCTTGAGCAGCATGGATGAACTGTGAAATTATTCAGAGAACGCAGACCGGGCACATTTTTAATCATGCACGATGTACAAAGTGCGTCAGTTCAATGTTTGCTGGAATAAAGGCTGTAATTAAGGCGGACATATTATATATTAGATTAACTGTATTAATATGGAAACACCTGGAGTGAATAAACATGAAGTTTCAAGCGAACAGCTTTCAACGACACCTGGATTTCTGGCAATCCTGTACAGTATTATCACAATTAATATTAATAGTAGGAATAAGGTCTAATGTATTACCACATAAAATAATCGGAATATAAAATAGATATTCCAGAATTAATTAATACAATAATAAATGATTGCACAAGATTAATCTCATTGAATTCTTATACTGGAGAAGAGGGACTGAGCTCTATGACATATGGATGTTTGTTAAACTCTCATTTAACTAACCTATATGTTTTTCAGAACAATATCTATATATTTGTGGTAAGCAATTTTTCTACATTAGAAGCCTTTTCGTTAATTTGATTAAAGTGATAATAGCTTGAAGACAATCATGAGTAAACAGAAAGACATTCAGACATTCACATGAACACTTCATGAACACACATTCATGTGTCACAGGTATTATGTTGATGCTACTTTTGGGCCAAAAACTCCCCATTAAAAGGAATGACCACAACATACTAAGACACACAGAAATATACATAGGGACTTCCAAAAGTATTCAGACGATTCCTATAATGTCAGGTAGTGTGAAATTACAATATGATGCATACGCATATTTTTTAAAAGTAATATTTTACTCAGTGCCTGAGTTCTCAAACTGAAGACTGAAATATGTTGATTGCATAAGACTTGCAAACTCAATATTGGGTTGTAGTGTAATTGGCAGCAATTACAGCCACAGGACATTTTGCTTCAGTATTCACTAATTTTGCAGTCTAGCTTGGTGTATGTTTTGCCCATTCCAGTTGGCAGATGTGCTAAAGCTCTCTCAAGTTGCCTGAGGAATCACTTATGGACAACAGTTTTCTAGACTTTCTATAGCTTTTCACTAGATATTTGACCACAAAATCTTTTGCCACATGTTTACAGTGTTACTTACTGTAAGTTCTTTGTTGCGAATCCCATGTATGAGCTGAAATGGGTTTTCTACATTCCAGCTTTGCTCAGTGACTGGGATATTATGGACACATAGACACTTGTGCTCATCTCAGCCATTGAACTCTGTAGCTCTTTCAAAGTCACCTTCGGCTTCACAGTTGTAACCTTAACCAGTTTCCCCCTGGCCTGGCTGCTCAGTTCAGAGGAACATCCTGATCTATTGCTGGACTTACACTTTGAATACTTAAAGCATGACTCAATTTTTCTTTAACATCGTCAAGAAAGTTGTGTACATACCAAGTATTAACTACTACATCAAAGTGTCATGACTGCAAGCTTTACAGCAACAAAATGTGAAAACTGTGCAATTGTCTGAATACGTTTGAGAGACCCTTTAAAAATAATGACTTATGACATATTTATGAGGAGATTTACAGTTCAGCTATCATGCACATGGTACCATTAGCTCACTATGTTTACTTCAAAGACTCACAGTACAATCAAGGGAAAGTTACCTACTGTACACACCAAGAGGAGCAGGTAGGAATTGCCTTGTGGGAAAAGAGGAATTCTTATTCATGGTTTTCCCTATTCACTTTAATAGCGCAAAGAAACATATTTGGGTAACGTTTGGTCCACGCCCCTTCAGTAAAGAAAGGTAAAATGTTCTCTAAGCAGTTCTTTATTCCAGACTGCAAAATGAAAAGAGGTCATTGACAAAAGGAAGGACAAAGGATAAAACTGGGATTAATCTTTCTTCCACTAGGTTTCTGGCCACTGTCCGCAATGCTGAGCTTTTATTTTTTTATTGTGCTGAATGTAATTAATATCAGGCATGGAAGATTGTGTTAAATGCCTTTCATTTTCACAATTAACCTTGTAGATGTGAGACACACCAGGCAGAGAACAGGTGTTGCATTTATTCTTTATCTCGGATCTCAGCTTCAGTGAGACTGTTTGGTCCCTCTGCACTAAAGCTTTTCAGAGGCGAAAAAAAAACTATATGAGGTCAAGGAAAGGATGGGTACAGCATTATCTTACTTCCTGTTGCCCTTGATAGAGAAAACCACAGGCACTGTGTCACACAACGTATGTTTTGTTGTCTTTGTTTCATGAGAAACGGATTCAAACACCAACACAAGGCTGATAAAATAGTGCTTTAGCACATTAGCCTTGGTTGACTTCAACAATGGAAACTGATTACTTTTCTGGGCAAAAGCACAACCATTTTGGTTGCTTTGAATGTTTCTTACATGTTTTGACCCCAAAGTAACAATACTTTTCTTAGCTAGAGAGTAATACATTTCTACAAAATAACACGGCCTTGCTAACTTTTGTAATTAGGCTTTTCAGTTGTTTTCTATTTTTCTGCTTCACCGAAACAAAAGCTGCAAGCTGCAAAGATAACCTTAGTTTCAAAATCCAGGTCTTCAATGTGAAATTGATCAATATCAGTCACATCAAAGTTGTTTCTGCCATTTAAAAATTAACCACATGACAAAAGTCCAAACTGAATTGCTTTGAAAAATATTTTAATTTACAAATAATACCCAGCAGATAGATCTGTTGGTTTAACCAAGCAGGGCTGGCTCATTAAAAACAGGTCACAAAGAGTCTAAATAAAGGGAAAATACTGTTGTAATGTTGTTTCATTACTTTTACAAACAGACAAGCAAGGCCACCGAACTGTAAAGAAACATAATAATCCTTTGCATGAAATGTTTAATTGGAAATTAAATAACAACAGCAACAATGAGAAAGTGAAGGCCATCAAATATGTCAGCCTCCACTATACACATACTTTTGCCAACAGCCATAACACCCTGCAACTCAAAACTGGCAACCCACTGAAGCTAAGCAAGTGTGAGCCTGGTCAGTACCTGGATGGGAGACCTCCTGGGAAAAAAGGTTTCCCAGGAAAAAAGGTTGTTGCTGGAAGAGGCCTTTACCAATCATAGACTCCTAATAATCCCCATCTATGAATTTGCTTCATCTCCTCCCCACTGATAGCTGGTGTGTCATGAGCATACTGGAGCACTATGGCTGCCATCGCATCATCCAGGTGAATGCTGCACATTGATGGTGGTGGGGGGGAGTCTATTCCTAGTTCCCTGTGATTATTCATGTCTTTCCGGTGTGTCTTGTGTAGCCTATTTACTTCCTGTGTCTGCTCTGCTCCTGGCTCAGCATTGAGAGTACGGAAGTCGTGAGACCCACCTAGCACCAGGTCGCCCCACGTCCGTGGCCTGAAGGCATAGGTTTCTGACCCCGAGCCTGGGCTAACCTCCGTGTTGCCCCCTTTTACAGCTACGCATAGGGTCTTTTCTGCTCTCCTGGCCATTTCACGGCTTGCCCTTCCGACATTCGCGACAGAGTCCCCATTACCTGTAAACAGCTTTGTGTGGAGTGTCCGGAAAAGCGTTAGATAAAGTGTAAGGAATTATTATTATGTACAAAACATAAGTATTTCTTTCTGGTTCAAAATGAACTGAAACATAGAGGTGATATGGTAATTGCATGTGGATGCACACTACTGTCATCTGTGTAGGCTCTGGCTGTAAAGTCTTCTGGTTTGGGTCTACTTTCCTGTAAATATTTCCTGATGCTTTGATTGAAACAGCTTCTACTGGTGGTTAAAAGTTGTAAAATAACATCCCCAGTGCACATATGCCCAATCAGTTTAAAGTTAAAGAAGCTGCATAATCAAACTTTTAGTTTAATTAGCTATTTCATGCTCATTTTTGAGCAAGTCTGTAGTTTGAAGACAGGAAGATAAAGAAATATTGCATGTTTGCTTTTCTGACGGTTTGAACTTAAACCCATAGTGTAGATCTCTAAACAGCATGGGATTCTTGTTCCCACCCAGGCAACCACACTGATGGCACACTGGCTAGTTTCGAATGATCATAAGGACAATAGGTCACCTGCTGTTGCAAACTTGTGCTCAACATACAACACAACAATTTCCAGTCTCTTGGAAGGTGCCAAGGTTTCCTAAGCACACTTCACCAAATACCAGAGGTCTTTGAGAACAGTCTGCTCCTCACACTTATTGATTTCTATACTACAAACTTTTTCTTTTTGAGATACTGAATATTGATTTTACATTCACGTTTCTTTTAAGTGATACTCTCTTATGCCCTCTGTTTTGCTTTAGTAATCAAATTAAGCACTCCAGGCACATCTAAAATATTTCAAATTTGCTATGGCAAACATCTTACCCTGATTTTCATTACAGAGATTGATTTATCAATATGTCAATATGCATGAATTATTTTTAGCTATATTCCCAATTTTCACTAATATCTGTCTTTTCTTAAAAAATACATTATTGTGTCAGACTAAATAAGACATAACTGTACATCACTGGAAACATGTCCAGTAATTCTGATTTTCTGATTTAAATAGTGTAAAATCAGTATAGGATTTTTTCATATGTAATCTGATGATTTTGTAAGTATTCCCTGGGACAATACTAGTTTTTACACCATATTAGCAATAATTATGGAAACAATTCCTTGTTATATAGCATGTCAATACTATATTAGGTCATATTTCAATCTTACATAAAAGTTGTTAATGCAAAATTTGCATTTATTCTCACTTTTCCATTTCTATAATTATTTTCAACACTGTATATCTAGATGGTCCATACAAATTTTAAATACTACCGAAAACAGTTATAAAGTTCAGTCACAATGTTTAAGGTACAGTACAAACCTTATGTAGGGTGTTTCTTCTTCCAAGTACAGTAAAAATCTCACAACTTTGTCTGTTTTCTTAATATTTTGCATAGCTTGGAGTGTAACAAGCAACACCTTCCCAATTCCCAGATATACGAGTGAAATGGTAATGTGTTCTTTTTTAAGATGCTACACCTCATACACACAGTACAAAGTATGACCAAACTGCATTTCTGCGATTACATTTTTGCATTTACTTGTTCAATCTGTGTCTAGCTATTCAAAAACAGTTTATAGGACTGGAATATAATTAGGCAGAAGAATGACAATTTTCAAGCAGCGGTCTGACAAGTTGATAAACAGAGTTTGAAGGAAAAGACACCACATTTTACTAGGATGAAAAATCTTGAAAAGTTCACTGTACTTATGTAGTCTATTTCTTTGTTATTTTTTAAATGGAGTGATTGTGCACGTCGGGCTTTGTGGGATAAGTGCAGATATGTTTAAATAAAAAGCCATAGAAATGCAAGTGAAGAAGTCAGAAAAACCGGGTGTCAAATATTTCAATTTATTCTGAAAAAGTTTTCTTCAGATACTGAAATATTTTAATAGCAATGTGAATCATCCTTTGAAAGTAAATTTATATTGTAGATCTGAATATGAATGAGCCCACATGCCATTCATTTTTCAGCAGAAGGTCAATGTCAGGTGCCAGTATTTCAAACCTATAGCAATGTGCATGAATATATTTTTCATAAAACACGGTATTTTGTTTTTCTGGATTACACTGGAGATCGGTGTCTTCATAGCTGTCTTACTGTTAGATCTCCACTCCTTAATGCAGTTCTTACTGCAGACACTGATTTTAGTCTCATGGTCTTCAGTTACTGTACTTCTTGCTCATTATGTGAAGAATTCTGTTATTTTTTTATAATGCTGTGTGCTCTGGCACAAAAAGTGTTTGAAAACACACACAATCCACATTAGCAGCCTTTCTTTGCAACAACCAAATAGAATGATGACAAGAAACTAAGAAATGCTGCATTGCCTAAATCTCTGCATCTCTTTGTAAGTGTTTTATTTGATTTTAGTGTCCTGCAAGTAAAACATATGCTTGGGTTTGTAATAAAAATAAATGACCATTTATGATATTGCAAATCTAGTTTTGGTTTTCTTAAAGAAGTAAAGCTTTAAAGAGATATTGAAGAGCGGAGCAGGAAGCCCTATTTTTTATCAGCACATATCAGTACTTTGCATATTCCTTTTTTATTTTAATTAAACATAGCTAGGACTGAATTTGCTGCAATGTTCGGCTGTTTCTCAGATCACGCAGCCTCTTTGCTTTAAAATAGTTGATACCCTAAAACGTAACGGCTTGCCAGACAAATCAAGTTCCCTTAGCTAAAGTCAAGGCCTAAATAATTTATAGCCTTAATCTGCTCAGCGAGGTGTGCGGTCTATGACAGTAATTATAAATGCAAGGAGAAATTATAGCTGAATACTTTAACTGCATTAGGAGCCATCTGATGAACAATCATGATTGCCTGCTCATTTTCAACAATAGAGGGCAAGTTGGTGTCAGAATATTCAAATCTCCATGGTGCTAGTCTGCTTTTCTCCATTTACCATCAAATGTCAGTTGCCTGTTATAAAACAGAGATGTGATGGGTAGTGGTAATTGAAGACTTGATTGCATGAAAAAAAAGATGAAACAGCATTAAATGTTTATGAATTTGGAAGGCAATTATTTTTTAATAGCTTTGACGAAAAAAAGAAATACGTTTTTAACTGTTGTTGTCATCCTGCGACAGTACATCTTTCCCCCTTAAAAAAATTGAAATATGTTATCTGAGTCCCACATGATTGAAGAGGTTTAACCAAGCAATATGCAGATAAAGGATAAAAAAATTGCTAATAGTGAAACTCCTGTTTGCCATTAATACCTCTAATGGTTTGAAGCACATGTAGCTACAGAATCTATATATATCTGTGAATATTTTGATTTTTCAAATATCTGCTTGTCTGATTACCAGTCCAGAAGGAACTATAAATAACTATAAGTCTTTTGAGGCAATTCAATTGTATTCCAAATTTCAACTGTACTCCACTAAGAAGACATCTAAAAAATGCCAAAACGTGGCATTTTACATAAAATGTTAAATAAAACATTATAAATTATTTTTTTCTTCTCATTCAGTCCATTAAAAACAGACATGCACCATCATCCAAGGTCATTAAATGTGCTAATGTGAGGCTCCAAAACACAGAGAACATGCCAGTTAAAGTGTTTGCAGTATCCTTGTTTCTTTTGAATCAAAACCTGTCATGATAACACCTAATTAGGGTGAAAATTGCTACAATGTAGTCAGAGAAACTAACTTTGATAGCTGGATGTTGTGTGTATATCCCTGGTTTGATTCTTTAAAAAAAACACCATTAATTTGCATGTATTTAACTCCATGGATTTTAAATGAGTTACGAGGACTCTGGGGGTGCAGAGAATGTGGGGGGAGCTATCATCTGAGGCCTCTTCAGCATACTTTTTCATTAATATTATGTTTGCTGATGAATTCCTTGACTTGCTCTATGATCAATATTGCATGTGGCAAGGCACGGCTTTATTAATTTATCATGTTAAAAACTGTTTTAAAATGGTTATATATTGCAATTCTTAATTTTTCCATTTAAGTTGGTTCTCCTTGTGGAAAGAGTTGACTTGAAGAATTGTCCTATGAATTTACCCAATGCTATCATGTATCACACTCCAACCATCCATCCATTATCTAAAGACTGCTTCTTCCAGACAAGGGTTATGGCAACTTGGGAGTCTATTCCAGAGGTATATGTATGGTACCTAAAGCGCCTGTTCATTCCTGCTTGCTTCTTACTCAGTTCCTTTTTGACAGGAGCCATCATAGGCCATGTCAGCAAATTTGAAATCCTTCCTGCCATTCAGGCAAATGGGGAAAATGGTCACTGTCCCTGTGCTTGCTACCTGAGATCTTTCTGTGCAGGTATCAGGTGTTTGTGTTTCTGGTATGGAGATGTGAGATGTGAAGATACACTTTTTGGTCACCTTTCATTTTCAAAAACAGGACTGGGTGTCTCACTGCCATCTATCCGAACACCCCTCAACTGTCATATGAATGAGGATAAAACAGTTGACTGAATGAAGGTGTGCTTTTTTAGGTCTTGCTGCATAGTCGCGGAAAAGAAAAACCTTTGGACTTCTTGGTAGATCTTCTGTGTGACAAAGGTTTTTATCTGCCAACAGGACATTCATTGCTGCAATGAACAATAGTCTTGGAATGAAAGCAAATTCTTAGAAAATGTTAACGCTTTATTTGTATCAGTACAAAAAGTGCAGGTTTCATTTGTTTCAGTATGTTCTTTTAACATGAAACTCAACACTATTTTCGTTCTACAGTATGTACATTTATCAAGGACGCCATTATTTCCAGCCCGTCTAAAACCGTAAGATCATGTACAGCATCTAAGCCTAAACTGGTGATGAAACATTTATTAAAGTGCTTTTTTAATGTTCTATCATTGCAACACAATATATTTTTACAGAGCAATATACTGTACATTTCTGTTAACTCAAAATGTGCCAACAGGTTTATCAATCTACCCATCAGAACATCTGAGTATAAATGCAGGTGTCTGGTGATCTGAATTAAATTACAATAAATGCATTAATCATTTCTTTTTTTTTTCTTAAAAGTAATAAAATTAAAACCTGGCATATCATACAAATAAATAGTAGTCGTAGCCAATGCTATTGCATGCAAACATCAGCAATTATGTTTCAAGCAGTAATATGTTTCATTACTGGTGATGCGTTTGGACAGGGTGCAAAATAATTTTTTAAAAATCAGCTATGGTGTCCCTGAACCAACAAAGTTTTGTAGGTTTTTATTTATGCAAGTCCAGCCAGTGGATCCGTGTCTGTGTTTTATTAAAAATACAAGTTTCCAAAATGGATGATCCTACGTAATGCTACTTGAAACATAAGAAAAATCAGACCTTGTGAAGAAGAAAAGCAAAGCAACAACAGCAATTACAGTAAAGAAAAAGGAGTAGAAACCTTTGCTTTTTTTAAAACTTACTGACAATGTTATTCTTTATCCATCTCAACAAACTGTGAGTGGTTCTCAGGGGATTTGCTGTGAGTTTTACTTAAGTGAAGTTTTACAGCGTGGTTGCTGGCAAATGTCCGACTGCACAGTTTACATTTGAACTTGGAGTCACCCTCTTCATCCACGGACGGCCCTTCGATTGCCTTCACGCCTATGGCCTTTGGCAGTTCAGGCTCGACCTTTGTCTGCTGTTCTATTGGAAATTTATTCATATCTTTAATCTGGAAGCCTAGATGGGATTCCAAGTGGTTGATGAATGCCGAAGGTGTCCTGAACTGAGATGCACAGTCATTGCAGTAAAAGATGGGATGCCCAGTGTCCATGTTCTTCAGGAATTTGGTCCCTCCAGTTTTCCGTAGCTGATATTTGACGTTTGCCAGCCAGTGGCTAATTGTGGTCATGGAAAGCCCGGTGAACTTGGAGATATGCATGCGTTCCTGAGGACCCAGATCAGACAGTAGGTACTTGCCTTCGGATGTCTGAAAGAGACTGGAGGCGAACTGAGCTTGCAGGATGAGGAGGTGTTGTGGGTTCCAGTTAGACTGCCGCCCCTTTCTCTTGTGTACTGAGTACACCTCTGCTGATACGTCCTCAAAGCGTCTCACATCTGTTTCAAGTTTCATGGAAGGCATCCTTGAAGGCATTGAAGGTTTTGGCGTCGTGGCTTTTGGAAGAACCTTGACCATGTCAGCAATGTCAGACAGGGCATGTTTTTGGGGAACTGGAGTGCAAGATTGAACCCGGGAGGTGGCCTGCGTTTTGCTGCTCTTCGACTTTGTCAAGTCAATGGGCTGGTCATTGCTCTCGAACAGAAAGGAGCTTTTAAGACTGCTGGCTCTGGGGGGGACGAGTGCCAAGGCAGGTTTCTCTAAGCTTCTGCTCAGTTTGGAGAACATGGCTTGAGTACTTGCAGTGAGTGTGGCCTCAGGTCGGGTATGAGAGGGCTTATTAGCTTTTCCCAGATGATTGTTCAAAACAGACTGCAAAGCACTTAGTGGGTTTACGCCAAGCATCTCAGGAGAGTCATTGATAAGTGCTGACACATTGCCACCTCCATTGCTGGCAGGAGGGCTGGGTGATTTCTTGTTTCCCTCTGAGAAATCTGGAGTGAGGTTCCCCTTCATTGTTTCAGTACTGTCTTTCACACTGTCTTTATCTGCCTGTGTAGAAACAGAAGATTCGTTCTGGACATCACTCTCAGCAGGGGCTTTCTGGTCAGCTGTTCCACTTTGGGCCTCCTTATCATCAGATGGGCTGCTCTGTTCTTTTTTGATTTCCACATTATGGAGATGACCTGCAAAAGACTCGATACCTGGGACGGCCTGATAAAATTTCCCTTTTGGGGCTATTGGCCTCAACCTGTTGTTGAATGCCTGCTTCAGTTGTATTGGCTGAGAGACTGGAAGGTTGGAGTTCTTCATCACTCCAGAAAGCTGGTATGCAGCATGAATGCTGGGATAGGCACTCCAGCTAGGTGTCCCAGTCTGAGCTTTATTGATTGCTGAGGCAACTGTATTGGCCAAAGACTTCAATATATCACCTCCTCCTTCAGATTCTTGTTCAAGGTCTTCTTCTCGCAGGTAAGGGTACTTAAAAGATGCTTCCCCCGATTTTTGTTCCCCAGTTTCCTGTTTGCCATCTTTCCCATCCTTTTCTTCTGTCTTGTTGCCTGTTGTCTCTGGTCCTTTTTCTTTCTGGATCTCGGTCTCTCCCAATTCAAAGCTGTTTGGTGATGCTTTTGCACCCTCAGGATCAGACTGAGTCTCATTTACTGGGGGCTCTGCAAGAGACTGCATCTTTTCTACGGCCAGGGGATCAAGGGCTAATTGCTTGCCCTTTTTGGAAGCTGAACTTGTAACTTTGATAAAGTGGCCTGTAACCATCATGTGAGTGGTCAGCTGCTGAAGAGTGTCATGTGAGCTCCCACATTCCATGCACTTTAAAATTTGAGATTTGCATGTCTCAAACTGCCAGGTATAGCTAGCACCATTCTGATATCCATACCGGTTGTGGGAATTGTGAAAGCCTGATGCTCTAGAGTCAGTATATCCAGAAATCCCTGTGGTAGAATCAGGTGAACATGGCCTAGTGGCTTCATAAGCCCGTTTCTTTGCTGGGGGGACTATTTTGGATGCAATAACAGGAATGGGTTCTTTCAAAGGCACTTTTTGGTAATGCTTAGTTTTTATCATGTGGACGCTTAAGTCTTGGAGGGAGTCAAAAGAGTGACCACAAAACATGCACTTGAGAACTTTCTGAGCATCTTCTTTCCCTTCCATGTCTTGCAGGTTCCTTTTCCTTGTCTTGGAGCAGGATGTGGAGGCATTGCCATGTCTGTTGTGGTTGTCATCTTGATAATGCCCACTCTTGTTCATGTGCACTGTCAGCTCCACCAGAGTGTCGTAGGCCGCACTGCACTCCCTGCACCGGAAACGACTAGCCCCAGTGAAAACCGTCCCGCATGTTTTACTGTTTTGCCTGTATAAATGGACAGAGCTGAAAAGGTTTGGCTTGGACGCAGGCTTTGGAGAAAGAGTTTGTTGCAGGGTTTTTGAGAGAGCATCTTGGTGCCAGTCAAAGTCACTCTTGGTGCTGCCATTGGTGCTGTCACAGCTCCCTTTGCCAGAGTTGGCACCCACCTTCAGATCCAACCCAATTCCTGACCAGTAGGAATCTGACAGGAAGTTGGCATAGGCTGCTCTCATTTTTTCCAAGCTATTTTGCATCTCATCTTTGAGTTTCAGACTCTTGGTGTCCTCGTCCTTCTGGCTTCCTGATGGGGAGATGCTCTTAAAGTCGGACAGCCTGTCACTGGCATCACTGAGACGAGATTCTAACTCGGCTTCCTGATTGGAGGCAGCGCTCACTGGCGAGTTCTGGTAGCTGTAACTGCTTTTGTTATCGGTCTCCTTTTCCTCTGGCTCTTCTGCGCTGGCTTTGTCATGGCACTTCTCCTCAGGTGGAGAGTCATTTTCTCCTTCGTCCCCCGCAGAAGTCTCTCTGAGATTGATATCTTCCTCTGGCACGTACACTGAGAAAGAGATGAAAAATAAGCATTATGTTAACAATTTATATCTCTTACCAGCAATGCTTGTAGCATCGACACATTTTGAGAGAGGAACAGACTCAAAGAGAATGGGAAAGAGGTGGATAGCTCTCTTCCTCTATTGCACTAGAACAAAGGCTTCCACAATTACTATGCAAAGGGAAGACACCTGGTTTGTTAAATAAAGCACAAGCCTAATCAGTGTAATTTGATAGTTAAATGATGTGATTTGGTGTGTCATTGAACCTATGAGACGTAGAATGACAAGGTCTTTTTTCAAACCAAATGCTCTACAAACCTAACTGGAAAATAAAATAATACATAGTTTACACCCTCCCAATGAATTCCAGAGAAATAAGCTAAATTAGTCTCAGAAATTATTTAATACTATGTTTAAGATAATGGCATAAAACTAATGATATTAAGGTTACTAATGTAAAAGTACTTTTAGGACAGCTGGGAACCCAACTCAATTTTCCATAAGTCCCTTCTAGATAGAGTAGATGGACTACTGGTACACTCCTCTTTCAGGAATCTAACCTTTCACGTGATCAGGGTGCAACATATTCGTAATGCACAAAACAGCCAAGCTATTTAAACAAGGTAAAAAAAACAATATGGAACAGATGGAAAATTAGTAAAAAAAAATGAAAAGAAGCTTCTGAAAACTTGTTCCGAAATGAATTCCAACCCATTCTGAGCATGTGTTATTATGCCTCCAACTGAAATTCCATCCCTTTTATATTAGTTTCTTCATATGTACAGTACACACACATGCATACATTGTTTTATAGTAGAAGGCCCAAGCTATGTCTTCCATTTCTGAAATCTAAAACTCTTTGCACAGTGCTAATCCTATCATGAAACCTTTTAGGCTTGGAAGGCAGTCAAAGTCTTATTAGGAATCAAATAGAAGGATTTGCTTAGTGCTTCTCCTTGTAAACGAGAGAGTCCTGCAGGATCATTTGATTCATGACAGGCCACTGACTGAGCCAAAGGTTTTCCCTTTTCGTCTAGACATGTTTACAGCAAACGTGGGCCTGTGAGTGACAAAGGGGAATGGATTCCTCTCATGGTTTGCTAAGCATCATTGCAAATGACCCTATCCAGAGATCTGAACGCTTGAACTGAAAATAATGGGAATATTATATTCTCCTCTGTATAGGGTAGTTTCACGTCCAGACATCCTAATATAATTTTTTTAAAACTTGTACCTCAGCAGCTGCATTCAGTATCTTTGCACCAATGTCAAAAACAACCTGAAGTGATATGATGATGCATTATTAATAAATGACACGCCTCTATTGTACTGTGTATCCACTTCTCTACAAACTGTCTGACTAGGAGAAAACCAGAGGTAATTTAGAGATGCTTAAAGATGACAGTTTGGGAAAACTGTCGTTATTTGCTTGCACAGTAAAAAAATAAATATAAGAACAGCTGTCTCTCTCATTATGTCTTCATATTAAAAAAAAGTATCCAGCTGTGTAACATTTCAGTGACCATGAGGCAACATTTTAGTATACTGCATTATAAAAAGAGATAAATATAAATATGTATGTTAAGAACATTATAAGAATTTGCACATAAATATATGAGTTAAGAACATTACTATGTAACAGCATACAGGGAATTTGGATGGAAATATGTCTGTTTTTGCAGTTTTAAACCAAATATCAGAGAAATCAATAAGAGTATATAGCCATCACCTGCAAGGAGTCTTTTTTCAAAATTTATTTCCTTTATATTTTCACTCATTGGCACAAATAACAGGTTGAAATAGTTTAAAATAGTTTATTTAAGCAAAGTTACATTACAAACTGTAGTAAAAGTAGATCTGACTATAGAGAATTATGCTATATAGTGAGAGAACACTTACTGTGATTTTCAAGTTGTGTTGCAGAGTTTAGTAAATTGGTTATCTTCAAGATCTGAACAGAAAAGTTCTGGATATTGGATAATATACCAAAGGGTTCTTTACTAGTCTATATCTAACATAAGTCATCATTACGAAAATTGACAAAATTGTGAAAACAGCTTCAATGGTGCTGATCAAAAGATAAATGATAAATTATATAATTATAAATTATTTACAATTTTAAAAGATTGAAAGTTCTTAATCTCCAATTTTCCTCTCAGTTCAACTGTTCATGGGACACAGATATTATCATAGTACTTAACTGGTAATTAAATAACACCATTTTTGACAAGCCAGCCCCTTCATTTCAATGTGAGTACTGGGTAAATCCAAAGTAATTATGGTGTTTCAAAACTCTGCACCATACCTTAAGACAGTCAAAGTATTGCAGGTGATTTCTTCTTAATAGTTGCTTTTGCACCTGCACTGATGTACAGTAACTCAGACTATTATGTCAACATACAAAAGAATAACTGTACCACTCAGTATACACTATAATACACAATGTGAAGAAATTAATTGTACGGAGCACTCTTGTTATTCTGGGTTGTAATCTTCTAAATTCCTATTATTTTAAATATTTGGATCTGTGCTGTGAGTCCTTCTAATTCATATCAACAATATACTGTGCACAAAGATTATAGTATAGTCAGTAAAGTAGTTATGCTTGAAGACCATAAGAGTTCAAGACTGGACGGACAACTGACAGATGGTTTTTAATGTAGGCGAGTGCAGAGAGTTACAAAGAGGTAGCAAAACATAAAATACAAGTAAAAGAATGGAAACACTGAGCAATCTGTGAGACACTTGTTACCTTCTAAGCAATGCAGAGAAGAAATAAAGCTGGCAAAGGGAATATTAAGATAGTAAAAACTGCAGAACTTCTATCAAGGGATGCCATGTTAAAATCGTGCAAAGCACTATTTCGGTCTCATTTAGAATACTGTATATACTGTATTTGGCCTCCATGTTACAAAAAAGCTATTGCTGCTCTGGAATCAGTCCAGAGAAAAGCATCCGAGTCTGTTCCAGGGCTCAAAGGAATGGCCTATC
Source organism: Atractosteus spatula (assembly GCF_055471065.1). Taxonomy (NCBI): domain Eukaryota; kingdom Metazoa; phylum Chordata; class Actinopteri; order Semionotiformes; family Lepisosteidae; genus Atractosteus; species Atractosteus spatula. Next base: position 11,282,982 of record NC_142724.1, read on the forward strand.
CTGACAGCGTTAAAGAACTGAATCGTTTTAGTCTTGGACAGAAAAGACCAAGAGAGGGCCTGATTCAAGTATTCAAAATCCTCAAAGTCAGCTCTATTGACCGTGAAACATGAATCAGAGTACACAGATGGAAACTACAGGGAAGTACATTTAAGGTACTTTTTATTCAAAGGTTTGTTGGACTCTGGAACAATCTACCCAGTCAATACTGTTGATGCTGATATGCTTAGATCCTTCAGAAAATGGCAAGTTGAGACCCTTAGATCCATTAACTACTAGCATTCAAAATTTAGTAGGGGCTAAATTGCCTACTCTGGTTTTTAACCTCTCTGATAGTATATTCTTGGTTTCTTAATATTGGAGAAAGCTTAAGTTTCTCAATGAATCCCAGGGCATAGCTTTGAGCTAGGCTGCCTCTGGAAATATTAGAAATGGTTGATGGCAGGGGTTTAATTACAAAAAAGTATATAATGGTTAAAAATAACATCTTCCCTGTTCTGAGCACTCTTTCAAGTGTTTCTCTTCCATTTTTAAGAGTTCCATTTTTAAGTTGGAGGTACTTGCTAGATAAACTGACAGTGCAGGTTTATAGCTGTATAGCGCACAGTCCAAACTGCTTTCACTTCAACAACCGATGGTTTAAAATAAGAATTTTATCAATATTTCACAAGTGCCTAAGGACAAACTCTGCCGAAAGGCTGGCAGCTAATGGCGGAAGATGCAAAGGATTCACTGGTTTAAAACAAACATGGAACTAAAACCTGGGCTATAAGAAGCATGGCAGGGCTGCTGCAAGCTCAGTGACCTTGTTATGCAGAGAGAGAGAATTTCAAATTATAAATTACAATGGGTAGAGTTTCAGAAAACCATGTATACTTCCATAATGCCTTGCAGCCTGCAGGACTATTCGACCATTTTCTAACCTTATCAGGGGCTCATTTGATGTCATATATACACACAGAAAGACAGCACCCACCAACTCCCAACCCCATGAAATAAGGTTTTCATTTGCTGAATACCGCTGGCTACTGTACATGTCATGTTTTATTGATTGTCTTCTTTTGCCTGGTTCTTTTGCAGTTCCGTTGTCTTCAGGAACACTGCAGCCCTGTTGCAAGTCAAAAAAGGCAGCAGGGCTTGTGACTGGCACAACCAATAAAGGAGTTCAGAAACTGCTGGTTTGACCCTGGGCTAAAAATGAGAGAAGATGCATACTATTAACAGATTATGGAGGTGGAAGATGATGGATTTCAGCTTCGATCAATAGAAAACATACTCAAAAGTACCCCAAAAATATATATAGCTCATTTACATGACCAGGACTTTGAAAAATAATGTTTTCAGCAAAACAATGCCTTCACCCGAGTTTAATAAACTATTGAGCATGGGCATATATATATAGGACTATTACAAGGTGATGCTGATCAAAACAGACAACAAAATGAGACACATACCACTATTGATGCAATTAAACAAGTACTCATGAGGAATTACATTTAGTAAAAATAGAATAAACGCAATTAGGATGTTTGACAATATCTTTACCAGAAACTAATGTTGTGTTTTCAATGTGCATAATAATAACTGCCAATTAAAACAAAAGAAGGGATTACATTGAGCATTGAATTGTGTTCACTTAGGTTTTACGAGTTTTAGATTTCACATTGTGTGGACCCATTTGACTGGTTAAATGTCCGTTTTTCTAAACTAACCTGAGATGTCGAGGAAAACAGATGGGGCTGTTTGAAAAATCTGAACTCATCTGTGCTTCTCAAGAGCTGTAGTTCTAAGATAAAGTAGTTCTGAGAGTATTAGTTGCAGTTGTAAGGGAGAGACCACAGTGCTCCTCTTTCAGTAACCTAGGAGAAATCCTTCAGACAGTAAGTGCTACTGAAAGGCTGGAAAAAATGCTTTTTTTATTTTTCCTAATAAGTGCATGGAATAGGGTTTAAAAAAATGCCCAGCAAATGATATTAGAAGTATTTCAAGGTTTCAAAGTCTATCCATTCATTTTCAATAACTTTAAACTCACATTCAGGGGCTCAATGAGCAATGATATGATCTAGATGGGATACACTGGCAGACCAGTCCATCAAACGTCTAGTAAAATGTCTAATTTAAAACTATTTTTTAAAGACAACTTGGTCTTAAGATCCACTTAATAATGCATAATTGAAAACAGAAGAATATACTGTAATCACTGATGATTTGTATCCTGGTGGAATTATTCAGATACTTTGAATAGTATCCAACTATTGTTTCTGGCTCTGGAGGAGAAAAGACAGCATTGTGAGTACCTACAATTTTTTCTTTTACTACCACTGGACTAAAAAAAACTTTCTGAGAATACATCCTCCCTTTAGCTCTTAGCTCTGGGATCTGATACCCTGAATTAATCAAATGAAAACCTCCAATTAACCTCCGGGCAAGGATCATGCCAAATACCCACATGACTAGTTACACTTCTCAAAGTATTTGTAATGGAGAACTTGTGTTTGCCAGCTCTGATTTTGTGCCAAACAGCATGAGCCTTCAGTGCATCAGCAGATGCATGTAGCAGAGTAACTGAAGAAGCCACTTTAAGCCTGCCTGTAAGGCATTCTGCTTACAGGCAGATGAAGGTGCTGCACAATGCATTATAACACAATGCAAGTACAATGGCACACTTATGCTGCATAATCATAATCATATAGCACAAGGTAATGCATGTTCTGAATTTGTAAACATATTAATAGGGCAAGTAACTATTGCAACAAAAAGAATGTAAGATTCATTTATAAAATACAAAGATAAAATGAATCTGCCATGAACAAGGTTTAAGGCAATAATTTCCAGTCTTGCTTAGAGGGTTTAAACATCCTTGATATTGTAGCAGTTCTGTTTTACCTGACATTATCTACTGTGCAGTCTAACATACTTCATATCTATGAATAAACTACGACAAGTCCTAAAAATTATGAACATATGTTAATGTGATCCTATCAATGATTTTATAAAACCACACATAGTTTTTTTTTATCTTTCTTTTCTTTCCTTGACAAATAATCGTGCCTGGTGTGCTGTAAGAATAATGTTGTCTTTGTTATTAAAGTCCAGTAAATACAGCTTTCAACCTAACTAGGCTTACAAAATGGGAGGACGGCACGCCAAAACAGAGATTTAGCATGTCATAAAACCTTGTAAAGCCTCCAATCTGTGTCACTGCAAATTTATATCTTTTGACAGGGATATGCAAAGGTCAGAAAACCTAGGGTGTCTATCATAAATCAGCGACTTGAAATGTTTATAACATTAATCCGTTACAACAGCCTCTGATTTCTGGCACATCAGATTCTCAATTTCTCATAAAAATAGTCAGATGTGGGTGCTGAGAAAATTGTGTACAACTGTTTTTTTTTATTACAGTTCTTTCAGCATGTTCTTCTGGGAAGGTTTTATAATGTTTTTACGGAGAAATTGACAAATCTTTCTTGTCCAAAATATCTTTCATGTTTTTTTTTCAACGGAAACACACATAATTGTTAAAAGTACACACTTTAAAAAGCATTTTAAAATGTTGTATTCAGCTTATTAAACTCAAAGCCCTAATATTTTCATTTTTTAGAAAACTGAAACAGATACACCTAACAGATACACAATATTTGCCATGGGTGCAATTAATTAGCTTTCTTGAAGTTGTTTGCTTTTAGTTTAGCTATGGAAGAAATATAAGTTTATTCTACTTTTCAACCCACAGATTTGCAAAAAGCTTAGTCCAAATATTAGATCTCTTAGTAGAAGCTTCTGGCTTATCTGTGAGAAACTACGCATATCGGATACCTCAGATTTTCCATGATTTAATGAGGAGTGTCACCTTTGACCTCAGGGGAATTAGGGCGGTGCTTGCCTTCCAAAAACAAAGTGACTTAAAGTCAGGTGTATCTGCCAGCGGATCTGGATCAAATAAAACAGGAATTGGCAGTTTCTGGACATAACAAAACTCCAGGAAAGGGCTGGATGTGAAACATTTCTAACCCACTGCTTCATTAGCAAAAAAAAAAGATCCGTTGATGATCCGTCATCAGCATTTTCCTTTATATGCCTCAACTCTTTCCCCACTGTACAAAAGCCACTTGCAACATTTCCTGTTACTATACTGTACAAGCTTCCTAGAGCAGTGTGTATCTATCCACATTTGAAAGGTAGAAAGAGTTCACGTTGGTCACATTCAAATTTGCACATTATTATTTGTAGTATTTCAAAAGCATTTTAAGCTTAGATTTCAAAGCAACATGTTGCCATGTGTTATTAGTTTGGAAAACAAATCACAATAAATTTTAATCACAATGTACTAGTCAGCATTTGTCAAATGCAGAGTCAAAAATCTTATCAGTGTCATCTACTGCAGGCACAGTTTTGCTGATATCATGCTCTGTGCATTCTTGACCACAACAGAAAATGTATAAGAAACATACGTATAAGAGGGAAAAATGACAAATTATGTACCCTACATGAGCTCAGACCTTGGCACATTACGATTCTGTTAATGAATGTCTCAGCATTTGAATAGGCTCTTGCTATGGTATTTTCAGGTAATTAAAGTCATATTGCCACTGGGCTCAAATCAACTTCAAGAGAAGACAATGTTCAGATGAGCTTCTGCAGGGTGCAGAAGTGTCAGTTGACAGATACCCTTGGGGTAGTCAGGCACATGGTGGAAAAAAGGAAAAGATAAATTCTTATGTTTATTGCTATTGTGGCAGAATGAAAAAGAAAATAATACACTTTACCACTAAAAATATCTTTAACTCCTGAGTCGCACTGCCAGATTGTGTTTTCACATACAGTCCAGGAAAAAAAAAAGATTTACACTGCTGAAATAGCACAGTACTGATGTACACAGATGTGAATTTCGTTTCATTATGTTAGTTCAGAATGAATTGTCATAATCTCCAAACTTTTCTCAAATCTGAAAACCTCTCCCAGATATGATCTGCTGCTTTTATTTGTGATTCCTGTTTGGGAGGGGAGGAGGCAGTGGAGGTTTAGGGGCAAAATTGGTTTGATCCCATCTGTGCATCTATCCAGCTGCAAGTCAGGCACAATATTTTCACTCAGCACAAAGACATTAATTTTATCATGACAAGCAGGCTTAACTGATAAATGAGTGAGAACAACATATCTGCTAATACGCCTGTAGATTGAATATTAAAAGGGCTAATTCAAACTAAAGAAATATCAGCAGAACTATTTTTCTTCTTTTTTTTCCACACTGCAGGTTTTCCATTGATTTGACATGTAAAACAGCAAAGCTTCGGGTTAGAAAGAAAACAGCTGCATTTTTTCTTGCCCTTTGCGTTCCAGAGAGGCAACTCTATCTCTCTCAGGGATGGGAAAATTCATAGGTGCCAGTGACAGGTCTGTGCCCCCTCTTCCCCTGTTCTCTTGTTGTCTCAAGCTACAGTTCTCAAGTGTACAAATCAATATCTTTTTTGCTTCCCATTGATTGCCTGGCAATGGAGTCAGGCTAACCAGGACTGTTATGACATTTCTAGATTTCCTCCTGTCCTTGGAACAATCAATTACATGCACGTGGCAATCAAAACCCCTTCACAAAATGAACCTGCTCTGTGACATTTTCATCTTCCGGATTTATACTGCGCTTAAGATGCATATTGCGTCCGTGTCTCCTCGCCTGATGCAAAGCGAGCCACTCAGGTATCGACAAAGTATGCAGGAAGCAGGTTCTGCAAAGTGGAATTTTTTTTTTTGAGTTGGGACTTAATACTGTCATAATTTTCACAAATCTGTTCTTGATGAGTCACACTACTGGAAACAAACCTAGTGAATTCCATGACATGCATGCGCAAAGAAGTGAATCTGAAATGTTGCAGATTTATTTTACACTTTTTTAAAAAGGGCCTAAAATTCCTTTCACTGTATGAAGGACTTAGGAATCCAAAAAAAAACACTTTTACAGCAGGCTCCGTTACTGAGACAGTAACAGAGTTGTCTGCTTATGTCCCAAATACTGCTGATGAAGGGTCCTAACTACATCTCAGTGTTGTTTGTAGTTTCCCCTGAGGTCCATGACGGATGACTACTACTGCCACTAAAGTTAACTGCACCACCCCCTCAATCAGGTGGTCGAGGCATGGACTTCTCAGACCAGCCATATGTGTAAAGCAAAACAAAGAAACCTTGTATTGGTCTTCGTGTCCTTGAATCCTCTTTTCATTTCTCAGCGTGAGATTGTGTAGAAACCCAACCGTTTAGAACATAAAAGCCCAAGGGAGGAAATTGTCCCATCTTGCTCATTTGTTGGTTTGCTGCTTATTGATGTGAGGATCTCATTCAGCCCTTTCGTTCATAAGGAATCTACTTCAAAACTTTCCATTCTCAATCCCAAATGCATTTCTTCTGGAGTTTTCTACCCCATCTGCCATACATTATTTTGATTCAGGTGACCTGAGGCTGAGTAGTATGGTGGTTCACACTGCTGCCTCTTGGGTCTTGTGTTGGCTCAGAGTTGGCTTGGGGTGCCTGCTGTGAGGCGTTTTCATGTTCACCCATTTCTGCGTGGCTTTTCTCAAACTGCTCTGCTTTCCTCCTACAGACCAGGAGACATGCTGACCTGGTTCATCGGCGGCTCCGAATTGTCCCAGAACGTGTGTGTATCCTGACATCCCATACAGAGAGGAGCCCCACCTTGCAACCCCCGCCTGCTGGGTTAGACTCCAGCTCACCACAACCCTCTAAGGATAAAGTGGTTACTAGAAATGGAAGATGAGTGATATTTAGCTAAGTTACTAATCATAATTATACAGGAGTAGGTTGGTAATGTAATGCATTGACTGTCCTCAGTTTGTTTTGTTCCTTTTTAAGTAAATATAGACGTTACCTTTAAAATGCTCTCCTCAGCCCTTGAAACAAATGTTACCTTCCAAGTGAAGGACTGACAAATGATTACTGTAATGTGCTTCTAAAAACATTTAGGCAGCAGTATAACAGACAAGAGGTTGTAAAAGCTCTTCTGTACTTGTTGCAGTTATAGAACATGTGTCAAAACATGCATGTTCCCAAAACTTGCACCACATTATGCCACGATGTAATGTACAGTACAATCCCTGAGGTCCTAGACCCAGAAGAACTTTTCGAGTGGAGATGTGGAGACGTCGGCTATTTAAAAAAATCCATCTTAAGGTAACATCTGACACCCAGAAGACACTCCAGTGAGATTCTGACTTTAAATGCTTAATTAGATACTCTAAATGCTGCACGCCAATAATGAGCCCCAGGCTTCTTAAGGCTTTGTAAACACTTCCCTTTGTAGTTCTCTTGTGTTAAGAAGGAACGGCTCCTGAAGTTGGGGATGCTGTCTGCAGCTTAAAATAAAGCCATAATAGTCCAATTAATGCTGCAATTGCCACAGGCTAATGGACATTAGGGAATCTCAACCCTTGTTCCACATTCAACGATTTTAATAGTCTACAGAGAACTAATTTTGTCCTCTAGTTTTTTTTTTTAAGTCCTTAATTGGCTTGTTGTGTTTTATACGGAAATGATGCAAACTTCTAAAGAGAGTTCAATTAGAAGTCTGGGGATTTTTTGTTCTTCCCTCTCCGTATTTGTTTGCTTATGTCATCTGTTTTTTTTTTCTAATTTCAAACTATGTCATTATTTTTAACTAAATATAAACAGGGCCGTAATTCATAGGACAAAAGTGTCAGCCGGCGTGGGTGGATTAGAAAAGTAGCAAAGCAAACAGTGCCTAAAGAGCGCAGAGTGTTTTTAAGGATTTCGATTCTGGATTTGTTTAAGTGTTGCATCCATGCCATACTAATAGAAAATTTCACTCAGGGGCTGCTGTCAGTTTTATGCATGAAGGGGGATGTTACTAAAAGCGCATTACTTCCTTCACTAAACAGGACCAAGTCAAGCAGATAATGCTTTCCTTTTATACACCCACATGTACAAGATTTAATATTTTAATACAATCTTACAAATTTAGCTTTATTTTACTTTTTACACTTAAATAAGAATTAATCAGTGTAGGCAAGGTGTTCAAGTTAGCACTGGATTGGGCCATGACATGTTCTGATTACGCTACAGCTTGCAGACTCATGCTGTCTCAATAATGTTTTCAGGGCAAGACGAGATGATAACCTTGTAGGTTTTGCTTCTTCTGTCACTTAGCCAGGACACAGCTTTTCACATGGATTAATTTACCGAGAAAGAAACTCTGAATTCAGGGTCTCCTAAGTCAAAAAATAAGATTATCAAACTTTGCCCACTGTAGATATTGAATTCTCAATTACAAGAATATTACTTTAGTGCACCGTAATGCATGCTGTTTACTCACACTCTTGTGCTTAATAAAAGCATATGGTCCAACTTAAATAGTGCTCTGGTATTAAATAATGTCTAATGCTCTGGAGGGAGGGGTATTATACTTCTTGAAATCTGGAATGCATAATTTACATTAAGGGGTACTGGGGCACAGTGTTAGGGTTGATTAGCATTTTCACAACTGTGGGTTGCAGACCTCTGATTTCCGTTCGTATCTCTTATGACTAAAATGTAATATTTCAATAGGCATTGTTTTAATACTTCGCACATACAGTAACTTCCCAACCTTGCTATGATCTCATGGAAATTATTAGGCTTTGCTTTTTTCCAGTCTTCTTTGAACAAGGGCAGCAGTCAAGAACAGTTACTTTAGAGGGCAACTTCAGGTGCTCTTAGTTTAAGTATAAAATGTGCTGCAAACTCTTATCTGTCTGACTGTCGTAAGTGCATGACTAATTTGGTAAAGAGCTATTTATTTTAGAACTGTGTGTTCTAAAAGGTCTATTTTTCAGAATCTATTTTAGAAGAACAGTACATAGACTATTATAGAGACTCGGGTTCAGAGGTGGACCAGAGCATTCCAGAACTATCTATAGGAATATAACTGGGGTGAAATGTTTCCAAAATTGAATTTTCAACATCAGAGAAGTGATTTATTGATATTGGAAAAGTACTGAAAATCCAACATAATGTTGTTACAAATAAAAACATTTGATTAACGTTAAATACAAGTTAAATGCCTAATGTTACAGTACAAAGTCTATTTTCTAAGAAAGCACTAAGCTCTTCAAATAGCGATCAAATGTTTAGCTGTATAAATAGATATAGTATACGCTGAGAATCACCTTAACAGAATTTAAGAAAGGAAGTCAATGCCCCATTTTTCATCCTATGTTCTTCATGTGTTATGATGACAAAGCACAATTACTAAAGAGGCTGTGGCCTTTTTTTTTCAGCGTAATTTTTTATCAATAATCATCCAGTGGCTTTCATGGATGATATTAGTTGGTGTCATCCATATGACTTCAGATCTTCAGGCAGACCTCTAACCCATGATTAATTCTTGCTGAAATCAAATGAATCATTCTAGGCTGAAATTCTATGAATCGCAGAAACATGATTAAATTCACAGAAAAATAGCTACAATAAAATAATGGTTTAAATAGATTTTCTTACAAGCAGAAAGTGAACCGTAATCTCCAAAAAATAAAAAAATGAACATCGGAACTTCATACCAAAGGGATACAAATAGTTCTATACTGTCACTATGCCCCTAGTTCAGTACAGAAGTGGCCACTGACCACACAGAGATTTTCCTTTCTAGATAAGTCCACTTCCACACTGATGAATCAGTCTGCATTTCTCAGAAGAAATACAATATATGCGCAAACCTGATAGTGAGAATAACCTGTCTGACAGGCTTCAACAGGATTGAAGAAGAACAGACACTTGGGCACACTGCAGTTTGTTCCCCATAACTGCAATAACATTGGCTAAGAAAGCAATTTGCGACCTCTAAGATCTGCATTTTGTACAGCAATCTTGTTTGATGTACTGTATTTCGATAACACAAAGAAGTTGGTAGGACCTCATAAAGGCCTTTGTGATATAAAGGCCTTATTTTTTTCTTGCAGAACAAGGATAACTTTTTTTGTGAACCAAACCATTTACAAGGGTGAGCTTCTCTTCACAAAAATAATTGTGGCCATTAATTCTACAAGACCATTTACAGTCTCTCTCTAAACCCAACTTAACAATCATGTTCATCATGTCTAAAATTTGCTTGAAAGTAAATGTGGGCTGTGAAAGTTAAAAGGGTTACAAATGGTAATTCCTTGTCTAAAATTGGCAAGATAAAATTTGGATTTATTAAGTTAAAAATAAAAGTTGACTTATGAAACGCCTTCTCCAAACTCTCCAGTGATTCCAGTTGTTGTCTGTCTAAACTCCTCTTGTTCTCCCCAGCGCTTCAGCTGCCTGATGCTGGTAGTAGGTTTCATGATGTCATGGAACAGGGCTGCTCTTTTGATGGCTGCTAGAAGCTTCTGCTCTGAGACACATCACTCATGTGCAAACCTAATAGGAACTGAACAGCAAGAGAGGCTTGCAATCTGCACTCAAGCTCATAAGTCATCACTTCGCAAACGCTGTTTGAGACTTGCGCTTTTTACCATGCCTGGTCTAACATGCGGGAATCCAGGCATGATTGTTCCCACAAAAGGACATCCCTGTAAATTCAATAGTAATATTCAATTACTGACCTATAAAAAGCAAAGCTACTATACAAGGCAAACTGTACATAAAATCACCAGCATTATGAACGTCCTTCACCCAAAGGGTTGACATTTGTTTGCTCTCAGGACTTTGCATTTTATGTGTGCCTGCACCCATTGACAGAATTGTTTTCTAGGCAACAGGCATAACAGAATAAAACATTTACCTTATTGGGTTGTCTGAGACGGGAACTGGAGAATTTATCAACACCTAGACGGATAATTAAGACAGACTGAATTTGTTCAGTGATTCTGAATGTTCATTCATGCACCCATTTTCGAATTATTTGTACTGTCAGCCCCCTCCTACCTTCACGTCTTTTGCCATTCTGGAACAATTAGGACAAATCAAAGACTGGATAAATCTGTGTTGCAATGCAGATAACTGATGCATACTATATTACAAACTGATGCAATTACAGCAAGCAAATGCATTTGTTACTAGGGAAAATATTGCTAAGTCTTACTGCAACAAGTCTGTTACTTGGATTGATTTTCTTTCTCATACAGCTCTCTTGGCTTTTTGATTATAAGCTGATGATTGGCTTTGTTTATAGAGGGATAAAAGTAGCTCAACGTAAAGTGTTTAAGCTGGCAGATTTCAATTTTGTAACATTGCTGCACATAACAATATGAATTACTCAAGTTTATATTTGATAAACTGCTGAAAACAGGATTTTTGCTGCTCTTCACTACCTGCCACAGATACTGTGCCATATATCTTTACTGTATGTCTCTACAGTACATTTTTTGGAAATAGGCATTTAGTTTTGGCATCACATTAACTCATAAGAAAAAGTGTTGCAAAAATCTAGGCTAGTGTTAATGCCCTGAGGATCACCAGAGGAAATATGCTGAGTCATCACACTGTTAAAAAAGGAATGTGATTATCAGGTGTTTTCATTTCAGCATCATGGAACTGGGGCAAGGTTGTCTCTGAAAGACGCAAAGACACATAGAAACTCTGCTATCTTGTATCTAGGAAAATTGTATTTGCAACCAACAGCATATAGTTTGCCAAACACATTTTAAGATGTGACAAATGTATTTTAAGTTTAGCTTGAAATATTAGATTGAAGTTTGAGAGCATAATATTGTTCCTTGCTAGTCTATAGTGGTGGCCTTTTTATTTAAATTATGAAAATGAAATATGTAAGACCAAAATTATAAGTCTGTGCATGAAAAATGCACTACAGTAATGCAGGAGTCTAAACAGTGTCACCTCGTGACTTTAAGGAATAGGAATGAATTCTTTCCCAAGATATTGAAGAAAAATACTAAAGACAGAGAAACAATAGTGATGACAGAAGGCAGAGCCAATTGCCTCAGGGATGAATTTAATTATTTTGATGAGAACCACATTTCACTGTACAAAACAAAGAAATAAATCTAGTCTACGGCAAATTTATTCTGCTTCCCCACTAAACTTCTCACTCTTGCTTTCAAAACTGCTGTCCGTTAAACAAAAAGCAGCGCATACCTTTCTAATCTTGTATTTACTTTTCTTTTTTCCTCCAAAATGTTTAAAGATTGGCTTCTTGACTCTTTTGAGAACAAGGTCTTTTCTCATTGAACATAAATGTGGATTTTACATTTGCCTCTCCTTTTACAGTCTTTTTCTCGCTTATATCATATAATAGGCTCTTTCTTTTCTTCTAGAACAGCATTTTTAGTATCATATTACATCTGAATATGGTGAACAGCATTATTGCAGAATGAAGAAGAAAATTATTTCTGGTGCTTGATATGTAGAATGTAAATATTTTGTGTGCTATATTTTTAGAGATATTACGAGTAGCATCTTACGCGTTTTAAATGAGGAGTGGTTGACTTAATGTGTTTTCCACTCTGTAGACTTAAGGAACACAGTTTAATCTTATTTATATTTTTATTAATAAGAATTATATATTTATATATCTTATATATTTATAAGAATTAAGTCTCACATATTTGACAGCTTCACCATTGGAAACCCCAGTGGTCCCTGTTGTCCATCAATACATTACAACACACCTAGATGCTACAGTGGCATGGGGGTTAGAGATTCCACCTCACAAGCCTCCTTGTGGGTAGAGTTTGCAAGTTCTCCCTGTAATCTTATGGGTTGTAATTTTGTTTCTTCTCATAGTCCAAAGACATGGTGCCTGGGTTACCCAGCATCTTTGAATGGTTCCCCTGTATGTTTGTGTGCCCTGTGATGTACTTGATGCCACTGCCTGGCAGGTTGGGCTCCAGCTCACTGTACCCTAGTGTTGAACTGAGTGGCTATTGAACATAAATGGATGAACATGTTTCAGGGAACTAGAAGAGGATTCAGGCAGGCCCTGGATGTCTCCGTCAGTAAATGTGCTCCCTCAGAGCACACTTTGGGCCTCCTGACCCAAACATCTCTGCTTGGGTCAGCTCACCTGGACTGTGACCCGGATTCCCAAAGCAGAAAGGTTGTATTTGTGTCAGGGTGCTAACTGACCAGGCTCCTCTCTGTTTTCATACAAACAGTGACTCCTACGTCCTGCCTCATAACTTCAGGCTTATAGCATCACCAAGGCTCCTGTGTTCAGGGAAAGATGCACCACTCCTTCAATCAGCTCTCCTGTCAGACACTGTGGAGCCTCCAGGGTGTCACATGATAACTTAATGAAAATCCTTAACACGTTGGATGGGTATGTAATGCAAAAATAACTGGTAATTTAATTATTCTTTCCAAAAAAGTGGACACTAGTGTAAAAATCTGGAAAATATGTCAAAATGATTTGAAAAACATTTGCTCTTCACCTGAAGGATCTAAATCTAAATAAATATTTGTATGTTTTAAGTTTACATCACGGTTATGGCACATGAAACTTTAACTTTAACTACCCCATGTATGCTTGACTTAGATGTGCGGTGATGAATGAATTCAAGAACTACTGTCACTTAAGATCAGATCTTTGTCTAGGAGCAGTGCTGGGAAAATGGTATTGCTAAGCATTTCAACAGTGACCCAGAAATATAACATCAATTGTACCTCTTTTTCATAGAGGCTTTGTCCACTAAGCAGTGATCTGCTAATACTATCCAGTATTCAGAATTGATACACTGAAGACTCTGTGAAGCACTGATTTTTGTCCTTAAGTGGATTCCTAATAATCGAAAGCTTTCCCTAAGATATAGAAAACAGAAAGTTTAAGTCATTTAATGGTGTTCTAATGCACAATAGATTATACACTTCCCCAAATTCAGTTTTCATATAAAAAATTTAACTTGTATGCCACTATATAATACTGCCTACATGTAAACCACCTTTAATTCGTCCTGATGCCAGTACAAAATTGAAATTTGATTTTGATGGGGCTTAATATGCCATTTGTGAACATGGCTGCTCAACATACTGAAGTGTTGTCCACTTTTATATATATGGATAATTTCCAGGACCTAAGTGGTTATGACATATGACTAATCTACCGCTCATATCCGATACATCTATAAAATTACACATGAATAAAAATAATTTGCAGAATTCAGTGAAGTGAGTTTTTCTGGAAAAAAAAACCCTCCAAATATTTAATCGGCCTTCACAGAAAACCCAGATGAATAAAAGAGAGACCTGTGTGTAGATGTAGCCTTCCACTGCAACGGTCATTTTTCTTCACACCTACACGAAGCCAGCGTGGATTCGTCTTTGTTTCTGCAAAGCTCGTGACACAGTTCTTCAGAACAGCATGATAAGGTCTGATAGTTGGTTTCTGCAGAATAGCAGTTTACCCCACATTCAACCTTATCAGAGGAGAACCCATCATCTTACTGTATGCCACTCATTCAGCATTACATATTGGAGCTGACCAGTCAAGCAAACGAGGCACACTAATAAAAGAACATCTTGCTTCAGTTCAAATTTCCCTGATTGAATGTCAGTCAGGAATGTTAGCGTGGCAGAGGAAACTGAGGCTACAGTTAAAAGGAGCACTGTCTGCACCGATAAGTGCTTTTGTTCACATTTTTTCAAGATAAGTTCCCACAGCCTTACAATGCAGACCAATGCTGCAATATGTTTGCTGATTTTTTTTAAACTATGTTGTGCTTCTAACACTCACAATAAATTCCCTATTAAAATACATTGACATGGCTTTGCTTGCTGGAGAATGAACTCTGGGAGTACTACCAGGATTCACTCCTTGCTTTTAAACATGCATCCTGCTGACTTCTAATCATCTAAATCCTTACTGACAAACTGATGTGAACCAAAACATTTATGGGGGTATGCAAAAAAAAAATCTATTTCTTTATGTAATCTCTGTATAATAAGAAATAAAATGAGCACGGGAATTCCCATATGCTCAACCTATTAAAATACATTGATTACACATATGCACAAGTCAAAGGGTTTCATGAAAATTAGCCAACAGCGCAAATGGTTTAGTTTAAATAAGGTAATTCGTCTGAATCTGATGTGTGTGTGCATTATCAACATTAAAAATTGTCCCTCAAGCTATGGAGTAAAAAACAAATTTACTTGTCAATTATGAATCGTTTTCTTTTAAGATTAAACTATGAAACCATATCAAAATCTGTGGAATTGCAGACAGGTGTGCAAAAGATATAAAGGCCAGGGCACGATTCTATATAAAAAAATAAAAATACTACATCCAAGGCTGTTTTCTTCTAGAGAAAAAAGCCCTGCTGGAAACACCTTGTTTCCCAATAATTTTCCTGATTTAAAGCTCATCAAAGCCATCTAGACCAGGAGTACCTAACCCTGGCTGCTCTGTTCCATTGCAAGTCTTTGCTCCAGCTAATCTTATGTATTGAAATGAATTTCTGCACCTCAGTTTGATGAGTAATTAAGGATCAATTCAGTATTCAGCGCATGGAGATGGACCTCCCAGTACTGATCCATCCATTTTCCATCATCCAATTCAGGGTCACAGGAGCCAGAGCCTATCCCAGCAAGCAACAGGCGCAAAGCAGGATACACCCTGGACAGGACACCAGTCCATCGCAGGGCACACACAGACACAGGCATGCACACACTCACACAAGGGCCAATTTTCCTAGAAGCTAATTAAATTAACAGCATGTTAATTGGTCTGTGGGAGGAAAACAGAGCACCAGGAAGAAACTCATGCAAACACGGAGAAACTCCACACAGACAGAACTCCAGGTCTGGAACTGAACCCAGGGCCTCAGTGCCGCAAGGAAGCAATGCTAACCACTATGTCCCCGTGCCTCCCTAGTCTTGATCGCCTGAACCCTATTTTTGTCTACCTGTTCTTTATCTGACCAAGCACTTAATTATCATAATAATTTGCTAATCTAATCAGATATTTAATAGCTTAAAGTTCTGATAATGATGAGGATTTTGAATGAATGTTTTTTTTTGTCTTATATCTTGTATCATTGTAGGTACTGAACACAAGTAAAACAACAAACTTTTATGGGTCACACATAAATCATTAGCTACTAACCCTGGAACTATGATGTCTCTTAACCATTAAAGCAGGTGCTTTGTTCAATTAAGCACTTCTGAAATCAATTGAAATGAAAATACCAACATCAACATACAATTCCTGAGTTAATCGAACCAATTATCTTCCTGAATTGATCAAAACCCACATGCTTTCTAAGTCTTTACAAATGGATGACTTTGGGTGTTATATATATATAGTGTAAGACCTGCTGGATTGTGTCTTTCCAGAATTAGGACTAGCCTATTCTGCACAAGGGGAGCCAACACCACACTTATTATTCTCAAAAACAGTAGTCCTCACTTCAGCTTCTCTGCTGAAGAACTCCCTGCAGTTTGTATAGGGAACACAGCTCCTAAAGACTCAGATTAAAAGACAATTAAGTCAATAATTTATTCACTCAAGGAGCTAGTGTTGGAATTAAAATAATAAGAAAACCATGTGTTTTTCCAAGTTTAGGAGTGAGGATGACTGTTGTAAAGAAACAAACAGCTAAATTCCATTTAACCCAAATTCTTATTTTTTCTTTAATTATTTCCTTATAGGATCAGAACAGCTATCTTTGACATCCACAGGTGAAATTAAACCTATAAAATCTCAAACCTAAAGGTGTCAGCCCTGTAAAATTTGATTTTGAGCCCCCGCCCCACTCTAATGTGTTATATAAACCTGAGTAGAAGAGCAGAGAGAAAAAAAATAACTGAATGTGGAAATGACCTAGAGGATGTATTGTACCAGACAAGAAGCACAGATATTAATCACTGTTATCTTGGGCATTAGCCTCTGAACTAAGTTGCAATTTTGTCCTTAACGGATCTCCTGGATTCTGTTTTTTTTTTTACTAACCACAAAAGTTTTTTGTTCATATCTGGAATACACAACCTGAAGAGTTTCAAAATGAGGTACTGGGACCTGACCTGGAAGAAGAAAAAGAGATGACAAGCAGATAAGCAATTAAAACAGTTTTTTTTGTCAGACTCTGCATTTACAGCTGATACTTTGCTTAAATTTGAAACTGTGAAGGCTAGATAAGGAAACAAGAGATGCATTAGATACCCATGAAGGCACACTATCTGTCATCTGTTCAATTAAAGTAAAACAGATAAACTTTTTAAACCAACCTCTAGTTCTGAATAGGCCACCGTAAATCTTTGTCATCAACATAGAGGTATTCAAATGATCACTGTGCAGTTGATTTTGATGATTTTTTCTTCAGCTGGAAAATCAAATATTCTTCATCCATTTTTTCAGGTAATTCTGTCATCTCTTGCAGTATATTAATTTGGAAAAGAGGAAGTAGCAGAGTTTACTAAAATATAACCACAAGCTGATAATACTGTTTCAGTAAAGTGCCAGCAAATTCTTCTTTTCACTGTTCATATTGTAACAGTTTATAAAATTCACAAGTCCAGTTCTCTCACTAAATATTCAATGGAATGTGTCCTCATGGCGGCTGTCTGTTTGTCACCAATCCCAGCTGATGGCAAACTACAACTGGGGCGCTGCTTCAGTACAGACAGTAAGCAATTTCTGCCAAAGTGTAGAGATGTACAGGTGTCTCTCCAGCTGCTTGGAGTGACCAGGGGCAAACCTCTGGACCTAATGCAAGCAGACATTTTGAAGGCTTGTGTACTAAACACAACTTACTAAAATAAAAAAAAATCAGTGAGAAACAAATAGGGCTGTGTTACTCAAAGATTTGTAGCACCATGCAGATAACTATAAAGTCATTCAGAGGGCAAATACATGCTTTTATTGAAGATAACTATTGAACTAACTTGTATAGTGATATCTTCTATTCAAAGAGGCTAAGCCAGGGTCTGGATAGTAATGGGATGAGAGTAAAGCTACAGTAGGTAGCTTCTATATGTGGTGTTGGTGGACTAATAGTTATCACTCATCCCTCTCCACCAGAGGCCCGAGTAGGACCAGTAATGAGCCCTCACCCTGCAGTTTGTGTGGCTCCTAATGCCTCGTTCCAATGAGACATAAATCCAAGGTCCTAACTCTCCATTGTCATTAAAAATCCTAGGGCATTTCTCGAAAGGAGTAGGAGTGTTAACCCTGGTGTCCTGGCCAAATGTTTCCTTGGTCTTTACCAATCATGGCCTCCATATCAACCCCATCTATGAACTGGCTTTATCAATTTTGTCTCCTCCCCTCTGATAGCTGGTGTGTGGTGAGCATTTTGGAGCACTTTGGCTGTCATCACATCAACCGGGGGGGGGGGGGCAACACATTGATAGCAGTGGAGGAGAGACCCTAATATCAATAAAGTGCTTTGAGTGATATGTTGAGAAAAAGTGCTATGTAAGTGTAAGGATAATCATTAGGAGCATTAATGTCTCAGTACAGTGACAGAGGGCACTGTATTTTAGGAGGCACTGTCCTTCAGAAGAAGCATTAAATCAAGATCCTGACTACTTGCTCATTTAAGATACAATGGCACTGATTGCAAAGAAGGGGTGTTAAAGTCCCCCCTTAATTCAATCGGTGAAACGGTTCCTCACTTTTCCACTTGATTTGCTTGATTAGAAAAGTTCCTCACTTTTCCACATGATTCACTTGTGTATTGTGGCTTCTAGTGCATAATGGCTGCTACTGTATGTGTCACCCAGGTGTATGCTGTCTTTCAGTACTGGAAGAATTGGGTCCTCTACTGTATATAAAGCTCTTTGAGATCCTTTGGGGTGAAAAGTCCTATACAAGTGCAAGAAACAATTTTGATTTATATACTACAGATTTTCTCATGGAGATCTGAAGATAAGCAAATACAACACCACACTACACTTGTACAATTTTCTGCTTGTACTGTACCATAATGTAATTAATTCCCATGTTTGTGATGCTCCCTCTGTACTTTTGGTGTTTGGTGCCACAATAGACTTTTATCAAGGTCAGCGCCTGATGAATCTAATAGAAAAGGACTGTGTGTTCTATTAAAACAATCTGCATCTCACTCTCTGACTCCCTCTCCCTCTCTCTCTATAGATCTTTGATTATTTTCTGGATCTCCTCCAGCCTCCAGTTTCCTTATACAAGCAGTTTTGTGCACAGTTTTCAGCAAAGGAGGCATTTTTTTTTATATTCCGAGTTCATTAATAGTAGATTGCCACTTTTTCCCTTCATTAAATACAATGAGGCTACACAGTAAATTTGCAGGAGAAGCGTGATACTGTCAGTTTCAGTGGGACCAAAGGCTGTTTCATGGCAGCAAAAAGGAAAAAGCAGTCCTGCCAACCTACAGCGCTGGAAGAAAGAAAGAAAAAATGTCTGAAACGCTCAGCTCCCCCATTCAATTTAATTTTAATGGCAAATTTGTCGGGTGCTGTTGTCAAATGTCTACTGAAAAAAAAATGATTAGAACCCACTATTTCTGAAAAGCTTAAACTTTCTTATAGATTCACATAGCGTGTATTGTGAGTTTGACAGCCAGTTCTGAAAACAATTGGTGCCCAAATTGTGAAGTGTGTTGGCACAAAACCCCTGAAACTCTCCCTCCTCACTACAGGCTTTCTTTCTGTTTGCAGATCCTCGATATCAGATGCTCATTAAAATATATATTTATAAAAACTTCCTCTGGCTTCAGGGAGTAAGAGATTCCTAGTTGAAGTATCTAAAATACTTCAAAGTACCTTTTCAGAATTCATCAGGTATTGGCCTAGGGTACATTCAGAAACGCATGTACGAAGTATACCAAAGAGGGGGTTAGGTGGTCTATTGATTATGGAAATGGTGGTTCCCAGATCTGAACTCTGTTACTGATTCACTCTTCCACCCTCAAAAAGTTACTAATCATCCATGTGCCCCATCTTTTGCATGGCATGCAAAACTAAGGTCTAATATTAACACACACGGCAGTGGAGTAGTAGACGCCAGACTCCTTAATTTCTTAAAGGTTTAAAATTTGTCACACCTTTCACTTGCACAATGAGTAATTGTTCTGAGGAAAGTGACCTCTCATTTTCCTTAATGTCTCAAAATTGGATTAATACCCTGGAGAGCTTGTTATACACGGCTAGGACTTAATTATTGTTTGGTCTACATTAAAACTCCCAAAGAAAAATGGACATTTTGAAATGTTTTCAAATGTTCTTGGTGTTACAGATATTATAAATTTGAAACAGATTCTACATTCGTGTACTCTCTTACTAGAGGAATAACAGTACAGAATAAATGGAAGAAAAACATTCTTACGACCATGAAAAGCAGCTCTAAAAATGAACACAGTTTATTTTTTATTAAAATAATAATTCTTTAGTACAACTTGCACCATGTCTGCAATACCTACCTTTTCAATCACAACGTACACAGATTGACTAATATACTGAAATTAAAGTTGAGGATTGCTACTATAATATCCCCTCTACCCCAGCCTCTTATTAAAAAGCAAATGCTTTATTTATGTCAAATGCTTTCATGAATATTCTATTTTAAGACAAAAATAAAGTACTCAATAAACAGCAGGACAAATAAATCTCTATACCCTCAAAATTGAAACAATATAAAATTGTTTGCTCCTGTTAAGTCCCTGTTCCCTGTTTCTTGATCAGATGCACCATCTTATCTACTGTACATAACACAAAGTATCCATCCATTCACAGCTTTATCTAATAAAGGTACACGGGGGAGCTGGAGCCTATCCCAGAAAGCAACAGGCACAAGGCAGGACACACCCTGGAAGGGATACCATCACAGGGTGCACACAGACACAAACAGGCACACACTCACACCAGGGCCAATTGTACCCAAAGCCATTTAACCTACCAGTATTTCTTTGGACTGTAGAAGGAAACCAGAGCACCTGGAGGAAACCCACATGAACACGGGGAGAATATACAGTACAAACTCCATACATATAGCACCCCAGGACTTGAACTCAGCGCCTCAACACTGAGAACCAGCAATGTTAACCACTGTGTCACACAAAATCTGCCCTAACACAAAATATGACTGCTCTTATTTGGGGTGCACAAAGCAGTGTTGACATCCTGTTGTGATTTGCAATAATAAACATAGAAAGTCTCTCTGAAGTGAAGTGAAGTCCCTCTAGCCTGCTGGAAAATGCCAAGAGGTATTTACTTCCTGTGTCGAGCAACCCAGCACGGGCTGCTTAGAAACTGCGAAAGAAATACATTTCTACAAATCACCAATGACTTTGCAAGTTGGATTTTTGCACACCCAGCACATCAAGAAATTTGGTGCTGCTCTTATGGCCTGACATTCTCTTATACAGAGAAAACAAGGATGACTTTCCTCTGCCTGTGTTGCACACTTCTACGTCAGCACTAAAATTCACTTGCAATAAAAGAACAACAAATAACCAATGAGGTAGATAAAATCCTAAATATCAGTCATAATCTTTAAGCTTTTGTCTATGGGTATAACTTTAAAAAAGGGAGTGTATTTCTGAAGTATCTGTATTTTGTAAAAAAAAGAACCTGCTTGATTTAAAGAACTGCTTCCATTTGTGAGATGAAAAAAATAATCATTAAAGGAAATGGACAAATAAAATTTTAGTCAATTATATTTAAGTATTCTCTACATTTTAAGTGTCTCCCCTTTCCTGACACAAACTTTAGTGACAGCTCTGAAGTGACAGTGCTGGCCTAACATTATACAGCTGTCTTTGCAGCACAATACTCTTTAGAAGCCTGGCCTGGCCTGCAGACACCAATTTTGTACGAAGTGCTTTACTTATTAAATAGCGAGTAGGCAAAGAAGTCGCACGGAGGAGTGCTACATGGCCACCACAGTGCAAAGGGAAGTGCAGGGGGAGGCAGGCCGGCGAACAGGAGCCGAACAGTTAATCGAAA
Organism: Atractosteus spatula; assembly: GCF_055471065.1. Lineage (NCBI taxonomy): Eukaryota > Metazoa > Chordata > Actinopteri > Semionotiformes > Lepisosteidae > Atractosteus > Atractosteus spatula. The sequence goes on from NC_142724.1 coordinate 11,304,843, forward strand.
TGAGTGACAGGCTTTCAGGATGATTTACAACGTGCAGCTCAGCAGTGAAACCAGCGCTTGATGGATGATCCTGAAAGACGGAGACAAACCATAAATCATGTCTTTGAATCATTGACAAAGATAAAGGAGGGGAAGAAAAAGCAATGGCATTGACATTCATTCTTCCAATAATGTACATTGACGAGTTACACTACAGAGCCTTAATTAAAAAGTGAGCACTGGGCTCCTTTTGCTCCCTGCTCCCCTCTCCCCACAATGGATATATCAATGGTAATTAAAGTTGTAGCATCCCATCACGTGTGCCCACAACTTTTTTTTTTTAAATACACCTTACAGGAGGCAGATTAGATAGGAGCTGAACAGAGATGATGTCCGATTTGGTATCTGATTGGTATTTGGTAGCTCATGACACAGTGTTTAACACTAATGGAAATGTTTACATATGTTTACATTTACATTTAAAAACCTATGGTATTCGATTGGAAAACACATTTGGAAATGCCTGCAGATTCTTTAACTTAATAGCTGTTTATTTTAGTGTCCTAGTACATGGTGAGGCGCAGAAACTGATGTCTTTTATTCCACCCCAGATGGGCATAATTATTTAGTCTGGCTACTCAACTACCAGGAAGCAAAAACGAACAGTTCTCTAAAAGAATATAAAATATAGTCACTGCATATTGAGTAATCAGCTTTAAGCTACCTTGAAAAAATATTGTTTATTCAATATATCCAATGGACACTAGTCTGGAGAGCTAAAATAGCTCATTAAAACGTATTGCAGCATTCTAGAAATGACCCTCCCTTGACATACTGTACTGTAAATATAACACACTTCACAAAACACCAGACATCCATATCTGGCAGGTTGACCTTATAATCAGATGCATAATCATGCACATTATTACTGGAAAAGTAGTCCAGTTCTACTGTTTTTCCATCAATCCTTTTCATAACCACTCCTTCCAATTCGGTGCCCATTTTGTGGTGTTTAGAAATTAAGGAATTATATTCTAACAACGGCTTATTAATGAAGCATAAAACTAAAAGCCCTAACTGCTAGTTCTGAAGGTGGTTATAACAGCGGTCTCAAGCCCCCATCACCTCACATCTCCCCATCACCAAGCAAGACAGTAATGGCTTTCCCAAAGTCTTGCCGAGTATCATTCCCACCTACTTCACTTATTTCCCCAATGGCAAAAAAATCATCTAAATAGCTACTAGACACAAAAAAATAAAGGTGAAGGGAAATTAAATTATGCTAGCAGTAAGTTGTGAACACTTGTCACTTCTAAGATCTGTGAGGGCGGTGCTGTTCATGCAATGTTTCCCGACCGAAATAGCTTGCCAAGTGAAATCTCTGAAAAAGTCTTCACAAACAATGGGAAGGTGCTGCTAATGGAAACCTTGACCTTATGGTAGCAAGTAACCTTGTAAATAAATTGAATCCCATCAGTGAAATTGGAATGAAAAACAGTATCCAAACCCCTTTCTTGGTTTTCTTTAACGTTCAGCAGCACACCACATTACCAATGCCCTTTCATTCTAGGGCTTCACCAAGGCGTGTGCAAGACAGCTGGCTGTTTGATTTGCATCCGATCAATCCATTAGGCTACATTCAAATCATTTTAATTCTTTTACTTCGCTTTCAGCACAGACATGCATGGCTGAAGTCTAGTATCACATTAATTGAAGGTAATCCTACCAGTGTTTGGATAAATCAACAATAACAGTCCCCATTTTCTAAGCATTGCATGCTGCTTGAGGTTTGCAGCATAATTTGGCTGAAAAATGAAGTTTGCTTATTTAAAGGTTTTCATAACATGGTTACTAACTAAGCTTTTGTTGGTACCATAGCGCCTGCAACCATGAGAACAAATGTAGCAAATGGCACAAAATGCATCAAAGATAGCCTTTAAAAATAAAACAGCGATAGAATAAGGACACCGCCTTATAAATGGAGCATGAGAATGGACTTACATCAGACATCAGCTGCCTAAACTCAGAGCTCCTTTAAGTGTGCATAATAAAGCAATGAGGTGTGAGTAATCCCAAACATCTGTCTTGTGTGTCGTACATGCAGCACTATTTGTTAAATTTCTAGGAATCATTAACAGGGAAACAGGAATACATCAATTCAATGCAGTAGTTCTCAGAAAGGTTCAGTAGAAAGACAGCTTGGAATTATAATAAGAATAAGAATAGCCGGAATGATTGTTTTTTTTAGTAACAAATTGTATAAGTGAATGTATACAGCCCAGCTACTGTACATTAAAATCAGCAGTCTTAAAAGCATTAAGATCATTAGGACAAGATAATGAAGCAGAAAAGAGGCAGGCACAAACACCTAACGAAGGGCCTGAATTAAATATAAATAGAAATTTACTATACGGACAGCAAACTTGTACAGTTTTTCAGATGGCCGCTTTAATGCAGAAAAGCTCCATATAGACCTACTGTAAGTAAAACTTTGATTTATATAGCTATCATTATTATCATTATTGCAATGCTGTAAAAGAGCTGTATTAAATGTACTGCAGTAGCTCTGAGACTGGAGGACAGATGTAAAGAAAGGCCTTCACACGTTGTCAGCAATCAAGTGATATACAATTATATTTCTCTGCAGTTTGATTTCAGTTACAGATGAGCAGTGTGTTGACTTTTTTTTTTCAAGAAATACCCAGGTGAAGCTGCTCTGCCAATAAGCAGAAGGCGATAGAGAAGTATCTGAAAAATGAACTTTTAATGAGTGGCGAGAATTAAGAAACCATAGACTGGGCCAGACTGCTGGGCAAACAAATGATGAAATCAGAGTGTAACACCCAGCTGCTTATCAAATAAACATTGCACACTCTGTTTCCTACTTCAGCCTCACTTTTTAATTCGCTAAAGGTAGATCTCTAATTTTGTTTGTGTTTACATTGTTTTAATTAATTGGTTTAATGTTCTTGAAGCAAAGAGATTTTTACAAGCCTGTGTCACCTATAAGTAAAGACAAAACAGCAGCAAAACTGTGACTCTTACTAATTGTAGCTCTACAATACAGATACACATTTGACGCAAAAAGTTGTGGGTGTCTGGAAGAAAACCAACTAAGAATGTTGTGGAGTGTGATTCACTGGGGTCCTTCAAAAATCATCCTGATGATTAAAAGATTACACTAATGGCAAGAAAACAGAGCTGAAAAACCTTGTCTCACTTGTTTTCATAGTCCATATTAGCCTAGGGGCTCATTGGTCCAGAGCTTTACCCAGCTCTGTAGCACTAAATGAACCACGACCACACTATACCCACCTGGATGTGATGCTAGTCCATTGGAATGTTGCCCCCAGTAATGCTGATGTGCACAGAGGAGTGGACTGGAGCAATAATAGAAAAAAGGGGTAAATTCCTATTGAACTGCACAGGGGAATAAGAACCATCCATGTCTTCTTCTGAAATGTGCACATGTCAGGATCATCTGCAATTTTTTATAATGAGACCTTTCTGGAAAACATATAACTCCTGGCATGAAATCTTTGTCTTGGCTTCCTTGTTGAGTTTTGCCAAGCATTTAAAATAGCTCTTGAAGCTCTTCAAGCTCTTGAATTTTTAGCCATCTTTCCCCTTTACCTTTCTCACTTCCCCATGACCTCCCTAGCCACACTCTTTGAACCTCTGATGTTAGTTTTTCATTTGTCTCTTTAACAAAACAACAAACAACACGACAGAGCCTTTTATTACACACCTAGGTTTTGGAATACTCTTCCCTATGATATCAGGAACTCAGAGACTCTAAACTTACCATTTACTGGCATTCTTGAACATATACAAAAGATGTGGGTGTCTGGAATTCCTACTAGACATTTTTGTCTGTTATAAATGAATGTATTTAATCAGACTCTTCAGGAATGTTCTGTTCATGTTTTTATTATACAGTGCTTTGAGATATGTTTGAACGGCCCTTTATAAAATAAAGCAAAAGATCATTATAAGATAGCATAAAGCAGGTGAAGTGAAGCATCCCTCTTTGACAGTACTGCAAGCTCACAGGCATCCAGAAAACCAAAAGTGGAGTGATCTGCATTCAATAAGCCCCAAACCAGAACATTTCTAACCCTTCTTATCTCCACATATTCCATTATGAACAACCTAACAAATATCACATCCATAATTCAGGACTTCTAATTCTATCCCACATATTCTGTATCAATATGGCATGACTGCATCAAGCACTACAAGACACACAAAATGTATCTGTATCCATTCCAGTTTTTGTATGATGTTATGTCACGATTCCCTTTTTGAAAAATAATAAGTCCATTCATAACCATCTGAAACATAATACAAAAACAGCAACTATGGCTGTCAGGTAAGGCTGTAAGTAATGTCCATTGCAATTTTGAGACAAGGACCCTGGCATTTGAATAAATTCTGACAGACACCCATTGTAATTTTGTGTCACTCATGCCTGTGTATGCATATTGTTCAGTATCCTTTTCAGTCCATATTTTGCACACTTAATAATGTGACACAGTAAGGACTTTGGGGAGAAAGTAATTTAACTCTCCTCAGTCAATGTCTTAAGGGTTAAGGCATTATGGCAAGACATATTATCAGATCTAAAAACCTAACTATGAAATCATTTAGTGTTCAGTGTAGCAGTGTTCAAAATGACACACAACACGTATACATACTGCAGATATTTTTCTATGCAAACTATAGTGAAGACAAATATGTTTAAGGCTTATACTGTGAGGATTTAGGGCTTTCCAAATGTAACCATCATAAAAATGGTTACATTTGAATTTATTTGATTTATACTGCATAGGGTTAAAAGTCCTCTCTGTAACTCAGAAATGCATAAAAGGTTAGATTACAGTAAATCACCAGATTAAACTGCAGAAAAAAAAACAAAAAGTGAAAAAGCATAAATACGCCCACCCACAACTAAAGTTCTGACTATGTTTTACATCTCACATCCATTTCTGAACTGTACTTCAGTTATATAAACTAGAAAGGTCAATAACCTCTGTGGAGTCTCTTTATCTTCAAGCAGTCAGTAGTTCCTAGCTTCAGGGCACTCTGATCTTAAATGGTCTTAAAAGATGATCCATATGGTAATGAACATCTCCGCTTGGCTCAAAGCCCAAATGAGAGTAACATGATTAAGAAAATGGGAAAATACAAAAGCTACAAGGGTAGAGTTCTATTCTGGGCTTCAAAAGCGTTAATTTCCGTACAGACAACCATTATTTTAAGCATTAATCTTACTAAGAGCGCTGGGACAATTATTCAGAATGTGACCATTTTTCTTAAAACAGTTCCCTTTCTTCCTTCCTGTACAGTAGGTTATAACACAAGTAGGCTTTGTGCCTCCCATAATATAAATATGAGACGGTGCTTTGGTCTTCATGCTGTTTTTTAATCCTGATCTTGGTTCTAAATTCTGACTTGTGTATTTTCTCACTTCTAACTCCAGCTTGAACTAATATGTTTAGGTGCAAAAGAAATGAAAAGCTCAATTGAGGTCAAAACCAAATTTTTAATTGTTCTTTATGATTCCTCAGTTGTTGTTTGTGGGCCGTATAAGCTCACCCTATCTGGACCCCAGTCACGAACGATTTCTGGATAAGTGAATTAAACTAAGAATAAGCTTCAGGTAATTCTGTTAATGGCTTGGATTGAGCACTAAGAGAGTCTGACCCAAGGTAATGATTTCAATAATCAGTGTCATCTCAGCCTCATACATATGCTTTGGATATGTACAGTACATTTGCACATCTATAACGTTTTCAAAACTGACCTGCAGTGGATTAAAATGATTTAATGATGGATACAACAACAAATAAACAAAATGTCCCAAAATACTTATTTTCTTGTACTTTATGTTGCTGGGCAACTAAACTTTGGTTTTCCACAACAACTAGCCTTTTGATTCCATTTAAGTTCTCAAGTATTTCTATGTAAAAATGTGCAATTTTCAGGAGTCCCAAAGTATCCATTTAAAATCCATTATAGGGCTACAGGACGCTTAAAGAAGTATAATTTAGTAATCTTCTGAGCTTCAAACAGTGAGGCAAAATGAATCTCTAAGGTCTATGTTAAATATTTTTTTAATATAGGCTGTGTGGTGTAGTAGTTATGGTTCTGAACTCACACTGGAGTACTTCATTCAAATCGCTCCACTTAATGCCAATAAATGGGTCCCCAGGTCATCATTGGAAATGAGAATTTGTTCTCAATTGACTTACCTGGTAAAATAAAGAAATTAAAAGAATGCAGAACATCACATGCAGATATGGAGTGTTGGGCTCTAGCTTCCAAGACACCTCTCAATAGTTAGAGCTTTTAATGACCAGCAGACTTAGGTGAAGTTTACAGTATTTTTACCTTAATGTTCCCAATGAGAAAGTCATGAAAAATCTTTTTTTTTAAAATGAATTACAACTTTGTAATTGACTTGTGAGAAAGGTCTTCTAGGGATATGGCATGATACACAGCACCTGCCGTCTTTTTAAAGTTTAAATAAAAAAAATGCGTACAATATATTGAGGATGCAGGTTAATAAAACTCAAGTCTGAACTATAAACATAATTCTCGAATACAAGGCCCAAGGTTTCAGGTTTTGTGCCTCAGTCACAAGAAACGTTTTTTTTCCCCCAAAAGTTCGGTTTGCAAAAGCAGAAGCACCTCGGTTTCTGCATAGGTCCTAACCAAAGCCCCACACATGAAACTGAAGGTTGACTTGTATCCCCCCCCCAACTCGTACAGGACCAGCCTCTGTGCGCAAAACCTTACAGGAAGTGAGAAGTTCCACTCACTCACAGCTGCTGCAGCCGGACCACCCTGCTAGCTGTGGGTCACACATGACAGGATGATCCCGCTCAGTCCTTGGACCCATCGCATTGTTTTTCTTGGACCGTGGTGAAAGCAAATACCAGCTAAAGGCCCTCCGCTCGCAGTAAAACCAGAGTCCCGTGCAGTCATTCATCAAAACCCAGACAACCTGCTTTCCCCAAGGCAGGGCCATCTCCCTGGCTCTGGCTTTTAACTAGGACTCCAAATAATTCCAGAAATGACAAATGATACTTATATCTCTGGCCGAGCCAAATCAATAAGCGCACTGAAGTACTATCCATCTTAAGGAGTATCGACAGGGAGCGTTACGATTTGTGAAAAAGTGCCCAGCAGCGTATTCTTCTAAGGAATCTGAAGGGGCTGATAAATAAAAATAAAATAATTAGAAAGTATGAGACCTACATGCTTTGGTTATCTTTATTTTCTGTTCCTTCCGATCTGATTTCAGAAGCCACCTACTATACCGTGACTGCCATACAGCACCAACCTCTAACCTCCACCTGGTTGCTGGACATTTCCGCACGCCGATTTGAGCAAGGCAATGCAGCTTCTGGTTCTCCAAAGGCTTGTGTAAGTGGACAGTGCCTACGATTTCTTCAATTTTCAAGCTTTGAGGTGAAACAATGTGGCTGATGATCTGAATCTGCGCCTTGATTTTCATGTGTTGGTAAATGCAATTTTCTAACTGATCATCTGTGGGTATGTTACATTGTCAGATAACCCCCCCCCCCCCCCCAATAAAAATCTAATTATTTTCAATCAACACTGTCCTTATAATGCATCCTCTGGTTACCCACCAATCACCTGTATCTGTTTTTATATTGTATCTGCTAAGTCATTGAGCCATAGTCCTGTTGGAAGTTCTTTTCTGGGAAAGTTGACTAGTACAACCACTAATGCCTTGATATGTTCCTACCAATTTGTCATTAGAATTCTCAAGTTTTTTACCTGAGCTTCATCCCATAGGTCTGAAGTAAGTTTACGGTTTGTCCTTGCAGAGGTTTCAGTTGTGAAACAGTTCTCACAAGTGCAAATTCTAGATTACTAACAGCATTGCTGTTATTTTTGCTATGTCTTTCCCTTAATGCACAATATCCTGTCTGAAAAACAAGAGCATAATGAAATGCAAAACACTAAAGAAAGCATACTTCTCAATACCTTTGTCATCACAAGAAATATGGCAACCCTAAACAATTTCGACGTTTCTATAATTTTTTTGGCATCATTAGGTGATCGAATTCACACATTTTTATTATTTTGACAAAACTGTATGATTTAATATTTTAAACTATAATTTCTTATAAAATATTAATAGATCATATTATTGCATTAATTAAGTTACAAATGCCTCCAGCAAAAAAATATTTTTTTCAAATGAAGATCCCTTTTCAAAAAATGTAGTTTTTAAAAATCATTTTGATCCTAAACTGCCAGAAGAAAACTAACAGTGTGTTTATTATTTACTGAAGTCTGCTGTTAAATGTGGTTTTGAGGAATTCTGTGTTGCCCTTTAGACTTTGAACCATATCGGTGGGAAACATCACACAGAGCACATTAACATTACAGTATATTTTCCATGAATTCTGATTGCAAATATCAATATAAACTGACAAAATCAAAAACCTTCCTGTTTCTCAAAAATATGTCTTTAAGTGCCGAGATTGGTCATCCTCCCACAGCAAAGATAAACAAAGGCTGTAGGAATTTTGGCAAAATGACTGTATACTGTACCTTCCCCAAACTGAGGCAAACTCTTCACTCCAGCCATGTGGCTTCTCCTGTTTTAGTTGTTTGGATTATACAGTGGCCTGACCCCTTTTCCCCATCCCATCCCTGGTTCCCTCTTAAATAAAAGGATACAAACTCATTAATTTCACTTATGCCACAGCACATGCGTTTAAGTGTCTTGAGCAAAGCCATATGGTGAAGGATTACAATTTGAACAAAGAAACTACCTCAGCAAATAAAGTCTCGGTCATCAATCATGGGCAACGACAAGTATTTGGGTTGTTGTATCATATAAAAGCCCGCTTAATAAAACAATAATCTCCAATACCATCTTCCAAAAGGACAACACAATAAAGTAAAATGAGAGAACAAAATGTAATAAGCAATCCCTCCGATAAAGGCATATTGTGGAAAACCCATTGCAAAGTTCTTTATAAAACAGGTTACTAGCCTTTAACCAGGCACTAGAAGGGATATTAGATCTAAAGCACTAGAGAATGAGCTTGTAACAGAGGTGTTTTTGTTCACAAAATACAATATTTTTGTGATGGGTTTAAAACGAGAACTTTTTTTCTACATTTTTTTAAAATTATAGCGATGAAAAAAAAGTTGTTGACTGTTTCAGTTTTTAAAAAAAAAAGGTTTCATTTTTTGTACAATATCCTCTTTCATTGAGATTATTGACTTTCCTTGATATTCGAAACAGAAAAAAAAATGCCCAGCTTTATCACCAGGATAGAAATCATTGCTTTTCCTGGGTTTTGATTTTCCCTGAATATCTGTAAACCAATTCCATCCCTTGTGTGTCAACTCTTTCACTGGGGAAAAAGAGACTTGAGAATATTTTTTTAGCGCAAAGAACCGCAATCCATCATTATGTGCATGTCACTGTTTAATTTCAAAATGGAATGAGGAAGAGTGGAAATTATTTGAACCCATACTAATAGCATCAGCGACTGCCCTACAAAAAGTACTGAAATTCAGAAAAAATCACAGCAACAAAAAGGATTAAGAAGCAACGAAGCCCCAACCCCAACTCAAGTATAAGGTGTACTGTAGTAAAAACTAGGGTTATATTACTTGTTTATGATATTGGGGTTTTAACATAAGAAGGGCAGCCACCATAAATGCAACATTTATGGCCTTGTACTGTACAAAAAGGGTTCTGCACGCTTGGCCAAACTTAGTTTTAAATCTATACATAAACATGGCTTCATAACCAACCTGTCACAGATAATCTCCAGAAGACATCAGGTTCCAAGAACTGGGAAGAGCATTCTAAATGGATTTATTAAACTTACACTACTGAAAAGCCTTTTTAACAGTGGCTGTCTGTTCTATAATCATGCGTGTTTCACAGTTTTAGAAGTTAAAATCTAGCAACGTTAATGCCATGCCTACTGTAATTTGTTGACAATATATGCTTGTACTCTGCTCGCTTTTCAGATGCTCCAGATGCTTCACAGAGAGGAAAAGGAGATGCCAGCCTGTCCTGAGGATTGTATACAACAAGAGCTCTGGTGCTATGAGTGTACACCTGATTGTTAGTATTGATTACTATACAATCTGAACAAAATGTCAGTTTAACATGCCACAGTCGGAGGTGCTAAGGCTTCGGTATTGATCAGATGTACAGATGTCCACGCAGCTGTAAGTAGCTATCAAAGACTGTGCTTTGTGTAATACTATAACTCACTTTCCACGAGAAGAAAGGAAAACGCATCTGTCTGATGGCAGTCCTTTTCCCAGACACATGGGTTATTTATTTGTATTTTACTGGAAAGCATTGAGCTCCTAAGCACTACTTCAATGGTTACAAACAAGCTTTACTTAGGTGCTGATTAGATGTTTAGTATCATTTTAATTTAATGTGTGAATCTGTCTCTCTGTGAAAAAAGGAAAAAGAATCTTGTGTAATATCAATAAACAGCTAGGACCACCAGAGCAGGTCTTTCAAATAAAGTAGCATCATAATGACACAACACAGCCCAATTACCAAAACGGCTAATGAAATCTGAGAACTGCGTAGCCTGAAGATCAACAAATCTCAAAACATTATGAAAATGCCACTTGACGAAAACACAAAGCTAAATTAAAGCAATCTTCAGACATTTAGAGCGGGTGGCTCAGCAGATTAATACAATAAATTCAATATTCCCAGTTTAGCAAAAATGAATATAATTAATTAACATTTAAATTATGTTTTTAATTGCAATCATGCCCTCTCCAGGGACTCATAAGGGGTCCATAATTGCAATTAAAAACACACGGATTCGATAATAAAACAATGATGTCAACCAAACTGCTAATTCTAAGAGAAAAAAAATAAATGAGGGAGGGTGCAACTGAATTAGTCATGCACATCCAGATTCATTACTGCCATAAACCTAGCGTGGCTTCCCAGAATACAATTCACAAGCACCTGTGTTCATTTATTAAATCTCTGGTCGCAGGCATAATGTGGCAGAGATCAGGTGAAATTCAAGGGAATGTATCTTCAATCACACTATTCACTCTGGAGCTCTCCTGTTTCGCTTGGTGCCCTCTCTTGTGAATTTAACGTGCTATCTGATATGCACTCACCTGCAGGAATTTCTGCAGTTCTTTTCTTTCCATCATTCCCAATTCCTGTCCATAATTATACACACAATAGGAAAATGTCTGCAAAGACACCTCTATATACTGCATATGTATTAATAAAAGCATATGTATTGCAACATTTAAAACCAGCTTAAGTCACAAAGGAGGATCTTTTGAGCATCAAATAGATTTGTGAACCATACTATTCGTTCTGCTGACACTAGACTATGGAAAGACTATTTATGTTCATGGCCTTCCATATTCCTAATCAAATTCAAATAAGCCTTTTGTGCTAATAAAAGAGTGTTGAAAACGTTAATTATTAGAGGTAAAAAAGGATGTAGAAAAAATGGAATGCTCCACCTTTTAATTTGGAGATTTTCGGACGCCGATGAGCAGTTGTTTCTTATTTAGAAATCGGCAAATATGTGTTCATATCTGCCAGATTTGGAAGATCCAGGTCTACATTTTGACGTGTCAGCTTCCATTTATGAGCACAACATGAGCCAAGTGAAGCCAAGTACCCAACCTTCAAGTTATTCGTCTTTTAACAAGTCAACCTATTGAAAGAGTCCATTTGGTTTATAGTTCAGACTAACAGCTCTGGTGAAGTAAAAAAGCAGAAGACACAGTGGCTCAGAAAAACGAGAACCAACAAAATTGCTGACCTGTACACTCAAATGCCGTGAAACTGTTAATTTTGCTTTCTATATGAACAAGGTGTGCTAATGAAACCAAAATGACATCTGTTGTTGCCAAGTGTAATCGTTTCCCACATGTCAAAAAGTGTTAAAACTGTTTCCCACTGGGGGTTGAAGTCATTACATGCTAAAAAGTTAAAATACAGTAATTACCATAAACTGAAGGACAAGAACCTCAGAGAAACACACTTAAATTTAATTTTGAGGAAAGAAATTCTCCCAATTCTGATCCTGGTGACCTCTGTGTCTAACGGGACATCCAGTTGCTTAACTAAACCCTTCATTAAACAATCTCAACCTCTTGAGCTCCTAAATGTTTTTCAACTCCTGAAAAGATGACATTTTGAAATTCATCTAACACTTCATGCATGCCTAGTTGGCAAACTATAAGTTAAATATGGGGTATATATTTATGAGAGGTCTTTAACTCTCAAAATAGTTGTTCTAGCTGTCATATACAGTATCTCCACCTATTTATTTTCCCTTAAATTAGCCACCAGATCACATTGTCCGACAAATATATGCTGCACCTCACTTGCTTGTGTCACACCCTCTGTGTACAATGTATTGCATTTATGGTCATATTCACAAATAAACGCAAGTTCACATGATTAAGTAAAAATAACATGTTTGTTCTTGCTATGCATGACGAGCTAACACATGACATTTTGTTTAGAATGCTGAACAAACACATTGCCTTAGGAATGCTGTCAACTGTTCTGTTTTTTGTGAAAAAAAATGTTACACTAACAGTTAACGACTCCAAAAAAGAAAAAGCAGCCTGGGCCCAGGGCAGAGCTTGGATGTGAGATCTCTGATGTCTTTAGCTCCTCGAGTGCTGTGACCAAAATGATCAGGTCGCAAGATCAGATGGAATCACACCTTGAGCTGTGAGGCACAGAAGATCTATAATCTTTACCGAAAAATGTTTTCCATCACGTCTAGGGACCACGTCTAGGCACTTTTTGGGTTTTACTTGTGTTTGGTGAGGAAAAAGGGAAGGGAGGTTAAGCCATTGTATTTAAAGAGAATGTTCATCAGAGAACAGAGAATACCATTCTCAATAAACTTTGTTTATAAACAGTATCATTATCCAACAGTCATTGCTCGCCAACTGGCTTTATGTAATTGGTGAAGCATTGTCAGAGTTGAGCGAACATGAGTTGGCTATGGTATCCTCAGTAACCCAAGCAACAGTAATCCCTGTGTCCTGCCAGGTGCCTCTGGGCATCCTTTGTTTTCACTGAAAGCCACAGCACTCCCCCAGTCGGTGCTATATGCTGTGGACGCTGTGAATCTCCGAGTGTGTGAATGACTTTGATAAGTGCTTGTTCTAGAGGAAAGTGATTGGTGATTTTAATTTCAAGAGAACAAAAAAAAACCATAGACTCTCAAATTAGCCTGGCCCTTGTACTGCTCGCATTTTTTACAAGGTAAGAACAACTGAAAGACCAACCCAGATCCTACACTGTCTGTATAATAAAAAGCATTTACTTATTCACCTTGCTTTCTCTTCAATCGTGTGTTAAGAGAATATTAATCTTAATGTGGGCACATTGGAGATTAATTCAGCACCCTACAGCAAATTTCTTTAAATCTGACAAAATATGAATAACTCCTTTTAAGCAAACACAGATCCAACGGAAGCACAAGATTTACGCAACATTGCTTCATAATGAACATGCTGGGAATTTCGCAAATAAGAACACTACAGTCAGACTTGCAAATTTAAAATAAAAAAAACAAGCTCATTAACCTTTGAGAAACCTCCGTAGTTGGTACTTTTCTACATTACACTTTCCCAGCGCAGAAATGGAACAGATGGTTTGAGTCTCAGTTTGCGAATGAAAAACTTTTTTTTTTCATATGCTGCTCACAGAGGGTCGCAAACAGAAATTTCTAGGGATTTCCTCATGTTAAGCACTTCTTTCGGTAAAATCACCTTGCTTGCTAGGGCCAAGAGTCACAGACAGCTTCTGCGCACACATCACCTGCCAGCCTCTTCTGCTTGGGCCTGCTGAGATGGGGATGGTTCTGGCACATACCTAATGTTTCATGTACCTTGGGGGTATCTGCAACTCCTCTTTAGTGGAGTCGGTGGCCGTCTTATGTGACAAGATGGGGACATGAAACTTACTGCAGCAAACAGAACTGTGTGTTTTGAGCCGCAGTCCGCATTTATTTACCCACAATGCTGGGAACCCAAAGAGAGGGAAGGATGGAGAGACTGCTAAGTGTGTGTGTGTGCATGTGTTTGCAGGGAGGGGGTGGAGGGAGCTGCATGTCAGACTCTGTCAGCTGAATTTCTTTCAAGGCAAATAAATGAAAATGAATAAATAACGCTCAGGACTTAATCCTTCTTTCAGGCTGAATGTGAGAGCCGGCACTGCTTCGCTCGCAAACTCTTTGTCAGTTGCTGTCTTAAGTTAAATAACCCTTCTTTAGAGAACACAGCGCAAGAGAGTGCAATAATAGTTGCTCATATCCCCTTTGGAAAACCCCCATTTAATGTATCAGTGCTCAGGGGATTCTACACACCTCCAAAAGAATTTGAATCCCTTTTCCCACAACCTCTTTGAGTCCATATGATAAATGACACCCATCATTCTGTCACTGCCAAACAGCACAGAGGGGAATTTCAGTGATATATGATTCACAAGAACAGGAAATCAACTCTTTTTTTCCCTTTTCCTCTCTTGCCAACAAGAACTGACCTGGACACTGTCACGACTTGGCCTTATTAAGGGGAAAAATAACCTGTGCTAAACCCAAAAAGATAAATTTGACAAAATCTGCATTTCTCTCTCTCTCTCTCTCGCTTGCTTTAAGAGCTGAACAACCAATAGCTCATGAAAGGCAAATGCTTCCCATCAAAAAAGAAAAATAAAATCAAGCCGAAAGGCATAGAAAAATAACCTCTGTCGAGGTAAGAAAAAAAAACACTTGGCCTAAGGAACTTAAAAGCAATTAGTAATAATTAATAAAAAAGCAATGCTGAGCAAAATGACAGTCTCCCCTTGCCCCCAATTATAAAAAAGGCTAATTACTCTACCTAGATCATTTTAAGGATCTGTCTGTGTGTGTTCTGGGGTTTTCATAATAATGAATAATATATAACCCCTCTACTTTAAAACATAATGAATGGAATTCATATGCTTATTTGGGAAAATGAAAATGAGCACTCCTGTTGGTGCAATACTCAATATATAATAAGTCATATAAATGACGTGTAGCACACTTCAGTTTATTTTCAGGGTTGCAGATGTGCATACTGCAATAAGAATGGTTTATTAAATTCAATATTAAATGAAGAATCTAAGTTGAGAATTATATACAGTACGGATACCATTTATTTCTAAACATAAAGATTTACGTTTACATCTCTCAAAATATTTAACATAGCATTAATTGAGCACTGCTAAATTTAAATTAGACAGGCCTAAACAGTTGTTTGGCTTTGAGAAAAATGAAAAACCCCATTCTCGTGAAGATGAACGCAGCTTTTTGCAATAACCACAAACCAGCAATGCCACTGGCTACACTACTGCTTCTGAGCTAAAGATCCTTGTTTTGGTCATGTCACACTGCTGCACCTTCCAGCTTCTCTCGGCAATAAACAGACTCGTTTTTCGGTTTATATTGAAATACTAACGGCACCTTTTAAAAATAAAAATAACAGAAAAGCAACAGAACGGTGGTGTGAACAAGCTAAGTTTGGGTTTTGAGGCGGTGAGGGAGAGTTCAGTAGTACAGGCTTGCAGGTTTGTTTCTGTGTTTGGTTTTTCTGAAGCTTGCATTGCGCTGGAGGAGTAACCCCTCAGGCAAGCACAGTGCCCCCCCAGAACAGTTGTAAATACAGCGATCCACTGACCCCACGGCTAAGAACGCTCGATTGTACAGATGGTCACATGTCCTCGCCACTGGTGTCAAAGAGGCCCTGTGGTGGTAATGGCGGAGGGTTAAAGATATTTACGAGAAGTGTGTTTCATACTTGCCTATGTTGCTGTAATTTCAGTGATATATAGCACACAGCTCACCCTGCTACCGGACACAACTGCCTGGTCCATATACCCCTCACACTTGCCCAATCAAAGGAGGCAATGTGCCACATCTGCATTCATTTCTGGAACTTAACAAGTGGGGGAACACATCTAATTGCTACCAGTTTAACTTTGCTAAATCATCCATGCAATTGATAACCATCTTTGTATTCGTTCACAAAACTGCAAAAATATTGTTGAACTGAGTCGCAGAACAAAACTTAGAAATATGTACAGTGTGTGATATACATACAGTGGTACACAACATATATAAATATTGAACTTGCACAATAAAAAGAATGCAAAAAACAACATTAGCTCATTTAAAGTATTATCATTGGTTTATGTTTATGCCAACTACTTCTTTATATCCTGCAAAAAATACTTTTCACATCTGAGATTTATAGAGGTTTCCGATCAGCTGCCATTTTATACATCCCACACAACAGGCTGTAAGTGAAAAGGCTATGTGCAACTCTAGAGCTCACTGAAAATTCCCAAAGTGCAAAATCTTTTGCACACGAACAACATTATATATTCCCGACAACAAATGTGCAGAAGAGCTTTGAAATACTGAGTTTAATTTTAAGTAATTTAGAGGAAAGCAGATCTGAACAGTACCTGAAGCGCGATATATATTTCAAAGCACATTTGTCTTGGCGGTTTGCTTGAGAATGGCGAAGTTTTGGAGCGGTGGAACACTTGTGCTGAAACTTGAACATTTTAAATAAAATGACACTGAAGGAAAACAATGCAGTGCTTCTAGCCAGATGACTTATAACAAAACTTCCTTTTGTTGTTTTTAATCATTTCAAATTTGGAGTGAGAGGTGCTCCCTGAGCACAACAGCACAATTACTGCTTATTACTAATTTATAATCTATTATGGTGGTTACAGTACATTTAACCTTGTACTAAACTGCACATTAAATTTAGATGACAAAAAACTGAACTAACCGGCATTTCTCTCAGACAGGAAACCTGTGTCCACAGTATCACTGAAATACGAAAAGGTATTTTCTGTATCATGTGATATATTCACATTTTACACAATACTTAGGTTCCTACAGTGCTACTGTAGATCTAGGGAAAGTCGGTCTGTGGAAAATTTTTGTAAAAACAATTCACCTCCCCTTTAGAAATAAAAATAATAAAATAAAAAAATGCCAACTTCTACCTTCTAGAAGAGCATTTAAAATATATAGTTCAAGCTTAGTCAAAACAAAATCTCAACACATACGAAGAAATTAAAGCAGAACTCTTTTACAGATTTATTTTCCTCCTTAAAGCAAGGTGGCCGTGTCAGGTATCATCAGAAATTAAGTACATCTCGGCAATTTGTAGGCATTTCATGACTTGATTGTTAGTAACTAGACCCACAGGAGTCAGTTAAATGTTCATGAAAGCAGTATCTCTTTCGATTTTTGTAAAGAAATAATAACTGCATAATGCTTGCGAGGGCTTGTGGCGGAATAGGAAATGAATTGGAAATGGCTTAAAATTGTTGCTCTCAAGCAGAGATGTTCCTTCTACCACCAGGGGTTCCTTTCGTCAAGCAGGTTTAGGTATTAAAAGAGGTCTAAAAGGTATTTGTAATGGCCCCAGTAAAGCTTCATTGCCATTAAATTTTTTTTTTAAATCTGTTTTACATTTTGCGGTCCCTAGTTGCTTGATTTTCGTCTAACTTTTTTCTTCTTCTTTTAAATGCTCTTACATTTTTATACTTTTCTACATTAAATGTGCGCATTATTTTTTTTGCATAACAAATAAGAGTTTTTCCAACGATATCGGAGGATCTGATTAATAAACTCCTTTAGGAACTCAGCGGTTCGGTTGTGTAGTGGAACAAACATATTTAAGGTATGAACTGAACAATTTATTTTTATGGGCCAAAAGAATTATATCATATTATCTGCAGTAATAAAGCAAGTAATAAAACAAATACAAAGATTTGTCTGTACATGTAACTCTGGAAAAAGCCCTTTGCCTGCTCAATAAAGTTCACATCAAAGAAAGTACACTCTGTAACCCACTAGATGTGCACTTTATGTTGGTGTTTAATTTGTTCCATCATCAAATGACTGATATTTAATGATTTTGCATTGTATCTGTCTTTGTGAAGCTATGTCATCACTTAACAGTAATGCAGTATATTTAAAAATGTCTATACTAATCCCAATGCTAGTATACATATTTGCATACATGATAACCTTCCATATTAATGCAGGGCCATGAAAAATAATTACACTATCATTTAAACCTTTTTTACATGTGGTGTAGTGCCAAATTTCAGTTCATTGAAATTCAAATAATAATATATATATATATTTTCAATCCACTTTTTTCCTTCTCTCAGGTAATACAAAAATACAAGTTCTCAAAAGCATTCAGAATCGCATTCATGAACATTAATACTGAATATTTTTTACACAATTCTTGACACAATTGTTTTAGCACATTGCCAAACCATACCAAAATGAACACAATATAGAATTCAGTTTAATTTCTGTGTAGCTAAATATTGCACTGTAAAAAAAGACACATTTACTTCCTGTAAAGTATCTAAGCACATCATCTCTCTGCAGACTGCTTAAACAAAATCCACCATCCAGATTAACCTCCAGATTGTTTTCTCAGAATTTAGATACCTAGCTGTATTCATTTAAAGTCTTGTCAGGGAACTGTGATTAACTGTGGTTCTTATACTTCTCATTCCTGAACTCATCATTAAAAGTGAGATCTTCTATCACTGAGAAAATTACCAGAATTAAATTCCAGATGCTGCTATTGCCACCTTACTAGTAAATTCAAGTAAAACATGATATATTAATAGAATCCGGGAATTACTTGTTTTTCTGGTACTTGGACGGTCTCTCAGCTGGGCACAGATTCACAAGGTCTGGTGATTTTACAGTACACCCTTCCTCATCAATGTGTCTCAACAGGAATTGCTCATAGCCTAATTTTCAATTAACGCCGTTCCCAAATACCACATCTGATTAAGCTACACATTGTGTGGTCAACACACTTCAAATGTCTCCCATCTTAGCCTCTATCTCAGATTTTGATATTGAGGAAAACAGGACCAATACTGCTCTGTATTGTGTGGTAATGCAGTCCTTTCCGAGTCTGATATACTTGCAAGACCTTATACTAACTGTACCGCTGGAAAGAGAAAGAGCTGTCCAGTTCAAATTATTTTATCAAGTGGCCATTCAAAGGAGGATATTGAGCACAAAATGGGCTGCACCTGGTTTTTAGAGTCTAGAAATTGAAAGACCAGAAACGGGTGAAATGGATATGGAAAATGAGTGTTAGTCTCTTTTCATTTCCCTCATTTCTGTAAATTCATAGAAGGTTCTGGAATCCGCTGGGTCGCCAAGGTGGGCAGCTCACTTCCTTTCACTCTTTGGTGCAGGACGCTCCTGTTCTCCACCTGCCTGAACCGCAGCTGTAACCCTGAAAGGAACCAGGACTAGTTAGGTTTTCAGCTGGGGTTTCCGAACGCGAACATTCTCACTGGGTATGTCAGGCAGAGCAGCCATCTTTAGAAGCGGCTTGGAGTTGGCTGCCTGAGTTGGGCATGAATGGCGTGGGTGCAGTGCTGGTGTGAGTGTGGTGGTAGAGGACTGGCTCCAAACGGAATGAAGCTGAAACACCATATGTTTCCTTGCTGACTTTGTAGACAGCCGGCAGTCCCCAGCTCGAGCGAGAGAAAGAGCGCCAAGCTTTGACAAGGCAGGGAAGCCAGTCTTTCACCAAGAAAATTCTGCTGGCTGGAAATCTGTTTTTATTTCTGCCTTATTGCTTTATTGTTTTGCAAGCACAAGAAATACAAATGAGAGCCTCTTATACAGGACCAATGCAACATCAAGGTGTGCATGCAGAAAGATGGACATGTCTTTTTCAAATTTAATCCGTATATCTGTACTGTGATTAGGTAACATTAATAAGATCCCCAAGGGTGAATTTTATTTTAAATGCAACAGTATGTATATATTTCAATCAAACTGTATAGCAGATACGTAACTGACCATTTATCCATTCAACTCCTGCACTGTGTCATGTAAACTTGTGAACTTTTTTTTTCTTTTTTGGGACACTGTAACACGAGCTCAGACAAAGGAATTAACCAAAAGATTTAAAATACATCTTTCTATATGATTGCAGTAGTGTTTATTGAACACTAAATGTACATCTTTAGAGCCTGCATCACCGACTACCATGTGCACATTATAAAAACAATAAATTAATATCTAATCTACTCAGAAATGCAGGCACCGGGGCTATTTTTTACTGTCTGTGATAAGCATATGCTCAGGATGTTAAGTTTAGCAAACTGAATATCACAACTTGATAGATTTACCACCAAACTATTCGAACATTTCAGAAAATCATGATCATAAAGTGGTTGAGGAGCTTCAGAAAATGAAGGACATGAACAGTGTAGATCCTGATGTACTGCAGAATTGTTATACTTTAATAACATGTACAGGTATTACAGTCAAATGTCCACACAGTATTTGGTCTGCTTTGGTCATTCTGTGATGGCAAAGCTGGTCTAATAATGAGTATGTACTGTCTGTCTGAGTCTGTACTTTCATAAGAGAAAGAAGCCTTACAGACATTAACTTCCAGGCTAGCCATTAACAACTATGAATGGCTTTCCCAAAGAGTCTGCTTTCATGGATTCATCATCCAGCCTTTAAGCAGAATGAACAAACTTCTCATTCATTTTTCAATAAAGCTAAGATGACTCGTAGATATCAGCAAGCCATGTACTGTATGTAGGAACTACTGTTGGATATGGCAGATTTGTAAATATACTGTATGCCATAAAATATAAACACCATCCGAAGTGGTGGAGTCTTACCATAATATAATTACTAGCCTTTTGTAATACAGTCTGCAATAGGTCCTTTATGCAGCAGAAGACTTTGTTACCACCTACTAATAGTAAGTATCTACTCCATTTTGTGCTGAGTGTGGTGTCACGGATCAACTACAGTACCTCCATGCCAAGGCTATGTACTTGAAACTGGCATGGTTTTATAGTAAAGTGCTGTGGAACATACTGTCAGGTTTAATTAAGATGATTATGATTTCCACGCTTGGATAACATTTCATTTTCCCCTTCCTTTTGAGGAACGTTGGACAAGACAAAACGAGACATTCACACCCCAGTCACACAATCAAACACATTGTTGAGTAAACATCTTGATTGCTTTCTGGCTTGCTAAACCTACGTGCCATATCCTGCAGTCTGTGCTGCTCTTGGAAGTGTTAACTCCAAAGCAATCTCTGCCCTGCTACCCCTCTCAATAAACCACAGACTGCTGCATTAGTCTCCCTGAAAGAATGGATGATTGATTGCTGCCAGTCACAAATGCCATCATTCCCAGCTTGTCCTAAGCCTCAGAAATAAGCAGTGTTTTCAGCTAGCACCAGATGACTATTAAAGGATAGTATTCATATGAAGCCAAGAAGGGCAGTGGGCAGGTTATGTGGCATCAGGACTCAGTTTCAATGTACAGTGTCCCTTTTGTTCAGCCCTGGACTAAATCAATTTAGTAATTAATACATAGCAACAGTTTATTACATATTTAAAGGGTCTACATTCTTGTTTGGTATTAAAACAGTCTTTTATTGAGATATACAGTATAAAGCAACAACAATGTTCCATAGCTAATGTAAATAGAGTCCATTGATTTAGCTCCTAAACTATCCTGCTTCATTCCTGATGTGAAACATTAAAACAGCCATTTTTTCACTCACAAAATGATATGAACCACAGAAGCAATTTCCAAAAATATTTTTTTAAACATTTATCTTGTTTTTAATAAATATATATTAAAAAAGAACTATGAACTTTTACACAGAAGGATGATGTAGTTTTTAACCCCTTTTCTTACATATGATGCCAGGATCTGGGTAATCTATACCAAAGTACCCACACAGAAGCTATTGTATGTGTTTCAATAGGTCTCATTATTGCAACAGAGATATACAAGAACTAGCAAATGAGTCTTGTAAATGCATATTCTTTGAGCCTATTTGCATTTTATCTGATAAGATTTAGTCACTGTTTCATAACCGATAAAGATTGTTAGACAGTTTGTTCCAGGTTTTGAGCATATAAAAATAATTAGGTGAACAAATACTAAATTTACCTGTACAAACCTGGGGAGTTTCCCCAGTTATCAGAGTCACAGATTGCATGCAATGCAATTATATGGCTGCTAGACATACATAGCACATCCATCCATTTTCTAACCACTTTATCCGATACAGGGTTGCAGGGGAGCCAGACCCTATCCTGGAAAGAAACAGGGACAAGACCAGAAACAGCCTGAACAGGATGTCAGCCCATCACAGAGCACACACTTACACCAGGTCAATTATCCCAGAAGCCAATTAGGCTGCCAGTATGTCTTTGGACTCTGGGAGGAAACTGGAGCACCTGATGGAAAGCCATGCAAACACACGGGGAACATACAAACTCCACACAGATAGCACCCCAGGTTTGGAATTGAACCCATACCAGAGTGCAAAAATATACAGGGGCTTCATATTTCTAAACAAATATAGTAAGGTATTCTACAGAATTGTCAAACTTCATGGAATCCATAGCAAAGTACAGATAAAAGTTTGATGAAAGGTGGTAGATAGAGGAAATCACCAGCACCAATAAAGTCTGTATTATCTCTATCTCACCCTCCTGTCTCATGGGCAGCCTGAATGCTGCTATAAACCCATTTTGAAAATTGCACCCATATATTTGCCGGAGACAGTTAGCTCATCCTCATGACAGAGCAAACTTTTAAGAAGAATTATGCCAGTGTCATTCTGAAGCGTTTATCAAAGCGGGTCAATTACTCACGGGTCGAAACACCTAACACATCAAGTGCCTGTCGCCTCATCAGCTGCCACAGTGCGAGTCCACTGTCCCAGCAATGCACACTAGTGCACACTGCCAACAGACAAAGAACAGGGGGTGACACAAACTTCATCCATTGGAGAGGACTGACTGTTTCAAACAATGTTGATCGATGGGTTTCCTCAAATAATCTCGGGAAATTGAGGATACAAAATGAGAATTTGGTGAAACCTCAGTGGTTTGACTATGGACTGATACACAATACTTTCAGACACTAAAAAGGTTAGTTCTTCTTCTCACTCTCATTCACTGCAGTCACCGATAACTCCTGAAGGTAGTTTTTAAATATCAATTAAAAAAAAACAGCTTCTGAAACCTTGAGGCAGTTATGTTCACCTGAACCAAAATAAATTACTCGTCAGTCACAGGATTTATTACAGTTAACTCTCCTCCTGTCTTTCAAAACTATTTGACATCTCTTCCTAATCCCGCGTTCCCTAGGAATTGTCAGGTGATGTGTTCCTTTTAAAGCAGGAGGATGTTTTCCATTACAAGGTAAACACTTAAAATGCAGACTGTGCTCTACCTCACCCCTGCCGCTTATTAAATCACCCATCGTACAGAGAGGCTGCCTTGATGAAAATGAAAAGCTGCTGGTATCACTTTAAAATGGATCAACGTGCATATAACTGTCATTAGTGTTTGCTCTGCACATGTGCAAAGGTCATATGGCAAAGATTTCAAGGTCAAAAAGTGTCCTGTGACTTCAAGGAACTACTGTAAATGGCATCTAACTGATACTTAATGGGGAAAATCCCACCTGCAGATCACCGACTCCACAATGACTTTCTTTTGAACTGAAGCTTTTTATTCAGCCATCGAAAAGCCACTATGAAGCACAGGGTTTGAAGATTGCAGTTGATTGGTGGGCTCAAAGTTTGACTCACTGGCCAAAATGTTATGAGCAAGAACTGCTCTACCGTCCATCCTTCTGTCCATCTTGTAAGCACTTCATCCAATTCTGGGTTGTGGGGGAACCTATCCCAGCAAGCAACTGGTAAGGCAGGATACTCACTGGACAGAATGCCAGTCCATTGCATGGCACACAGACTCACACACATTCACAATTAACCTACTGTACCAGTATGTCTTTGGAATGTGGGAGAAAACTGGAGCACATGCGAACATAGGGAAAACATACTGTACAAATCCATCCAGATAGCTCGTCATGAATTGAACCCAGGGCCCCAGCACTGCAAGGGAGCAATGTTAACCACTGTGACACCCAGCTTTAATGCATTCTACAAAATTTCCTATCATTTGCAGTCTGATCCCAACCCATTCTTCTGGATGAATCACCGCCATTTGAGGAGACAATGAGGGTACAGCACTACAGTTTGCACTGGGACCCCCACTTTTCAATAGGATTAAGACCTCTGGAGTTCTCATATAATACACTCTAGTTTCAAATGTGCCAAATGTACCAAAAGCTGTAAATGAACAACCCATTGATAATACAAGAGATATCACCTTACCACTAAAGGTACTGTATTTGACACTTTCCTTGCATACTTAAAACACCACTCCAAAAGCAAAAGATCTCTGCAAAATTACTCCAGCAACAATGTCACATTCACTTAGCAATCAAAAATTCTTACAGAATCCTCTTATAAGTATTTATTACAGCATATTTCTGAGTCAATTTTTAATTAATTTTTTAGACACTATGTTCATTGTTGCATCAAGTTCCATTTCCTCATTCAGTTTATGCAGTTGTGCACTGGTTGCTTTAAGTATTCAACCTCTAAGCATTTTTTAGTTGGTGGGTGTCAATTAAAATAATCAAGAGCCTGGTCACAAGACTTGTGCGCTGAACAATGACATGATATACCTTCACCTGCCTTTCCAAAATATGCCCTGTGTTCCACTCTGATAGTCTTGACTGTAAAACAATCAGAGCACTCAACAATCCTTTTATCAGTAAATTATTTATCTGTAGCAAAAAAAAACTCAGATTCTATAATTGTCAAAATATCAATGCCACTGTGAAAAAAGTGATAAAATATAAAGTGTGTTAGCTTTTCATTCAGTTGTGCATGAGTTCAAATATGCAATATCTGATAAAATAGATGCTTTGTTAAAAATCAAAAGATAGTGTAATGATCAATGTTTAAAGAACGGCACTTATATTACATCAGTCTGTTACATCTTCATTTATCTACACTAATGTTTTGCAGGAAGGACTTTAGTGGGATACAAGCACGCTCTGTGTGGTCTTTACAAGCCACAAACCCATAATCTTAATCAGTGGGGGATTCTAAGGGAAAATTTCATCAAGACTCCTAATACTGATACATCTCATAATTTGCACTGAACCCTCACCAAGTCTTTATTCTTTCTCAACCTCATCCCTGCCCTCCCTCCCCCCAACAAAGACCCTAAAACTACAAAGGCCTGGGGCCATGACTGCTCTACATGGCTTGTAGAGACATCTACTGTAGGATTATGCGTCTGTGAAACTGAACAGTGAGAACCCACTTGCACAAGAAGCCACACGCTAGAGATGACACCACTCGAGAGTTGCTCTGTTTACGGTTGGCAAGGTAACCTGCCACACCTGGATGAGAAGGCCCTCCTGACTACGGACCAAAGGGGCTGGGTATCTCCAGCAGCAGAGATCTGAGAAGGGAGCTGTACAATTTGCGGTGTTTGAAAAAGACCAAAACCTTGACGATATCTTCAAATTATTTAAAGCCGTTCCGTAATTACAAGTAAAGTAAGACATTCCACCGAGGTAATTACTTTTATTGCCTTCCAATTTCTCCTTCTCAGGGAGAAAGAGAGAGATAGTGTGTCCCCACCACTCAGAAATTTAATCACAGGTTTTCATTACGCTATCACTAACTCTCCGGTACGGTACAGCAGCTCTCTTTTAATAGTGCCGTAAAAAGAAAACCTTAGGAAAATACGATTCAGCTTCCTCGAGAAAAGATTTGAGAAGGTAATGTGATGAGAATGTTGAACTAATTGGCACTTAGGGCTACAGAGTTTTAATACCAAAAGAAAACGAAGACATATGCAAAAGTAAAACTGAACTAGGAAAACAGATTGAGAAGTCAACAAAATAAACTCTCCGCAAAACCAACAGCACTATTACATTCTGGTAACAGCTTGTACATAAAATACAGTCATTTCTACTGCTAAGAAAAAAACCTCATTTTAAACAAAGCTTATTTTGAGTTTAAAATTTACCGAAAATGTTTCTAAACAAAAATCACTGTTGTGCTTCCCCATTATTCATTTCCTAAAACTGAGAGACGTTACACCTACAGTACTAAGGAAATTTTACAGTGTTTACTGGTAGTTACAGATGAAGCCAGGTTTTTATAAATGTTTAGATTAAAGAAATGTAACATGAAATAATAGACATTATAAGAGACATAGTAATAGGGAAGAAGCTCAATGAACTTTCCCTGTACAAGCGAAGGCCGATAAAAGAGAAAAGTAGTTTGGAAAGCAAACTTTCCACTACTGAAACACATTTTACTGGATTTTTCCTAACAGATTTTTGATTCACAAGCATTAGGAGGTTGCGTATCTATTCTTTTGTGTTTTTAACACTCTTCGTGTTTTGACAAGTTTAATTACACTATCACGTCTGTTGCCTTGTTCATTTTTAATATCCTTAATCTCTTGTATTTTTTTAAAACGTTGCCGCCTGTTAGTGTCTGTCTCGTTTTTATGCAGTAATTCCATGTTTCCTTTAGAAGTGGTTGTATGGATTATCTGTCTTTTAGGTTTTCTGCTCTTAAATAACTACTTTTAAAGACCAGTGAATTAAATGATTGCCTTAGATCCAAAGCCTTTTTATTCTTCCACTTCTGTTTAGCCTGTGAAATAGGGGCAACACTGATTAAAGTTTTTAAACTTAAGACACTCTAGTTATTACAATAAGCAATTGCCTTGTGTGTCTTCTTATGGTAAGGCTCTAGGGTGCAGCTCTCACTGTCTGTTACAGTTCTGGTGGTGTAAATGTCCATTTTATGTGCCAAGCAGACCAGGCACACAACTTCCAAGGTTTCACTTTGCTACAGATTTCATTCAGGAAGCATCAAACACAATGTCCCTAGATCACACATCTAAGCTTAAACGTTATTGAGGAATATGCCAAATATTAACTACCCCCAGCTATCCATGAGATCGCCTGCTCCTAAATTGCTCCTAAAATCTAGCTATCCCTTCTCGTGCCACTCAGAGGTAAAATGAATATGGGCGCTCTCAAGCCAGGAGGCATGTAGAAGGTACTGAGGTTCCTAAAGAATGTATCTGGGCAGTACCTGGGTTTGTAACATGTTTCCATTTATAAGCCCATTGTGGATACAGGCAGTGGGCAGAGAAGAGGAAAGGGAAAAAGGAGACATTAGGATAGGGGCATCACAGAGCTGCTATATGAAACCAATGCCAAGATGCATACCAGGTGTTGCAGTGACCACATATGTTCTGGCAATCCTCTGACATTGCAATGAATCTCACTGATTGATGTGGCAGGGCAGAATGGACAGGAAGTAATGAGTCATTATTCCAACAATGCTTTTTTTTTCCCTCTTGCTTTTTTCAATGGAACAAATGAACACAAAAACGTGGCTACTACCACCACCAAAAAAAAAATAGAAACAACAAAAGTATATTTGGGCAGGCAGAGCTTTTATACAGAAGAATCTGTTTTCTTCCTGTCATTAAACAGTCACAATCACAGACAGGTCTTTGTTAAACAACAATTTTGTTCTAAGCAGTATTTTAGTTCAAAGTTGTGAAGGCTTGTGGTTTTATCGCATGCATATAAAAATAAATAAATGTTGGGTCTTCTAAGTGACTCATCTAATAATAGTCAAGGAGAAAAGTTTTTTGTAAGTCCACATGCAGGGCCAGTCTATGGAAAAGATGTTGCAGATTTGAATCTAAATTCAAATTTAGGGAACTCTCTATGAAAAATGAAAAAAAAAGGCAAAGTACTGTAGGACCTATATCACAAAGGTAATTATATAAATTATAGCTAATGTAGTCTGGATGAGAAACACACTTTTCAGATTAAATTATGCTCTTTGTGAAAAATACAAGATAGTTTTAGATTTTTCAGTACTTTACTGAATTGTTTATTTTGAAAATGGTTAGGTTCAGTTTCTTTCTCTTAAGATTTCAGAAAATTCTTCTGAAGTATTTTACTGACAAATCTGAGTTTACTCAGGTATTTGACAGCACTGCTACAAAATATCAAATTGTAGGGATTTTCTTCAGTCTTTGTTGAGTGCTAATTATCTTTCGCAGACATTCCAACAAAGCATTACTTGTCAAAGAATGCTTTTACAGTGATCTTTTTTGCAAATTAAATATTACACAATATGAGGTTTTAACATTGATAAATTTCACTGGATACTTACTGTACTATATACGGTGTACATGTTTATCTTTCATACACTTCTCCAAACACGCAATGCAATCACACAGGACTTTCTTTTCTTGCTTTAAAGATCTAAGAGCTGACGAGAACAAAATGAGCTAAAGTGCCAACTTAGAAAGTACAATATATCAGTTTGTGTTCAGTTGATTATCCTTGTGCTTGAACGTTTTCCAGTTCTGAAGGATTTCTGTTTACCATTTGACAACACAAAGGAATCTGACCAAGATATACTATCACGGGCCCATTTTAGTTCAATACTGGCTTTGTTTTTCAAGAAAGAATAGCTTTTGTGTTAAAAAAAGTTGCAGGCCTCAGTTTCAATGCCAGATTCGGACAAAGTGACAAATATAAAGTGCTTCAAGATTCACACACAGAATAAGTAAGGCTGCAAAAGGAAAGAGATTTAAAGAAAAATAAATGAGTTACACTAGAGTCTAAAAATATCCTGCAATTAAAAAGAATAAAGCATTGTTTGTCTATAGAGTATCGGAGTTCAAGTCAAGATAACTTATGTTAAGAATACATAACGCACTCATTAGACCTCACTTAGAATACTGTGTTCAATTTACCTTGTTCTTAATAGGACACTGGGGTCTACTTAATGACTTAAGCAATGACAAATATAAACACTGCCTTCCTTAAATCATAGATTTACCCTGTTGGTGTCCTACCCCTCATGGGAGATTAACAGTTTCTTCATTTAACATTGAAAAATAAATAATATAAAAATGAAGCAATTCTTTGTCATTGAGCTTTGAAAGTTTAACAGCGTTGCTATTGCGTTCCATTTGTTCTTGGTTCATTAGTAGAGTCAAACAGCATACCCCATGAATATATTCATTCCAGAAGTATTTTTATAGCCTTTTTCAGTCTAACAGTCTATATATCTTTTGTTTTGTACATGTTGGCACTGAATGCGAACCTGTGGGAAGACATTTCATGCTCCTCCTTGACATTTATTACATTCTTCCAAATTATCCAAGAAAAACATGCAACATGGACTAAAGGGACTGAAGACAAACCAACAAAGTTTGCTACTCTGCAATGATTATTAGGATCTTTTTTTTTAATTTTCTGCAAAGAACAAACATACACAGAATTATAACTGCAAAATACTTCATGGCATTTTTTAAGCTTTTGAGCTGTCTTTTTTTTTTTCAAAATAAAACACCCAAATGGAGTTTGCTTTCTAATCAGCATTCAGAACGAAAGTCATGAAACGAAGAGAAACAATGTACTGTACCAGAGATAGTCCACACCACAGAGATGTCATTTTAACACCTCCTTCCTACTTTAACCAAAGTTACAGAAATGTAGTGGGCTTTCAAATCTGTACATCCTATGGGCAAACATGACTCCAAAATTACAGATAAAATGCAGAATGTAGGATAATTTTGTCACTTCCACATTTTGATGACAAATGTACCTCACTTGCGCATTTGGAAAGATCTCATTAATATTTAGCCAATACATGTTGTTTCAATTTCTCGCTGGACCTCCACGTTTTTAGGATTACTTGAATTTTCTATTGCTAGCTGCAGTAGTAACTGTGTGTGGCTGTTCACATTCATTGACTTATCTTCACTTTTTTTATTGAAACTGAAATTAAGACTACTTTTTAATAGAACTGAAGTAGAACTTTGCCTACACCCCTTACAGTACATTAAAGATAATCTAATAACAGATGTATAAATACATAGATGCAAAAGTAAATAACACTATAGAAGAAAAGCTGTGTAATATATGTAAACCATATCTGTTAAACATAATAATTCCTTGTTTTAGATTTTAAAAATATTCTGGTAATCCCACACCTAATGCAAACACTGACTTTAGTTTTGAAAGTATGACATGCTCTCTCCAGGATCTTATTGGTTAATTCTTAAGATGGGCTTAGATTCCAGTAAATCTGGGCTTGCAAATGTTTTGACTTTACAAGGCCATATCTGTAAAACTGCAAAAAGATAAAAATGTTGGCTGTTCTTTTACATCCTATATGTAAGATTAATAGACTAACTATGAGAACTATCCTCAAGGAATCTGACTGCCTCTTCACAGCAAACTTCAATGTGAAACATACATTTAAGAACTGATCTTCAGAACAGTGGTGTGACATGTGACCTTCAAAGTGCATAGAAATACCATGTCTAGTTACAGAAAACAAGGGGAAACTCTTTTTGTTTTTTCAAAATAGTTTATTGTAACCTGCAGCGTTTGAAGGTTTAGGTTGTGTGAAGATTTAAAATGGGCAGTTAGTACATTGTTGTATTGTGTGGCAGGAAACATCTGTTTTGTTAATAAAGGTCATTTGATTTTCATTGGAATTACGTTTCAGTCAAGTTTAACTCAATATCAGAAGACCGGATTCATGGTTTGTTATTCTAAAATTCTAAAACATTTTTTTTTTGCTTTTTGATATTTTAGTTGTAATTTTGTTGTGAGGATTTGACCTACAATCTCCCATTTAAGAGTTGGCCTGTTTCCTAGTAACAACTAGAGTTAGTAACTGTCTTCTATGCTTAAGACAAAAAAGAACATGAACATGCAATGTATAAAGAAAAACTTTCTTCCAGAAAGAAATCTGCACTTCAGGGTCAACTCCCTAAATTATACCTCAAAAACGACATCTGGGGTATAGCAAACTGTATGGTTTAAGAGCAATTCATTTGTAGCTAATATATAGTAGTACAGTTGAATCCTTAAGCGTTCAGGCTGAAATATCTTCTCAGTCAATTTATCTGGTTAAATAAAGGATTAATAATAAGTTAAGACTAAAATATCATGTTTCTCAAGATTAATTTTTATGTTTTGAGATTTATTCTATTGATGACTGTGTTAAAGTGCTATTTGCCTCCAAGCTAATTTATTGGGTAAGATTAGCACCTCCAAAGACCTGTCAAAACTGACCAGCAGGAAGTGGACCAGCACATAAAAAAAGCATACTGCAGCACTGCTGAAACGTTCTTTATCACAGACATGTTCTGTGCAACTTTATAAGAAATTTCTTTCCTATGATTAATGGTTCTCAATCAAATCTATTGGAAAAAAACATGTCTCCCAAACTAACATTAGAATGAGCCTTCACACCCCAAGTAGTGAATATGTGGAATGGTGCATTGCTTACCACCACACCCATGGGACTAGTACTAGTAATAATCATGATAATTCCTTAACTTATATAGTGCTTTAAAAGACACTCCAGTCAAAGCTCTCTGAAGGTAATGGGGACTCCCCCCTACCACCACCACCGATGTGCAGCACCAACCTGGTTGATGTGACTGCAGCCAAAGTGTGCCAGTACACTCCCCACACATCAGCTATCAGTGGAGAGGAGAACAAAGTAATAAAGCCAATTCACAGATGGGGATATTCACGTGGGCCTCCATAGCAGGCCTTGTGTGATGCAGGAAGGTTCTTTCTCAGAGCTGCATGTGCCTGTGTATGATCCTTGGTTGTTGTTTCTTGTCTAAACATCGGAGACCACTCATTGTAATATGACAGGCCTATGTAAAGCAGAAGCTTGTCGAGTGAGAAATTAAAAGTCAGTCCCAGCCTTATGAGAGCTGATCTTTTAAAATAAGAATATCAATTCAGAGTGATTCCGTCTTTGCCACATTGTAAGACAACGGTAGTTTAACACTTTGTGGGGTTGTGATTCATGCAGTGTAGCACTAATTAATGTCCCCTGTCCCCTCAACACTGATTCCTTTTCAGAAAGAATGCAAGAGATTCCTTTGTCATCAGAGTCCATGGACAGTCAAGTTTGTCATAGTCAGTGGGGGAAGAGACGAGACGAGTGGGTTGGAGAGGTGAGAGGTGCTGCCAAATGCTATCAATTTCAGAAACATCCCTCCTCATTTTACACACAGTAGCTCTGGAATGCACTACAGAATATCCTTATTAGACTTTAAATACTCTCATGAATAACAGGTTCCTTTGTTAAAGGAACACTAGACAATAAGCTTGTCTCATATTGCCTGTGCCATGGTTTACTATTTGAAGAATCTGACAGTATTTCACATTTATTTTACACCATAAATAAGCACAGTGCTCTCCAGACCATCAATAAAATGGGAACAATAATGTATATCAGAATGTGCTGTGGATTCAATTTATCCTTAAAAATGCTATACTGTAGTCATAATAACCTTGCAGAGAGCAAACCCATATTTGTCATAATTACTTTAATTCCAGAAAACACAAGGGTCACATTTATGCATACATCTAAGTATTCCTTTAAATAAAATCCAACAAAAACACATCTACCACAATATATAACTCTTTAGAGGCCTCTGGAACTATTTACAGGCCTCTGAAGGTTTTCCTGTTTCCCTGGAGTATGAAAGGAGGTAACTCATGGAAGAAATTTAGTAGTAGCAGGCATCATAATAGTGAAGATCAGAGAACTTTCTAATGGTCACTGACCTCTACAATATGGGGGGTTGTGATAAAGAATTCCAGAAAAAGCTGAATCTACCTTAAGAAAATGTAGCAGCTGATTCAACTACAGAAAAGGCTGTGTCCTTTTTATTAAATTTAACGTTCCTGGTATAATGGCAACTATTCCAGGAAGAGGAAACAAGTGTATTTCGCCATGACAGTCTGTGAGACTAGTAGGTTGCATGGCAGACATAAAGCCAAAGGCAACATTGGGAGCCCTTCTATGCAAATGGGCATCTTCAGCATACTGTGATCAAAGCAACCATCCAGGTTGCCTGGAAGGATGTGGCATACAAAGTCAGGCCACCAAGTGAGAAGGATCTTCTGAAAGGAAACCACAAAAAGAGGTGACTGAAATTTGCCAAAGTATTGTATATCAGAGTGACAACTGGAACCACATCTTATGGTCAATTGAATGAAACATGTTCAGCTTCTTGGACAAGTATATAAAAGGTGGCGCTCATGTTGAGAAACCACCCATGCCCGCTATGATAAATGGCAGGGAGCAGTGGTTCTTTCTACCAGGAAGCTCAAACGTGGTTGAAAATGAACATTTTTAGCATTACAATGATAGAAGTCATACAACTAAATCAAAAATTTAAAAAAGAAACAAAGAAATGGACATTTCTCAGTTGAATCATTCTCCAGACTTGAATCAACACTTGGGTTCAAACTCAAAAGGGTAGATCACAAATGGAAACCAAAGTGTCTGTAGGATCTAGAGCAAATCTATCATGAGGAATGGTTAAAAATCCCCTTTCAGAAGTGCCAGAACCTCATAATACTATGGGAGACATTTTGTCAGTGTAATCCATGCCAGAGGAGGATTTAGAAAAAACTACATGGCTGTGAACAAATAAGACCCTTGCATTTTCTGTACATTATGGCAAATATTAATTTGTTCTGTACTACGTTATTAAGCATAGAGAGCAACTTTTTTAGAATATGTTAAGCAAGACACATGATCCAATCTGGAATGCTTTCTGTTATGTGATAGAGCAATGAAAGAGCTTTATGGAGCTCTTTCATCGGGCAGTTGAATAACACTAGAGACCACTGTACCTACAGTAACTGTGAAAATAAACATGAACACCTCGATAATCAACTTTTATAGGCTGGAAAACGGATGTAAATTTATTCCATTTAAAATGTAAACAGCTTTCAAAGTACTGTGCCAAGGAAAAAAAAAACTTTTGCAAAGATGTAGGGAGGAAACATTCACAAATAACTTAAATTTTGAAATCGCAAATTCCAAAATGTCATTCAATATCCAGCGAATGAAGAGGAGCTGGCATACTTGTATTCAGTTTTTTTATTTAATTAGCAGCAACGGTTACATTATCAATAAATGAACTGCCTGGGTGCAAAAGGAGAGGAAAGAAGTGTATTAATACAAAGCATGCTCTGATAACATGATACATGTTAAGCAGATGAGGAAAACTTTCAGTGGAGTAATCATACTCCTTAACTGCATTACTATAAATAAAGTTTATTGCACATTTATTTGAAAGGCAGAAGACAGGTAAGCATCTGGGAGGAAGAAACTGGTAGATAAAAGCAGAAAGAGACAGACTAATTTGTGCTTGAAGGCTACTTTGGTTCTTCATTCACACAGCACTGTAAATCTCCAGGAGGCAAATTAAGGATGAAATTGATATGATTCTATTCTGCGACAAGAAGCTTTTGCTCCTAATTAGTCCCTTTGGCCAGGGAGTGCCAGGTACCAGCGTGCTGATCTTGGAAAAGTCCAGGCGTTTTCTCTTCACTTGGCTGTGGTTTCTGCCTTGGCGTGATTAGCTTTGCCCCCAGATCAAACCACGCTATTCAAGGAACGTTTGATACATTGCTTTAAGTCCTTACACACAGACGTCTAGCCCACCCTGAATTAAAGATGTTACTAAAGCTGGAGAAAGGAAATTCAAGGTCAAGGTGTAAATACTGTTAGACGGACAGGGAAACAGATGGTTAACCAACTGATAAACTCATCAAAGTGTGTGTCACTATGTTTTTTGTTGGTTGAGGACTTCTTGTTGACAAAGGGTGGAGGGAAGGAGGCATGTGTGTGTTTGTGTGGGGATATAGAACGTATCCTGTAAAGCTTCTGATTTAGGGAAGTGTTTTTCAAGGGAAAAGAGCCCCAGTAGATCTATGAGAGCAGAGGTCATTCAGGAAGATCCTGAAACAGAAAAGTCTTTGGAAAAAAGACATTTAGATGAAACAAAAATGTTGTTTTGCCTTCAGATGTCACACTGTGCTAACATTTTATTCAAATCACACAGATGTTCAGATTTATAAGTACTGTATAGCTCCCAAACCAATTAAGCTCCTTTTCGTTTTATTTGCAACTTAAGAAAATGTTTAACCAGCTCCTGCTTCCTTTAAATATCAGAATCCAAGATGACATACAAAATCCCAGTGATCACAAACTCGGAAAATAGGAATGAACAAACAAATGTAAAACAAGAAATGGCAATAATGGTTTCTCAAATAAGCCTGCCTTATTGTGTAATCCTGCATACTCCCGCACTGCAACATAATCTTTTCACTACAGAAAGTAGCACACTGTAAACTCTGGTAAATCAACTGAACAACACGATTGAGGAATTAAGCATGTGTGCCTTTTATCGAGTGGAAAATCTTCATACAGCAGTTTAATAGTGATGAAATCCCCCACCCACTCAGGCAGAGTCTTTTAAAGAGTCTCCAAACAATGGCCTGTCTAATTCTTTCTATTTGTGTCAGAATGCCAGTAATTTAATACGTCCTGTCAGTCATAAAACATTTACACTCATATCCAGCCAGTGACATAATACTACACCCACATGTAAATTACAGGAATCCTGCAAAAGTCAAGTCAATTCTTACAGGAAGGCTTGGCATTGCATTATGGTTCAACCAGATACAGTTGGGCCACAATTAAGTACAAGTCTTCCTGTATAAAAGCCCTTTCTGTGTACAATAAATCATATCCTGTTGGCATCAAAAGCTCTAAATCCATCTTTTTCTAGAAATGTTTCCTCCTTTTTGTTTATTCTCAAAACTGGTGGAGGAGGCAACTGTTTTCAGTGAAGTGCAGAAAAGGAAAACCTGGTTTTCTGGAAATTATAAGTAGGCTCTTTGGAATTTATTGCTTTTCTATGTTGTTCTTCACTAAGGAATTATAACAACATGAAACTGCAGTACATACCGTTCAGCCTTAACATCAAAAAGCCATCACAAAATCAAAATAATTTGTACCTAACAGATCATAACAATAGATTACTAGCAAGGGCTTTTCTACCTTTTTTTCCCCATATTAACTTTAACCCTTCACCTACAACTTAATATACTTTTGTAGGTGGGTACAAGATTCTATCAAGCTATTGAACTCTATAATATCAAAATCTATTAATTTTCTGGTTTATGATAACTGTTAAAGCAGTTGCAATGGTATATAGTAGGTATTAATTTGCTTTACAGTTATCGTCTTATGACTTTTAATTTCACCTTTTACGTAAAAAAAGTCTTTGAGATACTTTCTTTTTATAAGCTTTGTGACAGACACTAGCTAATTAATGTTCACATCTGCAATTCATAGCGACTCCATGCTTTCATAAAACCAATATAACCCTGGAAGGTGTGCCTTGTGAGATATCTGTCTTTTTCAAAATTTATTTCTTGGAATTTTATTTCTCCTACACTTTACATTTAAATGACTTTCCCCCCAAGAGAAAGGATACAATCAATCAAGTTGTGCAATTTCTTTTGGGCACATTGTGTTGACTAATCTCAAACTGGAAGCTGACTTGAAACAACAAAACTATGTTATGTCAAAAGGAGAAATTCTGACCAGGTGTCAAGTTTCGCCAGCAAAACTACTATGGAAGTATTACTTGTGATGTGCCTTAGCCAATTAAATCTTCCCAATATTCTCAGTGTAAGAAAGAGCTATCAGTTATTTGGCTTTAACCTAAGAAAAAAAAAGGCTCAACAATATACAGCAGAAGCAAAACTAATATTGCATCAAAGCAGAAAATACAGCATATGTTATAGCCCGTGATAAAGTTTTCACTTCTCTAAGATTAAGATTGCTAGGTGCTTCAGAGGTTTAAAAGGAAAGCAAAAACAAGAACATAATACGATTGTATTCACAGATCCTATCATTGATCAAATGGGTCTTCTCATGTAGATGAAATTGTTCCACTCCGTGTAATTACCTACCCCAGAAACAATTTATTTCATATAACCATAAGCTCAGATGACTAAATGTAATGTGCAGCCAGCAAGATACATTGTTGCCATGGTAGGAACAAGCCCTGTTTGTGACACAATTAAGATACACAGACTGGATTTATTGTGCCAATGCTCCTCTTATCGGTAAAGATCCAGTCTCTTAAGCTTTCTTCAGTATTGAAAACTGACAGACTTGCCGCACCTTATGCACACAGTCTACACTTCAATAAAAGGCTAAAAACACCTCCCATTATTTTAGAGAAACAAGAAACATTGTTTGAGGCAGTTTTACATTACAGTTTATCTGCTGCTTGACTTTCCTGGCTGGGTTTTTATAGCTTAAAGCTCAAAACTTCAATTTAGCAAAATACCTTTTCAACCCAGCAGACATTTATGGTGGCAAACCAAAATGTAAGGCATAAAAAGAACTACAGAAATATTCTACAGATAGAACAAGGATCTGGACATTTCGATTTACTTACACCAAGATGACAAGATTAAACTGCTTGACATATTAGTGAATATGAAAGGAAAAAAACATTACTTATATTAGTAAACCAACTGCAGTCTTATCTAGATATGTGACATTACAAGCCTAGGAGAATTTGTGAAGACAGCAACAAAAAACTGGGCTTTACATTTGAGCATAATTTTGTGACATTAGAATCTTCTGGAATAATGCAGATCTTATAGACTGATTCAATGTACATGCCTTGTATATGCAATGTGATTAGTTAGACCAGTAACTAAACTTTGGATATCAGAACAACTGTATTAAAATGATTCTCAGCTCGATAACTTAATGATAGCAGATCACTATTTGAGTCACTAGCCTTTCTCTTTCTGGTTCGTTCAGAAACCACACTAAATATTCCCCTTGAATATTCATTGCTTAGAAAATATCTACAGCAAAATAAAAAAATGGTTAAAAAGACAACAAACAACATTTTTGGTCTACATGATCATTGATCATTCAATTGTTATCACACTGATGCAAGATGTTTTACTTACAAAAAGCTAATAATGTAAAACTCATTTGCAGGATCTGACCATAATGATTTTAGTTCTCATCTTTGATCCCTTTGGCATGCTGAATATTTGTAGATAATTACAAAAGAAAGAAAGCTTGTTTCTTTATTAACATGGCCAACCTCCTAAAGCACTGGCACAGTGGAATATATAATCGTTATTTAAAAAGAAGGGTTAGAAATATTAGCTGTTAATTGTCACAAGGCAATTTTTCTTCTTTGTACACTAATTGGCATCCAGGTGTTCAACATATTAGAGTCTACTGTGTACACTAAGAGTATAAGTGCTATATTTTAGAAAATCATGGAGCTGATTTTCTGATTGCTTTGAATTTTTACAGACATATGTTTGACTTCAGTG
The DNA here is from genome assembly GCF_055471065.1 of Atractosteus spatula. Classification (NCBI taxonomy): domain Eukaryota; kingdom Metazoa; phylum Chordata; class Actinopteri; order Semionotiformes; family Lepisosteidae; genus Atractosteus; species Atractosteus spatula. The sequence goes on from NC_142724.1 coordinate 11,343,107, forward strand.
CTCAAATGAACTAAGCAGACATTTGGAATTAGTTTTTCTTTTCTTTTTGGATTTAGGATTTGGGTTTGGTTTAATTGTCTGCTTTTACTTCCAGTGAGAACAGGTGATTTTTGCATTACGCTTAATACAACCCGCATTGCTATTTTCTGTTCTTCTTTATTAAAACCAGAACACGTAAAAGTCACACATACTCATTTGTTCACTGTATTACTTATGTTATGAATAACCACGTTCTTTATTTAGACCAGAGTAACATTTTGTTCCAAAGCCATCTGAGAACACAAGAAAGCTTTGATTTGAAAAAGAATGGGCAGGCTTTCAAATTAATTTTTGAAATTATTTTTCTTTTTAATAATTCCAATCATAAATAAGAAGCTGTTGTCATTTAGATCTAATCATCTTAAAGGATGCTTCACTTGCAAGAAAACTTTGATGTGTTAGTGCTTTCATGGATTAGAAGGATTTAATCAATAAAGAACCACGTGCTGTACAATGGTTTCCAAACCAACGTCATTCATCAGCATTTCTGTTAGGTAGCCTTAATCAAGATGCAAGTGGTACTCAACGATTACTCTGCTTTTTTATATTCATTGAAGACACCTGAGCTGTCAGTACTGTTAATGAGTTTCAATTAAGCTGTAATTTTCAAACGAACAGCGTTGCACACACTGTCAGGTATTCACTGCATTCTGCAAAAGCAAAGAACATGATGAAACAATTCCCGTGAAATGGTGCTGAATATTTTTTATAGTTATAAAATGCATTCCACTCAAATCAAGCACTCAATATATTGCACTAAAGGAATTTTGAAAAGTCAGTCTTCAAAATCTTCTTCTGTTTCGCTAAAAGAAATACATGTTGTGCAAGAGAGGCCTAATCTGCAATGCGGGATTTAGGTTGGGTGTTGGGCTTAAACACAGGATGGATGAAAACTCCAAAAGTTTATGGAGTCTGCACACTTCACTTAACAGTCCATGTTGCCAGTGATTGAGAGAGCTTGTCAGACCTCTTGCTTTGCTTTTTTTCTTAGTTTCTATTTCTGGATTTAGTCAAGGATGCATGTCCAAACATTATTCCACAAGACACGCTCTTCATATGTGATGGGATTAGCAAAATTTCAGAGCTTATTTCTGACCTCCAGGAGAAAATTGAACGCATACACTGGTGAGGCCAACTGGGACTGCAAAACATCAAGTTGATTCATCAAATTAGCTCATACGTAATTGCGCTGCATGACTAGTCATGGAACTTGTCAGCTATAAAGCTGTCAAAAAGCCATCAGCTTTAATGTTAAATGGAGACACAAAAGCATAAGGTTCAGAACTCAGCTCTCCTTGGACATTAGTCTCTGAGATGCACTGGATTACAGCACTATTTCTTTCCTGTTTAAATATGTGAGACTTATACCTCTGTAATAATGAAGCATGTATTTAAAATCAATAGCATTTTTATTTAGCACAGATTTAAAAAAATATATACAATTTAAGACATCTTGTCTCATGATTTTCAGGATTAATTGGTACATTTTATTCAAGTTAAAGAAATCTCCATTAAAACAGGACTGTATGAAACCTGCACCACATAAGATGGAGACCAAACGATGGTGGAGAAAGAATGTTTTGGATGGTGGTACAAAGGAAATTATATCTCACACACCTTTTTTTTACAAAAAGCACAGCTATTGCTATATGCTTTACCTCTTATGTTCCACTGAAACATGAATGGTTTTCTCCTCCAAAAATAAATTGTGTGCCTAAATAAAATCACTGCCGCAGTGAATCTGCCTGTTACATTAAAAAAGAAAGAAAAGGGAAATAAAATGGAGGTTTAATTTCACACTCTACATTACATTTATCTTGCAGGCAACAATTAAATTGAACAGTACCTTAAGAGTGATCCTTCATAGGATCTTTAACTCTGCATATGCTGTGTGCATAATATTCAAATAATAAACAGCGAAAATCTGAGTTTGCTCTGGCACCAATTATTAAGACCACACAAATTTGCAGCAATAGGTAGAAAACATTTCTTTAAAAATGACATCTATAAATCTGCACAAGACCTACAGCAGGACTGTGTTTTGGTGCTTTAAACTCCATTCTGTTACAGATACTGATGAAACAGCAGGTTCTGATCAGTGGTTTGCGTTATAAATATGCCATGTTAAGTGAGAGCTACAATTTAAAATTCAGAGAGTAAAAAAAAAGGAGTTTTGCAGGGGGAGGGTGGTGATTTAGTCTCCTACTATGCACTCAGCAACATACAAGTGCTCCAAGCTGGTAACATCTGTAGCTTCATCCAAGTGGCTATGCAAACAGACGATGACCTAATTATTAGCTTAGAAGTTGGGCTAGTATTACTGTAGCTGACTTCCCCTTGCAGCAAAAATGCACAAATCGTTGCAAAGAAAATGGTACATTTTCCCAGTCAATCCTCATTATAGGCACAATTCCCATAGCTTTGTTGCCCCACAGTCTTAGCTAATTCAATTTATAAGGAAAGAGGCAATAGGGCTCTAATTCTTAGCTCTGAAAAACAAACACACTAACAACAATAACAATGGTGCAACAAGCTTCGAGAAGTGTCTTCTGTAAATAACAATAAATATTAAAGTGTTCTTTTGCTACTATTGTTGGGGCTATACTCTTTCCAGGGAAATGAATAGTTACAAAAAGTTCAGCTCCATTCAAGACAAATCTCCAGGCTCTCACCTTAAAATAACTACTTCAGAGGCCTGCAGTGCAGCAAATACCACAACCCATGAAAAGACAAAGAAACAAAGATCTTCTTTAATACAGCATGTTCAAATGCAACAAAGGAGATTAAGTTTCTGATCTGATCTGCCTTTGGGATGACTTGCTACAGCACTTCACGTTTAGAGCGCTAGGTAAAAAAAAAAAACACTTTTTATCCTTAAATATAGACTTACATTGAATGATCAGCCATTAACACGGTGCAATATTAGAGGGTTCAAGGGGAAAGGAAAGCTGAAATATTGTAATTATATGACAGAACCAATTCAAAAGAGTCATTATAGGTGAGGAGACACACAGTGATGCAGACAAAAAGAGGAAGGGTGGATTTATAAGATTATGTAGGGCAGACTTCATTGATACTGACTTTTTGTCAGTGTTTTGTTGTTTCAGTAAATCTATCCTAACCCTCCATGACTGCACTAGCCAGGAAGACGATCTCATTTTGATTGTGCCTACTCAAAATACCAGCTGGTAAACCTAGATAGCATCTAGGAAAAAAATGGCATCTTTACAGAATGGTAATACCTAAAGACTGGTTTTGCTAACTTAGGTATTGCTAGACATATTTTCCTCCAAAATATCTTTACTTTATTTTAATTTTATTTTCAATGGAACAGTGACCATGCGTGCTGTATGTAAATCAAAAGACATCAGTAAAAAAAAACAAGCTTTCCCTCATAAGTGTTTAAGAGCAAGCGATCTTACACTAAGTTCCTAGGCTTTTAATACAGGGTCTTAATTTACGTGACAAATCTCTGAGGTAACAAAACTCCATATTAGTAAAGTAAATTGGAAGAAAACCAGGTTGGCCACAAAAGTATTCAGGTGGCACCTGATGTAGTATGTTAGTGTTTGTTTTCATATTTTAAACAAATGAATTTTAATAATACTTATTAATATAATTATAAATTAAATAATAGTACTTGTTTTATGCTTGCACATAGATACTTGCATTTTTAGAGCCAAAATACTATTAACTTTGCACAAATATCCTGCAGTACTTTATTTAAAAGAAAAAAATGTTATTGACACATGTAAAAATCTGGTATGATTTGCTTTTCATTAATCATGATCTTGCTACAATATGTATGTCCTTCTGACTTCTTAGAAAGAGAAGAAGAGAAAAGAGAGCTGGTCAGATCATGCTGTGTTAAAACAACAGAAGTAAAAATTTCTAGATAGGGAACTAAACTACCAAACAGTTGTCGTACTGGTCTTAAACAAGTGGTCTATATTGAGTTAGGTGGATCTGTTGCCATGGAAAACTTTAAACGTACAACATATACTTCATTTAAAAATCAATATATTCTAAAACTGCCTGCATATATCTGGGATGAGGGGCAACTTCAAATATGTGTACCTTATAATAAAATTTAATCTGTAGGTAACACAGACTCAATGTGCTTAAAGATTACAGTCATCATTATATACTAGTGTCACAAACAAAAAGTGAGCACTTCAAATATAATTCAACAGATATTCAGATTCAGTCCACAAACATGTGAACAAAAGAATACCAAATGATTCCGATACATTCACTATACATTTTTACAATTTTTACTGATCCACATACAGTACACTTCACAAGAATGGTGTACTAACATGTACTGTAAACTGTTCTGTACCAGGTTGCAAAAGAGCTTCTTTATACCCAACTTCTGTTACAATATAGACCTTTCAGCAACCTTAAGACACGCTTTTTATCCTGACTTAACCAGTCCTGAATTAGCAGCCTCCTTGTGAGTGCATCCTGTGACTAAGATCCTGTGACGAAAATGTTAGCACAGTGCTACAGTAGGCTGCAGAATTTTCTTCAGCAAAAGTAGTTTTATTACAGCTCTTCTTAAATGTGCCTCAGGTGATTAAATGAGGAATGAACTGCTTATTCATTCACTTTTGCTGTATTTTTCAACTATGTAATAATCAGCTTGATTCTGCCTAAATAAAATCCTGGCAAAAGCAGAGCTGTACTAAACTGCATGCTAACTGCAGCTAATTCTTAATGGGAACACATCTCTTTTAACACTATGAAATATAACCTGCAATGTAAGAGAACTCAGAACTAGCTGCCCTTACATTTGAAAGAAAATAACTTGAACTCTACCTTAAGGTGTCAAAATGTGTCTGTTATGTCTGCTGAGATAATCCATTTGACCTATAGCTCACACCAGGTGTAATTTAAAGAGTTCAACCACACATGAGTCTTAAGGAAAAGGTCTTTAATCAAGTGCTTGAACTATGGTAGAAATAATTTCCAGATTTTTTAGATCTTGTAACCTCACCCTAAACTGAAAGTTACAGAAACAATTCCTAACCCACAATGAGATTCAAACATGGGAAGGTTTGCATTTATAAAAAAGAAGGAATTTCTCCAGGGAATAGAACACAAAGCAAGAAAGGATAATTATTGCTTAATTACTGACTACCTTCTCAAAGTCTTAAAAGGCATGCTATTGACGTCTATGTGATGCATTATTGACACAATCCTACTACGTTTAGTGGCAGAATATGGCCTTAAAGAAAAAAATAAATAAAAGTAAGGGCAGGTAAAAAGTACGTCTGTCTATCTCTCTTTGACACACCTCTACATTCACAAAAAACAAGCATGTATTTTTCTGTATTCATACCAACATACTCTTACTATGTGAATCAGGTTCAGGAAGAGGGTGTGATCTGCAACATAATACTCTGGTAATTATGATGCCCATGTTTGAATGTCAAAAGGCTAACAACTCCTATGTACTAATACACTGAGCACATTTGAACTGCCTTTAGAACTTAACTGGTAACTTGAACCAGCACAGATTGTTCTGCTTGATTTGGAACCACATGGTCAACCCATACTGGGAAGTGCATTCAGAATAAATCTGCAAGCAAATCAAACCACTATTAGTCTTGCGCCCACCTATGTGATGAATTCAGGTGATGTTCTGTGTATTATGTTCAAGTACCTTTTCTGTCACGCAAAATCAAGAAAATACCGAACACAGGCAGGAGAGTTGTATGGCACAATGAATGATTTCCTTTTTGCACATTTCTGGGCCTATAAAGAAACACAATTACATCAATTAGCCATTAAACTCTTATTCTCTGTCCTTCCCTGTTATACATCTTTCATGTCACACAGTTATTAAAACACCATCACACAATTAAAACCCCAATAAACTAGAACCTGTTTTTCTTTCATGATGATTTTTTTTTATCACATTTCCATCAAATCTCCCCTTACCCATTTTTTCTTTTGTTGCTGGAACCATAGATATACAATACTAACTGTGCTTTGTTAGACACAGACTCTAAATCCTAAAATATTCAGCTGAAAGGAACTATATTCCAATACTTTCTTCAGACATGCTATCAGGGGTAAGTTTAAATAGTTTTGATCTGAAATGGGGGAGAATTGTTGATTTATTCTCCATAATTGTGTTATCTTTTATAATGATAATTAGAAATAGGATTTGCTGCAGCAACTAAGGTATAAAAATAGTTTAGGTGAGCAGCCATGCTTGTTCCATAGGTAGCCACACACCATGAAAGGACCTTGAATTTGGTTTAAATTGAGTCTTAAACAATGCAGGTATAAGAAAAGTCATGATGCCTTGAGGATCTCCACACCAGGAGTGAGTATCACTGCCTCAAAACAGCCTTATTCTCTTGGGAGTGAAAAAAGCCTTTTCTTCTTACCCAGGGAACAAGTACCTGTAGCACAATAAAAAGTGTGGTTCACCTAGAAACAAACACGGTCCATTGAGAGAATGCCAGGTAAAGCAACAAGTACTGATTTTCCAGGCACCGCATGGCGACTGAACTCACTCTCCCTTTATGGATGTGGGCTAGTAGCTCCACAGTTGCTTAGGGCCATAGAAGCTCTGAACCACCTCTGCTCCAGGCACAGGTCTTTGAGAAACTAGTATTAACTCCCTGAACCTCAGGTTCAGAAAATCCCAAGTGCAGGGTGAAGGGGACTGAAAAAGAACTCTTTGTTTTGTGTTAGGTTTGGCAAAACTGACCTCAGAAAAGGACGCCCACATTTAGCTGAAAGTCAACTAGCTGTAAAAAAAAAGAAAACCATGAGACAAAATGTCCATCATGAGGAATTATGTTTAATGATAAACAAAGGGTATTTTCTTTTCTGTTGTAAAAATATGCACAAATGTTTATACTTATATACAAAATGTACCTCACTGCATAAGGAACACATGATGAGCTATATTTTTCCAGGTTGAGTGCAACACTACATCTCAGAAAATTCACTGCTGAGCCACGAATGACATCCAACAGATGTACAAAGAAACAATCACCTAACACTTAAATCGATGCTAATGTGAAATGGGAAAGAGTGTTTCTTAAAATTCTGATGATTATCGTCAACGAGATAAAACTTTTCCCAGACTAACACTCAAGCCTAGTTGTATCTACAATGACGTAAGTCTGCGTATTCTGGCAGGTCCACAGGAACTCAGCTTTCTTAGGGACTTTCTGGGTCAGATGTAAGTAGCATCCCAGTTCTTACAGGATGTCCTCATAGCCAAAACACTGCTATCAAATGTCATATATACAGTTTCCCAATAACTCCCAAGAGCTATTCCATTCTCAAATATTTTGAAAATAGATCAGATTATACCTTACACTCTTCTTAAAATTTAAAAAAAATAGCAAGTTGTACTTGTGAACTGCACATGACGTGTGAAAAGCTTCGTTTGTGAGCCAAGAGAATGACGTTTCAGGGGGATGAAAAGTGACTGTATGTTTAACACTTACCCCCTGTTTAAGTTTTTCAAAGAAACATGATATTTCTTTGGGGCTACAACGGAGCCTTCTGGTAGAGGAAGCAGGGCTAACAAATAATGTGTAAGAGGAAACTAAAAAAAGATAAAAAGCAGTACTGGCTAAGAAGTGAACTCCTGCAAAACATACAGCACATGGCTTAAAAATACTGTGGTGTACTGATTCAAAACTGAAACCGTGATCTTAGCCTACAAGTGCTACTGCAAAAAACAAAATGAGAAAAAGTTTGAAATTAAAAAAATAAAAAACAAACTAAATGGGTCTTATTTATCAATGAAGCAGTTATTATTAATAATAACTAAAATCAGATTAAAGCTTTGCTGCAATATTACATTATGTGGCACTTTGTTTTAAAACTCTGTATGTTTGACCAGCCTGACAAACATTAAACATGCATTAGTTCTGGTATGGTAAATAACGATATTGAGTCAAAACATTGCAGAAAATAAACTACTGCATTATTCTAAATACTGTACGTATCTAGTGTTGTACAAAGATGACTGGTACAATGCTATGAAGACCTGTATCACTGAAAGATGTCTTTTTTTTTTTCAGGCATACGTCTACTTGCAATTTTCTTTCAGTAATGGTGAATGCTTCTCCGTTACTCACAATACTGTATCCAACTACCTTTTACCTGAACTGGATAAACAACATCTGCTTTGGTCCTAAGATGTTTCCAGAACAAACCACTTAGGACGACTTTTCACCTAACCAGTTCCCAGAAGCTTCTGTCAGTCACTTACTGGCACTGCAACACTTACTGCCTTTGTCTGTTCCTCAATTTATCTTGTTAGCAGCAAATTGGGCTAACGGCTTGAAGCACAGAAGTATCGTAAAACCTGATTAGAAAAAATACTTCATGCTTTGCACAACAATGTCAGGTTGCTCTCTCGTAAATAGAGGTTCTCTGTACAGTATATCCCTGCAGGCGGCTGCCAAGTTGCCCCTTGCCTCTGAAGTGAACTTTAGCATTAATTGATAACCGAGAGAGCAATAATGAATGAAGATGCTTCCGATTTTACATGAAAACAATCTGATTAGCCATATCGCACGAACGCTATTGAAAAAGGCTTGAAGACAAATGTTTTTGTCCAAGAATTTGTTTTTATCAATGCATCCACAGCATATACTTAAGGTGTTTTTGTTAATTGTTTGAAGATGCGTTATATCTAAGAAACTGGAAATAATTTGCTTCTGTCTTTGAGTGTTAATGTTCTCGTTCTGGCTCTTAATACGTGTATCATTTGCATTGATAAGAAATCGAGCGTTGCTGGCCTTCCTCTAATGCTAGTTGTCTCAAACACACTGTGATTAATTGCGAGCCCTTGCTGTGTAATTACACGAGGGGTGCAGAATGCTAGGCATCTCTGTTCAACACTTAGCTGTACGCATCACAGGAACGCAAGCCTTTGAAAATGCTCTCTGGTAGCTGGGAAGCTGGCTTCTAGAGAAAAGGGATACTACAACTTTAAGAACGCTGACTCTCCAAAACTTATTTCTTGCATCTCCAACGTTCTTATTTTAATACCTTTCCTTCCTTGTTCCCCCTCCACACATCATTAAACATATTATTATAACATGACTGTCAGCCCGCGTCTCTTCGCCCCATTCTTGCTCTGCCAGGTAATCAATTTGTCGTCACTCTCCGTAACCCCAGTAAAGTCATCAAGCGAAATGAGTTACAGCTGCAAAGAGCCTTCAAGAATATAAAAAAAAGAGAAATGACAACGCAGCCAGGAATATTCTACCAGTGATAGCACATCCCAGGTCTTGAAGATGAAATATTAATGCACAATTTGTTTATCTGCGGGCTCACATCTTTCTAGCACCGAGCTGTTAATTTTCTA